>NW_024070194.1:63292304-63892304 GCF_014754425.2 Oryx dammah
ACGTACTCCTTTTCCTATTTGGAACCAGTCTGTTGTTCCATGTCCAGTTCTAACTGTTGCTTCCTGACCTGCATACAGATTTCTCAAGAGGCAGGTTAGGTGGTCTGGTATTCCCATCTCTTTCAGAATTTTCCACAGTTGATTGTGATCCACACAGTCAAAGGCTTTGGCATAGTCAATAAAGCAGAAATAGATGTTTTTCTGGAACTCTCTTGCTTTTTCCATGATCCAGCAGATGTTGGCAATTTGATCTCTGGTTCCTCTGCCTTTTCTAAAACCAGCTTGAACATCGGGGAGGCTTCCCTGAACTTTACCATCTCCTGGAGTTTGCTCACTGAGTTTGCACACTGAGTCAGTGATGGAATCAAACCATCTCATTTTCTGTTGCCCCCTTCTCCTCCTGCCTTCAGTCTTTCCCAGCATCAGGGTCTTTTCCAGTGAGTCTTCTCTTCACATCAGGTGGCCAAAGTATTGGAGCATCAGCATCAGTCCTTCCAATGAATATTCAGGACAGATTTCCTTTAGGATTGACTGGTTTGATCTCCTTGCTGTCCAAGGGACTCTCAAGAACAGTTTGAAAGCATCAATTCTTCAGTGCTCAGCCTTCTTTATGGTCCAACTCTCACATCCATACATGACTACTGGAAAAACCGCAGCTTTGACTATAAGGACCTTTGACAGCAAAATGATACCTCTGCTTTTTAATACACTGTCTAAGTTTGTCATAGCTTTTCTTGCAAGGAGCAAGTGTCCTTTCATTTCATGGCTGCAGTCACTACCTGCAGTGATTTTGAAGCCCAAGAAAATAAAATCTGTCATTGTTTCCATCTTTTCCCCAGTTTATTTGCCATGAAATGATAGGACCAGATGTCATGATCTTAGTTTTTGAATGTTGAGTTTAAGCTAGCTTTCACTTCCATCAAGAGGCTCTTTAGTTCCTCTTCACTTTCTGCCATAAGGGTGGTGTCATCTGCATATCTGAGGTTGTTGATATTTCTCCCGGCAGTCTTGATTCCAGCTTGTGATTCTTCCAGCCTGACATTTTGAATGATGTACTCTGCATATAAGTTAAATAAACAGGGTGACAACATACAGCCTTTACATACTCCTTTCCCAACTTTGAACCAGTCTGTTGTTCCACGTCCCATTCTAATTGTTGCTTCTTGACCTGCATACAGGTTTCTCAGGAGGCAGGTAAGATGGTCTGGTATTCCCACCTCTTTAAGAATTTTCCATAGTTTGTTCTGATCCATATAGTCAACGGCTTTAGCATAGTCAAGGAAACAGAAATAAATGATTTTCTGAAATTGTCTTGCTTTTTCTATGATCTAGGATGGCAATTTGATCTCTGGTTCCTCTGCCTTTTTAAAATCCAGCTTGTACATCTGGAAAGTCTTGGTTTACCAAGCTTGAAGGATTTTGAGCATTATCTCTCCAGCATGTAAAACGAGTGCAGTCATAAGGTAGTTTGAACATTCTTTGGCGTTGCCTTTCCTTGGAATTGGAATGAAAACTGACCTTTTCCAGTCCTGTGGCCACTACTGAGTTTTCATTTGCTGGCATATTGAGTGCAGCACTTTAATGACATCATTTTAAGATTTTCAATAGCTCAGCTGAAATTCCATCACTTCATATAGCTTTCTTTGTAGTAATGCTTCCTAAGGCCCACTTGACTTCACACTCTAGGTTGTCTGGCTGTAGCTGAGTGACCACACCATCATGGTTATCTGGGTCATTTGGACTTTTTTATAGAGTATCTGTGTATTCTTGCCACCTCTTAATCTCTTCTATTTCTTAGGTCCTTACCATTTCTATCCTTTATTGTGCCCATCTTTGAATGAAATGTTCCCTGGGCATCTCTAATTTTCTTGAAGAGATCTCTAGTCTTTCCCATTCTATTGTTTTCCTCTGTTTCTTGGCATTGTTCACTTAAGACTTTCTTATCTCTCCTTGCTCTTCTTTGGAACTCTCCATTCAGTTGGGTATGTCTCTCCCTTTCTCCTTTGCTTTTGCTTTCTCAGCTATTTGTAAGACAATCTCCTCAGACAACCATTTTGCCTTGTTAAATTTCTTTTTCTTTGAGATATTTCAAAGATTTTTCTAGTGCAAACCTTTTAATTCCTAGCGCTTAAACTCAATCTTCCGTCAAATGCTATTCTTTTTTTAAATTGGAGGATAATTGCTTTGAAATGTTTTGTTGGTTTCTCCTGTATAGCACTGTGAGTCAGCCATAAGTATATGTATATTCCCTCCCTGGTGAGCCTCCTTCCCCTTCATCCCCATCCCACACCTCTAGGTTGTCATAGAGTACCAATCTGAGCTCCCTTTTTAGACAGCAGTTTTCCCCTAGCTATCTATTTTGCACAAAGTAGTGTTATATATTTCAGTGCTGCTCTGTCAGTTTGCCCCACCCTCTCCTTCCCCGACTGTGTCCCCAAGTCTGTTCTCTATGTCTGCATCTCTAAGCCTGCCCTGGAAATAGGTTCATCTGTACCATTTTTCTAGATTCCATATATGTGTTAATATACCATATCAAATCCTGAAGGAAATCAACCCTGAATACTCACTGGAAGGACTAATGCTGAAGCTCCAATTCTCTGGCCACCTGATGTGAAGAGCCAACTCATTGTGAAAGATCCTGATGCTGGAAAAGATTGAAGGCAAAGTAAGAGGGCAGCAGAGGATGAGATGGTTGGATAGCATCACCGACTCAATGGACATGAACTTGGGCAAACTCTGGGAGACAGTGAGGGATAGGGAGGCCTGACATGCTGCAGTCCATGGGGTCGCAAAGAGTCAGACATGACTTAATGACTGAACAACAATGAGATCAAATGCTGTTCTGATTGCCTCCCAGCTTATCTAAGGATCCTCTGCTTTCTTGAGTCAAATGATTCCATTCTCCTTATTAATTAACTGGAGGAAGATGAAAGTGGCTAAAATATGTATGCTAATCCCTAATTTTGTGTGGCTATAAATTTTATTACTCCCACTAAGTGTTATTTATTGAAGACTTACATGGCCAATCTGATTCATTTTTGTTCATTTTGTTACTGATGTTCCAGGAGGTATCTTCTCTGTAAAGAATGCAATGTAGTACACTTGGGCTGCCAAAATCATAGTGCCTTTTGCATTTATGCATGGGCTCAGCCCTTTTTTCAAAGGAGTCTTCTACTGGATAATGTCAGGATCATGACAGGTTTCCAGCTACATTTACGTGCTCAACTGGAACCAACTTTCATGCACTAACTTTTTGATCCAGGGAAACAGGCATTCAAACAGAGCCCAGTTAAAACCACTAGCATCAAAATGCAACTGCTTGCATGACCTTTAGGTTCCCAATCCTCATTATCCCTTTCTCAGTATGAATATCTTTAAATTAATTTTCATGTATTTTTTATGTCATCCAATCTTGGTTAATTGCTGTCAATTATAGCAAAAACTTTAGACCACATAAAAATTCAAATGGAAATGGATCCTATCAGAGTCCTGGTTCTGGTACAAATATTGCCATTTCCTCCTTGCAAGACATGAAATGTATATGCCCAAGGAACCCCAGAGGCACTTTTTCTTTAAGTCAGTGATACCCACATGATTTACAGTTATGTACCCTAAAAGGGAATTAAAATTTTCCTGGGTAAGTCAAAGAATTTCTGACTCATGGTAAGTTTCTATGACTAAGAAGACCCTTGTTTATATCTTGTCCTGATGGGGGAAAAAAATGTGAAGTTGTGCCTCATTGGGAGCGTCCTTACAGAGTAACTTTACTTTTGATACGAACCTGGAAATTATATTACTATCATAAATTCTCTGGAATGATTTCAGCTTGTGTAAAAGAGAGCATTGTATAGAAAAATCACTGGTTAAGGAAATAAACATGGTTAAAGAAAAGATACTGGTAAAAGGATTATAGAAAAGGCACTGGTTAGGCACAAAGTGGTACATCCATTTGTCATTCCCTGAATGTTTGATTTTGGTCATATCCGAAATATATCTAAACTTCGATATAATGTAACTTACATACTAATAATTGCTTCATCTGTTCTAATTTAAGGTTTTGTGATTCTCCAAACCAGACATTTCAATATAACTCATCTTTCATAACAGCAAATACTAATTAGGTCAATCATACACACACACATATGCACAAACACACACATGCAAATGCACACACATGTTTGTGTGTAAATAGTTACCTTGTAAAGTGTTTTGAAATTTGTTCTTTTCTACAGGGACTAATATACAAGGCTTGACAGGTAAAACTGGAAGAGGTGTAATAAAGAGACGATTCAAGACACAATCAAGGAATCTCCTTGGTAAGAATAGGAATTTTACAAATCTAAGAGTTCAGGTTTACTTATCTTCTCTAGAGATATTTAAACAAGGGTCACGAATAACATCAGCATCTATGTTTTAATATTACATGGGCTGAAATTTTCAAGAATTTTTTCCTTAAATTCATTTTATGTTAAATATCAATGTAAAACTATCTACATATTATTAATGGTAGAACTCGTTCACTTAGGATGTAATCCATAAAAAACAGTCCTTTAATAAACAGCATATGCTTGGTAAAAAATCTGCCCAATTATATTCTATTCACTTTCTGTTTTCAGCTTAGGTAGACATTTCTCTTGAATTTGCAAGTGCAGAAAGGCTAGCTAAGGAATGTGATAAGAAGAATATAACATCTCAGTGGTTATCAATTCCCTCTTTATTAGACCTGTAGTAACAGCATTACACACATTTCTTTATGGTGTTTTCTGTGATATTAAAAGAAGACATCTAAATAGAGATAAAAGGAAAACAGACATTCGAACAGAACCCTGTAACTACAAACACCAAGAGGCTGCTGTGTGCATGCCTGATGATGTGCCCTCTGAGGAGCAATGGGTGAGGCTTCACACCTCAGGAGAAAAGAGACGTTAGTAAGACACTTCTGAGAAATCACTGTAAATAAACAAGCAAACAAACAAGCAAACACACTAAACAACAAGCCTTATATAGGGAAACAAATTAGAATCCAGAAATACTATGATATATTATCTAAAATGTCCATGCTAAGTCACTTCAGTCATGTCCAGTTCTTTGCGACTGCATGGACTGTAGCCCGCCAGGTTCCTCTGTCCATGGAATTCTGCAGGCAAGAATACTGGAGCGGGTTGCCATGCCTTTCTCCAGAGGATCTTCCCGACCCAGGGATCGAACCCACATCTCTTATGTTTCCTGCATTGGCAGGCAGGTTCTTTACCACTAGTGCCACCCTGTAAGCCCCTAAAATGTCCAGTTATTAGCAAAAAAGAATTAAGACATGCAAGGAAATAGTATAGTGTGACCCATGCACAGGAAAAAGCAGGAAACAAAATATGCTTGTGAGAGTCTTGGATGTTGGATTTAGCAGACAGGGATGACCTAATAGTTATTATAAATAGAAAAAGGAAAGTTTGTTTTAAGAAAACAAAGATATGATAAAAATATTTCATCAACTAGATATTATCATCTAAAAATAAAAATGTAGAAGAACCAAATGTGGTTGAAATATACAATAAATGAAGTGAAAATACTGCCTAATGGAAGAGATTGAATTAGTCTGAAGAAGGAAACAGTGAATTTAAGGTAATGGGAAATACTAGAAGAGAGAGAGTGCAGTAAAAATATTTGAAAAGATGGCTGAAAATTATGTAAATAACACTAGATGGTAACTAATAGAACAAACACTACATATACTTACTAAACTTGCTCTAATTTTGTTTCTCAGATTCTTTAAAAATTATATAGGTTCATAAATAATCGTAAGAACAATTTTAATAATGTCTTTAATTTTATACATATAACATGTAATTCAGTAGCACAAAAATGGGAATAAAACTATATGTCAGTCATGCTTCTGCATTTTCCTACAATTTAATTAGTTTGACTCTGAAGTTGATTCTAAAATTGACTATGGCGATTGTTACACATTCTAAAAATATATTAATAACCATTGATTACATGTTTAAAATGGGCATATTATATGTTAAACTTTAAAAAAATAGTAAACTCCAAGAAGGATAGGATTTTTCTTTAAATACTTAAAAGCAATGGGAAGATGTTGTGAAGAAGGAAAATTGTGGCTCTGAATAAATTAGGCTTCTTTACCACATATCATTGATGCTTCCAGTGTTTAACCCAATCTGTCCTCAAAGGCTATTCCCATTGCCTCCCTACTTGCTTAGGAAGCCTTTGCTTTTTCAAATCAAATGAATCAGGTCTTCTAATTTTTTTTCTGTTGGAGAAACATCAGCAGCTAGAGTCTGCTAATCTTTTATGTTATGTGTTGCCATAGCACACGTGACTTTCACAAATGCTCAATCTAATGTATCTTTGGTTTTAGTAATGATGCCGCATGGTCTTCACCTCTGTTTAGATTGCAGTGGTGATAAATTTGTGCTGCCTCGGAGATAGCACATGCTTGAAATATTCATGGGCTCAGTCATTTCTCCAAAGCAGGACTTCTGGTTTATAAATTCTGGATATGACAGTTTCTACCTTCACTTATATGCTATATTAGAACCAAATTTTGCCCACCAAAATCTTTACCTAATAGGTGACCCAAAGTCACCAATTCTAATTATTTATTTTGCAATATAAAATTATTTTAAATAAAATTTTTTCTGTCATTGAACCTATATCATTGCTTCTGAATCCATCAAAAGATGAAAATCACACAAAGACTCAAATGGAAAGAGGTATAATACCAATACTAATGTTCATGCAAATTACCCATTTCCTCTTCCCCAAGTAAAAGATCTGGGATAAAGTGCCAGTCTACAGATTACTTGTTAACTTTTCCATCACTGTTGTCTTTTGATTTATAGTTGTTATTTGGTCGCTAAGTTGTGTCCAACTCTTTGCTACCCCGTGGACTGCAGCATGCCATGCTTTCCTTTCCTTCACTACCTCCCACAGGTTGCTCAAATTTATGTCCATGACTTACATAACCTTTAAAAAAGGAATTAAAATATTTCTGGACAAAGTCAAAGAATTTCTGCCTTACAGTAACATTCTGTGACTGTGATGGCCATCATTTTTTCCAGGCAACTTGGCCCAGGAAAAAAAAAAAATGTCATGTCTGGCCTTACCAGGTATAATTCTTACCATATGAATGTAGTTTTAATGTACACAATGTAGTTTTAATATAGTTTTAATGTAATGAAAAGTTATATTAATTAAGATAAACTCTCTAGGATGACTTAAATTTGCAAAAAGACTGTGTTTTATGGGAAAAGCCCTAATTAAAGAATTATGAGGCATCAGTCTATGAATCACTTTTATCACTACTTGGCTATGTGGTCTTAATCAAACTAATAAACATTTCTAAGGTACAATATAATGAGGCTTATATGGTTGCCAGTGGCTCTCCCAATTCTAAGGTGTTTTGATTCTGTAAGTAAGACATTTCATTATAATTCTTCTTCTATAATAAAATGCTAATTAAAGGAATATTACACACAAACTCACACAACTACATGTTGATATTTACCTTATGTTTTGAAACTGTTTATTGCTATAGACACTGATACAGAGCACTTCCCAGATGCTGTTGGAAGAAGTATGCTAAAGAGTGGTATCAAGACACAATCCAAGAGTCATCCTGGTAAAAGTAAGAATACTGCAAGTCTATTCTGGCCTATTTATCTTTTCCAGAGTTTGAGTTTGAGTCTGATTATAGTTCCTATATGCTGTTATTACAGGATACAGTATCTTCATAACCCAGCAGTTATTATCAATGGAAAATTAGTTACATATTTTAAATTTCAGAGCTCCTTCTTTTAAAAAGTGATCCTCAAAATTTCAGTGGTATAGTGAGCTTGGAATATACTTAATGAAAGCATTTCAAATGCTACTCTTTTTTTTTTTTTTAATTTTCAAGCTAGTCACTTTGTATTTGGAAAAGCAAAAAGTCTAGTTTATGAATGGGATTAAAAGAAGTTCCAGATAGTTATTGCCTTGCTTATTAATTCCCTGTATATAATTAAAATACCAAGCATATTTTCAGTATCTCAGGTGAAGTAGAGATCTGTAGTCTTGTTACATAGTTCATAGTTTACACTTGTTGCCCCTTGTCTTGGTGTAAGGGTGTTTGACACACCACTCCTTGATCTTTGGTGTGATATTAAGGGAGGCAGAAAACCAGAGAGCCTCAGTTATATCTCCTCTGTAGGATCTTTAATACCTTCTCCTGCTCTCAGCCATTACAACAAAGTATTAATAGTAAGATCCGCCTTATGGTTTCAGGTTCAGGATAGGTTTCCAACTTTTGGTATGTGTTCTTTGGAACCACCTTCCATTCACAAAACACTGGACACATTATTTGACCCAAGCCACCAGTCCTACTTACCACTTTTTCAATATGAATTTTTGTTTAATAACTTTCATGCAGTTTCCTCTCCTTTGACCTAGTTTGTAGTTACTAAATCCTGCCAAATCTTGAAATCACACAAAAACTCAAAGGGAGTGGGATGCAGTCCCAGTGCTGGTACTGCTGCAGAGTTACCCACTTCCCCCTCCCCAGCAGAAAAGTATACATTGTAAGATGACCTGATAGGCAGTTTTTCTTAGACCACAGAGTATCTTGTTATTCTTCTGCATCATTACTGTCTACTGGACTTACATAACCTTAAAAATGGCATAAAGCACTCTTAAGAAAATCAAAGAATTTCTGCCTGGCAGTAACTTTCTGTGACCATGGTTTGAAACTTGACCAGTGGGCAAGAGAAAAATGCCCATGTTCCACTCATAGGTATATTCTTAAAGGATGAGTGTCCTCTTAGTGTAAACTTGGCAGTTATATCATTAATGTGAACTCCCCAAGATGATTAAGGTTTGTGTGAGACATGGCATCATGTAGAAAAAGCACTGGTTAAGGAATTATGCGGCCTCAGCTTGTGCTCAATTTTGTATTTTCTTGGTGTGAGTTCTCAATCAAATCTCAAAATATCTCTAAGCTTCTATATCATGAGGCTTATATGATTGCTAAGAGCCCTTCAAATTCTAATGTTTTATGATTGTGCAGTGCAGATTGTCTTCCATAATAACTTCCATAATAACAAGTACTGAATAGCTTAGTACTGCATACACAGACACACATACATGTGTGTTAATGGTTACCTTAGAAAGTGTTTTGAAATTTATTTTATATCTATAGCAACTGATAGAAATATATATGACATATACTGTTGAAAGTGGAAAAGAAACTAGTCAAATCAAGACACATCATAAAAGTCACCCTGGTAAGAACAAGAATTTGTCAAGTCCAATATTTATGGCTTATGTCTTCTCTATGATTTAACTAATGATAGCAATAACTGTATGTAAATGGGAAGTAATCTTCATAAATTTCATCTAATTAGTATTAAAGTCTTGTATTTGCTGTCAGTGGAAGTTTACCTAGATATTGTTTAGCTGTAAGCTCATACATTTGGAAAGTAATTCATATAATCCAATGCTCTCATGACCTTAGAATACGCTTGGTTTAAATATTTCAAACTGCTAATCTACTCACTTTCTTGCTGGCTTAGAAAAGAGTGTTGATTTAAAATTGAAAAAGCAAAAAAGATAGTTGATAAGTGGTATAAGAATAGGAGTGTAGCAGTTATTTTATTCAATTTTCTCTACATAATTAGTCTTGTGTGTAAATTTATATCTCTACTAAAGTAAAGTTCTCTAGCTGAGTTTACAATTCACAGACAGCTTTAGTCCTGGAGTAACAGGGTTAGATACATTTTTCTTTGGTGAAAGATTGAACTTTTTGCAAAAGTGATGCTGAAAGTCAGAATTTGAAAGTAGCTGAATCCTCAGATTAAAGCACCAAAATATGTGTTTTCACTGAAATTTAACATTTAAAGTGAGATTTATGAAACTTTACTTTTGAATACTTTATTTTGTTATAATCTCACTTCTATTCCTGAAAAAAAAACTGTTAAAAATAATCAAATAAAAATTATTTACTGACAACTTTTAACTGAGAAAAAGCTAGAAGTGTAAAACTGAAATTGTAGGAACTAAGAAGTTAAATTTGTTTTCTGTTTTGCTGTGATAAATTTGGTATATTATGATAAGACATTTTCTCATGTCTTTAATTTTCAGAGTATTTTTATGTAGGTTCTTTCAATTCCTTCGGCTTCAGTGTTGCTTGTTAATCCTTCTCAATTTTGAATAACAACCTTAAGCATACCAAGAATTTGCTCTCATTTACATCCAATTTGAAATGTCATGCATCTTAAGAATGAAATTAATTTAATTAATTATTTTATACTTACTTATTAATGAGGAGTTTATAATTGAATGCCCTGAATAAAATTTGAACAATATAAATTGTTAAGGGAAAAGGTACTGAAAGGAGAATACAGATCAAATGTAGAAATAAATATGCAAATATAGAAATGAATATAAAAGGTGATTGGATTAAATTTTGAAATTAAGTGAGATGCTATCTAAGAAAACAGAACAACAAAAAGGAAGAGAAAATGAAGAAATTGTTTATAGAAATTGGAGTGATAGAAAAGTGGCCACTTATATGTGGAAAGAAAAATTTACAGGTACCGAAATGAAGAACAATGTGTGAAGGATGGGGAGTAGTGTACAAATAGTTATAATGTCTTTGTGAAATTTTTCTCTTTAAATTTTACATTAGGAGTGAATTTATTTAAAGACAAAGATAAGTCCACACAACATCAAAAAGACTTTTTTACTGGGCACATCACAGGAAGTAAATTCTCAATGAACGTGATCAATTTTTCACAAGTTGACAATCAAGGTAAAAGATATAACAATATAAAATAGATATCTAATTATTTAGATTACTTTTGTAATATGTTTTTAAAATTTTATTCTATAAAATATTTTAAACATCCAGAAAATAAGAAAGTTTACAGAAAACACGCAATATTCTAATAATGGTTCCCTTGTATGATTTTACAATCCCAATCCTTTTCTCAGCTTTTTTTTTAACACACAGTCATAAAGAATATATAATGATGCTCTATACAAATATATTCTAAACTATTTATTGTGCTCTCTTTATTATTTGATTATTCTTTATTGTGAAACTTCCCACCTATCTTCCTCCTCACTACCCACATTACTGTAGGTCAGTCAAATTTATAAAAAACGTACATGCATACAAATATACATACCCCTTTTTAGCAGAAAGTCTCAAGTTAAATGCTTTAATTCCTTTCTAGTCTCTAGAGAATGTTTTTATGCCATCTCAGCAATACTTTTTAAAATACATTTTTAATCTAGCATTTTATCAGTAGTCAAACTCACAGAACCAGAGAATAAAATAGTTGTTTCCAGGGGCTAGGGGTAGAGAGAAGTGGATAGTTGTTCAATGGATATAAAGTCACATTTATATTAGTTGAGTAAATTCTAGAGATCTTCTGTAAAACATTTTACATCTATAATTAACAATGAAATATTGTGCATGTAAAATTTGTTAAGACATGAGTGCTTTGTGCTAAGTGTTTTTATGAGATACACATAAAAAAGCAAAGAGACAGGAGAAGTCTCTTATAGGTGATAGACATGTTTATTGCCTTGATTGTGATGATGACTTCAGAGGCTGTATGGCTATTTTAAAATTCATCAAAATGAACACATTACATCTGGGCAGTGTTTTTATATACTAAGTATACCTCAGTGAAGTTGGAAAAGAAAAAGCAGGACGCTACCAAGGAACACAGAATAAAGACAAGGAAGAGAAAATGATGAAGTATATATAGAAACTAGAGTAATAGTCATCAACAAGTGACTAAACTATGGGAGGGAAACATTACAAATGCATAAAGACTAATACATGGGGTTTAGAGAGTAGTATATGAATGTTCAGACTTCATATAATTTTTCTTTTTAAATTTTATTATAGATTTACTTAAAGGCAAAAATACATTTTTACAGCAAGAAAATGTCTATGCCGGACATGTTGCACCAAGTAAATATAAAACAAAAATAATTACTTTATCACCCTTTGATGATGAAGGTAAAATTTATATATAAAGAATTTAAAATACTGTATAATTACATAGACTAGTTCTTGTGGTATATTTTTCCTTCTTTTTGTATCTTACTTTTTCTTCAGAAATATCTTAGATAAACCCTTGCAAGCCTGAAAATGAAATAACTTTACTTTCTCCTTTTTACTGGCAGTATATTTCATAATATAGAATTCTTTAGTTAATCATTCTTCTATTGAAGGTCATTGACTTTGTACACTTTTCACCCTACTATATGTGTCCATGAATATCTATTCTTACATATGAATATTTTTATCTCTTTCAGGTAGTATCTTAGGATTGATATTGTTAAAGCATTTATAAGTTTTTAATATTGAAAAATACTTTCAGATTGTTTACCTAAAGGGCTGTTAACATTTTTACCAGCAATTGAGGAAAAATATACTTTTCTCTGAATAACCTTCAGCCATATAGATTAGTGGGTTTTTATTCGCTTTTTTCCATTTATGCCTAAAGTTATTAAATCATATCTCTCATATCTCAATCTAATTTTAATTTTCCCCACATTTGTTAGTGTTATTTTACTGGATAACTACCAAGAAAACTATTTAGCCTAAAACATAGCTATTTATATAGTTCATGATTTGGGAGTTAGCAATGTAGACTGGTTTGAGCTGGGACATGGAGAAAGCAGTTTCAGAAGTTTCCACTATTAGGGCTGAAAGAGACTTCAGTATAGGGTGTTGCTTGGCTGGTGCTGGTATCTCTGATTTTTCAGGAAGTCTCCTATGTACTTCTGAAGACAAAGCACTGCTAGTGTCTCGGGTGGTGAGAGTTTAATAAAACTTGTTCTAATGTTGCAAAGAATACCAACAATTTGTGCCATGGAAAGAATTTCTGCTCCTGGGGAAAAGATACTTTGCTGGCATGATGTTCACCAGAACTGAAAAGGGACATGAGCTCTTGGGAAGCCCATTGGTAACCAAGTGGGAGAAACAAATTCCTTGGTTCTTTTCCAAAAGTCTCCCTCTAGCAGACCCTGTTTGCACACCCTAACTTGGTGCTACCTGGCAAAGCATAAATGTAGATTTTAGAATCCCAGATCCAGTACCACAAAGCAGAATGTAAAAGAGTGGTTTGGATCCTAAGATAAATAAGCTTCTCAAGTGTTACTGGAGGTGACCTCGCTACATGTCTCTTATCTTTCATTTTGTTGGCTTAGGGGTCTTCACATTGTAACCTCGGATCCTTAGCACAGCATGCGGGCAAATCTGAATCAATGCACAAGCAATTTTCAAGTCTCTGCCTGCATTTGTCTGCTTTTCTTGCATTCACTGAAGTCATATTACCAAGATCAGAGTTGTGTGGGAGCACATGAATACAGGTAGTCAAGAACACGTTGAGCCTGTTATTGAATCCAGTCCACCAGCACTCCTTCTGGTTGCAAATACCCATGATTCCTACCCCCCTCCCATGCAAAATACATGTGCTCTTCCAAGAATTCCACAAATTCTCATTAAAATTTTATATCAGTGCCAAATACCACTGTCTTAGGATCTATAATCTCTTTCAGAGGCAGCTCCTGTGATGTGACTTCCCAAAAAACACACACATTCAATACAATAGCACAGACAAGGATAGACTCCAAAGTTTCCTGGTGGCTCAGATGGTAAAGAATTCTCCTGTAATGCAGAAGACCCTAGTTCGTTCTCTGAGTCAGGAAGATCCCCTAGAGAAGGGAAAAACTACCCACTCTAGTATTCTTGCTTGAAGAATTCCATGTACAGAGGAGGCTACGGTCCTTGGGATCACAGAGTCAGACACGACTGAGCAACTAACACCACAGTAGACACTCCCCTATAAAATGTGGGGGAAAAAACAGGCATATATCAGTGAGCCATACACTTAGGTCATCTTTTCCATCATTTGATTATATTTTAATTATAATTTTCTCTACAAAATATGCATTCAGAAACAAACCAGGAACTTCACTGGTAGTCCTGTGGTTAAGACTCCATGCTTCCACTGAGAGGGTGTCGGTTCAATCCATGATCAGGAACTAAGATCCTGCATGCCAATTTGCATGGCCAAAAATAATGCAACAAATAAACCCAGAAGGGAATGCAGAACTGACTGTACTGCAGAGGTATGACAGGTGACATCAGCATCATGATGGCATAGGATACTGCTCCTAATCTACCACTTATCAACAATAAAAATTTATCATGTATCCATGAACAAAAGTGACATTGTGGGAGTCTGGGATCCAGCATCATTCACCAAGGGACTTGGAGGATTTCCATATGCCTGTGCATCGGGTCATAGGAAGACAGACCTCCATTCTGACTGTGGACCCTTCAGTAGCTTATGAACTGGTTCCAGCTCCTCTTGGCCATGGTCCAGGAGAATCTGGATAACCCTGACTGGGGCAGTAATCACAGACAAGAGAGCCTTAATGGAAGTCTGGGTTTCTCAAGGAGAATTTCCAGCACTCCATTGGAGCAAAAGATGAGTTTGGACACATTAGAGTGGATAAGAGGAACAGTTTGACTTTGCGACCTTCCCTAAGATGGCAGCGGTAGGGCCAAGCAAAAGCCATCCTGTGAGGGGGTGAGAGGTAGGTCAGAGGAAGAGCAAGTGAATGAGCACCAGGCTTCCACAGCTGTTTGGGGTTCAGCCAAAAAGACTCATTTCTCTCCTGTAGCATTCAGACCACTAAGTTACAGAACAATATGAGGTCACGAGAGAGGCAGATAAGATTTTTGGAGAGCATTAAAGGAATTGGTTTCCTTCTGACTACGCTGTGAACTCCATCAGAAAGCCCACCTATGAACTTTCTGGGATAGCCTCACCTGCAGATACCCCCAGCTGGCCTGTAGCTCCCCCAGGGTCAGGCATGCCTCATCCACATGCCCTCATTCTGCAGCCACCTCCCTGTGGATGCTCCGGAGTGTGGCAGCCAGAGCAGTCTTTGTTGGACAGCTATGGAGCACTTTCCTAAAGCAAGCCAGTGTCTGTGGAGCAGAGAGAAACCAGAAACTTGAAATGTAGCACCACTTTAGAGAAACAAAAGGGAGGTTATCAGCATTGGACCTGGTGCATTGCAGAATCCAGAGATGATATACAAGCTTAATTCTGCCACAAGAGGGAGCAAGAAATGTGAGCAGGTGTATCCACTCAAGGTCTGAGAAAACCTCCAGGTCTCTAACAGGGCTGATGGAAAGCACTTCTGCCCTGAAGGCAATAGTAAGTCTGAAGGAGGGGACTGCTGCTTCAGATGTGAAGACAACACACTAAAGCCCAAGGAACACAAAGAATCAAGGCAATGTGATACTACCAAAAGATCACAATAATCTTCCAGAAATGAACCCCAAAGACATGGAGATCTGTAATTTACCCAATAAAGAATTTAAAATAACTTTTACTTCGTATATGTTGATCAGTCACTAAGTCTGACTCTGCGACACTATGAACTGCACCCTACCAGGCTTCTCAGTCCTTCACTATCTCCCTAAGTTTGCTCAGACTCATATCCATTGACTCAATGATGCAATCCAACCATGTCATCCTCTATTGTCCCCTTCTTCTCCTGCCCTCAATATTTCCCAGCATCAGGGTCTTTTCCAGTGAGTTGGCTCTTCATATCAGGTAGCCAAAGTCCTGGCACTTCTGCTTCAGCATCAGTCCTTCCAATGAATATTCAGGGTTGATTTCCTTTAGGATTGACTAGTTTCATCTCCTTGCAGTTCAAGGAACTCTAAGGAGTCTTCTCCAGCACCACAGTTCAAAAGCATCAATTCTTCAGCTCTCAGCCTTTTCATGGTTCATCTGTCACATCTGTACATGACTGCTGGAAAAACTATAGTTTGACTATATGGACCTTTGTAGGCAAAGTGATGTGTCTGCTTTTTAATACACTGTCTAGGTTTGTCATGAGTTTTCTTCCAAGGAGCAAGCGACTTTTAGTTTCGTACCTGCAGTAACCATCTGCAATGATTTTGGAGCCCAAGAAAAGAAAGTCTGTCACTGTTTCCATTGTTTCCCCATCTATTTGCCATGAAGTCATAGGGCCAGATGCCATGATCTTTGTTTTTTGAATGTTGAGTTTTAAGCCAGCTTTTTCACTTGCTTTCACCCCCCATCAAGAGGCTCTTTATTTCCTCTTTGCTTTCTGCCATTTGGGTGGTGTCATCTGCATATCTGACGTTGTTGATATTTCTCCCACCAATCTTGATTCCAGCTTGTGATTCATCCAGCCGGGCATGTCACATGATGTACTCTACATATAAGTTAAATAAGCAGGATGGCAACATACAGCCTTGACATACTCTTTTTCCCAATTTTGAACCAGTCTGTTGTTCCATGTCCTGTTCTGTTGCTTCTTGACCTGCATATGGGTTTCTCAGGAGGCAGGTAAGGTGGTCTGGTATTCCCACCTCTTTAAGAATTTTTCACAGTTTGTTCTGATCCACACAGTCAAAGGCTTTAGCGTAGTCAAGGAAGCAGAAGTAGATGTTTTTCTGGAATTCTCTTGCTTTTTCTATGATCCAGCAGATGTTGGTAATTTGATCACTGGTTCCTCTGCCTTTTCTAAATCCAGCTTATATATCTGGAAGTTCTCAATTCATGTACTGTTGAAGCCTAGCTTGAAGGATTTACAGTATTGCCTTGTTAGCATGTGAAATGAGTACAGTTGTGTGATAGTTTGAACATTCTTTACAATTGCCCATCTTTGGAATTGGAATGAAAACTGACCTTTTCCAGTCCTGTGGCCACTGCTGAGTTTTCCATATTTACTGGCTTACTGAGTGCAGCACTTCTGAAATCCAAGAAAATAAAATCTGTCATTGTTTCCACTTTTTCCCCATCTATTTGCCATGAAGTGATGAGACTTGATGCCATGATCGTTGTTTTATGAATGTTGAATTTTAAGCCAGCTCTTTCACTCTCCTCTTCCACTTTCATCAAGAGGCTCTTTAGTTCCTCTTCACTTTTTGCCATTAGAGTGATAACATCTGCATATCTAAGGTTGTTGATATTTTTCCCAATGGTCTTGATTCCAGCTTGTGAGTCATCCAGCCCAGCATGTCACATGATATACTCTGCATATAAGTTAAACAAGCAGGGTGACAATATACAGCCTTGACATATTCTTTTTTCAGTTTTACAATGTTCATATATATATACACATACACACACAGAGGAATACTATTTAGCTAATCTGTTGACACTGAGTTTATTTATTTAGATTTCTTTAATTTCCTTCAGCAATGTTTTTTAAGATTTACTATAAGCTATTCCCCTCTGTGGAATTTATTACTATTTTATTATTTTTGGTGCTTTCACAAATAAAACTGTTCCCTTAATTAAGTTTTTGGATTATTGTGTACACTTATATAGAAATAAAATTAAGTTTTATTTTGTATGTCCAGCAGTATAGTTTTATGACGTAGTCTTCTTAATCAGTTAATTGAAGAAGAGGTAGAAATGTATATTGTCATTTATATTTACCTATATAATTACCTTTAAGGTACTTTTTTATTTCTTCATGTGGATTTGAGTTACCTTCTGTTGTTTTTTGTTTCAGCCTGAAGTATTCCCTTTAGTTTCCCCCTCAGTCAGTCTCTCCCATCAGAAAGTTTCCATAAGCCTCTTATTGTTTTCCATCAAAGGGCAGACAGACTGAAAACCACAGTCACAGAAAACTAACCAATCTGATCACATGGACCACAGCCTTGTCTAACTCAATGAAACTATGAGCCATGCCGTGTAGGGCCACCCAAGATGGACGGGTCATGGTGGACAGTTCTGACAAAACATGGTCCACTGGAGAAGAGAATGGCAAACCATTTAAGTATTCTTGCCTTGAGAACCCCATGAACAGTATGAAAAGGCAAAAAGATAGGACTCTGAAAGAGAAACTCCCCAGGTCGATAGGTGCCCAATATGCTACTGGAGATCAGTGGAGAAATAACTCCAGAAAGAATGAAGAGATGGAGCCAAAGTAAAAACACACAGTTGTGGATGTGACTGGTGATAGAAGTAAAGTTCGATGCTGTAAAGAGCAATATTGCATAGGAACCTGGAATGTTAGGTTCATGGATCAAGGCAAATTGGAAGTGGTCAAACAGGAGACGGCAAGAGTAAATGTCAACATTTCAGGAATCTGCGAACTAAAATGGACTGGAATGAGTGAATTTAACTCAGATGACCATTATATCTACTACTGTGGGCAAGAGTCCCTTAGAAGAAATGGGAGATTTCTTAGATTTCTTCTTTTGTTAGAAGAAAGCCCTAATAATCAACAAAAAGGTCTGAAATGCAGTACTTAGGTGTATCTCAAAAACTACAGAATGATCTCTGTTTGTTTCCAAGGCAGACCATTCAATATCACAGTAATCCAACCAGCTTCTATGCCCCAACCAGTAATGCTGAAGAAGCTAAACGGTTCTATGATGACCTACAAGACATTCTAGAACTAACACCCCCCCAAAAAATGTTATTTTCATTATAGGGGACTTCCTACTTTGGAGTAACAGGCAAATTTGGCCTTGGAATACAGATGAAGCAGGGCAAAGGCTAATAGAGTTTTGCCAAGAGAACCCACTGGTCAGAGCAAACATCCTCTTACACCAACACAAGAAAAGATACGTCCATGTCTACACGTGGACATCACCAAATGATCAACACCAAAATCAGATTGATTATATTCTTTGCTGCCAAAGATGGAGAAGCTCTATACAGTCAGCAGGAAAAGACTGGGAGCCAACTGTGGCTCAGATCATGAACTCCTTATTGCCAAATTCAGACTTAAATTGAAGAAAGTAGGTATGACCTAAATCAAATCCCTTATGATTATACAGCAGAAGTGAGAAATAGATTCAAGGGACTAGATCTGATAGATAGAGTGCCTGATGAACTATGGATGGAGGTTCGTGACATTGTACAGGAGGCAGGGATCAAGACCATCCCCAAGGTGAAAAAAAAAATGCAAAAATGTAAAATGGTTGTCTGAGGAGGCCTTACAAACAGCTATGAAAAGAAGAGAAGCAAAAGGCAAAGGAGAAAAGGAAAGATATACCCATTTGAATGCAGAGTTCCAAAGAATAACAAGGAGAGGTAAGAAAGCCTTCCTCAGTGATCAATGCAAAGAAATAGAGGAAAACAATAGAATGGAAAAGACTAGAGATCTCTTCAACAAAATTAGAGATACCAAGGGAAATTTCATGCAAAGATGGGCAAAATAAAGGACAGAAATGGTATGGACCTAACAGAAGCAGAAGATATTAAACAGAGTTGGCAGGAATACACAGAAGAACTATATGAAAAAGATCTTCATGTCCCAGGTAACCACGATGGTATGATCACTCACCTAGAGCCAGACATCCTGGAATGTGAAGTCATGGGGGCCTTAGGAAGCATCACTATGAACAAAGCTAGTGGAGGTGATGGAATTCCAGTGGAGCTATTTCAAATCTTAAAAGATGATGCTCTGAAAGTGCTGCACTCAGTATGCCAGTAAATTTGGAAAACTCAGCAGTGGCCACAGGACTGGAAAAGGTCAGTTTTCATTCCATTCACAAAGAAAGTCAATGCCAAATAGTGCTCATACTACCACAAAATTGCACTCATCTCACATGCTAGTAAAGTAATGCTCAAAATTCTCCAAGCCAGGTTTCAACCGTACATGAACCATGAATTTCCAAATGTTCAACCTCGATTTTGAAAAGGCAGAGGAACAAAAGATCAAATTGCCAACATCTGTTGGATCATCGAAAAAGCAAGAGAGTTCCAGAAAAACATCTACTTCTCTTTATTGACTATGCAAAAGCCTTTGCAAACAAGAAACTGTGGAAAATTCTGAAAGAGATGAGAATAGCAGACCACCTGACCTGCCTCTTGAGAAGTCTGTATGCAAGTCAGGAAGCAACAGTTACAACTGGACATGAAAAAACAGACTGGTTCCAAATAGGAAAAGGATTACATCAAGGCTGTATATTGTCACCCTGCTTATTTAACATATGCAGAACATCTTGAGAAACGCTGGGCTGGATGAAGTATAAGCTGGAATCAAGATTGCTGGGCAAAATATAAATAACCTCAGATATGCAGATGACACCACCCTTTTAGCAGAAAACAAACTAAAGAGCCTCTTGATGAAAGTGAAAGAGGAGAGTTAAAATGTTGTCATAAAGCTCAACATTCAGAAAACTAGTATCATGGCATCTGGTCTCATCACTTCATGGCAAATAAATAGGGAAATAGTGACAGACTTTATTTTTTGACTTCCAAAATCACTGCTAATGGTGACTGCAGCCATGAAATTAAAAGACACTTGTTCCTCGGAAGAAGTTATAACCTACCTAGACAGCATATTAAAAATTGGAGACATTACTTTACCAACAAAGGTCTGTCTAGTCAAAGCTATGGTTTTTCCAATATGGATGTGAGAGTGGACTATAAAGAAAGCTGAGTGCCCAAGAATTGATGCTTTTGAACTGTGGTGTTAGAGAAGACTCTTGAGAGTCCCTTGGTCTGCAAGGAGATCCAACCAGTCCATTCTGAAGGAAATCAGTCCTATATATTGATTGGAAGGACTGATGCTGAAGCTGAAACTGCAATACTTTGGCCACCTGATAGGAAGAACTAACTCACTGGAAAAGCCCCTGATGCTGGGAAAGTTTGAAGGCAGGAGGAGATGGGGATGGACAGAGGATGAGATGGTTGAATGGCATCACTGACTCAACAGACATGAATTTGAGTAAACTCTGTGAGTTGGTGATGGACAGGGAGGCCTGGCCTGCTGCAGTCCATGGGGTCCCAAATTGTCGGACATGACTGAGTAGCTGAACTGAACTGATTCCCTTTAGTATTTCTTTTAAGACATGGCTGGTAGTATAAAAACAAAATCTCTTGGGTTTTGTTTGTTTGTTTGTTTGTTTTAATCTGGGTACGGTTTGTTTCATCTTTATATTTGAATGATAGTTTTTCTAGTTATAAAATTCATGATTGTGAATTCTTGCTTTCAGCACTTTGAAAATATAATTCTACTACTTGTGTGCTCTAATCCTTATATTCCCCCAGCCCTAAGCATCAACTTATCTAATTCCTGTCTCTATTATAATGAGGCTTTTTGTGACTTGCTTCTTTTATTTAGCTCTGATCTCCAAACTAATCTTCTAAATATATATCTTTATAATTCTAATTGAGTTAATGTTCCAAAAAATTAATTTTCATTATATAAACTTCTTTATTTTTATTGACAACTTATTGTGTATTAAAAATAAAAATAGTTATGAATATGATCCATCTCACAGCTAACATATTTTCTAAATATTTCTAGATGTATCTTTTGAGGACTTTTCATCTTACATGACTGAACCCCCAAAAGTACTTCATAGACCATCTAAGACTGGGTCAGGTTTTTATAAAGCCATCAATTTTCCTTCACTGACTAAAGAGTATTCAGGTAATTCATAATATTTTTATTGTACAATATGATGTTTTTAATGAATAAAGGTTTGATTATATGTAAATTACCGATTGTACTGCTGCTGCTAAGCTGCTAAGTCACCTCGGTCGTGTCCAACTCTGTGTGACCCCATAGACAGCAGCCCACCAGGCTTCCCCATCCCTGGGATTCTCCAGGCAAGAACACTGGAGTGGGTTGCCATTTCCTCCTCCAATGCATGAAAGTGAAAAGTGAAAGTGAAGTCGCTCAGTCGTGTGAGACTCTCAGCGACCCCATGGACTGCAGCCTTCCAGACTCCTCCATCCATGGGATTTTCCAGGCAGGAGTACTGGAGTGGGGTGCCATTGCCTTCTCCACCAGATTGTACTAGCCTTAGTCATATAACCAGTTTAACAGAAATAAGTGAAAATGAATGCTAAAGTAAGTTCATCTGACATATATGCATTCTTAGGGGATGAGTGGTGTCTCTGGCATGGCTCCTTTACCCACCACTACTAAATTGGAACTCCCATTATTTTTTTCAACATTATTTCATTTTTTTCAACATTATTTTTTTTCAACATTCCTTTCCTGCAGATGACTGAGATAAATGCATCTTATAATCCTCTTCCTTATATATAAATATTCCTCTTTTTATCAGTCCCAAGCAGGGTCAATGAGCTTCCCTGGTAGCTCAGATGGTAAAGTGTCTGCCTGCAATGTGGGAGATCCAGGTTTGATCCCTGGGTCAGAAAGATCCCCTGGAGAAGGAAATGGCAACCCACTCCAGTACCTCTTGCCTGGAAAATTCCATGGACAGAGAAGCCTGGTAGGCTACAGTCCATGGGGTTACAAAGAGTCAGACATAACTGAGCAACTTCACTTTCTTTCACTAAGCAGGGTCAATAGAAAGAGTCAATGTGAGGGTAAGTGTGAAGGATGATAAATAATATGTTCATTTTTCTTCCTCCATTACCATCTTCCAACTGTCTAATCCTTTCATGTCTAAGAACTAATTTACAGACCCTCTTTCTTATCCATTACTCCAGTGGTATTTATAATCATGCAAGATATATATTGTAGAAACTAAGCACGTTAATGCAATTTTTTCCTACTAACTTTGAGAGTATATCTAAATGTGCCGCATTCTTCTTTTTATTTTTCTCCAAGTGACCATTTTGAAACTGTTTTCGTTATTACATAGTTTTGTTTTTAAACAGTGCTCAAAATTTGTATCTTTGAAACAGTCTTTTTTAGTATCTCTCCTTCCATTGTGGGCTTCCTCATAGCTCAGTTGGTAAAGAACCCGCCTGCAATGCAAGAGACCCTGGTTTGATTCCTGGGTCGGGAAAATCCCCTGGAGAAGGGATAGGCTACCCATTCCAGTATTCTTGGGCTTCCCTTGTGGCTCAGCTGGTAAAGAATCTGCCTGCAATGTGGGAGACCTGGGTTCATTCCCTGGATTGGGAAGATCCCCTGGAGAAGGGAAAGGCTACCCACTCCAGTATTCTGGTCTGGAGAATTCCATGAGGTCACAAAGAGTTGGACACTACTGAGCAACTTTCACTTTCACTTTCCTTCTGTTCTAGCACTAGATTTTTCACTGTAGGAATACAAACTTCTTTGTTAGAAAATGAAGATACACTGTTTCATAGAGAGAGAAAAACTTTAGTTGAGAATTTATTTAACTGCTTAAATTTTTTTGCTGACCTACCATTTTTAAAAAAAAACACCTCTTTAACATTTTTACAGTTTTTTATTATTTTTTTCTTGATTCACACTCTTACTGTTTATGTTTATTGTTATTGTTGTTATTCAGTCACTAAGTCATGTCTGACTCTGCAACCCCATGGATTGCAGCACGCTAGGCTTCCCTGTCCTTCACTATCTCCCAGAGTTTGCTCAAATTTATATCCATTAAGTTGGTGATGCTATCTAACCATCTCATCCTCTGCTGCCCTCTTCTTTTGCCTTCAATCTTTCCCAGCATCAGAATCCTTTCCAATGAGTCAGCTCTTCACATCAGATAGCCAAAGTATTGGAGCTTCACCGTCAGTCCTTCCAAGAATATTCAGGGTTTATTTCCTTTAGGCTTGACTGGTTTGATCTCCTTGCAGTCCAAGGAACTCTCAAGAGTCTTCTCCAGCACCACAGTTCAAAAACATCATTTGTTTGGCACTCAGCCTTCTTTATGGTCCAACTCTTACATCCATACGTGACTACTAGAAAAACCATAGCTTTAACTATATGGACCTTTGTCAACAAAGTCACGTCTCTCTGCTTTTTAATATGCTATCTAGATTTGTCACAGCTTTCCTTCCAAGGAACAAGCATCTTTTAATTTCGTGGCTGCAGTCACTGTCTGCAGTGATTTTGGAGCCCAAGAAAATAAAATCTGTCACTGCTTCCACTTTTCCCCCTTCTATTTGCCATGAAATGATAGGACTGGATGCCATGACCTTAGTTTTTTGAATGTTGTACTTTGAGCCAGTTTTTTTTTTCCTCTCCTCTTTCACCTTCATCAAGAGGCTCTTTAGTTCCTCTTCACTTTTAGCCATTGAAGTGATTATCATACGCATATCTGAGGTTGTTGATATTTCTACTGGCAGTCTTGATTCTAGTTTATGAGTCATCTAGCCCAGCATTTCACATGGTATACTCTGCATATAAGTTAAATAAGCAGATTGACAATATATAGCCTTGACATACTCCTTTCCCAATTTGGAACCAACCCATTGTTCCATGTAAGGTTGTAACTGTTGCTTCTCAACCCACAAATTGGTTTCTCAGGAGACAGGTAAGGTGGTCTGGTATTCCCATCTCTTTAAGAATTTTCCACGGTTTGTTGTGATCCACACAGTCAAGGAAGCAGAAGTGGATGTTTTTCTATAATTCCTTTGCTTTCTCTATGATCCAACAAATGTTGGCAATTTGATCTCTGATTCCTCTGCCTTTTCTAAACCCAGCTTGTACATCTGGAAGTTCTCAGTTCACATACTGCTGAAGCCTAGCTTGAAGGATTTTGAATGTAACCTTACTAGCATGCAAAATGAGTGCGATTGTTTATGCTTACATGCTAAGTTGTTTCCGTTGTGTCTGACTCTTTACAACGCTATGGACTATAGGCCACCAGGCTCATCTGTCCTTGGGATTCTCCAGGCAAGAATGCTAGAGTGGGTTGCTGTGCCCTCCTCCAGGAGATCTTTCTGACCCAGGGATTGAATTTTCATCTCTTATGTCTCCTGCATTGGCAGGTGGTCAAATACCCACCAAGGAAAAATTAGACAATATTTATGTTAGTAAAGCTGCTTTATCTAAAATATTGAAAAAAATACACAGAAGCTGTACTTTAGAAGTAGATTAGTAAGATTTATTTTAATTTTTTCAAAGTTTAAATGAGGTAATTTCTAGGTTATAACACCATCCTCATTTTTTTTTAGGGCATCAAAAAAAATCAACCTTAAAAAAAAAGAAAATTGAACATGAAGAGACTCTGTCCACTGTGACTGCTACAACTAGAAAACCTATCTATCAAGGTAAAAGTAATGGTATGTCACTTAACTAGGCCTCTGTTAAATGGGGACTTTGATTGTTTCCAAACACTGTTTATAACAGTGTTGCAACAAACATCATTGGATGTAATAGATATTTCATAATCCTGTCTTGCCTCCATCAGCTCAGAGTTAAGTCTTTCACCTAAAAGGAATTGTCACTATTTCTTTCCTGATGCTGATTTCTTTTGGTTCCTTTCTTTTGCAGCTCAGACATTCACTTCTCATTTAAAACTGACTGATTTTTTGAAGAACCATATATATATTAAGCATATACATTGTATGTATTCCAAAAAACAATATTCTAGTGAACTTTAACTTTTTTGATTCCTGTATAAATGCTTCTCAAAGTGTGGTCCCTGGACTAGCAGCCAGGGCATTAACTAGGAACTTATTTAGAAATGCAAATCCTTGGCCCTCACTCCAGACCTACTGAAATAAAAGCTGTGGGGTTAAGTCCCTTAATTTGTTTAACAAGTTCTCTGGGTGTTCTGATGCAGGGTAAAATTGGAGAACCATTTCTATAGAAACATAGGTAGATTTATGTACTCCTTTTCCATTTCCACTGTTAATTTCATATACAATAGTCTATTTTTCATGATGTCACATATAATAAAAATTATATCAAGTACAATGAAGTTAAATAGAACTATTTTTTTAATCACACAACAATTTTCCTTTAAAGTGCCATATACCACTGCCTGAAGATCTCCACCCCACCCGTACTTTTGAAAATAAATTAATTCTGGGCAAAATAAATAACGTGAGCAAACTCATGGAGACAGCAATGAAATTGCAGGAGTGGAAGCATTATGAAAAAACATTGCCTTGAGTGAATGGTGTTTATTGAACAATCCTGAGAAAGACCCTGAATTAACAGGGTAGGCCCAGATCATAGAGGACCTTGATTGGCAGCAGGTGAGTTTTAGTGAATTTTCTGTTTTCTAATTTTGGAAAAGTTACAGTTGTCCTTTAAATATCAAATAATGAAAATATTCCCCTAATTTGAAATAGTCATGTTTTAACACTGCACAACCAACTTCAAAAAAGAGAGGAAGTAAAAGCAAATGCCTCGTGGCTCTCAGCTTGTAAAGAATCCACCTGCAGTGCAGGAGACCTGGGTTTGATTCCTGGATTGGGAAGATCCCCTGGAGAAGGGAAAGGCTACCCACTCCAGTGTTCCAGCCTGGAGAATTCCATGGGCTGTATAGTCCATGGGGTCACAAAGAGTCGGACATGACTGAGCAACTTAAACTTTCATGGTAATAACCTAATTGATATGTGTTGTAGTATATTCTGTGGAGTTTATAATTGCACAAAATGCAAGTGATAGAATTTTTAAAATGTGCTTCTTGCCAACAAAAATTAATAACATTGTTAATAGCAATCTTACCATAATAATGTGTAATATTATACATATTACATGTAATATTACAAGTAATAATGTTATTAGCAACTTGAATAATAATTAAGATAGTATTTTTAACCACTTTTTAACTGTGCCCTGGAAAGCATAAATATTATTGGATGAAATAACCTTAAATCCAATCTGGATTATTACTGACATAGGTATTTAAACTTCTATATAATCCTTTTTTGCCTTAAATGTTACTGTATTTCTCCAGCAAGAATTTGAACAATCAGTAGTATTGACCTAAGTATTTTGGAGTTCTGTTTTGTATCAGTATTTAACAAGGAAAATTGGATTTCTACAAAAACAATATAAAGTGGAATAAAATGAATGAAATAGCAGCTATCTTCTATAACTCCTCACTATAAAGATATTATTTATATTTTATACTGTAGTAAAAAATGTACAACTTATATGGCAAGAAGAAATCATGAACTGAGCATAAAATATCAATCAAGAGAAGATAAATGGAGTAATTCTTCACTAATTAATGATTATTCTCTGAAACTGAGAAAGATCCAAGAGGTAACATAGAAATTATGTGTATTAATAATTTTTGTGAAGATTTCAGAGAGAATTATCCAGAAATGAGTAGAATTGTTGCAAGCTGCCAAAAATTGGAATGTGAACAATGCAAAATTATTTTTCCAACATAAGTTCAGCATAGCATCCTGCCCCCATGAGTGGTGATTGCTGAATCCAGTCTAGCCTCTCAGTTTGCTTCTGTTATCCAGATAACAATGAATATAATTTATTCATTAATTATGCAATCATTTGATTAGATGAGCTGATATATGTGCTAAATCAGTGTTTTTCAAGCTTGTCTACAAAATAGGATTCACCTAAGGTGACTTTTCACTTTCATGCATTAGAGAAGGAAATGGCAACCCACTCCAGGATTCTTGCCTAGAGAATCCCAGGAATGGGGGAGCCTGGAGGGCTGCCATCTATGGGGTCACACAGGGTTAGACACAACTGAAGCAACTTAGCAGCAGCAGCAGCAGCAGCAAGGTACTTTAAAAGCTACTTAATTATACTGTGCAGCCAGAGCTGAGAATTGTGATGCTTATTATCTGATGATATAAAGGAAATCAATGAATACCTCAGTCCATACACAAATGGTTGTGGCTGTTTTGTTTTTAATCTGGATCTTGTAGCTCTGGAAAAGGGGTGCCCAATGAATAGATTCAGTCTGTATTGGATCCATGTAAATTTTCCTTCTCCCAAACCATGTTGTTCATGGCGATCGTGACTTGACCTCCACAGCACTCCCCAAGAGAATTTCTTGTGATAGTGGAAGTGTTCTGTGTCTGTGTTCTCCAGTATGTAAGCCATGAGCCACATGCAGCTGTTGAGCTCTTGAAATGTGATTAGTATATCTGAGAATCTAGACTTTTTATTTAATTTAACTTATAATTAGTTTAAATCTAAATAGCCATATGTGGTTTGTGGCTTCTATATTGGACAGCACAACTCATGAATGATCCAAAAACCAATCAGGACTTGGAAAAGCAGTGAGCTCTCCATAAGGTGACATATATGAAAGCTTTTTGCTGATTAATGATAGGTACAACTAAACATATCTCCTGGGAGAGGTAGGAGCAGGAATAGTATTTCAGCAGAGCCCCTGGATAAGATGTGATGCTGCTTAGGATGGCAGGAGGGCCCTCAACACTGAGCAGCAATGTCAGTTTCACCTACAGACTCTGAATAGCTCAAATTAGGCCAGGATTAGTGGGCAAAAGCAAAGGATCTACAGCTGTTGGAACACTTTGTTTGCCTTCAAACTTAAGGCAAGTCTCATCTTAGAGTCAGATAATGAGTAGTCAGGGTGCCCTTATGAGAATGAATATCTAACAACCTCTAGAAATCCAATAATTCCTTTGATTTTTATTGTGATTCACTCAGAACTTAAAAACTTACTAGAGATCATATTAATGCTGTAAGTAAGCTGAAAAAAGCTCAAGAGAGTATTTCTCTGGTCTTTTGAATACATTTTTTGCTATGGTTAGTCTAAAAATGGTGCTTCTAAAGACAGATCTGGACTGCGTAAACCAAAGGTTAATGTGAGGTCTGTTTTCTTATGTAAATTAGAATATCAACTTTATAAACACACTGCCCATAAGGTAGTAGAAGAGTAATTTTATGTTCATAAAAATGCTGTTGAAGCTTATTCAGTTGGTAAGAGTATCTCCAGCATTTCATTTTCTGTTTGTCACAATCTCTAATTGAAGTCAAATTGTTAGTGTCCTAAACATTTAGTTCCAAAATGTATCATAGAGCTAGCTGGTCCAGGAGATTAGAGATCAATAGGAGCAGATAGTAATCTAAATGTAACCTTTTGATAACAGTATTTAATGAGAGGCAGAAATCCTTATTTTTATTTTCAAGACAAACATGAGATTACTTTACTTTTGGGGGGGCATGGTTTGAGGAATATATTTCTCCCCTTTGTATATGGGTGGCTAAATTTTTGCACAGGGCAATGATTTCAGGTACAAAGAGTATATTCACTTCAAGGTTCCTAGACACTAGCTGATTACACAATTAGATTCCCGAAGCAAGGGAATCATGTGATTTTGTTTTCTGATTTAGAAAACAGTTTCTCAATATATTTTGTTCTTCTGTAGGTCAGTGAACACCGCAGTGGCAAATAAAATGGACTTTTTAAATAGGGTGTGGACATTCAGTTCAATCAGTTCATTTGTTCTGTTATGTCTGACTCTTTGCGACCCCATGGACTGCAGCACAGAGACCTCCCTGTCCATCACCAACTCCTGGAGTTTACTCAAACTCATGTCTGTTGAATCAGTGATGCCATCCAACCATCTCATCCTCTATCGTCCCCTTCTCCTCCTGCCCTCAATCTTTCCCAGCATCAGGGTCTTTTTAAATGAGTCAGCTCTTCGCATCAGGTAGCCAAATTATTGGAGTTTCAGCTTCAACATCAGTCCTTCCAATGAATATTCAGGACTGATCTCCTTTAGGATGGACTGGTTGGATCTCCTTGCAGTCCAAGGGACTCTCAAGAGTCTTCTCCAACATCACAGTTCAAAAGCATCAGTTCTTCAGCACTCAGCCTTCTTCACAGTCCAACTCTCACATCCATACACGACTACTGGAAAAATCATAGCCTTGACCAGACAGACCTTTGTTGGCAAAGTGATGTGTCTGATTTTTAATGTGCTGTCTAGGTTGGTCATAACTTTCCTTCCAAGAAGTAAGCATCTTTTAATTTCATGGCTGCAGTCACCATCTGCAGTGATTTTGGAGCCCAAAAAAATAGCCACTGTTTCCTCATCTATTTGCCATGAAGTGATGGGACTGGATGCCATGATCTTACTTAGTTTTCTGAATGTTGAGTTTTAAGACAACCTTTTCACTCTCCTCTTCCACTTTCATCAAGAGACTCTTTAGTTCTTCTTCGCTTTCTTCCATAATGGTGGTGTCATATGCATGTCTGAGGTTATTTGTATTTCTCCCAGCACTCTTGATTCCAGCTTGTGCTTCTTCTAGCCCAGCATTTCTCATGATGTACTCTGCATATAAGTTAAATAAGCAGGGTAATAATATACAGCCTTGACATACTCCTTTTCCCATTGGAACCAGTCTGTTGTTCCATGTCCAGTTCTAACTGTTGCTTCTTGACCTCCATACAGATTTCTCAGAAGGTAGGTCAGGTGGTCTGGTATTCCCATCCCTTTAAGAATTTTCCAGCTTGTTGTGATCCACATAGTCAAAGGCTTTGGTGTGTTCAATAAAGCAGAAGTAGATGTTTTTCTGGAACTCTCTTGCTTTTTCAATGATCCAACAGATGCTGGCAATTTGATCTTCTAACAACACAAGAGAAGGCTCTATACATGGACATCACGAGATGGTCAATACCGAAATCAGATTGATTATATTCTTTGTAGCCAAAGATGGAGAAGCTCTATACAGTCAGCAAAAACAAGACCGAGAGCTGACTGTGGCTCAGATCATGAACTCCTTATTGGCAAATTCAGACTTAAATTGAAGAAAGTAGGGAAAGTCATTAGATCATTCAGGTATGACCTAAATCAAATCCCTTATACCTATACAGTGGAAGTGACAAATAGATTCAAGGGATTAGATCTGATGACAGAGTGCCTGAAGAACTATGCATGGAGATTCATGACTTTGTACAGGAGGCAGTGATTAAGACCATCCCCAATAAAAAGAAAGGCAAATTGGTTGTCTGAGGAGGCCTTACAAACAGCTATGAAAAGAGAAGCAAAAGGCAAAGGAGAAAAGGAAAGATATACGCATTTGAATGCAGAGTTCCAAAGAATAGCAAGGAGAGATAAGAAAGCCTTCCTCTGTGATCAATGCAAAGAAAAAGAGGAAATCAATAGAATTGGAAAGACTAGCTATCTCTTCAACAAAATTAGAGATACCAAGGGAACATTTCATGCAAAGATGGGCAAAATAAAGGACAGAAATGGTATGGACCTAACAGAAGCAGGAGATATTAAGAAGTGGCAAGACTACACAGAAGAAGTATACAAAAAGATCTTCACAACCCAGATAATCACGATGGTGTGATCACTCGCCTAGAGCCAGTCATCCTGGAATGTGAATTCATGGGGGCCTTAGGAAGCATCACTATGAACAAATCTAGTGGAGGTGATGAAATTCCAGTTGAGCTATTTCAAATCCTAAAAGATGATGCTGTGAAAGTGCTGCACTCAGTATGCCAGTGAATTTGGAAAACTCAGCAGTGGCCACAGGACTGGAAAAGGTCAGTTTTCATTCCAATCCCAAAGAAAGGCAATGCCCAAAAGTGCTCAGACAAGTGCACAATTGCACTCATCTCACATGCTAGTAAAGTAATGCTCAAAATTCTTCAACATAGGCTTCAACCGTATGTGAACCGTGAACTTCCAGATGTTCAAGCTGGTTTTAGAAAAGGGAGAGGAACCAGAGATCAAATTGCCAACATCCGAAGGATGATCAAAAAAGAAAAAGCAAGAGGGTGTAACTGTAATTTACAGGATTTGAATTTTTGACAAAAATGGCTGAATCACTGGGCCAGTGAATAAGGGTATTGATAGCTTCTTGAGTGAAATCCTGGTGCATGCAGCTGCCCAACACTTTGAAGTCTATCACTGCTTTAACTGAATGGCAGAAACCCATAACTAAGCATTTCACTGAGACATAGACTGCTCTCTCTGAACCCACAGACTGGGAAGAGAAAAAGCATTGTGACTGTTCTCTCTCCCATATCTTTCCTACCCTTCTATCACTTTCCTGACAGCCAGTCAGGTGACTGAGTTGCAGATGGAAAGCTATGGGCTGTGTGCCTGCAGTCAGCATGCTCAGTTCTGCAAAGCACAAGCATAATTCCTATCTTAGGAGGATAGGATTCCCAGACCTTTCAGTTTGGGGATGGGTCAGAGTGGTAGAGCTATGTATGAACAACTCTTGTGTTCATATGGTCCCATAGGTTAAGTCTATCAGTTCAGATCATGTATTCATCAAGGATCAGGGACAGAAGCCCATTTAAATTGTTCAAGATCGTAGAGCACATTAGAAGCAAAGAGAGGGGAACCCATAAAACTGGACTGTATATAAAGCCCAGGATTTTAATCTCTAGTATATATCCCATTTAGGAAAATGAAATGGCAACCCACTCCAGTATACTTGCCAGAAAAATTCCATGGACAGAGTAGCCTGGTGGGCTACAGTCCATGGGCCCACAGAGAGTCAGACGCAAATGAGTAACTGAGTACTTATATCCCATTACAAGGTCATAGTCCATAATACCCAGCTTTACAATGTTGTTTAAAAAAATTATTCTGACATTTGTTTAAAATGGTAATGAAAACTATTTGAAACTACTGTGATAGGGGAGGAAGGTTGAACTCAACTCCAAATATAGCAGAAACAGTTGGGATTTATAGCCAGTGAGCAGAGTAAGTGAGTGAATTAGTGGATGTGACATTACTAAGAGGCAGCATCAAGTGTCGGGGATTCCTGCTTAATAAGCCTAGCAGTCTTCTTGCTGAAGGCAGACCAAGGACAAGGCCAAGCATGAAGCCTACTTGAAAAGAAGGCTTAGAGGAACCCAACTAAATTTTGCTTAAGGAGGAAGTTTTTTGTCAATGTTCAGCTAAAATAAACTTTCCAGCATTGAGACAAAGATCATTGATTTTGAAAACCAAAAGCTCCAGATAATATTTTGAAAAATGCTATGCAACTAGTGTAAAATTTACTCTAATGATGAGAAATATACAAAACTGAAAGAAATGCTTATGTGTATATTAGAGGTTCAATTAAATGAAAAATATAGTAACTTGGTTTATTTTCAGAACTCTTCTTTACCATCTGGAACACATTTGAAACTCTTTAAGATCATAGCCGCTGTTGCTGATGTTAAGAAAGGAGCTGTCGGTCGAAATTCTACCTTGCTTCAATTCATTCATGTCCCTGTAATGCCTTCTGGTGTGGTGTAAAAGCAATTAAATGAAATCTTTCCTCCACATGCTTTGATAATGTCTTAATTATTTGTGTCAACTATTTGCAAATCTATTCTTTATGATACTATGTAGAAAAAAGTCACCTCCATACCTTTGTTACACTTCCAGTTAGAGGAAATTAATTTAGAAAAATATCTTGCTATAGTTTTTTATATTAAACTGAAAATTCATTGAAGAGATCAGAACAAAGTCTTTATATAATATTTATTAAACTTAGACTACAAATCATACTGTTAGCTTTTAACTGAACTAAAAAAGATATTATTTGTAAATTCAAAGAATTTATTCTGTGTAGGAATATTATTAGTATCAAGTTTAATTGGTATTAATTTTTAAAGGAACACTGAAAAGAATAAGAGGAGAAAACCTTGTAAGTATTGATTGAGTTAGTAGTCCAGTATCTTTATTGTTGCCTTGCTTTCTCTTTGGCCCTGCGATGGATGAATTTTCATGGCTGTTTATTATCTAATCAAGTGCCTCTTTTTATGTGAAGGTTTTTTTTATTTATTTTTTTAATACTTTTATCAGCTATTAATATTTCTAAATATTATTACTAAAATTTTGGTTCCTTATCTTTAAATTTCATTTCAAAACAGAATGAAACAATACTCATATATTTAGATTTTCTTCCAAAATCCAGAATTAGTATACCACTTCAAAACATGCTTATATTGATAGGCTACTGATTTAGTGAAAAAAATGTGAATAGGTATTTAAATATTTGCATGTAAGAATTTAATCTTTAACCCATAGGAGCTCAGTATGTAGTCACTGTGGACCCAAGATAGAGGCAAAGTATTTTCATTGTCACATTCTTGTGTCTCTCAGTGATACACAGATTTATATATTTTATACACAGATATATATATATGTATTAAGTCTTTATATAAACATGTGTATTGACACATCTACACTCCATCAACACTAATTTGTTGATATCAAATATCACTAATTTGATAAATGTGAAACGTGAATGTGAGATGTAGGGGGGGATAACATTTTATCCTATTTCATCCACCTTCATTTTGTAGAGTATATTTCTCTAAACAACCCTAGATTTTAGAGCATGACTTGTAACAAATCATAAACAACATATAATTGTTCTCCATGTAGAATTACTTTCACAACTTAATATTTGAAAGATGATCATCTGGCCTCTACTTATGTATATCCAGTTACAGTGGGCTCACTGTCTTAATTCTAAGAAGTCTTTCAGTGTCAGAAATGGTTATTAACATTGATGGAGAGTGAAAGCCAAATTTCTCAAATTTCTCACTGTTGGAGAAAGAAGCTATAGATAAGCAAGATGGAAAGTCTAGAATAAACCCCAGGGTAATGAGTATGTTAGGAAATCATACTATTTTTGCAACATGTATGTATGTATGTATATAAAATCACTTTTTCAGTAATCACCCAGAGAGTATTTTATGAACAGTAAATTCTATATTTAAGAATTTGGACAGAAAAACAGATTATGTTGTTTTCCATTTATTTATTCATTCAATTAAAACTTCAGTATTTATTATGTCCAGGCACAGTGTTGTTAGGTTTACAAGGGTAAACTAATTGTCATTTCATCAACTCAAAATCTAGTGAGGGAAACAAATGTTAACTGACTATGTGTATAGAAAGGTGAATTACATATAGAATTTATGAATACATAAGTTTGTATAGTATACATATCTATGTACAACACTTTAAAATTTTATTTAAAATATTTAATCATTGTTGATTTACAATGGTTAGTTTCTGGTGTATAGCAAAGTGATTCAGTTATATGTAGGTGTATGTGTATATATGCTTGTCCATACTCTTTTCCATTTTAGTTTAAGATACTGAATATAGTTCCCTGTGCTATACAGTAGAGAATTGTTATTTATCTATTTTATATATAGTAGTTTGTATCTAATCCCATACTCTTAATTTATCCCTCCCCACAAGCCCATCCCAAACGTTCCCCTTTGATAACTATAAGCTTGTTCAGACCAATAGACTCCCAGAAGAAAGGGAAAGGGGGATTGAAAATGTGTTTGAAGAAACTATGCCTAAAAACTTCCCAGACCTAAAGAAGGAAACAGATCAGATATCCATGTATAGGAAGCACAGAGGGTCTCAAATAAGATGAACCCAAAGAGGTCTACACTAAGACATATTATAATTAAAATGGCAAAAGTTAAGCAGAGGATACTAAAGAGAGCATGAGAAAAACAAAGAGTTAGTTACAAAAGAACCCCCACAAGTCTATCAACTGATTTCTCTAAAGCAAGAGATTATCTATATGGAATGAAGTAAGTCAAACAGACAAAGATAAATACCATATGATATCAGATACATTTGGAATATTAAAAATGATGCAAATTAAATTATTTACAAAACAGACTCATAGAAAACAGACTGTACACTTAAAAATAGTTAAAATGATTGATTTTTATGTTGTGAATATTTTACCCATGAAAAAGGTTTACATTGTTTTCTGATAATAAGTTTTCAAGGTAATTTGCCAATTTGTTTAGTAACAAATGAAAATCTAACACGCATTAAAATATTCTAGAGGAACAAAGACTCTAAACTTGTAGAAGAATTTATAAATTTGTTTTCCAGAGGAAATATAGAGCAGAGTCACATTCAGGTAAGAGTATTACAAAACTTCATTTCTGGCTCACTTAATTTTAGCAACTTATTTTCTTAAATTTTAGTTAAAAATATTTTAAATAGCAGCATAATAAACTGATGTGAATTCAGAGATATCACTGAATTTTCTACCTATCACTAGATTTTGTTAATTTTAATATTAAAATTTTACATAAAACAGTAACCTTAAATGGTCAGTGTTGTTCTGTACTCAAATAGAAAGATAAAAATTCAACATTGAATGACTTTTCCTTGAATGAATTGTGAATGTGTATACTTCTGATCTTGCTTTTTATTGTTTGTGGGTAAACTAAGGGAGATAGAGTTGAACTAATCATACTACTAATATTGTGTTGTGTTATCATCACTAGTTTATTCAAGTTCCCTCTCTTATTTCTACATTATTACATTTGTCCCTATCCTTTTGCCACTTCTTTGCTACTCAGCTACAGGTGTTCACTCTAATGGATTTAATATGTCTTTGGATAAATTTGAAGTTTGAAAAAAATGTCATGTCTTTTTTTATGGAAGTAGTTTAAGTTTGCATAAATAATGTGCTACTGAGATCTCTTGCTTTTTTCTTTTCAACAGCCTTAGTTTTTTAAGCACTATTCTATAGTTGGAAGTATGTCTGAGCCATTGTTTCTCACTGATGCATCTCATTCTAATGCTCTAATCATCCAGTTCCCTTGCACAACAGGATCCAATTATTTGTAACCACATGCCTTTTCCATGTCTGCAGGGTGAATACCCACAAGAGTGAGATTGCCAGGCTAGGGTATAATTTGTTTTCCTGAAGTTGTACTCAACTGTCCCAAAGCAGCGGTACTAGTTTGCACTTTCAGTGGCAGTACATGAAGGGGCCCATCAGTCAACCACTCACTAACGCCTGATGTTACCAGGCTTCCTAATCTGTCCAAATCAGTTGAGCATAAAGTGATATTTCATTATTCCAAATTGTATTTTTCTAATTGTCATCATCTTTAAACAATTTCCTTTCATATATATTTTTATCCATGTACCTTTTTAGTAATTTAGGCATTCCATTCTAAGGAGAGGTTTGATATATTATCTATTTGTGTTGATGTGCCAGATGTTCCTTACATAGTCTAGATGTTTATCTTACTGATTTTAAATGTTGCCAATATTTTCAGCCACCTATGCCATTAACTACATCCATATCATCCAGTTGATCGGAAATCTTTGTTTTTGATACAGTGAAATACATTAATTATTCTATTATGATTTAGGTTTAGGGGCCTCAGAAAAGGTATGAAAGTTATCTTTTAAATTGATTTCTATTAATTTCATACTTTTGTTTTTCATGTTTTGAACTTTACTCCATGAGAAGTCATTTTGGTATGTGATGTACTATAGGGATCCCATATTGTTTTTCTCCATATTATGAGTCTTTTTTTTTTTTCCAGTTCCATCTACTGAAAGAACCATCATTTTCCTGACTGATTTATGAAGCCGCATCTGTGGTGTGGTAAATTCTCACAGAAGTGGGTGTGTTTGGCTAGTGAAGACCTTCTCTGGTTGGATATCGAGATGATGGGATTTGCTCTGGTACTGTAGTTGCATGTGACTGGAGCCAGATCATATGGCTGCTGCTGCAGGTATGGGCAGGCATGACTCCCAGCAGATTCCTGGGCTGGCAGGATCAGACCTGCTCTTCAGATGAAAGGGACTGGAGCCAAATAACAGGCTAACACAGTGTCCATAGCCAGACCAAGGTTGGAAGGCCTGCTACCCACAGCAGATAGGTGTAACTCCTCCTAGACCCCTGGTGGATGTACTGTTTCAGAACAAGTCCAGGTCTGTAGCAGGGACCACAGTTGGCAAGCTTGCCACCTGAGTGCACACAACAAAATGGCCTTTCTTGGTCTTGAGCTCCACTAAGGTTCACAAGTTCCTTCCTGGATCCCACAAAGGCACTATTGGCCATAGATAACTGCCAAATTACTGTTGCTATGTGGTGTTAAAAGTGGATGTTCTCCTAGTCAGCCATCTGGCTAATGTCACTCTCAAAATGCTTTTTAAAAAATCATGTATTAAAAAAATCCATATACTGAGATTAATTTTTATTGAAGTATGGTTGATTTACAATATTGTGTTAGTTTCAGGTAAACATCAAAGTGATTCAGTCATATACACACACAGCCCTTTTCAAATTAGTTTTCCTTTCTGGATATATGCCTAGGAGTGGCATTGCTGGGTCATATAGTAGTTCTATATTTAGTTTTTAAAGGAACCTCCATACTGTTTTCAAAAGTGGCTGCACTAATTTACATTCCCAACAGTGTAGAAGGGATCCCTTTTCTCCACATCCTCTCCAGTATTTATTGTTTCTGGGTTTTTTGATAATGGTCATTCTCACTGACATAACGTGTGATACCTCATTGTAGTTTTGATCTGCATATCTGTAATAATTAGCGATGTTGAACATCTTTTCATGTGCCTATTGGCCATCTGTATGTCTTCTTTGGAGAAATGTCTATTAGATCTTCTGCCCATTTTCTGATTGTGTTGCTTGGGTTTTGTTTTGTTTTTTTTTTTTTTTCAGTATTGAGATGTATGAGCTGTTTGTATATTTTGGAAATTAAGCCTTTTTTGGTCACATTGTTTGCAAATAATTTGTCCTAGTCTGTAAGATTCTTGTTTTGTTTAGAGTTTTCTCTAGTAACGGATAAAAGTGTTATATTAAATTACTAGACCATCTCAGTATTCTTGCATTCCATCTTTTCTTCTGTGTCAACTTTTGCCTATCCTTTCAAATGTGTGTCTTTTAAATGACCTGTTTTGATGCCACTTATTTTTCCCTCCAGTTATCATTTTTGTAACAGCTATTACATTATGGCTTCAGTTCAGTTCAGTCACTCAGTCGTGTCCTACTCCTTGTGACCCCATGGACTGCAGCACGCCAGGCCTCCCTGTCCATCACCAACTCCAGGAGTTTACTCAAAATCATGTCCGTCGAGTTGGTGATGCCATCCAACCATCTCATCCTCTGTCGTCCCCTTCTCCTCCTGCCTTCAATCTTTCCTAGTATCAGGGTCTTTTCAAATGAGTCATTAAGGCTTATTTCTCTATTATTTCTTATATATTATACTGCAGTTTCTATTTATTACAATTCTATTTATAGTTTCATGGGTTTCCCTGGTGGCTCAGCTGGTGAAGAATCCACCAGCCATGTGGGAGACCTGGGTTTGATCCCTGGGTTGGGAAGATCCCCTGGAGAAGGGAAAGGCTACCCACTCCAGTATTCTGACCTGGAGAATTCCATGGGGTTGCAAAGAGTGAGACACGACTGAGCGACTTTCACTTTCAGAGTCAATCCATTTCTGCCTTACCCATGACTCTGCTAATGAACAGTTTTTAATCTGGTTTCCTGATTGGCCTGAATGACTCTGAGATGCACTGTAGTCTGACACTCTCTTAAGTAATCTTCCTTCTTTGTTTTCTTGTGTGTTAAACCTCCATCACAATTTCAAGGCTCTCTTGGTCAACATCTGCTCCATCTCTAGTACAGTTCAAAGTCTGTCAAATCCAGTACAGTTCTAAATCTGTCTTGAGATCTGCTTCACAGCAGACATTTTTTGTTGTTTCTCTCAGAGGAAATACTTTCAGTATTTGGTTAACAAGTATGTTTTCTGAGTTACTGATCTTTTAAAAATTAATTTCTTTGGAGGCTAATTGCTTTACAATATTGTGGTGGTTTTTGCCATACATTGACATGAATCAGCCATGGGTGTACATGTGTCTCCCATCTTGAACCCCCCTCCCAGCTCCCTTCCCATCCCATCCCTCTGGGTTGTCCCAGTGCACCGACTCTGAGTGCCCTGTTTCATGCTTTGAACTTGGACTGGTCATTTATTTCACATATGGTAATATAAATGTTTCAATGCTATTCTCTCAAATCATCCCACCCTCACCTTCTCCCACAGAATCCAAAAGTCTGTTCCTTATATCCGTGTCTCTTTTGCTGTCTTGCATATAGGGTCATTGTTACAATCTTTCTAAATTCCATATATATGAGTTAATATACTGTGTTGGTATTTTTCTTTCTGACTTACTTCACTCTGTATTATAGGCTCCAGTTTCATCCACCTCATTAGAACTGATTTAAATGTGTTCTTTTTAATAGCTGAGTAATATTCCATTGTGTATATGTACCACAACTTTCTTATCCCTTTGTCTGCTGGTGGATATCTAGGTTGCTTCCTTGTTCTAGCTATAGTAAACAGTGCTGTGATGAACATTGGGGTACATATGTCTCTTTCAATTCTGGTTTCCTCAGTGTATATGCAAGGCAGTGGGAGGTATATGCTGGGTCATATGGCAGTTCTATTTCCAGTTTTTAAAGGAATCTCCACACAGTTCTCCATACTGGCTGTACTAGTTTGTATTCCCACCAACAGCATAAGAGAGTTCCCGTTTCTTCACATCCTCTCTAGCATTTATTGTTTGTAGACTTTTTGATAGCAGCCATTCTGACTGGCATAAAATGGTATCTCACTGTGGTTTTGATTTGCATTTCTCTGATAATGAGTGACGTTGAGCATCTTCTCATGCATTTGTTAGCCATCTGTATGTCTTCTTTGGAGAAACGTCTGTTTAGTTCTTTAGCCCGTTTTTTGATTGGGTCAATTTATTTTTCTGGTATTGAGCTGCATGAGCTGCTTGTATATTTTGGAGATTAATTCTTTGTCAGTTGCTTCATTTGCTATTATTTTCTCCCATTCTGAAGGCTCCCTTTTCACCTTGCTTATAGTTTCCTTCGTTGTGCAAAAGCTTTTAAGTTTAATTAGGTCCCATCTGTTTATTTTTGCTTTTATTTCCCTTATTCTGGGAGGTGGGTCATAGAGGATCCTGCTGTGATTTATGTCGAGGATGTTTTGCCTATGTTTTCCTCTAGGAGTTTATACTTTCTGGTCTTGCATTTAGATCTTTAATCCATTTTGAGTTTATTTTTGTGTATGCTGTTAGAAAGTGTTCTGGTTTCATTCTTTTACTGGTGGTTGACTGATTTTCCCAGCACCACTTGTTAAAGAGATTGTCTTTTCTTCATTGTATATTTTTGCCTCTTTTGTCAAAGATAAGGTGTCCATAGGTGCATGGATTTATCTCTGGGCTTTCTATTTTGTTTCATTGATCTATATTTCTCTCTTTGTGCCAGTACCATACTGTCTTGATGACTGTAGCTTTGTAGTATGGTCTGAAGTCAGGCAGGTTGATTCCTCCAGTTCCATTCCTCTTTCTCAAGATTGCTTTGGCTATTCAAGGTTTTTTGTGTTTCCATACAAATTGTTAAATTATTTGTTCTAGTTCTGTGAAAAATACCATTGGTAGCTTGATAGGGATTACACTGAATTTGTAGATTGCTTTGGGTAATATACTCATTTTCAGTATATTGATTCTTCCAATCCATGAACATGGTATAATTCTCCAACTATTTGTGTCCACTTTGATTTCTTTCATCAGTGTTTTATAGTTTTCTATACATAGGTCTTTTGTTTCTTAGGTACATGTATTCCTAAGTATTTTATTCTTTTCACTGCAGTGGTGAATGGGATTGTTACCTTAATTTCTCTTTCTGTTTTCTCATTGTTAGTGTATAGGAATGCAAGGGATTTCTGTGTGTTGATTTTATATCCTGCAACTTTACTATATTCATTGATTAGCTCTAGTAATTTTCTGGTGGTGTCTTCAGGGTTTTCTATGTAGAGGACCATGTCATCTGCAAAGGGTGAGAGTTTTACTCCTTTTCCAATCTGGACTCTGCCAGGAGCCAGCGTGAGGAATTCCACCCGTGACAAGGTCATGTGGCAGAGTTCTGATGGCAAGGCTAATCAGACCTCAGGTTTTCCCCCTGGTATTTCCTGAGCATGTACCCCAAAAAATAAGAATCTGCCTGCTTTTCCACTCTTCTGATATTCTCTGGAAAAAGTCAAATCAGGGCTTTAGTCTTCTGTATTTGAAAAGGATGTTTCAGTTAAACCCCTCTGATAGCTCTCTAGCTTGCCTAACAGGTTCCCCCGGACCTCTTACAGCTTGTGAATTGCTTACAGCCCCCCAACCACGAGAGGCAAGAGGCGCAAAGCTTAAAAGCATCTTAAAGATACAGAGCCTTTTCTAGAGAGTTAAAAATCATATTGGTGATGGGTTTTCACTGTTGACTCAATGATTGCTGCCAGGCCTCCATATTCTTTATCTTTTAGGCATCTGGGAGGATGTTAATCAATGTAAACGGGATATGGAAAAAGATATATAATAGTTTTGATGTTAGCAACACTAGACTTTTGAGTTAATTACTTTTCTCTTTGTTATATATCACTGCACTCTTGTGTCCTTGCTATGTAAGAATGTAACTTTATTTAGTGCTTTCTGAGAGTGGCACCAGACTTTGGGAAGATCAACACAAATAAGTCTTCTGGTTGACAAACCCTTATCAGAAAAAAGGCTGTAAAATGTTAATTGGCCCTTTTGGCTGGAAGATGATGTAAATCACCTAAGACTTGTATGCAGAGAGAAAAGCCTGGTTTTGATAAGAGTCTGGGCTGCTAATGCTGCATAACTTTGTATTACCCATTGATCTCTATGTATAATCAAAGGTATAAAAGGCCTTTCTAGACAATAGAGGTCAGGCCAGTCATTGGAAGGACTGGTTTCCCCTGTGTCTCCTCTTTACTCTAATTTCAGGCTGAATTTCCATCTGGGGTGTGGAGGCTCGCCATGTCTACTTACTTGTCCTGGCTTCTAAGATCCGTAAGAGAGAGAGCCCAAGGCAGGGCACTCTCCGATATTCAAATGGACACCGGTGGCCTAACGTAGATGGTGCAAGCTCCTTGTCTGGAACTTTATTGGCTTTCCATGTAAACAAAATTATTCAGCCTCTTTTCTCCACTTAATTTTCCTACTACACTATTTTTTCCTAATCTAATCTTATATTAATAAATAAGTTTTTTCTCGCCTACTCCGTCTCCCCTTCGAATCACCCTGGATCCACCGGGGCTGGACCCTGGCAGGACTCCTTTGCTTTTTCTTATCTGATTGCTGTGGCCAAAGCTTCCAAAACTGTGTTGAACAGGAGTGGTGAGAGTGGGCACCCTTGTCATGTTCCTGACTTTAGAAGAAATGCTTTCAATTTTTTGCCATTGAGGATAATGTCTGCTGTGGGTTTATCATATATGCCTTTTATTATGTTGAGGTATGTTCCTTCTGTGCTTGCTTTCTGGAGAGTTTTTATCATAAATTGGTGTTGAATTTTGTCACAGGCTTTCTCTGCATCTATTGAGATGATCATATGGTTTTTATCTTTCAGTTTGTTAATATGGTATATCACATTGATTGATTTTCAAATATTAAAGAATCTTTGCATCCCTGGGATAAAGCCCACTTGGTTATGATGTATGATCTTTTTAATATGTTGTTGGATTCTGTTTGCTAGAATTTTGTTGAGGATTTTTGCATCTATGTTCATCAATGATATTGGCCTGTAGTTTTCTTTTTTTGTGGCATCTTTGTCAGGTTTTGGTATTAGGGTGATGGTGGCCTCATAGAATGAGTTTGGGAATTTATCTTGCTCTGCAATTTTCTGGAAGAGTTTGAGTAGGATAGGTGTTAGCTCTTCTCTAAATGTTTGGTAGAATTTACCTGTGAAGCCATCTGGTCCTGGGCTTTTGTTTGTTGGAAGATTTTTTATTACAGTTTCGATTTCTGTGGTTGTGATGGGTCTGTTAAGATTTTCTATTTCTTCCTGGTTCAGTTTTGGAAGGTTATACTTTTTTAAGAATTTGTCCATTTCTTCCAAGTTGTCCATTTCATTGGCATATAGTTGCTGATAGTAGTCTCATGATCCTTTGTATTTCTGTGTTGTCTGTTGTGATCTCTCCATTTTCATTTCTAATTTTGTTGATTTGATTCTTCTCCTTTTTTTTTTTCTTGATGAGTATGGCTAGTGGTTTGTCTATTTTATTTATCTTCTCAAAAAACCAGCTTGTAGTTTTGCTGATTTTTGCTATAGTCTCCTTTGTTTCTTTTTCATTTATTTCTGCTCTAATTTTTATGATTTGTTTCCTTCTACTAGCTCTGGGGTTCTTCATTTCCTATTTTTCTAGTTGCTTTAGGTGTAAAGTTAGGTTATATGTTTGATTTTTCTCTTGTTTCTTGACATAAGTATTACTATGAACCTTCCCCTTAGCACTGTTTTTACTGAATCCCATAGATTTTGGGTTGTTGTGTTTTTATTTTCATTTGTTTCTATACATATTTTGATTTCCATTTTTATTTCTTCCATGATTTGTTGATGATTCAGAAGCGTGTTATTTAGCCTCCATATGCCTGTATTTTTAATACTTTTTTCCCCCTGTAGTTGACATCTAATCTTATTGCATTGTCATCGGAAAAGATGCTTGATGATTTCAATTTTTTTTTTTTTAATTTACCAAGGCTAGATTTATGGCCCAGGATGTGATCTATCCTAGAGAATGTTCCGTGTGCACTTGAGAAAAAGGTGAAATTCAGTGTTTTGGGGTGAAATGTGCTATAGATATCAATTAGGTCTAACTGGTCCATTGTATCATTTAAAGTTTGTTTCCTTCCTAATTTTCTGTTTGGTTGATCTATTCACAGTTGTGAGCAGGGTATTAAAATCTCCCGCTATTCTTGTGTTAGTGTTAATTTCTCCTTTCATACTTGTTATCATTTGCCTTATGTATTGAGGTGCTCCTATGTTGGGTGCATATATATTTATAATTGTTACATCTTCTTCAGAATCCACCTGCAATGCAAGAGACCCCAGTTAGATTCCTGGGTTGGGAAGATCTGCTGAAGAAGGGATAGGCTACCCACTCCAGTATTTTTGGACTTCCCTTGTGGCTCAGCTGGTAAAAAATCTGCCTGCAATGTGGGAGACCTGGGTTGATCCCTGGGTTCAGAAGAATCCCTGGAGAAGGGAAAAGCTACCCACTCCAGTGGGTATACAGTCCATGGGGTCACAAAGAGTCGGACATGACTGAGTGACTTTCACTCACTTCTTGGATTAATCCTTTGATCATTATGTAGTGTCCTTCTTTGTCTCTTTTTACAATTTTTATTTCAAAGTCTATTTTATCTGATATGAGTATTGCTACTCCTGATTTCTTTTGATCTCCATTTGCATGAAATATCTTTTCCAGCCCTTCACTTTAAGGTGGGTCTCTTAAAGACAGCATATATAGGGGTCTTGTTTTTGTATCTATTCAGCCAGTCTTTGTCTTTTGGTTGGAGCATTCAACCCAGTTATATTTAAGGTAATTATTGGTAAATATGATCCCATTACCATTTACTTTGTTGTTTTAGTTTGGAGTTTATAAACCTTTTCTATGTTTCCTGTCTAGAGAAGATCCTTTAGCATTTGTTGAAGAGCTGGTTTGGTGGTGCTGAATTCTCTCAGCTTTTGCTTGTCTGTGAAGCTTTTGTTTTCTCCTTCATATTTGAATGAGATCCTTGATGGCTACTATAATCTGGGTTGTAGGTTTTTCTCTTTCATCACTTTAAGTATGCCCTGCCATTCCCTTCTGGCCTGAAGAGTTTCTATTGAAAGATAAGCTGTTATCCTTATGGAGATCCCCTTGTGTGTTGTTGCTTTTCCATTGCTGCTTTTAATATTTGCTCTTTGTGTTTCATTAGTTTGATTAACATGTGTCTTGGGGTGTTTCAAAAACGACAGAACAATCTCTGTTCATCTCCAAGGCAAACCATTCAATATCACAGTTATCCAAGTCTATGCCCCAACCAGTAACGCTGAAGAAACTGAAGTTGAACGGTTTTATGAAGACCTACAAGACCTTTTAGAACTAACACCCAAAAAAGATGTCCTTTTCATTATAGGGGACTGGAATGCAAAAGTAGGAAGTCAAGAAACACCTGGAGTAACAGGCAAATTTAGCCTGGGAATGCGGAATGAAGCAGGGCAAAGACTAATAGAGTTTTGCCAACAAAATGCACTGGTCATAGCAAAAACCCTCTTCCAACAACACAAGAGAAGACTCTACACATGGACATCACCAGATGGTCAACACCAAAATCAGATTCATTATATTCTTTGCAGCCAAAGATGGAGAAGCTCTATACAGTCAACAAAAACAAGACCGGGAGCTGACTGTGGCTCAGATCATGAACTCCTTATTGCCAAATTCAGACTGAAATTGAAGAAAGTAGGGAAAACCGCTAGATCATTCAGGTATGACCTAAATCAAATCCCTTATGATTATACAGTGGAAGTGAGAAATAGATTTAAGGGTCTAGATCTGATAGACACGGTGCCTGATGAACTATGGAATGAGGTTCGTGACATTGTACAGGAGACAGGGATCAAGACCATCCCCATGGGAAAGAAATTCAAAAAAGCAAAATGGCTGTCTGGGGAGGCCTTACAAATAGCTGTGAAAAGAAGAAAGGCGAAAAGCAAAGGAGAAAAGGTAAGATATAAGCATCTAAATGCAGAGTTCCAAAGAATAGCAAGGAGAGATAAGAAAGCCACCTTCAGCGATCAATGCAAAGAAATAGAGGAAAACAACAGAATGGGAAAGACTAGAGATCTCTTCAAGAAAATTAGAGATACCAAGGGAACATTTCATGCAAGGATGGGCTCGATAAAGGACAGAAATGGTCTGGACCTAACAGAAGCAGAAGATATTAAGAAGAGGTGGCAAGAATACACAGAAGAACTGTACAAAAAAGATCTTCACGACCCAGAGAGTCACAATGGTATGATCACTCACCTAGAGCCAGACATCCTGAAATGTGAAGTCAAGTGGGCCTTAGAAAGCATCACTACAAACAAAGCTAGTGGAGGTGATGGAATTCCAGTTGAGCTGTTTCAAATCCTGAAAGATGATGCTGTGAAAGTGTTGTACTCAATATGCCAGCAAATTTGGAAAACTCAGCAGTGGCCACAGGACTGGAAGAGGTCAGTTTTCATTCCAATTCCAAAGAAAGCAATGCCAAAGAATGCTCAAACTACTGCACAAATCTCACATGCTAGTAAAGTAATGCTCAAAATTCTCCAAGCCAGGCTTCAGCAATATGTGAACCGTGAACTTCCAGATGTTCAAGCTGGTTTTAGAAAAGGCAGAGGAACCAGAGATCAAATGGCCAACATCCGCTGGATCATGGAAAAAGCAAGAGAGTTCCAGAAAAACATCTATTTTTGCTTTATTGACTATGCCAAAGCCTTTGACTATATGGATCACAATAAACTGCGGAAAATTCTGAAAGAGATGGGAATACCAGACCACCTAACCTGCCTCTTGAGAAACCTGTATGCAGGTCAGGAAGCAACAATTAGAACTGGACATGGAACAACAGACTGGTTCCAAATAGGAAAAGGAGTAGGTCAAGGCTGTATATTGTCACCCTGCTTATGTAACTTCTATGCAGAGTACATCATGAGAAACGCTGGGCTGGATGAAGTACAAGCTGGAATCAAGGCTGCTGGGAGAAATATCAATAACCTCAGATATGCAGATGACACCACCCTCATGGCAGAAAGTGAAGAAAAACTAAAGAGCTTCTTGATGAAAGTGAAAGAAGAGAGTGAAAAGGTTGGCTTAAAGCTCAACATTCAGAAAACAAAGATCATGGCATCCCATCCTGTCACTTCATGGCAAATAGAAGGGGAAACAGTGGCTGACTTTATTTTTCTGGGCTCCAAAATCACTGCAGATGGTGATTGCAGCCATGAAATTAAAAGACACTTACTCCTTGGATGGAAAGTTATGACCAACCTAGACAGCATATTGAAAATAAGAGACATTGCTTTACCTACAAAGGTCCATCTAGTCAAGGCTATGATTTTTCCACTAGTCATGTATGGATGTGAGAGTTGAACTATAAAGAGAGCTGAGCACTGAAGAATTGATGCTTTTGAACAGTGGTGCTGGAGAAGACTCTTGAGAGTCCCTTGGACTGCAAGGAGATCCAACTAGTCCATCCTAGAGATCGGTCCTGGGTTTTCATTGGAAGGACTGATGTTGAAGCTGAAACTCCAATATTTTGGCCCCTGGATGCAAAGAGCTGACTCATTTGAAAAGACCCTGATGCTGGGAAAGATTGAGGGCAGGAGGAGAAGGGGATGATAGAGGATGGGATGGTTGGATGGCATCCACGACTCAATAGACATGAGTTTGGGTACTCTGGAAGTTGGTGATGGACAGGGAGTCCTTGGCAAGCTGCAGTTCCTGGGGTCGCAAAGAGTCAGACACACCTGAGTGATGGAACTGAACTGAAGTGGGTTGGTCATAACTTTTCTTCCAAGGAGTAAGCATCTTTTAATTTCATGGCTGCAGTCACCATCTGCAGTGATTTTGGAGGCCAGAAAAATAAAGTCAGCCACTGTTTCCAGTTTCCCCATCTATTTGCCATGAAGTGATGGGACTGGATGCCATGATGTTAGTTTTCTGAATGTTGAGCTTTAAGCCAACTTCCTGACCTGCATACAGGTTTCTCAAGAGGCAGTTCAGGTGGTCTGGAATTCTCATCTCTTTCAGAATTTTCCAGTTTGTTGTGACGCAGGCACTCAAAGGCTTTGTCATGGTCAATAAATCAAAAGTAGATGTTTTTCTGGAACTCTCTTGCTTTTTCGATGATCCAGCAGATGTTGGCAGTTTGATCCCTGGATCTTCTGCCTTTTCTAAAACCAGCTTGAAGATCTAGAATTTCATGGTTCACGTATTGTTAAAGTCTGGCTTGGAGAATTTTGAGCATTATTTTACTAGCATGTGAGATGAGTACAATTGTGTGGTAGTTTGAACATTTATTGGCATTGCCTTTCCTTGGGATTGGAATGTAAACTGACCTCTTCCAGTCCTGTGGCCACTACCGAGTTTTCCAAATTTGCTGCAATATTGAGTGCAGCACTTTCACAGCATCATCTTTTAGGATTTGAAATCGCTCAACTGGAATTCCATCACCTCCACTAGCTTTGTTCAGAGTGGTGCTTCCTAAGGCCCACTGCAGGGTTTTATCTGCTGCACCTGTCACTTCCAGAGCAGTTCCCTCTTCTTTATTTTGGCTTCCTGTTTGTAGGTCTCTTCAGTGTCTAATTTCCACCCTGACACAAAGAGGGCGAAGGTGGTCACTTATTTAGGCTCTTGTTCAGTTGTGTTGTGGGGAGAGAGGGACACTGCAAAAAAAAAAAAAGTAGCATGTGTGGGGATTACTTGCAGTGTATGGACCACACTGGGTTTGCCCCAGCTCACAGCGGTGTGTACTTTCCTGGTCTACACTGCTCAGGCTCCAAGGTACTCTGCAGGGGCACTGTCCAACTCAGGCCCTGCATTTCTTGCACTTCCCAGGTCTAAGGCACTCAGGTTCTCGGGTTCTCTGCAAGGGCACCACTTGGTTGGGTGTGCGTTTTTTGCCCTTCCCTTGTCCGAGCAGCTCAGGCAACCAGGTGTTTGGCAAGCGCACTGTCCCAGGTGGGCCATGCATCTTAATCACCTCCCCCGTCGCCACGAGTGCACTGTCTCAGGTGTGCCGTGTGTCTCCTCTGGGGAGCTGACCTCAGGCTGTGACCCTCCTGGCAGATGTCAACTGTTCAGGATCCCAGGAAGACGTGGTTAGCAGCTGGGAGCCTGCTCACGGTCTGGTGGGGGATGCTGGTCTCTGGGGCTGAGATTGGAGCCTGTAGGCAGCCGGCTAGCTCTCCTTTGGTATTCACTCAATCCCTTTGTTCTGTGAACAGGCCAGGCTGTGCATTAGAGCCTTTCGTGGGAAATTTCCCTTTTTTCTCTCTGGCTATGCTACAGTTTGGGTTGCTATCTCACGTTAGCTCCCCTCAGATTGTCCTCAGGGCATTCAGGCCCGGTCCTTACCCTAAGCACTGATTATGCAGCCCAGGTCCCCCTGTTCAGCCCCTGCTCACTGGTGGTGGATGGGAGTCTCTGTTGGTAGTTGCAGTTAGACATGTGTTCCGTGGGGTTTTTTTTTTTTTTCCTCCCGGTTATGTTGCCCTCTGAAATTTCAAAACTCCCCAAAGACCCTCCTGTGAGAGGGTTTCCTACTGTGTGGAAACTTCCCCTCCTTCATGACTCCCTCTCCAAGATGGGTCTCCATCCCTAACTCTTTTGTCTCTCCTTTTGTCTTTTATATTTTGTCCTACCTCCTTTCAAAGAGAATGGGCTGCCTTTCTGGGTGCCTGGTGTCCTCCACCAGCTTTCAGAAGTTGTTTTGTGGAAGCTGCTCTGCATTCAAATCATCTTTTGATGAATTTGTGGGGGAGAAAGTGGTCTCCCTGTCCTATTCCTCTGCCATCTTGGGATCACCTCCTGAGTTACTCATTTTTGTAAATTATCTTTAAAGACCTCCTCACCTTCTAGTACTAGTTTCTGAGTTTTTTTTTTTTAACATGAATTCTGAATTTTATCTAATACTTATTTGCATCTATTAAGGTTATCAAATGGTACTGCTCAACTCTGTAATATGGCAGATTGTATTAAAATAATGTTTCCACTGAGGTATAACATAGTAAAGGAGGTAAATTACATAATACAAAGTGTACAGTTCAATGAATTTTCACATTTGTAATATAATCATGTATCTACCACCAAAGCCAGTCAAAATATAGAACATTTTCATCACCACAAAAATGTTCCCTTTACTCTTCCCAGTCATGACCCACTCTCACCCAGAACTAATCACCATTCTCATTTCTATCACTTCTGATTATTTTGCCTATCTTGAACCTCACATAGATAGAATCATACGGTATGTACTCTTGTGTATGTATTCTCTTATCAACACTGATTTGTGAGATTTATCCAAGTTGTTGCATGTGTCATTACTCATTTTTTTTCTTTAATCAATTTTGTTGCATTGTATAAGCTGATAATGAACATTTGGTTTGTTCCAAACTGTTGACCATTAGAAACAGAGGTGCTATGAAATGGTTTGTTCATGACTTCTAGTAGGTTCATATACTTATCTAGGGTAAACACCTAGAAGTAAAACTGAAGGCCCATAAATTACACATATGATTAAATTTACTAGATAATGCCAAACTTTTTTTTTTTTTTTTTTAACATTTCCACAAGCCACAAATGAAAATTGTCCTTGCTGGACATTCTTGCGAATACTTGATATTACCGTTATTTTTCCATTTCAGCCATTCTAGTGTGTTTGAAGTAGCATGGGACTGCAGTCATGCTGTTGCAGTTACGGTGAGCATCTTTTTCTGTGTTTACTGGTCATACAGATCTCTTCAGTGACGTGTCTGTTCAAGCCTTTGCCACTTTCTCAAAGTGGGTTATTCTTTTACTTAATGATTATAGGAATTCTTAACACGTTCTGAATATAAATTCTTTATTACATGTATGTATATCCAATTTTGATTTTCCAGTATCTTAATTTCTCACTCTCTTAATAATTCAGTAACTGGAAGTTCGTAATTTTAGTGAAGAGCAATCTATAGTTTATTTAGCTCTGTTTCCAGTATTAGAAATTTCTGCCTACCTAAAGAAAAGATATTTCTCTAGTAGTAGTAGTATTATTTCACATTTTTATTTTTGATTCTTCAGCTTCACAGAGTTAGTCTATATTTTTTAAAGAGCCTCTTTCTTAGTGGATGTCCTTTGAGCATTAAATGTAATGTATATGCTGTGGGACCTGTGAGTTTATCCATCTGATTTCTTCTAAATTTCTTTTTCCACACTCTACTTTTATCTCTTTATAGGCTTCTCACCAACCAACCAAGTCATTCACCATTACCAGTGAGCAAGGGTATAATCTCACCTCAGGATCCTTCTCTTGACACAGAGTGGGTAAGCTCTGACCCTTGTGGGATTTCTCTTTGGAGGATTACTTGTCTTTCAGCATCACCCAAGTATGAACTTAGAATACAACAACCCATTTTTAACTTGTTTCCATATTATTGGTACAGGGTGATCCCTCTGTGAATGCTACTTGGTTTTTTTTAACTCATCCATCAGCTAGACACAGACTTCCCCAACCTCCTGACTGTGGGTGTGGCTGATGGTGGATAACATGGGGGTCTGAGTCACCCACTCATCCAGATAACTTGAGCGCTCTGGCCTTGCTTGTGCCCCGTCTTGGATACAGCACCTACCCCGGAACAGACTGCTCTTGGGTCCACTGTCATTTTAACGTGAAGCACCTGACAAAACTCAGGAGCTGACGGGCAGTTGAGTCGCTCAGGTGTGTCCGACTCTTTGCGACCCCGTGAATCGCAGCACGCCAGGCCTCCCTGTCCATCGCCAACTGCCAGAGTTCACCAAAACCCATGTCCATCGAGTCGGGGATGCCATCCAGCCATCTCATCCTCGGTCGTCCCCTTCTCCTCCTGCCCCCAATCCCTCCCAGCATCAGGGTCTTTTCCAGAGTCAACTCTTGGCATGAGGTGGCCAAAGTACTGGAGCTTCAGCATCAGTCCTTTCAATGAGTATTCAGGGTTGATTTCTTTTAGGATGGACTGTTTTGATCTCCCTGCTGTCGAAGGGACTCTCAAGAGTCTTCTCCAGTCCCAAAAGCATCAGTTTTTCAACACTCTGGCTTCTTTATGGTCCAACTCTCACATCTGTACATGACTACTGGAAAGATCATAGCTTTGACTATACAGCCCTTTGTCAGCAAAGTGATGTCTTTGCTTCTTAATACACTGTCTACGTTTGTCACAAACAGAACAAAAATATAGTGAGCAAGGCCAAATAGAGGCCTCTGAACCTACTTCAGACCCATCTAAGCCAGTAAATTTGAACAGCAGAAATATGAGAACAGCAGAAATAAATGCAAACTAATGACTCAAAGGATGCAGGCATGGTGGACTCCATCATATGTTTAATTTGCTAATCTGCCCCCTCTGGACTCAATAGGCACATGGATAGATTCCAGGAGAGAGGAGGTATAAGTGCTGGAGCAGATTTTCATGGCCTGTGGTATATGGCATGTGTCCATTGAGCCACTATATGTGTTCTTTTTCATTTTTACCAGAAAAGATCATGAATTTGCATCCACTTGGGATGGACAACAGTATATATGTCTATCTGGCATCTATCTCAGCCTCATATGTCTGAAGAGATGTGACCCAGTCAGACATCTGATAAACAGCACGTCAGCTATGTCTTCAGAACTAGGCTCGTTATTCCAGATGGCTAAGAGGTCACAGTATTTTGGATGCCTTTATAGCCATATGTATTCCAAGGGGTAGGAGACTAAATATTCAACGGCATACCATATCAGTAAGGTTCTTAGGAGCACGCTAAGATATCCCCTCAAAAATGAAAGATAATTACATGTCACAGATCTCAGTGATGAGGATTTTAAAAAGTGCTTGGTAATCCTATCTGGGTTCTGGAGGATGTGTATTTGAAACTTGAAAGTACTTACCTGACCCATATATCAGGTGATACTGCCGGGTTTGAATGGGACTCGGGAAAGAGCTCTGCAGCAAGTGCAGTCTAGGGGTAAACAGACAAGATGATTGAATCCTATGAACTAATAGGCTCTAATATACAAAGTGACTGGAAAGATGAATGTGGAGTTTATGGCAAGCTCAAGTAGGAGAATAAAAATCTATACCCTGGGGGCCAGACTGACATGGAGAAAAAAAAAAAAGGAAGAGAACTACTGACTGGGACATCACAGACTGATGCTGAAGCTCCAATAATTTGGCCACCTCATGTGAACAGCCAACACATTAGAAAAGACCCTGATGCTGGGAAAGACTGAGGGCAAGAGAAGCAAGTGACAGGGAATGACATGGGCTGGATGGCATCACCAATATGAACATGAACTTGAGCAAAATCTGGGAGGTAGTGAGGGACAGGGAGGCCTGGCATGGGGCAGTCCATGGGGTCACAGAGAGTCTGACACGACTGAACAGCAGTTCCTGTAACAAATTATCACAAAGTTATCAGCTTAACACAAATTTATTATCCTAGTGTGGCAGACTAAAAGTACAACACAGGTTGCACTAGACTAAAAATCAGGTGTCAGTGGTCCTGTGTTCCCTCCTGCAGCCTCTACCAGAGAATCCATTCCTTTGCCTTTCTGGGCTTCCATGTGCTGGCCACACTCCCTCCACTTGTGGCCCCCTTTCCTCCATCTTCAAAGCATCCTTCTGACCTGTCTGTAGACACATTTCCCCCTGGCTCTCTTCTCCCGTTGAGAGCCTCTTGCTTGTAGTCTTCTCACCTGGCCTTTCCTTAGCATATGTGCACAAAGAGCAAGAGAGTTCTGGTCTCTCCTCCTCTTGTAATGCGGACACTAATCTTATCAGGGCCCTATCTGTATGACATCATTTAACCTTAGTTATTTCCATAAATGTCCAATTTCCAAATACAGTCACAGTTTAGAAGACACATTCAGCCCATATAGGATGAATGTGGTTAATAAAAACATGTCAGTATTGGTTCATTAATTAGGATAAATGTACCTTACAAGATGATGGTATTACAGAAGTACATTTATCATGCCTTTTTATGTATTTTTGATGCATTGACATCTGGGGCCTTCCCAGGGCTGAACAGTTCCTGAAGGTGATAACTCACCTGAGAGCACTTTTCCAATACAAAGTAACCAATACAGAGCCCACACCCAATAAATCTGTATCAGGCCCCCTGATAATTGAGTCATTTAATGCTATGCTAATGTGCTTTATGTTGAAATATCTACTTTTGAGTCATTCTTTTCCTTAGAGTTTGTCAACTTTGTTGACATATTCAGAAAACCAACTTTTAGTTTCATTTTTTTCTATTGGTTTTCTATTCTCTATCATATCAAAGTATAATTGGTAAAACTTCAATACATTTAAGGTGTACAACATGTTTTATGTATATACTGTGAAATATATGTATACACTGTGTTAGGTAACTGTATACTTATAACTGAGCTTCCCTAGTAGCTCAGCTGGTAAAAAAGCCGCCTACAATGGTTCGACTCCTGGATCCATAAGATCCCCTGGAGAAAGGGACAGGCTACCCACTCCAGTATTCCTGGGCTTCCCTGGTGGCTCAGATGGTAAACAATCCGTCTGCAATACCGGAGACCTGGGTTTGATCCCTGGGTTGGGAAGATCCCCTGGAGGAGGGCATGGCAACCTACTCCAGTTATTCTTGCCTGGAGGATCCCCATGGACAGAGAAGCCTGCAGGCTACAGCCCATGGGGTCACAAAGAGTAGGACAGGACTAAACAACTAAGCGCATACTAACAACAGCTCTATCTTTTGGACCCCACCTTTTCATAATGTTCAGAGTCCACTTTGTCTGACCTGAGTATGGCCACTCTTGTTCCTTTTTGGTTGCCATTTTATCTTTTTCCATTCTTTTACTTGCAGTATGTGTCCTGAGATCAAAAGCAAGTCTCGTACACGACATAGAGTTCAATTTTTTTCTCTCCATTCAGCTAATCTATAGCTTTTGATTGGTACATTTAAACTGTTTTAAAGTAATTACTGATAGAGAAGCACTTACTATTTCCATTTTGTTAACTGTTTTTTATATGGCTTACATCATTTTTGTTCCTCTTTCCTGTCTTAATTGGTGTTAAAAAAATTTTTTTTATATATATACATACTTTGATTCCCTTATTTTCCTGTTTTCTTTCTAGGTATCTTTAAATTGATGTTAATTTACAATGTCTTAGTTTCAGTTATACAGTCTAGTGATTGTTTTACATATATATTCTTTTCCATTTTAGGTTAGTACAAGATATTGAGTATAGTTCCCTGTGCTATACAGAAGCCCTTGATGTTTACCTATTTTACTATAGTTTACTATATAGTAGTGTGTATAGGTTCAGCCCAAACTCCTAATTTATCTCCCTGCCCCAATCCCTTTTGGTAACCATAAGTTTGTTTTCTATGTCTGAGTCTATTTCTCTTTTGTAAATAAGGTTATTTGTATCACTATTTTTACAATGCACATATAAGTGATATCATAGGATAGTTGTCTGTCTCTGACTGACTTAGTATGATAATGTCTAGGTCCATCCATATTGCTGCAAATGGCATTCATTTTTTATAACTGAGAGGTATTCCAATGTGTACATGTATGTCTAAATATTTTTTCAAATTAAGAGTTTTCTCCTTAATATATGCACAGGGTTGGGATGACTGGCTCATATTGTAACTGTATATAAAAACATATGTCAGGAGAAAAATCATGTATTATGGAAAGTAGACTATGTTCCTATATTTTTAAAAATCTCATTAAAAACAAACTTGTGGAGCAAAAAAATACAAAATTCAGTTATACTGTGGGTGAACCACACCACACGGCAGTGTAGATGGTAGGAATGGAAAATGAAGCAGGTGAAATGGATGGTTCTTTTTCTCATAAAGAGGTATAATCCTCAACCTAAAGATGATTTACTCTAAGCTAGGAAATACATTTAAACAGGAGAGGTAAAAAAGATACCCATTTTTTAAAACCAGGAAGGGCACTGCAAATGTGCTGGGACTTCTACCACAGTGCTTTCCCCCACATCTGACACTTGCAATGGTCCAGCAAGGGATCTATTTTGAAAAGCTTCAGACAAATATTTTTTATGGATACATATACTTCATAACATAAATAAACCAAAGACAAATGAAAATTTAAAAAACTCCTTAACAGAAAAGTAACAATTTCCTGTCTGAATCTTAAGTAAAATGATATAGTTTCCAGCTTCAAGTCAACAGCTGTAAGATCATGTTCTTAAAGAGTTAATTCTGCTTGATGTAGGAATGAAACCCAGCTCCTAAGGATGGAAGAGAAGCAGATTTGTCCAGTATTTGGAGCCAAAAAATAGACTGACATCTTATTTTACTCTATCTACCTACCTTCCTTCTCTCGTTTCGCTTAAGTAAAATACCAGGAATTTTTTAAGCTATAAAAACTTCATATATACAAACTAACAAAATATACAGAGCCCAAACATCTGATTTAAATATTTTAAGCATCTTTATTTAATAAATAACTTCACTAAAACAGCATTGTAAAACGTGAACTGTTAAAATTAAAAGGCACTTAAAATAAGAATGTGAATAGCATGAAACAAAACAGGAAACTCAAACAGTGAGAAGGAAATATACAGTGGTCTGTTATAGCACTAATTGAAAGTAAATGCTTAAGTGATAGCTATTGCATGAGCCACAGTACAACTTCACATGTTCAATAAAAAGGCAAATGTACAGCTAAAACATCAATGAAAAAGTACTGATTTTTAAAAAGTCTTACCCCAAATTGCAAACAAAACATTAAATGATTAGAAGAGGTGATAAAAAGCACCAGGCTTTAAAAAGAAAATGAATAAAATAAAATCCACCTGGAGGTCCTCAATTTAGCAAATACGATGTAAATTAAGGCCTTTATGTAGATAATGCTAAATCAAGGACTTTTTACAGAAAATTTCCCAAGACTTGAATTTACAAAGAGAGGGCATAAAAGTTACCAAAATTAAGTAACTCTTAAAATGGCACACAGGTTTTAAAGCTATGTTTTCCCTTCCTAGCTCTGACTTTCCCCATGGCCTCTGCAGATCAAATATTTCACTATTTTACACCTGTAACTCCTAGCATACTCATCTTTCAGGTATGTCATCAGTCATGTCTAACAGGCAAATAGCAAAATAATACATTTAAAACAATTCTAAACTAGCTAGAAGGACATTACTTTGGATTCTGTATAACTGAAAAATGACATGTCTGCAAAGCTAGAAATCAGTTTTAACACTTGATTAACAGAAAATCTTATATCATCCTCATTAACTACTGCCTTTCAATCACTCTAGAAATACTGCCTAATCCAGTAAGAGCTGGATTTCACTAGTCCAGGATAAAAGGTCAAAAAGGCACATTGTAACCTTAGATGACAAGGATAACCATCCTGTCTCAAGTCTTTTGTCAGTCCCTGGCATTGGTTATAACATTATTTTCAAAATAATAATAAATTTTCAAATTATACATATTGTACATTTTCAGAACCTGCCCATGAGAGAGCCACGGTGACACTGCCCTGAAGCTATCTTACTGTGACTGTGGAATTACTGCTTTGCCTTCAGTGCTGTGGGCACACACAGGCAGTGCTCATTTCCCCTCGTACTTCGGATTAACAACAGTTGTCACAGCACTCTTGTAAATAGGATTTTCACCCTAAAAAAGAAAAAAATTATCAGTTACTCTACTAAAGTTATCTAACTTTATAAAACAATATTAAAGACCATTTTCATAAGTCATTTCCATTTGATCTGTCCAGATATCAAAAGCTTACAAAAAATGAAAGCTTTGCCCCACAAGGCTAAAGGTGCCCCTGAAAAGGCACTTTTCCTTTCTAAAAAGTCCTTCCTCCACTAGTGATCTGCTGTCAATGGCCTCTCTTTTTTAAACTAGTTTTGAATACTGTCTTGAAACTAGTTTTTAACAAACTCTTCTGCCATCAACTGCCTGATTCTTAATCTTATTGTGCACAAAGGTGCTTGATAATGAACAGACTGCTTGGCTTTCTTGTCTGTGAGGGAGGTGCTCTTCTGAGGCTTTGCCACTCAGGGTGCAGAGGTTCTGAGGTAAGACTGTCACAAGTGGGCACAGTGCCAAATGTGCTTAGACAAAAATAATTACTATTCTTCATGAAATAACTGCTGTTCTTCAATATGCTGATGGAACATTTTATCTTTGACACTGTATTTTACTGAAGAGTTAAATGATTCCAAGCCATAAACATGAGAGATCTTTCAAGAGTCAAAACTTCACTGACAGTGATGTTTTAAAATACATAATTTTCTTAAAAAAATCTCATTCTATATTATACATTTTAATATCTTCTATAGCATTCTTTTTCTATTCTTTAAAACTGAAGATAGGCTTGAAATTCAAATGAGAAATACAGGCAAATATTCCTATCTCAGAGGAAATGAATGAGTACAAATCAAACAAATGTTTTAAGATTTTTAAATGCTATTTAGTTTTGTATTTTACTATAGAACCATTTGAGGTTATTTTTAAAATATTTATAGAAAGCACCTAAAGGGTAATTTTTGCTTTTAAATTTTATCCACACTTCACTTCAGGTTACATTTGGATACTGCTTTCATTGCCACAATTTCTGCCTCCTAGAAGGGTATAGTTTGGTGGATGACAAACATGAAGACAAAGAACTCTGAAACAGTACACAAGAGAATTACATACATAAAATGGGAACAGCATAAGAAAAAAGGGATTGACTGAGATTAAGGATATTGTCAAAATGGAACTGACTACAGATAAAACGTTGAAAGGTCTACAGAAGCATATACACATGCAGAGTTAGAAATCTATACAGTTGAGAAGTTTTTAAGGGTACATACGTATGTCTTGAGTGGGAAAGGGAAAGCAGACAATGCCATCTTTAAAAAGATAAGAATTCATTGAGGGAAAGTAAAACATATAAAGGCTGGGTCTTGAGAAACACCAAACCAACCACTCTAACTTCAGTCCAGCAGTCAGTCTGGAACCTGACACTGTGCCTTCACTCCACCCAACAAAGCACAACCTGCCCGGGCACTTCTGAGACCGAAGAACTCAGGATCCCTCAGAGATGAACATTATATAATCTGGGTGACAAAAATCACATTGGATGTCAAATTCTGAGCTCTCATCCCAACTGGATCCCAAATGGTATTATAACAGACATTTCATAATGGAGACTGGAGTTTGGATCCTAGCAACTACATTCCTAATGAGTAATCAAGGACAAATAAGTGACTCTATTTCCACCTTCCTATCATGCAAGGCTAGAACTGCCCTTTTTTTTTTTTCAAATATGCTAGGAAAATAAGTTACCATTAAGTTTCTTTAATGCATTAGATAAATCTAATATTTAATACTTTAAAACAGTAAGAGAGGCAATAAAACATGGAGAAGAAAAAAAAATGCCTAAGAGTGTAAGAGAACAGTGTGAAGATTCCTTTAAAAATTGCAAATAGAACTGCCTTATGACCCAGCAATCCCACTGCTGGGCATACACACGGAGGAAACCAGAATTGAAAGAGACACATGTACCCCAATGTTCATCGCAGCACTGTTTATAATAGCCAGGACATGGAAGCAACCTAGATGTCCATCAGCAGGTGAATGGATAAGAAAGCTGTGGTACATATACACTATGGAGTATTACTCAGCCATTAAAAAGAATACATTTGAATCAGTTCTAATGAGGTGGATGAAACTGGAGCCTACTATACAGAGTGAAGTAAGCCAGAAAGAAAAACACCAATACAGTATACTAACACATATATATGGAATTTAGAAAGATGGTAATGATAACCCTGTATGCGAGACAGCAAAAGAGACACAGATGTTTAGAACAGACTTTTGGACTCTGTGGGAGAGGGAGAGGGTGGGATGATTTGGGAGAATGGCACTGAAACATGTATGCTATCATGTAAGAAACGAATTGCCAGTCTATGTTCGATACAAGATACAGGATGCTTGGGGCTGGTGCACAGGGATGATACAGAGAGATGATATGGGGTGGGAGGCGGGGTTCAGGATTGGGAACTCATGTACACCAGTGGCTGATTCATGTCAAAACCAATAGAGTATTGTAAAGAGAAATAAAGTAAAAATTAAAATTAAAAAAAAAGAAACAGAACTCAGGGTAAAACAAGAAAAAAAAAAAAAACAACAACTGTAAGAGAGGCAATAAAACATGGAGAAGAAAAAAAAAGTGCCTAAATTATAGATGAAACCAAAGTACAATTTACATGGCAGAACTTACCTTTGGAGAAAACACTGCCTTTTCATGTACACATTTATATTTATTATTTTATATACATTATTATTGCAAAGTCCATCCAAACAAAATATTAACATGCAAGGTTAGAGGTAAGAGATTAAACCATCTGCGTTGGGCATCATCTTAAATGGAGGTAAGCTAAAATAATGCATATTAGTTCCCATCGTTCAGAGTGCAACCCTTCCCCATCCCAACAAAAAGCAAAGCCTGTTTAAATCAAGAGGAAGAGGGTTACATTCAGCAGGGAAGTCCTCTGTTCTCAGTAAATGTCGTCCGTGCTTACTCTGGAAGGCCTGATGTGGTTACAGCATCATTTCTGTTGCCTATTAGAAATGCAGTGCACAACTGTGGGAGATTAACAGCCCACATTTAATGTGTTTATATATGAACAGCTTTAACAGAGTTCATAATTTGATTTTTTTTTAATGTACCTACATGAATAGTCTTAAGTGCTGAAATAATTAGACTGCCTGCCTATTTATCTGAAATATGTTAATGACATAACTGACCAGCAACCTTGGTCCCATACTGGAAAAATGCTTTGTAAGCCATGATTTAATTTCTTAATGCTCATTCATTAATATCTACTGTTTACTTCTACTTTAGTTTTTCTTGAGAAAACATCTCAGAATAACCAGTACCCATTAATTTTCCTGAATTTGACTAACGAATAAGAAAATTTTCACAAAACTTTCACATCTTGAATTATCCAAAGTGCTTATTTTGGCTGAAGTAACAGTGTAGCAAAAATTGACTTAACAATAAAAACATGAAGTTTCACTGTTACTGATAATTTCCTTCAAAATACAATTTAACATATAGCAAGGTAAAAATTTCACCTTTCAATAGGAGATACAGAAATTTTTTCATGTAAGTATCCATATAAAATGTCAATATCTGATTATAACAGAAACAAGAAAGGAAAAAAACCCCAGCAAATTAGTTTCCTTCTAAAAATGACATTCTTTCTATAAAGCTCTAAGTGAGGAAGAAAAGACTATTAAGTCTCATACTAAGAAAATGTACCAGACTATGCAAGATGAATCTGACAATAATTTTCTGCCATCAAATTTAACTCTGCCATTTCAAAAGTCTTAAGATCTGCTTAATCAGACACATAATGGTTTCTAACGTTATCAGTACTCCCTGTATCTCTTAAAAATAAGAAACATTCCTGTACTTTAAAATCTTACCGTATTATAAGTGTACTCTCACTCATCAGAGTAAATAAACAAATCTGCATTGATGGGTTTCCGGGTATAACAGTGACTTCCCCGTTCAGCAGTGTCACAGCAACACCAACATTCTTAAGTTACCAGAAAACAGCAAAGACTGTCATTTCCTAGAGTGACCTCCCTCCTCCTAACCACGTAACAGTGTCTCCTGAAGACACGTTGATTGCTACCAGTTCAATGCAGTGCTTAAGAACCTAGACCCTGGAGCCCAGTGGCCTGGGTCTGGATCTCAGCTTTTCCACTAACTAGTCTTGTGAACTTGGTCAAGTTACCCAACTCTTCTGTGCCTCAGTCTTCTCATAAGTGAAATAAGAATAAAGGAAAGGAAGGCGTTCAGGGTCACCAGTTAGGAGAATGGGTTCTAATCACAACCTTTGTATCAGAGTATTAGGGGCTTACATAATTATATTAAAACATGCTAGAAACACTTCATGAAAATTCAGTTATAAGGAAAAAGCCTGTCCAGTGTTGACAGAAGAGAAAATGATACATTTGTCACCCAGGTAGAGCATACACTCGCCAAAATAACTTTCCCTTAGCTTAGAGAATAGGTGAACCAAGCTTTACCACTATGAAATTTTCAGCCAAGTTTTTATTTAAAACTCTAGTAGGGTTTTTCTCTACATGAAATTTAAATTTCACTTTTCACTCTAAAACTTACAAATAATAATTTGTTATATATAAGGATGTTATAAGGATGATAATACCACCTAAAGCAAAGGACTCTAGTGAGGATTATAACTGACAGGCTGCTATCAAATACTGTAGTCATTAGCCAAAAACAACACAGTATAGTTACTGACTCCCTGTTGAAGCTCTGGGAAGTGAAGTGACCAGTGCCATTCTACCTAAGCAGAAGACTTAGCTGGGACGCAACCCAGGTCAGTCTGATCACAACACACGTTCTTTTCACTACAACACAGTTGCTGCTTCTATACTCATAAAGCTTAATCCAAAGCCCTTCTAAATACTATTATTAACACACAGAAAGAAAAGCCATAGTATAGCCATATAAATAAAGCCAGACTTTGGAGAAAGATAAAAAGCAATAGTGATAAAGACACTCAGTGCAGTAAAGACATGCAAAGACAGAAAATGAAAGAAAATACGAACGGCAATTTAGAGACCAGCTTTACGTCCATAGTTTGGATTCTTGAAATTATTAATAGGACTCTTGTAAATCGGATTTTCTTGCTAAAGTAAAAGAAACAGTTTCTAATGATTTCATCAGAAAAAAACTGACATGTATAGTGAGTGTTTAAACACTATAAAAGACAATTTTTACTATTCTTACGCTTCCAAAATTATTTTTTTTAAATCCAAGCAAATTGTTGTAAAATGCAAATGACTAAAATTCATTTACACCTGAAAAATATTGAAGATTGTCACTGCCTTCTTGTATCAAAAGATGAATACAAGACGGCCAACGTGAGGCCACACTAGCCTCCAACCCCACATATCAAAGCACTAAATGCTGACATACATTTTCATCACTTATAGCTTTTAAATTTTGTATAAAACAAGGTTACTGAGTTGTAATTTGCAGAGTAAAAATACCCTTTTAAAGTATGTAGTTTCATGAATTCTCAAATGTATAAAGATACCCATCTGGGCAATTTAGAGATCAAAGGTTTAGTCCCCATGGGTTTGCCTTTTCTAGACTATTATATAAACTGAATTACACAGCATGTAGTCTTTTGAGTGGCTGATTTCTACTTAGGGTTCTTTGTTAAATTAAAAAAAAAGCAGCAGCTTTCCACTGAATAGTCTGAAGTTATGTAGGGTTTTAATTTTTTTGGTCATGCCAAGTATATGGGATCTAAGTTCCCCAACCAGGGATTGAACCCACACCCCTTGTGTTAGAAATGAGTGTTAACCACTGCACCACCAGGGAAGTCCCCAGGATTCTATTTTATGTAAGAAGAAAAGGCAGAAGAGCAGAGTTAAGATTAAAATTATTAACAAAATAAAAATACCACAGTAACCTGAAGAAACATTCTTAGAACTGTTTTCTTTTACTGGGATATATTTAAGATGTTTTCTGTTTTTCACTGAATGAAAGTTTCCTGAATAATAAATTCTGGGGGGCAACTGAAATATTTAAAGGACTTTAATAATCACCTTTAGAGCTAATAAACAAGTCCTAGAAGCGTTACATTTACTTTATGAAACACCTTCCATTTTATATGTTTTCCAACTTACCGTGTCCCATTTGGCATTCATTTTTTCCTTTTCAAATTTGGCAAATTCCCTTCTGTCATGAATGATCATTAAAAGCTTCCAAATCAGCAGCAATGCAAGGCCAATAAGAACAATCCCAGCAACCACACCTGCTACAATCGGAATAATGTCTGGGCCAGTGGGGCACTCTGTAAAGTAAAAAACAAAGGATACGCACACAAGGGGGTTAGCCTGTGAAAGTGCAGCCAGAACCACAGAGAGCTGTGCAGTCTCACAAAAGACACATGAATTGAAACTCCAAGATAAGTGAAGTATCTTGGGGCACACTATCCAAAAGAACCTATAAAAAAAGATACTAGAAGTAACAGATAAGTTTAGAAGTACATGATCAATAAATAAAAATCATGTATTTCTATGAATTATACCAAAACTGATTTCTATATATTAGAAATTGAACCTCAGAAAATAGTATTATCTACTATAGCACCAAAATCACAAAATACCTATGTATAAACCTAATAAAACATATATAAGATTTATATGCTAAAAATTACTGAACACTCATTTTTTAAAAAGACCTGAATATATGGAGAGATTTTATCTATTCATCGATTAGACAATGTCAATCCTCTCCCAATTTGATCTATAAACTCAATACTATCCCAATCAAAATCCTGGCAGGACATGTGTGGGGTATCAAGCAAGTGAATTCTAAAATTTACAAAGAAGTAGGAGAACTAGGAAAGTGTCTCAAAAACACTTTCAGGAAAAAACAAAGTTGGACAATTTACATTACCAGATGTCACAAAACTAGCCGTGAAGCAACAGTAATTGAAAGAGTGTGTTATTGGCTAAGGGACAGATGCCTAAATTAATGGAACAGAATCAAAAGTCAGAAACAGGCCCACACACATAAGGTCATCTTATTTTCACCCAAAGTGAAGAAAGGTCAGCCTTTTCAAGAAATGGTACAAGAACTGCTGGAAATCTACCTACAAATAACTGGACCTCCACTCCAGATACTGACAGCAGCTCAAAATACGTTATGGACCTAAATGCAAATCCAGAAACTAAAACTTTCAGAAGAAAACACAGGAGAAAAATACTTATGAAGTTGAGTTATGCAAAGAGTTCTAAGGTAGTAAGAAGCAAGATCTACAAAAGAAAAACTTGGTAAAATTTAAGCTTCTGGTCTTCAAAAAACAGTATTTGAAACACACATACCTGAAAATGCAAAATAATAACAGAGGCTTTAAAAAACAGTCTGCCTGTTTCTTTTGAAGTTAAATATATGCCCTCTCCCCAATCCCTAACATTTATCCTAGAGAAATGAAAACTTACATTCCAATAATAACTTAATCACAAATGTAGAAAATTCCAAAGAATGTATTAAAAGTTCCCAGAAAAAAAAAAAGATAAAAATGATTCCTCTCTTGAAAAGCAGAACAAATTCATGCCATATAATACCCTTTAACAAATTATCTTCCCCAGTGTCCAAGCCTAAATCAAGCGGCTATTAAAAATATCATTAGTGATGATGTTACTGAGTACCTTCTATCAGGCACTGTGCTAAGGGCTTTATATGGGTTACTGCATTTACTCTTCAAACTCTCCATAACATAAAATTTGCTTTCTCTTTCCCCTATTTCTTATAGTTAAATACTCTTTTAAGCTTGAAGAGATTTAAAATGTCCTAACTTAAATATAAAGTAGTCATGTAAAGTAGCTGGAAGCTGTTCCTAGATGTGAGTGAGTCAAAGTCACTCAGTCATGTCTGACTATTTGCAACTCCATGGACTGTCCATGGAATTCTCCAGGCCAGAATACTGGAGTGGGTAGCCTTTCCCTTCTCCAGGGGATCTTCCCAACCCAGGGATTAAGGGGAACTGCCAAAAGCTCTAACCAGCAGAAAGACATAAAACAAAATGCAAAAAACTTTGAAATGATCAGATTTCTACCTGGAGTCTCTACAACATGAACAGTGGCCTCATTGTTCCCATTCACTGAATATGTGAAGTAGAACCAGCAGTCGTCAACGTCCTTCTCCTTACAGTGGGACAAGGGATCCACCTGGCCTGGCTGGGGCAATTTGTCCCGATTTTCAACCTTGGTAATGTTGAAATGTGAACATTCCTGAGCACATGTGTCTTTCTTTTCTCCTTTATTAAAGGCTCGGCACTGAACACATTCTCTGTTAAAATGCAAATGATTGTATTTATTATTTATAACAATATTTGCTTAAAGATTTTTTGTGTGTTAGACTCAAAATCTGACCAAATTAGGCCAAGAGAGATGAAAGAAGATATGAATAAATGAAGAAACATATGACATTTCTTGGTGGGAAAACTGAACATAAAGATGCTGGCTTCCTAAGTGAAATTATAGATTTATTACAGCTCAAACTAAAATCCTCCAAAAGAAATAAGAGTAGTAAGCTAAAACTAGCCCAATCAGATATGAAATATACAATATAAACCCAAAATAACTTTTGAAATGTGTTGCTGGTATTGTGGTTCCTTCTGCTAGGGACAAAACCTTCCATTTTATTTAGTCAAAAGGCAGTAAATAGCAATTAGTAATACTAATTTAACAAAGGTTACCACATGGATTCAATTAAATACCAAATTCAGGTTGAAATAATGGTACCACCACACTCATAGGATACAATTCACCATCATGTGCCAACACTAGCGACTGAGAATTTTTAGATTTAAAAAGTGGGCTTCAATGTGACAGATACTTTATTTACAGTGTGGCCTGGTGTTAGCAGTGTTCTAGGTACCATGTGATCACACACAGGCAAACAGACAGCGACCAATCACCGATTTCAAGCAACTGAGAAAGACTTACTTATGCTCAGCACAGACTCCAAGGCAGGTCTGACACATCTCACAGGTTGGCCCTTGGAACTTGGGGTCTGTACACTTACAGGCCCCACACTCGCAGACGCCGCGGCCATTGCAGATCTGTCCATTCACGGCCATGCAGGACGTGGTGTCCAGAGAACAGTCACAGGCGCTGCCGGTGTAGTTAGGGTTGCACTCACACACTCGACACTTGCAAACACCGTTTCCTGCAATTAAAAATCTCATTTCTCACAACAGTGGCAACAACATAATCACAACACTGCAAAGTGAAAACAGGCAAGAGTATGTAAGAAAGTATCCACGGGAGGGAGTGACCCTCAGTGCTGCCCCTTTTCTATTTATCACTAAGCAAACTCGCAACATGTTTCATTATATTAGACAGGACCACATTCTATAACCACTTTCAGGCCCATTCTCACCTCCACATATTAAGCCATTGGATCTATCACAGTTGAAATTATCACACTCGCAGAATTTGCCAGAATAAATTTCATTTGTATTGTCCCTCTTCCTACACACACACTGTCCACAGACACACTCTCCATTGTTGCTACAGATTTCTGAACTGTTTTCTTTCCTGCAGTAAGCGTCCATGTCTTCACTGTTCACCTCATCTGTGCTACACTCGCAGTGTCTCCCAACACGTCCTTCGTTGCACCTAAACAGAGAGTCCAAAATTTCAGTCACATAAAATAAAAATAATTGAAGTAACAAGTAAAGTGAGAAAGGCAGAGAGGAAATAAAACTATAAACATTATCTTCAGACTACAATTAAAGCAGAGTGTTTGTGCCATGTGTCACAGAAGTGTGCATATGTGCATGTGCACACACACACAGCCATTCAAGTCCGTACGGAATCTACATAGGGGCCTAGGACAAAACTCCTCTTTGGGAAAATAACCATTCTGATCAAAATGAAAATACAATCTAGCAATGAACAGGTGAACACAACATTTGGAAACAAAGGATAAACTTATTTTTCAAGAGTGTGGTATGTTTTCAAAGGATATGCTGTATATTACATTTGCTATTATTTGCCCAATTTTTATACTAAAAAGTATAAAAACACACAACTGAATGGCTGAACTGATAAAAAACACAGCCCAAAAAGTACATGGAAGTTGAAAACCATACTAAAGGTATCATTTGAAAATGTAACTACCATAATCTTTAAAAACAAATTTATCCTAAGGATTCAGACTTTTCAGACACTTTTTATAGTGCTTATACACATTGTATCTGGTAAATATACAAAAAGAAGGCAAAACATTTTCAAGATCTTTCAGATAAATAATATTTTACTAAAAATGTATCTACACAACTCAGGATATGACATGGAAAGTAAAAAATGTAACATTTTGTTATTTAGAATAGAAAGCTAGTAAATGATGGCAAAATAGTCATCAGTTTTCCTCATAATTAAAAACCCTTCAAAGCCTAGTCATTTGTGAGCTGACAGTTGGATCAAAATAGTCTTCTCTCCTGTTCTAAAAAAAAAAATAGGAGAAAGATGAAATAGGAAGATTTACAGTATATAAATTAAAAATAATTTGACTTAAGTTCTGTTAGTAGTAGATTCTATGTTCTGAAAATAGTGCTTTCTTAGTTCTACAGATATATGAATTTTTAAAAAATTATTCCAACAGTGCAGAAGTACATGTAATAACAAGCTGAACATCCTTTATTAATTCCTAATTCCAATTCACATATAAAATCACTATTATTTTCTATAAGCTTACTGAGCTCTAGAGAGTTCAAATTGCTATCATGAGAGAAAAACCCAAATGCTACCATAAACATCTGTTAAGTAACATCTTGGATGGCTACAAAAGCTTTTATTTAAGAAGGTAGTCTGCCTAAGGAAAAAAAAGCAGAGAAGAACTTTCTATGAAGAACACACACAAGACCAACAAATTGATCTTGTGGTGAGCAACAGTAGTTGGAAGAATAATTTATCTGCTCCCACAGAAATTCTGGGAAGCTCAGACAGGTGGCCTCCAGCTGTCCCAGCTGCCATGCCCCCCAGACCGTGCACGCCTCCCGCTCACCTGCAGGCCCCACACTCGAAGGTCCCGTTGCCATCGTGGCACTTGGGGCTTCCTGGGATGCCTTCACTCTGGCACTCGCATTCACAGATGAACTGAAGGATAATCTCCACTTCCTCAGTGAAGCCCAGAGGCTTAATTTTAATGGTTTCAGAGTTCTTATTTGGACATTTATTTGCAGTTATGCTAATTTCAAATTGAACCTTAAAAGGAAAACAACAAGATAAGTTAAAAACTAAGCAACTTAAATCTACTAAAAATTTTTCAAAAAGCTACTCAAGTTATATTTAACTGTTTCTCAAATCATAAGCTAGATTGCTTATAAACAAGTAAGCTTTTTCTTTACTTCAAAAAAATGTTTATGTAACATACCTCATCCCCAATGGAAATATTAGAGCATTTTCTCCCATTTTCCCCTGTTCCATTCACCCCATTCTTGCAGTAAGACTTGTAATTTATCGTTACTCCTTCCGGTAATTTGCTGTTTTCCAAAATGACTTCTGAAGAAAGGGACTAAAAGAAAGACTAGTAAGAGGAAAGGCAAACAAATGATACTATAAAATAAGCTGAATTAATAAATCCAATGGATAAAATGAGCTGTTAAGAAAAAAGCATTATTTAAATATTGGAAGCCTAATCTTGAGTGACTAGAAAACACAAAACCCAGAGAAATGGGCTCAAATAAATAACAACCAATTATTCAAAATAATGTACTCGACTGAAGAGAGTATTTAGTTAAAACTGTAATGATGACACAGCACAGAGGCCTAATATTAATTATGAAGAGTTCTAAGAACTCAGAATACTTCCTTTCCCCACTGGCAACACACTCTCCTCTGCCCCGCCACTTCTAGCTCACTAGTGTTAGTCGCTCAGTCATGTCTCTTTGTAGCCCCATGGTCTACGGCCCACAAGGCTCCTCTGTCCATAGATTTCTCCAGGCAAGAATACTAGAGTGGGTTGCCATTCCCTTCTCTAGGGGATCTTTCCAACTCAGGGATCAAACTTGGGTCTCCTGCATTGCAGGCAGATTCTTTACCATCTGAGCCAGCAGGGAAGCCTCAGCTCACTGAAGACAAAGGTAAATAATCTACTACACAGGCTGGAAACAGATCTGCTTAGGGCCCATTGCAGGCCCGCCCCCACTCCCTCAAAGAAAGGAAACCCAGAGTGGGAGGATTCAAGCCAGTGCTTTTGTAGAACAGCAGAGGGCGCAGGACAAATGGAGAAGACTGCAGCGGTGAGCTCCGTCCTGGTCACACCACTCCGCAGAAGGAGTCAGGAAAGCATTAAGATATGCTGTAAAGACAGAACGACTATGGGGGTGACAGGGAAAAACTGGAATCTAGAAAGTCTGTAAAAATCTGTGTAGGGAATTCAACTCGTCAAAGGGCTGGAGCTGGTGTATGCAGCACAGGAAGGTTACAGTTGTATTACAAAGGCCTCCGATGACTTACAACAGTTACTGACCAAGGCTTAATGAGTGAGTATCCCTAAAGTACCCAGAACTAAACTCAAGATGAACAATTCCTCTTAAATTTCAATTTCCTTCCACGTGGGGTAAAAACCTTACAAATCTTACTTTAATAAGTCATGTATGCATTCATATATATTTTATGGTACATGCACATATGACTGTGTGTACCACTTGAGAACAGAGAATTATGTACCCTGAAAATATGGCAAGAGAAGAATTAGAAAAAAAAGGGGGGGGGGGTTTCTGGCACAATTCATCAAAATCAATGAATCTATAAAATGAAGGGAAGTAAAGAAGACTGAGGTAATCCTATAAATCTAAATGGAAGTTGTTTCATACTTGTTTTCCAAAAAGGAGACTTATTACTTAATGACATTCAAACAGAATTTAGAAATCCACCCGCTGCCATGCCTTTTATTTTGCCTTGCAAACACATTTTTGTAAGAGAATGAGTTTTTCCTCCACATACAGAATTTTACATACAAGTTTTACATTGTCTTCTGGGGCCTGCTAAATTGTGTATGAAAGGAGTTTTACTTTTTTTGAGCAAAGTATTCTCAACAGGGTACTGCCCAAAACAGATCTTACTTAGAATGCACTCACATTGTACGCATCGATGATCAACTGAATCACGTTGCTGGAATTTGCAGATAATGTTCCTACCGCTGACTTAGGGATCAAATTTTTCAGTTCCTGCAATTAAAAGATAAAACCTATAAAATTTGACTAATTAGCATCTACTGAGTACCTACTATTTATTTTTAAAAACCATTTCTTGATATATATCCTAAATAAGGAGTCAGACCTAAAAACAACTAGTTTTGCAATGTAATTAAAATACCACGTTTGTAAAATCTAGCCTTTCTATCTGATGACATTTTCCCACATTTCAATTCAGACATATCATTCTGCCTTTGATGACTAAACAATAAGGATCTAAAAATGTGTTCCTATTTTGATCTCACACATATATATTTACCTTGTAAACAGGCTGAAATTCTTCAGTAACTGCAAAAATTGTCTGAATGTTATTTTCGCTTAGTTTCTGGACAAGATGAGCAATAGAAGGATAATCCTAAGAAATTAAGTAATAAAATTTAGTATGTAATTATATCCAATATACTCCAGTTTTTCAATACTTTCTGAAAATAATGATTTGCAAATATATCTGGATTACTTATGCAAGATTGCCTGAAACAACACAAATTATTGCTGACCTGGGTGCTGTCTAATGGGTTTCTAATCCTTTTCTATCTTTATGTGTACACAAAAATTTCAATAAAAAAGATTTTTAAAAGATTATCTATGTATATTAAATGTCAGAACAATGAAATTGAAGAATTGACATAATAAAAGGTTATATTATCACTAAGAAAAAGACCAAGATTCAGCAAGGTTTAGGTTTCTTCCAGACCTTGAACAAACTGCCAATGTTTATTTTCCGTAGAGGCAGGATGCCTACTTTCTTAGATCATATATAAATAAGACAAGGAGTGTAAGACTATACAAATGATTTGTTTAGACATAGTAGCAAACTTGCTACCCCTTGATGGACCGAGTGAGAGGAGACAGAGCTTTGGACTGGGGTGCAGGGCCAGGAGTCAGCAGCTCCCTTCACCACCAGGCCCTCAGCTACACGGAAGGAAGCAAGCACAAAGCCACAGCCTCAGAACAGCAACAAAGCTTTCCTGCACATTAGGTCAGGGCCCAACTTACCAAAATAACAGAACCCCAATCCTGAAAACCCACAAGCCCATTACCCATAATACTCTAAAAACCCGAATCCACTTAATAAGTAAGGTGCTAAGCACTTACGTAATAATGGCTCATTGTGTACACATCATTCTCCAGGTGACACTGTCCATCATTCGGTAAAACAATGCCACCAAGTTTCCCATCTCCAGCAAAGTGAAACCCAGCATCCGTGGAAAACACCAGCAGCCGTGTCACATTCCTCCAACCAATCAGTGACTTGAAAAGAAAAGGGTTTCAATTTTAAAATGCTATCTACAGAAATGCAGCAAAGATTAAATCTTTTAATCTTTATATAGGCTACCACTATACTTTCAACTTAATTCTGTATTTTCTCTTTTCACAACGCTAGTAACATCCTTGCTGATAAAGGCACTGAGCCCGCTGAATAAAACTCCCTCGCCTCACTGTAACACTTCACCTTGCCTATCTGTCTGTCTCAGCTCTTTTTTAAAAAACTATCTTTGAAAGTCAATGTCCTTCTCCCCACTAAAAGGTAGCTCCACTCCACGCAGGGCAGGGACCACATCTGGTTTTGTGCATCCTCTTATCTCTACTAGGTACTTAATGAATAAATGAAAATGTCTCAGCCCACACCCAACCTTATCTAAACACTGTTATCTCCCCTTCCCATCCATACCTACTCCACCTTCTGGAGCATATACTCCCTTTATCAGCTACCATATTAAAAAAGCCTCCCCTTTTTAATTCTATAAAAAAAGCATTTTCTTCAAAGACTTGACCCTGCTTAATTCCACCCCTTTTAATCCATCAGTACTGTTTGTTCATTTATTTTATTCTCCACCTTATTCAGAAAAAAAATTTAAAGTGGTGGTAAAATCCTCTTGAATGGTAATTTTATAATCATCTGTCTTTATTTATTCCATACATCTGTATATATCTTCCTAAGACTATAAAATCCTTGAAGGCAAGAATTAAGTTTATTCATGCTGGCAGACCAATTGGAATATGTTTCTTCTGCATTTAGAGAAGTAAGTGGAACAGTTACTCTCAGTCAGCACAGGGAGCAGAAAGCAGTGGCCAGGATACCATGGCCTGTTTTAATCTCAATGCTGAGGTTCAGGCAGAGACAGTGCAGAGAAAGCTTTCTCCATATGAGCTTCTAGCGGGATCACAAATGAATGGCTGGAGAGGAAACAGGCATCAAGCGAGGCACCACCTGGAAAACTACTCTTGCCCTTTAAAAGTGGAGACTATCCTTAAACTGCATCTACCCTGATGAGAAGTCAAGAGTGACCACAATACAGTTGTTAACTGTTTGTTGGCTACTTGCACTATCTATGGATTACCGTATTTAAACTTTCTAAGGTGTATCTGTTATTATCTCTTAAGGAGAAGGAAACAGTCTTCTAGAATGGCAAGGAAACTACCTAGTGGATGAGCAATGATGGGAACATTTGAAGTCTGTCCTAACAGTCTAAAGACTGTTATCTCAAGCACTGTATTATATTATCATCTTGGGTACCAAATAGCATCCTAAAACTTGGTTGAAAAGTAACCATTAAGGAGCATGTGGAAGAGAAAGGTCTTTTAGGGCACAGGGGTACTATAAGGAAAAAGGGGAGGAAATGAGACAGATAAAACTTCATCTAGCTCACAATGTTTGTTACTTCCGTCCCCAGCTACATCATTAAAAGGTCACCTAAAATTTTTGGCTGGTAAATGGGTCAAAAAATTCTAACCACCAGTCCAATGGAGGATCAGCTTACTGTCACTGAAAACCTTGTAATTAAAATTACAAACATTATATGACTTCTCAGAATATCTATTCTCATATAGCTTTCAAACTAGGACTTAAAACTTTCTTTTTAAATTACTAAGACATGGGGAAGATGCCTCTCAAAGATAAGCAGAAGAAAACTAACCAAAGGAAGATGGTGTCTGACACACAATCTATTTGAGCACTTTTAATGTTCCTGGTGACGTCTCAGATAACCCCAATACCATCTCAGTCACAAAGCTGGAGAGCCAGAGTACCCTGAGCCTCTTTAAAAAACCCAGAACACCAGCTAAAGCTACACTGCCCCACTGTTTCAAATGGTGAGCATTTTGGCTTTTAAGATCCGGATTAACTATGCTTTTTTTTAAACCACTTGCAGTTGGGAGGGAATTTAAGGGATTAATCAGTATGATATAGAAATTAAGATAATATTTTCTGACAGAAAAATCACACTTAAAATCCACACAAATAATATCCCCTTGTAGAGAATGAATGCACTCACTCCACAAACTGCAACTTGCATGATTGCATCAAAGCCACCTTCTGGTGAATCCAAATTTCCAGATATGCGCTGCTTACCAACAAGTTCATTAAATACTTCCCCTTTATCAGTAAGGCTGAGCACATTTTTGTAGCTAAATGGGCTCGTGCAGTTCTGTTCATTTGTGCAAGGGTTCCTGAGTTTAGCTGGTGTTGTGCTAATGTAAGGCATCACAGTTTTCTCCACGAAAGAGCCAAACCCTGTGGAGGAAAACGCACATGCAGTGATGATGGAGGGTGGATGGTTAAACTAAATTAAAAAAATCAAGTCTAAGTAATCAACATGTTTATAAGATCTACAAATGAATGAATAAATTCCTGTAACAACAAACATGCAGTTTATTATCTATGTGGTGTAATGTGTGTCAAATAACATGGCAGCCAGTAAGAAGGGCTCCCCTGGGGGCTCAGATGGTAAAGAATCTGCCTGCAATCTATGAGATCCAGGTTCCATCCTTGGGTCAGAAAGATCCCCTGGAGAAGGGAATGGAAACTCACTCCAGTATCCTTGCCTGGGAAATTCCATGACAGAGAAGCCTGGCGGGCTGCAGTCCACAGAGTCACAGAGTCAGACACAACTGAGTGACTCACTCTTTCTTTTTTATAGTAACAGAGGAACAAGGAGGCAGAAAAATCATTAGCCATGTGACAGGAGTATCAGTCCTCTCAGAAAGAAAAAGCTAAAACCTAGCCTCCTAACTCACATGTATGTAGTGAAGAATAAAACTGCCAAGATTTACACAAATGAAAATTATTTTCTCAAAATTCCTACCAATTCGGAAGTCTGAAGTGATCCTCCTCATTTCATTCATCAAATCTGTTCCCAGACTTTTCACATTCTCCAAGTCGTCTTTCATGGAATAGGAGAGGTCCATGAGGTAGTAGAGATCGATGGGATAGTCTTCAGCCCGCTTGAATTTTAGTGTGAATGTCTGTGGCTCCCCTAATTAATCAGAGATTAGAAAACTAGCTTGTCAGCAATCAAAAGCAAACGGAAAAGCCAAGTAAATCAGATTGATAAGGTCAACACTATAAACTGTATTATTCACATAGTTTTTACAAAAACCAGGGCATTCCATAGGTAATTCAATCAATGGCTGTGTACTCTTTTTATTCACAGATACTTAAAATGCCAGGCCCCAGGGATAATGAAAAAGACAGCATTCCCAATCTACAATGGGCAAGACAGGCAAATAGTGGGTTGCTAACTACGACAAAGGAAAACAGATAGGGAACAACACAAACTGGATGGGGTGGGTGAGGCAGGCATTCTACAGGGTACTCCGGACGTTTTAGAGACTGACGCTGTCAAGCGAAGACTCCTCTGTTTACAGGATGCACTGTGTGCAGTGAATAAAGTAATCTGATTTTCACTTAAGAAAACCTGATGAAAAGTTTTAAGATGATTAAGGAGACAAACTTGTTAAAAAATTATAGGGAAAAAAAAGAGGATACAGATATGAAACCAAAAGGACACAGAAGAGATGTACCAGAGGTATGAGTTGAAATGCATCAGAAAATACACGAGTAGGAAGAGGTCTGGGTAAAAGGTCATTTAGTTTTTAACTTGGAGATTTTCTCTATATAGATTTCTAGTAGGCAGCTGGATAACTGTGTTTGGAGCTTGAGAGAAAAATGTCTGTGTTACAGCACACAAAGGGCTTCAAAACCATGAGAGGAAAGCCAACGGTTAAGTGGACTACAAAGAGGAAGGAAGAAAAAAGACACAGAAAGAAGACTGGCAGGCACTGGCGAGAGATAAGAAGGAAAGCAGGAGCGTTATCGCACAAGCCAAAAAGAAGCATGTCGAGAAGCTCAAAGGCATCACGCGTACAGAAGAGTTAAATAAAGGAATAAAAAAGGCCTGCCGAAGGCCCATCAGGCCTGGCGGTTTCAGGTGCCAGCAGAGGTTGGCCAGAGCAGGTCTAGAGGCACCGGGCTGAAGAGAGGGCAACAGGGGAGGGAGCAGGGACGGCACATGCGAGTCCTGGGTGGAAGGAGCTGGAGATGAGAGGAGACGGGCATCCGTTTTCTTTTTTCCAGATTCAGAAATGCTACAGATTCTTATGAAAACCTTAATATTTTAACAGTAGTGTACAAAAACAAAGGAAAAAAATAGATTAAAATGTTATCTTTATGTTATATAGTTACACCAGAAGATGGATATTTTTATTTTTTAAAAAACCCACTAAATCTATTAATAATACTTTCTGAATCTTTAACAGAATTTACTTTGGACATTAGGCAAATGTCAGGTACATGGTCTGACAAATTATATCTGCAAAAACTTCAAAAATTTTTCTAAAAGTTAACATACTCAGCATTTCTCAACAGAAACTTATATAACGTTGTCTGGAAGCTCAAGTGGACCCAAAGGCACTCCTAGAATCAGGTTTCCATACCTGATCGTAACTGCAGAACCAACTGCTGTGGCTGGATTTGAGTGATATCTTCTGGCTGCAGCTTCTCTGCTGTTCCTTTGCTTCGGTTCGTTACATTTTTATTTTTCTTTATATCTTTGGAGCCTCTGGGATTTTCAATGTCATTTGGATGACAGCCCTTCTTTTTTAAGGCTTCTAAATCATCACATCGAGCAGATGTAGGCATACCTTCTTGTAAAAATGTCTAAATGACATATAAAATATAGATATATAGGTATAAATATGGTATAAAATGGTCAAACCTTTTATATAATTGCAAATAACCAATTAAATTGCAAAAATCAGGTAACATGTCTAACGTACTTCGTCTCTGGTTTTAAGCAAAATGTTGTTCCCTTCATCTAACCATAATAAAACATTTCTCCTTGAAGGTAGTACCTTTATTACTAATATATAACTAGTACTATATTATTTTAGAAATATTTAGTAGGACTTAAGTGTATATTTTAACTGTTTCATGTTCAAAGTATCTACTCAAAGAAATTTTTTTGTGAAATTATTCAGCAGGGTTAAGAATTATTAATAATGAACATGCCCAAATAACAGACAAAATACTTTTCCCAAAATTTCCCTTAGAAAAATTCTTATAAGTCTTTCATATTAGATAGCATTTTCCTTCATGATATTTTGAACAACTCAATACTAGGAAAAACATATGAGCCCAAAACTTGTTTTAAAAAGGAGACCAAGATATTTATCACAGGTTTACTAAGTATTCTTGGAAGTTAAAAAAAAAAAAACTATTGGCTATTATTAGAAAAAGCCTTTTAGAATTTACTTAAAAAAAAAAATTAGCAAGTGATTTTAAAGGGTCAGAATGTATTTCTATTGGGTGAATTTTTTAAAAACAAAAAGTGGTAATGCTATGTCAATGGTACTTGTGGTGTGGGGTAAAACTTCCAGTAGTGACGTTGATTTTAAAATGGGTTTTATGTGGAATCTAGAAAAATGGTACAGATAATCCTATTTCCAGGGTTTGGAAATAGAAACCTACTTCCAAGAACAGAGATGCAGAAGCAGAGAACGGAGCTGCGGACACAGGGGAGTGGGGCAAGGGGATGGACGGGGAGAGCGACGGGGAGAGCAAAGGGGAGAGCGCTGGCACAGAAGCGCTGCCCTGCGTGAAACGGCTCGCCCTGCATAAAGCGGCTGTGCCTGGGGGAGCTGAGCTCGGAGCTCTGCGAGGACTATGGCGGTGGGGTGGGGGGTGGGAGGCAGGCTCAGAGGGAGGGGATACATGTACACACATAGCGGATTCATGCTGCTGTATAGTGGAAACTAAGACAACGCTGTAAAGCAATTATCCTCCAATTAAAAGAAGGATATACTGTACAGCACAGGGAATACAGCCAGTATTTTATAATAACTACAAATGGAACAGAACCTTTAAAAATTGTGACTATGTTGTATCCCTGAAATTCACTTATGATACACCAACATCTCAATTAAAAAAAAAAATAGAATGTTTGCCAAAAGAATCAGAGAACAAAAGAGTTACAATTTTTAAGTAACAGAAATAGCTACAAAATATATTCTTGTTTATAATAGGATGGTGAGTTAGAAATGCATTAATATAATGCATCCAGGATCTTTTCTGTACTTGGTAAATAAACAGCAGCTAATAAATATTCATTACTACCATTTTTTTTAAAATGTGTTATTTTTATCAGATGACTAACTCAGAAGTACTTTTAGTGAAAGCAAAAAACTGCTGTTAAGATGTGTGTGTGTGTGCGCGCACATGTGCGCACTCACTCATGTCCAACTCTCTGTGACCCCATGGACTGTAGCCAACCAGGCTCCTCTATCCATGGGATTTCCCAGGCAAGAATACTGGAGTGGGCCGCCACTTCCTACTCCAAGTGATCTTCCAGATCCAGAGACTGAACCCACATCTCTTTCAACTCCTGCATTGGCAGGTGGATTCTTTACCACTGCGCCACCTAAGAAGCCCTAAGATGTAAAGATTCTAGGTAAGTTTTTCATAAATGTGAAAAAGGGGAACAACAACAGTGTATACATGTATATTTGTGCATATCATTTAAAATGTGTAGTTATAATAGCCATTTAATTATTTCACATATACCCCTAAAAATTATTTAGTTGGCCAGAAGTCTTTTTTTAAAATCTTGTCATTAGGAAAACGAGGAAATGCCTTTCATTTAGGGTCACTTTGTGTTCAGTTTTATATGATATTTATTATCTATCGATTTCATGGTCCTGCATAAAGTGAGGATATTCATAGAAAAGAATATACAATAGTTTTGATCAGTTATTTTTTTTAAGGAAAATGTTAACACTAAATGAGAGCCTTTTTATACTTGGAAAAACAATTGGAAGGGAATGCCATAGGTCTGATGGTTCAAAGTTCAAAGTTGTCCTCCCTTTATGTATGATCAAACCTAAAATGCTGCCAAAGTATAGGCCCAGTGCACCATCCATTTCCAAATATTAGCCAATCCAGGAAACTCAGATCACAAAACTCAAGTAAACATATCCCAAAATACCTTTAATAATTTAAGAATTGTGCCACAAAGATCAAAGGCTAAATTATTAAAAGAATAACTTGGCTAGGATAACTCTAAACCCCAGATAAACAATAACCCCCATAAAATGAATGCTGTTGTTGGGAACAGCAAGTACCACTTATTTATAATCATCTCAGTGAAACTGCTTTAAGTTTCTCCAATTCTTGTGCCAACACAAAGGAGGCAGCTCATGCTCAATTTCCAGGTAAGAAAACCGGGGGTTTCAGTTAAGTAAGCCTTGTCTGAGACAAACTCAAGGCACTCCCTGTCTCCTCCACTGTCTCCAACTTAATTCCAGAACATCGTTTTTTGAAGAAGAGAAAGTTGCCTATAGAAAAATTTTGAAAAAACAAAACAAAAACTTCTCTTTTTGTCTTTCAGGTCAAATCACATGAAACATCTGATACCTGACCAGTAACGGCCACAAGGCAGGCATTTGAATGTGGGGTTTCTACTCGGGTGCCTGAGTCAAAACAAACAATAAGCCTTCCACCTTCTGATACTATTCACTCTGTAAATCAATTACATATCCTCAAAATGACTCCCCTTTAGCTCCAGTTCCAACTTAGTGTTCATTGTCCATTCATTCATTCAACACTTACTTAACTTGTGGAAGGTGCCCTGTTAAGCAATATACAAAGATGACAAAAAATAAAATTTAAACTCTAATCTGAATGGGCTTTTATTAGGATATAAATCAAGTGTATATTAGTTTAATTAAAACACAATTAGGCAGATTAATTATACTTTTCCCATCATAAAAAAGGGAAAATCTAAAATAGTTCAGTGAGACGGCTAGAGTTTTTTGGGAAGCTGTCTAACAGAAACATAACGCACACTACAAAGGTGAGCTATGTATGTATTTTTAAGTTGTCTGATAGTCAAAGTGAGGGGAAAAAACAGGGAAAATTAATAATATATACAAAATATGAGCATTTCAACCTTAATGACTTTTTAAATCACTAAGTCCTTGATCTCTGGCATGTGTGAAGGCTGACAGCAATTCTCAGGAGCTCAACATCACCACACATGCCTAGTGGGCCCTGTGCGGGGCAGCACAGCTCCAGACCACCACACAGGGTCACACACAGAGCTGACTCTCGTTCAATCAACACTGAGTGAGTGAGAAGTCACACCAAGCACCTCCCAAGGATACAGTTTTGAGCAACACTAAGTGACGAGGGAATGAATGGAGAGGCTTGAATAATCAATCTGACTTACTGAATTTGTGCACCATCCACAATTTGGCCCTGCTTGTATACACTCCCCACATGACTTGGCATTTGCTTTCAAACATCTATTTTCATCTGTCAGGAAAAAAAAATTAGGCTACTTAAGTTCAAGAGAGAAAACAGTGAAAGATCAGGATCACAATGACAACACAATATATATGAACATGACGTAGAAATACTATGAAGCTGGTTACTAAACTGACTCAGACCTACCCACCAAAGAGGTGATTCTGGATCATCCTGGCGCAGAGAACAATAAAAAGACAGTTATCTTTCCTGTCTTCTACAGCAAAGACTAGGTACCCTGCATCTATACATTTGTCCTTTTTTCCCCCCAAAGGCATAATTCCAGGCTCTCTCAAGTTGGTCATAATTGTCAAGAATTTTCTTACCACTCGGTAAAGTATTATTTCTTTTCATTTAACTCATATCACCACACCCATACTCCCCCTCCAACCAGGCTGCTTCATTTTAGTTTGGTAAATATTTGAGAAGTCCACATTCATCCTATCCACAACTCCTTGACTTCTCAGGTCTATGTTCAAAGTATGTCGTGTACTTCTTTAAATCCACATAAGAATCAGCATGCCTGCCATGTAGCACACACTAATATGCACTGTCTCCAATGTACGTTTTCTGATTATAAACCTAACACACGCTCATTATAGAAAATTTGGAAAATACATAAAAGCATAAAGAACTAAAAATCACCCAAAACCTGCTCATTAAGACATACATTTTTTGTATATTTTTCCCAGTCTTTTATCTATGCAGATAAATCAAAAAATAGCAAGGAAGCATGCACAGACATTACTTAAATGAAACTGAGGACATACATTTTGTATACTACTTTTTTATACTTGTTTCATTCCAAATTCTTCAAAAACATGGCTTTAAAGATTACATATGCCACTGTATTAATGTAGCCTATAGAGTGGGAAACTTTCTATTATGTTTAATCGCATGGTTCATGGGGGCCATAAACCTGACATATACCCACACAGATGGCCATTCTTATGTAAAACTCAATTTCCTTATCACAAATTAAAAAAAAAGAAAACACTGAGGTGAAAAGGATTAACTTTTAACCTCTCTCCAGCAGTAACATTCAAACACACATCCTCACAAGCAGTGTACACACACCATATTTCCTTTTTTAATGCGAAGATTTTCCTTTCATTTAACAAGTGTAAATAAGAACATCAATTGTCGGTTATTTAAGGCTTCATTTTTTTTTTCCATATTTTTCCTGGCCATTTATTTTGTAAATTTTCTATTCATCTTTTGAAAAGTTTTCTATCATCACGTTTTTAACTGTTTTTACTGGATCTCTACACTTGTGAGTGAAATTAAACCCTTATTTAGCTATTTTTTGATACTGTTTTGACATACAGATAATTTATGTTACTGTTTGTTTTTCGTGATTTAAACCTATTAACTTCCCTCATCTCTAGTATCAAACAGCTCAGCTGTTCTATGCAGTGTATTTTCTGAGATTTGGAGAACAAAAAAATAGGACATCCATTATTCTAGATTTGGGTGCACCATGGTTTATAAGAGGATTAAATATATTTTCAGCTTTATTTTTTCATTCCTCTTCTATACAACACCAACATTTTGCAAGACTTCTGATCAAACAGCAAGAACATCTTTTGGAAAACCAACTGTTCCTCCTTTCATTTTCTTCAGACAGTAGTGGACAGTTCATAATCTATCTTCTGCACATTCACTTTACTTCCTTCTAAAGATGTAACACGCCTTTGCTCTCTCTGTGTTCATTACACACTATCGTATCCCCCAAAGCTCTCTCTGTAGTGCATTCTATTCCTGCTGTCACTCCGGGTGGTGGGTGGGGACCTGACAAGGGCCCTTGCAGGCACCGGAGGGAGCCCTGCCCTGGACTCAGAGGCGGGGCCGCTGCGAGGCCTTCTGAGGGAGCAGGACCGCCCAATTTAGGTTTTCCCAGGAATCTAAGGTGGTCAAAAAATGATACAAGATATTGGACAGACAAGTAGGCAACTTTTTTTACCTGCTTGGCCAAATACACAGCAAACTGAACTGATCAATCCGATCCAGAAAATCAGTTGTAAATGCATCTGAAATAGAAAATGTACAATGTTTTTTTTTTTTAAAGGGGGAGGTTAACATATTAAGCATAATCATTCCCACTCACCTGATTTTCTAATTTATAAACATAATACATCTTCTTCCCCAACCCTTCTCCATACTCACCCTCCTCTCCCCCCAGGTTCCCAGAATCCACTCTTGCTTTTCTCCAAATCAAATATAGTTTAATATTTAATTAACAGTGCTCAGGAAAAAAATGTCAAGCATTCTTACACCTAAAACCTATGTATTAAATCTCTGTCCCATGAAATCTGTTACCTCCTGTGACTCCGAGGTGGCCAATAGGGCATATCCCAATGCCTGTTATCTCAACACTGAATTATGAGTGTGAGTGAGCCTGTCAGAATCCTGATCGTGTCACCAGCTTGCTTACAACATTTCAGTCATTTTCTTGTAAGGGTAAGACCAACATCTTGCACAAGCCCCCAATTCAGTTTTTGGGTCTGATGTTCTGTAACTATTTCCTTTTCAAGAAAATCAACTTCTACGCATGAAATTTGTAAAATATTCAGTTCAGTTGCCTACAGTTTCTAGATCCATAAACATACGAATTAAAGTTTTTCATAACCTTAATCTACATCTTACCAGAGCTGGTCAAAGACAGCTAAAGTCATAGGTCACTAACTCTAACTACTCACTGCTCTTGGACTGCACTCTAGTAACAGCTGCCCCTTCCACAAGAATGCAAAAAACCCAAAAGCAAATATAACACACGCTCGAACAAAGATTAGCTTTATTACTTATCAAAGAAATATAAATTAAAGCAGTCAAGGCTATGGTTTTTCCTGTGGTCATGTATGGATGTGAGAGTTGACTGTGAAGAAGGCTGAGCACTGAAGAATTGATGCTTTTGAACTGTGGTGTTGGAGAAGACTCTTGAGAGTCCCTTGGACTGCAAGGAGATTCAACCAGTCCATTCTGAAGGAGATCAGCCCTGGGATTTCTTTGGAAGGAATGATGCTGAAGCTGAAACTCTAGTACTTTGGCCACCTCATGCGAAGAGTTGACTCATTGGAAAAGACTCTGATGTTGGGAGAGATTGGGGGCAGGAGGAAAAGGGGACGACAGAAGATGAGATGGCTGGATGGCATCACTGACTCAATGGACTTGAGTCTGAGTAAACTCCAGGAGTTGGTGATGGACAGGGAGGCCTGGCGTGCTGTGATTCATGGGGTCGCAAAGAGTCGGACACGACTGAGCGACTGAACTGAACTGAAGGTGAACTAGCAGGTTAAAAAAAAAAGTTTTTTTTTAACTCAACAGAACAATGATTTATTGCAGGTGGGTAAGAGAAACCAGAGATGGCTCTGTAAGTTGATACAATTTGGGGGAAACAATTTAACAATCTATATCAAAAACCATTAAAAATGTTTCTGCCCTCTGGCTTAGTAAACTAACTACTAGAAACTCATCCAAAGGAAATAATTTAAAGTATCAAAGGTGATATGTGCACAACACTTTCAGTACAGAACTCTATCATGTTTATAACAGTCAAAAATCCCAATGTCCTCTACCCAAGATCCACGAAGAGCAAAGGGCTAACTGAACCAACTTCATGGACTACTGGAGTCAAAAGAATAAAATGCAGCAACGTCACAAGTTTTACAGAATAGTTTTTGGACACAAAGAACACATGTAAGATGACAGGTATGTAAAAACAACAGTATATAAACATATAAAGTAACCAGAGTCCTGGAGATGGCAGCATTATAAGCATAATATAAAGACAATGGGTTCACTTGTTTTTAAATTGTTCCAGTATATTCTTTTTTCTTTCTTTTTTTTTTTTTACTTTACAATTCTGTATTGGTTTTGGCATACATTGATATGAATCCACCACGGGTGTACATGTGTTCCCACCAGTATATTCTTCATTTCACTTTCTTACTAAAAACAATATGGCAGGGTAACTGTGTGGAATATTTTTCTTTCTTGGTAAATTTCCTTTAATAAGGAAAAAAAATTCCTTTAAAAACCCTCATTTTCAGGATACAATACCACAGCTCCAGAAAAACGGTTAAAAGTTCTACTCTGGTATCCTTGGGTTTCCTCTGCTGCCAAATGCTGCTTGCATTTTCTGGTTTTCCAGAGAAAAGCAGTGTGAATAACTCACACAGTTATCCACTTTGCAACGAAGCTCAGAACAGCTTGGTTATGCCCCAAGTTCTGTTATGCCCCAGTTTTGCTTACGCATCCAGAAGCCCAAATGAAGCTGAGGGTTACTGACAGTTCACCTTTTAAGGCCTGACAAAAAGGTTCAATGTGTAATAAATCCACACATAATATGATTCTGAGCAGTTCAAATAATGTTATCAATTCCAAAGTTATGACTAAAAGGCCCTGGACAGTAAGACACCCGAAGAAATGCCTGACTGTGATGAATGGAGCCTCTAAGCAGTTTCCACAGAAAGGGAACAGAACAAATATCTGGTCCATATATGGACTCTGATCCATGGTCTTCAGAATACAACTCGGATCACTTTCAGGACCAGGAGACTACCTTGGAAAACCTTTAAAATGTCATACAACTCATAGAAGACCACTCAGATAAAGTTACCAGGGAGCAGAAAATATTTCCTGGCATTCTTAGGTCCACGGCTTTAAAATACTACTTTAATGCCGCTGTCTTTTCCTCTATAAACCTTAACATGCTAAAGATCAGACTTCTGAAGCCCTCTTGCCCTTGAAGAGCTCTGACCCCAGAAGCAGACAGCACAAGGGCTGCAGGGTGGCAAGAGCAACAGGACGGAGGGCAGCTCGAGACGAGTGGTATTTCTAGCAGGGCAGCCGCCAGGCCTGCCAAGGCCAGGCTTTCTCCCCAGGAAAGGGAACAGCCACAGGAGGCGGAAGAAAGCAGCCAGCAGGGATAAGGAAAGTCACAAGGGCCACAGGCAGAGACGGAGCAGTGAGGAGCGGCCCTGAGAAGACAGGTGGTGAAGAGGCAGCAGGGCGAGGGAGGCGGGGGCAGGGCGCCCCGAGAGCTCCCGAGACAACACCGCCGGCACGTGGCCCGGGGAGCCCCCCAGGCCTGAAAACCCCCTTCTCTGGAGGTAGGGCCGGCGACTACCTACCAGTCTCCCCGCAGACTCTCAGGCTGAGAAAGGCGCCCTGAGGAGTGAACAGCTCCCAAGGAGGGGCGCCCAGTAAGAGATGCCTTCAGGTCCTGTCCTAACCCTGACTCTCCTCCTCTTCATGACCAAAGGTCTAGAGAGAGCCGTGAACCCAGGTCTTTGGCTCCTCCTCCACCTGTGCAACTGGTGTCTGCCTCCTGGAGACACACATCAGTTTACACGCACAGAACGCACACAGCCTCACTGACTACACCTCACCGTTCTTCCTTAACATGCTCTGTTCCGACTTTATTGGCTTCTCCCCTCCTCTCCCCTCCTCCTGGAAGAGCTTCCTTGGAAAATTCTGCCAGGTTCTGTGCCCTACAGGAGATACAAAGACTGCTGTCTCAAGGAATTTTCAGTTTAAAGACAAAAAATACCAATAACTATAATGTGACATGATGGTTTCTATAAGGAAGACAAGCACAAAGTGCACTGAGGATGCCCAAACCTGCCAGGACAAGTCCAGAGGCTTCCTGGGGCTGGAACCGCGGCATCTAGGAAACTACAAACAGGCCCTGCAGAGAAACATCAGGCAAGAGGCCCGCATGTTAAGGCCACAGAGTCATGACAAGAACTGTAGTGACTTCTTTCCAATCTCATTACTAAACATACATGTTTGGGTGACTTCTCTCTCTCTCCCCGCAAACTGGAATTGACTTGGTCTAACTTTACAGAAAAAATGTATTTAAGCATTACTTGTAATTAAATCTGGTCAGCGGGGTGAGTGATTATTTTATCCCCATAATTTTCTACAATAAGAATAAATTACATTATGTTACAATCTTAAAATGTCATAGAGCTAAAAAAAAAAAAAACTTCAAGTACTTAAGTATTTTTGACAAATTATAAACTAGAAATAACAGAGATCGAGACCAACAAGGCAGGAGGTTACAGTCAGGTCACAGAGAGTCTTAAATGCCATTCATACTAAGAGTTTAGATTCTATGCTACATGTACCAAGGAAGCTGGGAAAAATGGCACACAGTAGTAACATGACAACATATATGTGACAGAAAACCAGTGGGGTAGAGGATGAATGGCCAGTTACACAATGTATTGCCCAGGCTCCAGAGTAACAACGGAGAAAGAGGTGCCTGGGGGGATCTGAGGCTGCTTAGGTAAGGAATGGTTAGAGAAAGGATCATCACTTTCAAATAAGGAAGACAGAGAAAGGTGGGAGTTCGGGGAGAAAATACTGATTTTGATTTAGAAATGTGACTGTGAAATGCCAGTATGAAACTGAGGAAAGATATTAAGTGGGAAGTTAAGACCTATGGGTCTGGCTTTCAGATTTCAGGGCTAGAGATACAAACCCAAGAGTTGTGGGCAGCTATGAAATTCTGAAGATGGATGAGACTGAAGAATACTCAGGCAGAGAGGAGAGCTGAAGGCAGGCCTAAGGGAAGAAGGGAAAGAGTGCCAGAGCCAGGCTCCTTGGAGTAAAGACGGATGGAGCACAAGGGGCCCACCTCCCTGAAGAGAGGTGCGGCAGCTTTCTCTCAGGGCAGCGGGTGAGAAGCTGGGCGAGTTCAGGCATGACAGCTTGTGTTTCTTCCTGAAACAGGAAGCAAGGACAGGTGCTGGGAGAAAAGGGGAGCGGGGTTGGCAGACGGGAGAAAATCAAGACGATGCAACAGGATTATGGAGCAGTGCTGAGGCCCAGCAGGTACTGGACACCCTGATTGACAAAAGCACATTTCTAACACTCATCTCACCTGAAGCTACCTGGTAATAATCTGCCCTGATGGGTTATAAGCGCCAAGAACACAATCTTTCCTGTCTTCAGTGACACGACCTATAAGTGCTTGGGACAAAATCAGTACGCAAAACTTATGCTGAATACATTAAATTGTATGTCATTTTTCTTGGACATTATTTAGAACCGCAAGAAAGTATAGATACCCCAGGGATAAAAATTTTTAATCCACATAAGTATACACAAGCCAACTTTCAGCTAGATATAAAATGCCTCACACTCTAGGTGCTTGTGTATCATGAACCAAAATTCATTTACATATACAAGCAATACAAACATAGGCACTGAAATACTACATACACACACTCAGTTATAAGGTCACCCACTTATTGGTTATTATTCTAGTTATTAGCACAAAACCCCAAAGTTTTTAGAAATTCTTGTAGAAACAGTGAAATTGCTGAGGCTACCTCCCATGGGTCCTCAGACTCCGTTCTGAAACTGTGGAATTAATGCCACTGTTTACAGAGCAAGTGCAGGAGGAGGAAGGGGCAGTGGTGAGAAAACACACACAGAGAGAAGGTCACAGTCAAGGGCCTAGATATCAGGGTGCAGGTGAGAGAAAGGGCTAAAGAGCCAGGTGTAACATTTCAGGGGCGTGCAGTCTTGGGTAAAAGGTCGAGGGGAAGGAGACACCTATGGGAACTGGGTTGCTGGGGTCCGTTCCCAAAGCAGAGTCTGAGACGAGAGCAGGCGTGCAGGCAGCTCACTCAGAGGGTGATGGGGAATGAGAGGTGCTGAAGATGCAAACCAAGAGAAAAGGCCAGGGCACTTTAGCTCCCACAGGGGTGCCCAGGGGCGTGGTCTCCCTGAGAAGTCTTGAGAAGTGTATACAGTTCACCCCTGGATCCATGGATTCCATTGGCAGATTCAACCAACAACAGATGGAAATAAATTTTTTCAATTATAGAGTTCCACAAAGCAAAACCTGAATGTGCCCTGCACAGGCAACTCTGCATAGTATTTACATTCAATTAGGCATCATCTGGAGGTGACAAACTGCACATGAGGATGTGCATAGGTTACACTCAAGAGCTACTGCTGCTGAGTCGCTTCAGTCGTGTCCGACTCTGTGCGACCCTATAGGCGGCAGCCCACCAGGCTTCCCCGTCCCTGGGATTCTCCAGCCAAGAACCCTGGAGTGGGTTGCCATTTCCTTCTCCAATGCATGAAAGTGAAGAGTGAAAGGGAAGTCACTCAGTCGTGTCCGACTCTTGGCGACCCCATGGACTGCAGCCTACCAGGCTCCTCCATCCATGGGATTTTCCAGGCAAGAGCACTGGAGTGGGTTGCCACTGCCTTCTCCGACACTCAAGAGCTACACCCTCTCAAAGAGACTTGAGCATCTGTGGATTTGCTTGGGGAGGAGTGTCCTGGAACCAATCCCCCTTGGATACTGAGGGACAACTGTGGAAAGTGTGTCCAGAGAAGGGTCACTGGGAAGACATGCCTCAGTTCTGGTCCCCACAGGTAAAAGTCTGCCCCAAGGGGCTCCCAGAACAACAGTACACCCCACCAGAAGGCTGCTGCCAGCTTCTCTCCCCACGGACAGACAAGAGGGCTGGCTGGAGATGCCCCAGGGTTGAAAAGACAGAAGCATGTAAAGCAAGATGCAGTCAGCCAGAGTGAGTCAGAGAACTGCTGCGGCAGCCCCGGGAACCAGAGGAGGCCCCCGGAAGTGAGGAGGACGGAGGTTTCTAGTGCAGCGCTCAAAGCCCCTGGCGTTAAAAGAGCAAGAAAACAGCTAGAACAGTGTGTGACAAGTGTCACTTGCATTAACTCTGGAGATCCCAATGATGGCAAGAACTGGGGAGGGGATTTAGGCCAGGTGAGTCACATATAGGCACACATACACATATTAAAACAAACACAAACAACTTCTGTTTAAAAGATTTAATAATTAAGACGTATGACACTATTTCCCATCTACTGCAGATGTGTATGACTGACCTACCTTATCAATTGTCATCTTCTAGAAATCAGTTCTCTGTGTCCTCTGTACCGAGCCCAGTATACAAAGAGTCTAAAGATAACTGCAGATATTCTGAGATATACACAGGAAAGTAAACAAAGGCAAGCAGAGTGCAGTGATCACCACCGTTTGCTAAGGCATTGCTCAGTGTGTGGACTGTGGAGTCAGGTGCCTGGACTCGAACCTCTAATCAACCCCTAACTAAGCAGGTGATACTGGCAAGTTATTTAATCTGTGCCTTAGTTCCCTTATCTTTAAAATGGACACTATAGTTTCTACCTTATGGGGGATATGTGAAGTCTGCATGAGTTGTAAATATGAAATATTGAAAACAGCATCTGGCACACTGCAAGCAATACCTAGATGGTACTTGTTATCATTATTACTACACATTACAGCTGGAGCTCAGCAACAACTTGATTCAATAAAGAAGTAACTATGTTTGAATGTTTGGGTTTTTTTTTTTTTCAATCCTAATTATTAACCAAAAACTCTGAATTGATCCATGTTAGGTGAAACACAAGATATGGAAGAAAAGATGAAGTATAAGGGTTAGAAAAAAAACACAACTGCAAACAACAGATTAATGTTGACTTTTTATAGAAATTAACACATTACTTTGATATGATATCAAAACCTGATACTGTATATGGTGATGGTGGTTTAGTCGCTAAGTTGTGTCCAGTTCTTGTGACCCCATAGTCTGTAGCCCACCAGGCTCCTCTGTCCATGAGATTTCCCAGCCTAGAATACTGGAGTGGGTTGTCATTCCCTTCTCCAGGGGATCTTTCCAACCCAGGTCTCCTGCACTACAGGCAGATTCTTTACCAACTGAGCCACCAGGAAGTCCTATACTGTAAAAAAAAAAAAATAAGGCTTAATCAGGTGCTAATTATTAATTAGATACTAATTATGCTAAGTATAATTAGATAATTATTTTAGGCTCTACATTTAAGTAGGATTATTCTACTTTCTAACAATCATATTTCTAACAATTTGTATGTAAAATAATAAAAGCATCAAAACTTTAATGCTTTTTACTACCACATTAAATACAGCACAGATATTTTTGAATGTTAGTATCAAGAATCACCTTAAAAAAAGATCAGAGTGGAGAGTAAGATTCCTAATTAAAATAGAAATAAGGAAGAATGACTTCAGGTTTCTTCTTCTATATGGGGAAGCAAATCTAGGAGAGGCTAAAAGGAGGAAGGAAACTGCCCTGAAAAGACATCTTGTAGCAGAAACAGACCAGGAGGCTGTGTACCAGTCTGGTTCATTCAGAGACTGCTGCCCACTGAGAACTATAAAACACAAAGGTCATCTGTTCACTTAGAAGGCGGACACCAGGCACACCCAAGAGTGATACGATAATTGAGTTTTGATGATTTATGGTAATTTGTAACAAAAAGTTTTATTTTATTTTCACTTTTATTCTAACACATGCAAACGACTATAAAAATGACAATAACTAATAAAAATAATAACAGCTATCTCTTCTAAGCAACTCCATGAGGTTGGGAACAATATTATCTTTGTTTCATATATGAGGAAGCCAAACCACAAATATCTTCTCCAAAGTCACACAGGTAGAAGTGAAACCAGACCATCTGAATTCTGAAGCTGTGACCTGAGTCTGTGCTCCATTAAGCTACAATATTTTGAAGGCACACTCAGTCACTATTTTAAAAATAAAAGAACATCCTTCTACTGTTAGAACTGACTCAGAGAACAGAAATGGAAAGGACTTAAAATGTTCTTTTAGTTTATTTCTTAGTCCTTCAAAATGACTGGAGGCCATCAGAAGTTATTTTAATTGTCAAATTTCATGAGTATACTGACAGGTTATGGTATCATTCCTACAAAAGCATTTCATCCAAATATCTTTTCTTACTACATTTAATTTTAACTAAAGGGTAATAAAGGGCTTCCCCGATGGCTCAGTGGTAAAGAATCCAACTGCAATGCAGGAGATGCAGGTTCGATCCCTGGGTCAGGAAGATCCCCTGGAAGAGGGCAGGGCAACACACTCCAGTATTCTTGCCTGGAGAATCCCATGGACAGAGGAGCCTGGCAGGCTACAGTCCATGGGGTTGCAAAGAGTCAGACACGACTGAAGCAACTTAGCACGCACACAAAGGGTCATAATTCATCCTTTGAACAATAAATTATCTCAAACAGCTCCCCCAAAACATCATTCTGATAGTCAGAAACATGCAATTGTTCCCTTTGTCAAAAACCGTACATAATTAATCCTCACTGTAAACTCATCTTTATTTATCAAGGGTAAATGTGGTTTTATGAGCTAGTCAAACTTTTAAATACATACTAAGTATCTATTAATGTTCTTAACAATGTGACAAATAACTCATTTGGTATTTCTTTTTACATTTTAGATAAGATCTTTAGAAATTTTATATGTACTTTATTTATAGAAATTAAACAATTATGCTTAAGAGAAAAATTACTTTTAAAAAATGGAGAGTTACATTTACTTTAAGTTTCAAAACTGGGTGCTCAGAAGCCATCTATGCCCCAAAGGACACAGTACAAAAAGAAGTCATCCACAAAAGATTTCTTCCTATAAAATCTTTGCACAAGAGCACATTTTTATTCAGTACAACTTGGATTTCCAAGTCAAATATTCATTGCGCATCTACCATGTACAAGACATATAACTGACAAAGCTGGGACATGAACCCAGGAATGAACTGAAAGCCCAAGCTTTCAACAGAAGTAGGTTTCCAATAAGAAAGGTTCCTTCTTTTATATCCTAACATTTTAAATCTTTTCACCTTAATGGTGGAAAAGATTCAAATACCTCCATTGAGGTATATTATAAGCCTCTCCTGAAAATAGAATAAGGTTAGATTCATCCCAAGTCTGTACCACCATCGCTATTTTCTGTATCTGTGTTCAAAAGGAAAAAAATAAATAATCCAATAACACATTAATATTTACCGATCAACACAGTCCAGAAAAGGAACAGAGCCAAGAGGAAAGCCTCAGGCTTTCCTACCATGCAGTTCACCCTGATTCTCCCCATGCAGAGCAAGCAGCAGGAGAGCATACAAGAGCCTGCTCTGCTTCACACCACCAGACTCAAGAGCGAGAGCTGGGGATGAATTCACCAAGAGCAAGAGCACCCTTCCCCTTGTGAGAAGAACAAGTAAAACTCAACATTTTCCCCCTCTCTGGCAGGAAGAGGCACGTGGTGGTGATCCTGGAGGTGTCTATGGCCCAAATAAATAATAAGCTACAATGAATGATTAACAAAGCTTAGCAGAAAGGATGAAAGAGGAAAGAAAAAGAGGAACCAGGAAAGAAAGGAGGTTGAATACTCCAAGGCAAACAGGCAACATTTCCTCTGGAGTCCGTGTCCACCCACTGTGGAGGATAAATCGTATTCTGAAGTAGAAAACTTTCTAAAATTCACAACTCCCACTCAGAAGAAAAAAAGACTTTATGAGCCCCGACCCCTTCTTACCCAAAGGTGGTATCAGCCTGAGTTGAGTCCCAACAACAAAGGTTTGACTACTCCATAACTACAGGCTTAAAAAACAATTTGAAACCTGAGAACAGGGCCAATACTTAAAATTACAGAATAACAGAACAAAATGTGTCTATTCTGGGGCTTCTCTGGTGGCTCAACAGTAAAGAATCTGCCTGCAATGAGGGAGAGGTAGGTTTGAACCATGGGTCAGGAAAATCCATCCAAGAAGGGAATGGCAACCCACTCCAGTATTCTTGCCTGGGAAATCCCATGGACAGAGGAGACTGGTGGGCTTGGTTGCAAAAGAGTCAGACAAGGCTGAGCAACTAACCAACAACTGTGTCTACCCGACCCCCCATGAAAATGAGAAAGTGGACGATCAGTCATCAGCACCCATCCCTGTGGTGCAAGGGGTAGATAAAGAATTGACACACTGTGTCTTGGGAAATAGTTTCAATGATCAAGATGGAAGTGGGGGGAAGTCAGGGCATGGAACTGAACTACGAAAAATTTCTACAGCACGAAAAGAGAAAATTAAGAATCTTCTCTGAAAAAAAAAAAAAGAATGAACTCATTATGCTCTTCAAGGAATTAAGAAAATCTCAAATAGATTTTGTAGCAATCAAACACAGTAAGACCACAAATCTAGAGAAAAAGTGTACAGAGCTACAGGAGGAAATATAAGTTGAAATCCTCTGCAGAACTCAAAACACACAGGAACAGAATCAACATGACAGGAAGAGCAGGCTTGAGCACACAGAATTCAAAATAATTCAAGGCAATAAGAAGCATGACGTTATAGTCAATAGTGATCCAGTAAATAGATAATTGGTATATCACCACCACCACCTCCCCCACCAAAAAGGTTATAGCCTTTACATGAGGACCAAAAAATAAAAAAGATTAATAAGCATTAAATTCCAAAAAATGGTGAAAGGGCATAAAATAAGTTCAAAGCTCATAAAATAAGCAAAAGGACAAGACTTAAAATATGAGCAAGGGATTTCCTTGGTGGTCCAGTGGCTAAGACTCCACTCTTCCAATGCAGGGAGCCTGGGTTCCATCCCTGGTGGGGGAACTATACCCTACCGGCAGCAACTGAAGACCCTGCATGCTGCAACTAAGATCGAGGATTCTACATACTGCATCTAAGACCTCGTGCAGTCAAATAAATAAATAAGCAAAAGTTTAACACGTTAAGTAAATCTATTAAGACATAATATTAAGGGCTGACCCAAAATGAGCATGAAAAGTTGCCTGAACTTAATTCTTCCCAGGTCCTCCTTCCACTCGAAAGACAAGACATCACCCAGCAATTGCTGTATTTCAAACTAGCCTAGCGAGCTGTTCCTTCTTTACACTTGGCTATGTCTATAGATTCTGCCTTTCTCTGTGAAGGGAAAAGAGTAAGTCAGCAGCTGCTTTGGTTGAAGAATTTACTTTGGGGCAAGTTTACAAAGAACCAGCAAAAACAAGTTTACCACCTTAACTAATGGGATCGACAAGCACTTGAGAGTAATATATGTTCCGTGTAATTTCAGTCGAGGAGAACTGTAAGTTATGCTCCCTTGGATAGTTTTATGTACTTTTTAGGTAAGTCATTCCCAAATTCTTACTTGGTCAAAACTTTAATAAATTTTCACCATATGTTTTGTCATCCCTCTCCTCTGCCCTGTATTAGACTGAAACAAACACAGTGCTTGAGTATATTCTAAATATATATATAGTAAATAAAGGTTAAAAATTTTACCTAAATATAGGTAAAACCCAATTAAGGTCTCATTTAGCACTAAGCTGGGAATAATATCTACCTTAGAACTGTTACAAGGATAAAATATGATCATGAATGTAAAACAAATATCTTTATAGGGACCTATAAATCACAGCTTACTTGATTACTGAATTTTCTTCTTGCTCTTCAACTCATTCACTGACTCCAAATTTAAGCCATTTTAGTAAGCACAAGTCCACTCCCTACTGTTTCTGTTGTGTTTTTCTAAAATAATACTAAATGCAACTTTTAAAACTACAATCTCCACCTCCAATAATCAAATATGACCCACCACTACACCTTTGGGGAAGGAAAGAAATTACAATCTGAAATAAATAAAAAACTGCAAAATACTGGAGAGCTAATAATTACTATTCTTAATTTTACAAAGACTAAGTGAAAGAGGAGAGTGAAAAAGGTGGCTTAAAGCTCAACATTCAGAAAACGAAGATCATGGCATCCGGTCCCATCACTTCATGGCAAATAGATGGGGAAACAGTGGAAACAGTGTCAGACTTTATTTTGGGGAGCTCCAAAATCACTGCAGATGGTGACTGCAGCCATGAAATTAAAAGACGCTTACTCCTTGGAAGAAAAGTTATGACCAACCTAGACAGCATATTCAAAAGCAGAGACATTACTTTGCCGACTAAGGTCCGTCTAGTCAAGGCTATGGTTTTTCCTGTGGTCATGTATGGATGCGAGAGCTGGACTGTGAAGAAGGCTGAGCGCCGAAAAATTGATGCTTTTGAACTGTGGTGTTGGAGAAGACTATTGAGGGTCCCTTGGACTGCAAGGAGATCCAAACAGTCCATTCTGAAGGAGATCAGCCCTGGGATTTCTTTGGAAGGAATGATGCTGAAGCTGAAACTCCAGTACTTTGGCCACCTCATGTGAAGAGTTGACTCACTGGAAAAGACTCTGATGCTGGGAGGGATTGGGGGCAGGAGAAGAAGGGGACGACTGAGGATGAGATGGCTGGATGGCATCACGGACTCGATGGACGTGAGTCTGAGTGAACTCCGCGAGTTGGTGATGGACAGGGAGGCCTGGCGTGCTGTGATTCATGGGGTCGCAAAGAGTCGGACACGACTGAGCGACTGAACTGAAGAAAGCTTAAGTTACCTATGTAGTCATTCAATAACATTTATACACGGAAATGTGACCTCCATACATCTAAATACTTTTCCTCATCATTCTTAATTTTTTCAACCACCATAAGTAGAATTATTTCAAAAAATTTGAAAAAAATTTTCACCAAAATTTAAAAACATTTTTCACTTTTTTCAACCACCATAAGTAGAATTAACTACTACTTTTTTTTGTCCCAAAATATAGTCTTGATACAGTCTGGCACAGCAAATGACAAACCTTCAGTGATCCTCAGTAACACAGTGTTGTTTAATTCAAATTTCTATTACAACTAGTTGTAATTATGTCTGTGAACCACACCAGACTAGAGTTGGAGGGCAAGAGTCCAGGCCTTCATTTAAAATATCCTTCATTTTATTTATATGTATTATATAAAGACATATATATTTGTATGTGTATGATTATATATCAAAGTAATCAAACAATATTTATTTGCTAAATTAGACGGTATTCTACCTTCTAACCATACTGTCCTTTGACCATGTCATCATCTATATTCGTCTCTTTCGTCATACCATTCCAAGCTCCTCACGGCCCTCCAAAACCAGTTAAGCCAAAGCTGGTATTTTTCTCAAAATCTATTAGAATTACCTGGTACAGTGCACTGTGTAAACATCCTGTGGTGTTTGCTACATTTCCCTAAATTGAAAACAACGTACCCCAACTAGACAGTATCCTCAACGGCAAGGTGCAGGTCAGCTTCTTGAGCTACACCCAGTAAGCACCACACTGCTCAGAAGTGGCACTTAGCACACAAATGGATTAAAATGTTACTGACAACAGAGCTGCATCCTGACAGAAAGCTAAGAGTACTAGACTTGGCTGGCCAGCACTTGCAGGCTTGCTCAAAGCCATGACTGGGCACTCCACATGCCCTCTGGGGTGAGGGCACAAGAGAAAGGCTGCTCATGGGAGAGGGAAGACCTGTCCTCTGTAGAGTCAGGTCACACAGCAGCTGGCCTTCAGCTCACAGGGCAATAGAAAGGAGAAACCAAGAGACCACTCTACAATGTAGATACAGAAACCAGAGCCCTTTCCAGGTGAGGTATTCCAACAAACGTCCCAGAGAAGCTCAGTACGAGCTTGCCCAAAACCCAGGTTTCCCATCAAGAAGCCTCTGCTACATCAAACTGCTTCTCTAAAGATGCTTCTCTCTTCACCTCAAACAAGCTCATCAAAGGAAAAACCTGAAAATATCAAAGTCCCCCACTAAGCTATCACAGGAAGGAACCAGAAATTCAAACAAACTGAGGAAGGGAAATGCTTTTTCTAGAATCCTTTTCTTCCACCCAGCCTTTGACTGGGAAAGTGTTTCCAGGGCCCCCCGGTGGCACCTTTTCACTCTACACGCTCTCCAGTATTTTCATCTGCAGCCCAGAGCGTCAGCCTATACAGACTAAGAATTCCCAAATCGTAGGCTCCCAACCAGACTGCCCGTTGTGAGGTCGCAGTCTGCACAGTCAACTACACTCCAGGCGTCTCAGCAGGAGTTCAGCAGTCCCCTGCCTCCAGGCGGCCAGCAGCACAGCACCCCCTTGTGGTCATGCTTCCCACCTCGGACAAGCCACCTCCTAACCAGACACCTAGGCCACTTCAGTTCCTTTCTCCTCTCCTATCTCAGCTACCAAGTCTGACCTGTCCACCCTCCAAAATAAGTAGTTCTTATAGCCCCACCCAGGTCTTCCCCCATGCCAAGGATCTCCAAAGCTTTTTAATACTCCTTTTACTATTTAACAACAAAAACAAAAAGAAACTTGAGAATACGTGTACCCCAAATATGTATTTATAAATTAAAATACATGTACTTCTACAGCAATATGGTAAGATATTATAAATCATAATAATAAATTTAAGCTTTATAAAAAAAATAGTAAGTCTAATATTTTCTTCCTACATCCAGTGAATTATTTTATACATCCCCGGGGTCCTGGAAGTTGCACTTTGGAGACTGTATAATGAAACAAGTCCAATAATTGTGTGTTTATATGCATGCACTATGCATATTTGAAACAATTTGTCACTTACACACATTTCTTGATCAGATGATATACATATGCTTTAGCATATTGCTAAATATAGTTAACCTTATCTTCCAAAGCCACAAACCAAAACTAAAGCTTAGAAGCAGCTGGCTTCTGTACTATTTTATAAATAAAACTTACCTCTGCAAAAGTCTCACGATTAGTCACATTTAAAAGAGGAGAAACCTGCAGAGTATAGCTTGGCTCCTTTTGCATACAGCTCCAGAACAAGAAATACCACCTTTTTCACTTATCTATTGAAAATTCTAAGACTGCTAAGGTTCTGAAGGTTTTCTGCACTGCAACTCCAGTAACCTAGATACATAATTTTCTCAGTTTTCTACAGCTATAGATACTGCTATCATTTCAGGGTTCTGAAGAATAAAGTACTCTTCTGGACTCTTACCCCAATCAGCCCACCCTCTGGACCCCAAGACTCCCACCTCTGCTATAACAACATACAAGGACAAAACTCCATAACACATGACCAATCAGAATAGACTTGCTCACGCAAAAAAAGATATTTACATATTTGCACAATATAACCTAGGATTCTACTGACAACCAGACAGGTCCTAACCCTCCAGGCAGAGTGGGATAATCAGTCCACATGAATCCTCTCAGATACTAAGTGAATTTGTTACATGTTCAGAAATACCAATTAGCAGAACTCAAAAGTTCTAAAACTTTAGCTATCTCATGTTTCATCTCATCACTCCAGCAGAGTAGTCAAGAACAACTAATGCACCCACACATATGCCATGAAAACAAGCACCACCTGAAACTATTAATTTGCAGTATTTTATAAAGTAACCAAATGCCCTAGTTTCCCCAGGAGTTAGGAACTTATCAACCCCAATAGAGGACATGTTCATTCAATGATGCTAATTTGGGACAGCTTTTAAATATCATGACCAGAAAGCTGAGGAGAAAGCCACCTAAATCCAATGATTTATTCAATATTACTGATCCTACACTTTCCACACACAGAATAGCGAGGGGATTAGAAAACAATACAGAATTTAACATTCTTTTAAAAAGAATCAACATTACAAAAACTTTAAATTTTAAGTCTGTAAAATCAACACTGACGACTCAATTTGGAGTCTGCTATTTACAGAACCAAAGTATTAACCACATCCCATCTTTTTAACTAGCATTCTAATAACATCTTCCATTTTATACTGAATTCTAGGGTGGGTATAATTGCTTTCTCCTCAAATGCCTGTTAACTAAAACATTGATTTCCTTCATGTGTTTTCTATTTATCAGCTAATCATCTTCAGTCCCTCATTTATTAATCAGTGAACTAAAATTATTTTCAAATGTGAACATCTCTGTAGGGCTCTTAAGCCACCCCTGACTCCTGTGAGCCTTGATGTCCACAGATCCAGAATAGGTAACTTGCAAGTCAAGTTCCTTCACCACTTCTTAAGCGTTTAACACACAACGTATTGCAAAGTCTGGATTCAGTTTAAGAAAAATTCCTAATCGAAATTCAGTTAGCATTTGTTATTATTGCACCATCAAAACAACAATAAAAAATAACAATAATTCTACCCGGCTAATATTTATGTGGAACGCAGATTCAAAGAAACCTTACCGATATCACCAATTACATGGTGAAATTTTTTTTAAAGTCCTTCTACTGTATCAAGAAAGAAAGGAAAGGAGTTAATATTTATTGTGCTAAGTGTCTTCTATCTTACATTTTCTCTTCACTACACTGTACTTATACAAGGTTACCTGTGGTTCAAACCCGGGGTGCTGGACCACATGGGTTGTCCTCATCACAACTGGATGACCACTTATGCTCCCTGTGCCTCAGTTTCATTTGTAAAACAGGGATTAAATACAACACCTACCTCTTTGGACCAGTTCCAGGATTAAAGGACAAAATAAAGGTAAAGTGCATAGAGGTAAGCATAGCCCTCACTGTCCTCATAATAATTTCTAGCTTTATTATTAGTATAGGTAGGTACTGTTCCCATTTTACAGATGGAAGAAATGGAGCCTTAAAGAGTGTAATTTACTAGTAATGATCATACAGACTAGCGCTAGGTTTTCACGCAAAAGCACAAAACTGGTGAAACAAAAATTGCTCAAGCATTAAATACTACCATTCTTAAAACTACAACTTGTTCTGAAGCATCAGGAACGGCACGAAGCAGGCACAGGCCGGGCAGGAGCCCTGGACACGGCCGCGGCGCCCACACCCAGCATTAGGGGAAAGGCCCACAGGACGCGCCCACCCGGAGCTCCGGTGCCCAGCGGCGCGGCGACGCCCGGGACGCGGGGCTGGAGCCGGGGTGAGCGGTCCCGGCGTGGAGACCCGGCAGCCGAGGCCGCTGCCGGACGCAGGTCCGCGGAGGCCCGTCCGCGCCCAGCCGGCCGGTACGCGCCCAGTCCAGCGTCCGAGTGGCGGGTCCGACTCCCGGGCCTCCGCGACCGCGGCCCCGCGAGGACAGCGCCCCTGCCGGGAAGGTCCAGGGGCGGCCGCGGCCCGACTTCCTCCCCCGCCTGACGGCTTGGAATCCACTCGGAGGCCGCGGCCCCCACGTCTGCTCCTCCATGAGAGCCCGGCCGCGCACCGAGCCCGCCGCCCGCCCTCCCGGCCGGCCGCCCGCCCGGGCCCACCTTCTCCCGCGGCGTCCGGCCCGCGCGGTCGGCTCGGCCCGTGCTCCGCGGTTCCCGCTCGGCCTGTCCCGAGCTGGCGTGGCCTCCCGGGCTCGGGCGCGGCGGCGGCGGCGGCGGCTCCTCCTCCGGGAGGAGGAGACTCGGCGGCGCGGGGCCGCCTCCCGGCAGGAAACGACCCCCGGGGCACCGCCTCCCTGGCGCTGCGATCCCGCTCCTCGGGCCGCAGCCGCGGCTCTCGCCCTCCGGAAGCGCATTCCTCTCGGGCCGCGTCAGCCGCGCCCGCGGTGGGAGGAGGAGGGGGACAGGGCGGGGAGGGGGACGGAGAGGGGGAGGGGCAGGGGGGACGGCGGCGCGGGCCGTGCGAGGGGCGGGGGCCGCCGGGACAAAGGAGCGGCCCTGCGGGGCCACCGGCTCCGCCGCAACCTCGGCGGCGCCTCCTTCCCTTGCAGCCGAGGGAGAAAGGGAGGATTTTGCCTGGCCCTGCTCACCTTAATATCCTTCTCGGCCTGCCTTAGGCGCTGCTTCTGCAAAGCCGCATGTCTGTCCGGCAGGAGGACTGCCCGGGTTTGAACCCTGGAAGCCCTGCCTCCCAGGAGCCGGCTCAGACAGATCCGGGACACTTAGTCACTCACCTTGTTAAGGTTTCGTGAGGCCAAAAACGTTTCCTTTTGGAAGGGAAGTAGCCAAAGCCGATATTTTTCTGGTGGGAGAATTTGCTTAATTTACGTCTTTGAGAGAGGGGAAGACTTAAGGAGGAGACGGGTGCCAGGAAAAATGAAGAAAGTTGTAGAGAAAAACTGGTGAGTTGAGGAGCAGCTTTTGTTAGGTTCATCTGGAAGTCCATTTAGGGGGAACAGGGAGGAGAAGGAAAAGTTCATCCTTGATACAGTTTCTGTTCGACCTCACTCTTTTCAGTAGGTGGATAGGGGGGCTGGAGAAGAGACAGCTAAAAGAAGCATGGCTGGGCACATTTTGATAAGAGGCTCGAAACCTCTGCCGGCGGGCATCATACTGAAACCCGGCTACTCAGAATGCGCTGCTGGCAGGCTGCCATCCTGTTAGCAGAAAATGTCCATTGCCACGTGGTGAGCTGCAGCACCCTGTTGGGAACAGAACTCGAATGATGAGATTTGTGAAACTGAGAAGCAGTGTTTCATTTGGGGAAGATTAGAAGCTGTGATGCTTGCTCATTTGACGGCCAGTCTTGAGGAAGAAAAAAAGACAACCCCATCTATGGAAATGCTGCCCACTGCTCGCCAGCAAAATTAAATCTTTGGTTAGGTAATCTCTGGAAACCTCTAAAGAAACAAGAATGATTTTTCCCACTTAATGGATGAGCAAATTTAAGAGACTAAATGATGTTTCCTTATTTGGGGAATCTAAAAAAGGATATAGATGAACTTCTTTACAAAACAGAAATAGTCTCACAGACATAGGAAAACAATCCCATGGTTACCAAAGGGTGACGGGGAGGGAGGATAAATTAGGAGTTTGGGATGAGCATACACAAACTACTCTAAATAAAACACAAACAAGGACCTACTGTAGAGCACAGGGAACTATATTCAGTAACTATAACCCATAATAGAAAAGAATCTGAAATATATTCTTTTTCAGATTCTTTTCCATGTATATATTCTTTTTCAGTTTCTTTTCGGTGATATATATAACAAACTTTTCTGTGCACTGGACACTAACATAACATTGTAAATCAACTTACTTAAATTTTTAAAAATTAATGTATCTATGTTAACAACCCAATGGTGCAGCTGCCAGCAGACCTCAACATTCTTGAATTTAAATGTGCTATTAATACCGTTGTTCAAAACTGACCAAAATCTATGTCTGGTCTCAACATGGATTACCATTCTAAAGTGTAGTTTATCCATGCTTGATTTGTACTACATTCCCCAGAACTTTCTTCCTTGTGTGATTTGTTACATTATAAGATTCACATTTGCACAACATTAAACTAAATGAGACCAAAGGCAGTGTAATAATCATCTTTTTAATCTCAGTGTCAAACACTGTTCCAGGTCACACAATAGGGGTTCAGCTAATACTGGGTAAATGAATAAATGGGTCCTTTTGCTCCCCTGGGACCACACCAGAACATCCGACTGCACTAAAGTGTGAGTAACAATTTATGTGCAGAAGTTTTGAGCTTTGAGGAAATGAGAAATTAAAGAAATATATTCTCTAAGAAAAGCAGTGATTGGTCAGGAGTATGGCTCCATTCATGATTTCAGATCAATATTCATCGAAGGACAGCTAACTATAAAATTTATGAGCGTTCCAAAGGTTGGTCAGTTTTACCATGCTAAACAGAGTATCCTAGTGAGTAGTAATAGTGTAAGTCACATTGCTAAACCATGTCATGATACAACATCTATTAGTATCTTGAATTTAAGACAAATCGTATTTTACCTACATTCTTTCCCAGTTATTATAAATTGTCTTATGCCATCTCACAAGTCATTTTTATCAATTAAAAGGTGACCTTTCCTTTAGTTTTGGCATCTTACTACAACATGCTCTCCAAAATATGTCTTTATTCACTACTGTTTTCCAAAAGTAAGTTTTCAAAGATGCTCACCAGCAAAGACTTTACTGTTCGTTTCAATCACTGTTTAACCCCCGTTTCTATTAATAATTAAAGGATAGGCTTACATAAATGAAAGGAATCACAAATATTTAGTCAAGTACAAAAGAGGCTAAAGGCCTCTCTAGAAACCTGATTATCTTTTTCAGACAATGGGATCAGAGTTGATTACTGACCTTTGGATCTAGTAGGCTGTATTTAATCATGTGATTATGGAATACAGGACTGGGAGGGGGAGTGAGTCAGTGTTGCCTCAGGAGTGGATTGCTGTCTTTCTCTGGTAGTTTGAACACTTGGGGGGCGCAATCTGTCAACTCTTACCCTGTCCAGTAAGCTACAAATCATCCCATGATAACTTAAAGCCTTTTCAGTCTTTTGAGAGTGAAAGTACCTCTATAAAAATGTAACATTTTACAGGCAAATATGTTCGTACACATTCATTTACAAATGATTTTCCAACTGCAGTAATCAAACTTGGGCAAGACTCCATGGGGTTAAAGCAAAGGGCGCATACCTGCATAGTGAGGATTATGGACCCCAGAACAAAAATGTTTTGATCTTGACCACTGGCTGGCACGTTCTGGCTCAACCCAGACCAGATCAACCTTAAATAAGCTGGGTGACTTTGTATCCCAGCATGTTCAAGTTACTCCCAATGTGTCTGTTACCCAAGCATAATTATTAATAGCACCCCTTTTCGTTCTCAAATGCACATCCTGATATGGAGGGTAGATTAGATCATCACCCTATAAGTAAGCATGTCCAGCCAATGAGATATGAAAAAAGTAATTTTAGCAGTTCAAAGGGGATTCATAGGGAGACATTGCAAATCACACCCCAGGTTTATAAGTGAAGACCACAACACTGATCATCAGGAAAAAAAATTGTGTGAGGATGAGTGAAACGAATTAGGCAGCTCCTGAATAGGGACTTCCCAGGTGGCTCAGTGGTAAAGAATCCACCTGCCAATGCAAGAGACTCGGGTTTGATCCCTGGGTTGGGAAGATCCCCTGAAGGAGGAAATGGCAACCCACTCCAGCATTCTTGCCTGGAAAATCCCATGGACAGGGGACTCTGGCAGGCTATAGTCCATGGGGTCTCAAAGAGTCAGACACAACTAAGCGTATACACAGGTAAAGTCCAAGGAAGGTGCTTAGGTGAGTCATGGGGGTGATGGAAGAGAACGCTGAGGGGAGAGTTAGACACTGATATCCTAGATAATTTTGGAATTAGAGGGTTTCCATTTATTTTGGAAAAACATAATAATGTAACATCTTTAACACATGCGATGAAGATGTCCTTCTAGGAGATTTAATGAAAGAAAACTCTTGAAAGTAGCTTGGCTGATCAACAGATTTGGTTTAAAATACCACTGTAGAATCGTAAAGTAAAATAAAAAATAAATTAAAATAAATTAAAAATAAATAAATAAATAAAAATAAATTAAAAATAAATAAATAAATAAAATGAATTGAAAAAAAAATACCATTGTAAATGTATATGATGGTTTCTGGAGCAGATTGATTGCCAGTGGCTAGGTAAGTCTTCCCTGGTGACTCAGCAGTGAAGAATCCGCTGCCCATGCAGGAGACGTGGATCTGATCCCCGGGTCAGGAAGATCCCCTGGAGAAAGAAATGGCAGACCACTCCAGTATTCTTGCCTGGGAAATCCCATGGATAGGGGAGCCTGGCGGGGCTACAGTCCATGGGGTCTCATAGCGTCGGACAGGACTTAAAGCAACTAAACAATGACAAAGTTAAGTTTTCAGCTACTTTTCTAAGAACTGTTTCTATAGAGTGATCTGGATACATTTTTCTCATCTACCACCTCCAGCTAATTAGAATGTAAAACCCTTAAACATAAGTAAAGATGAGCAGATGGGATTAGAAGAAATAGAAGTCTCTGATGATTCTCAATAGCGCATACGTTGATGAGCTTCTGAATCACAACTTCATTCCTTTTTCCGAAGACATTGAACTGCCTCTATTAAAATGTGAATCTGTGTATCTGAGTTTAAAAAAAATAGCCCTGGAAATTATTAACATTTTGAAAATAAAGAAAGGGTAAGCTAGTCCTCCAGTTCCTCCTTTTTCTGTCGCCAAGAATATAAATAACATACAAATAATGAAATATTGCAAAGAAACTGAAAGGTCATTTATTTTGCAACTTCTTATTTTTGTCTTGGGGACTTGAAGTGGACGCTGCTCAACACCCTGTTATAATTGCCAGAGGAACCAAGAGTTTGCTACAAAGTGGTCAGCAGTTGTGTACGTGTGGTATGCAGCAGTATATTGGATTAACCCATCCTGAGGCTTTATTTAGTGCTTTATTGCTTTGCTTATTTAAAAGTAAGGTGGAAAGTGTCAGGACAGTCTGCCCTTCTAGCTTAGGGCTAGCCATTGAGTCTTTTCCTTTTCTAGATAGTTCACATTTGCTAGGTTATGGCTCTGAATATGGGTCACATATGAGTAAGGCTGCCTCAACTGTTCAGCTTCCTGTTTTCCATATATAGCATTCCCGTGTTGTTTTTTTTTTTTTTTGCTCAGTCCATGGAGCATTGCCTCTGCTGGGTGTGAGCATTCCCTGCCAGCTTTCAGATGCTGAACATTTTTAAGAGCCCAGAGGGAACAGTGTTTTTAGGCAGCTCTTTTCAGACGCTGAGTTTCTTCAGCTGGAAAAGGGAATGTGCCTTCCCAAATAAGAATGAAAAATATGCCAAATATAAGCAGTTGACTAGCACTGGAGTTATTTTTAGGAACTAGGGTCACTCAGTACAGGAAATGATGGTGCTACCAGTGAGTTATGGCTAGAGACTATGAAACAACATAATTTCTCTCCTCATTTAAGTACTTTAAGTATCTTGAGAAAATCTGGCAATGTGAATTAGGAGAAGCTTGATTTTAGGTCAGATTTATTAGAGAGTGGGACAAGTAGGTTAGTAGAAAGATGTGTTTGTTTGGTAAGTAATATAGCTCTCATCTCCCAAGTTAGCTCCCGTCACCTTTTGTCTAAGATTGAGTTCTTGCTGTATGCCTGAGTATGGGAGATGATGAATCCACAGACCCCCACAACTGGAGACTATTTCACTTAAACATATAGATCTGCATTTTTGCAGATGTTTCTAGTTTTAATGGGATTTTAATCCCCAAAGATTAAGAATCACTATATTAAACACAGATATGATCAGTTCCTTTTCTAGACCAGGAGCCTAAACATATTTTTGTTCTTGTTGTTGTGGCCCTGGAATCTTGATTTGTGTACTAGTCTTATCTAAAAGAACTTTTTGTTCATCAAATACACCACTAAATATTTTACACTAACAAGATTGTCCCCACAGTATTATTTAGCCTGTGGGAGGTAGAACAGAGAAAGTCTTCTGTGATCAAACCACATGACTAAAAAGTATGTTGTTTGTGTTTCCTTTTCAAGGTAAAATAAATTTCAAAGAGAAACCAGAATATTTTATGTCAAATTTTCGACTTATATCAGTTTGGTTCAGTCGCTCAGTCATGTCCAACTCTTTGTGACGCCATGGACTGCAGTGCCCCAGGCCTCCTTGTCCATCACCAACTCCAGGAGTTTACTCAAACTCATGTCCATTGAGTCGATGATGCCATCCAACCATCTCATCCTCTGTCATCCGCTTCTCCTCCCGCCTTCAATCTTTCTCAGCATCAGGGTGTTTTCAAGAGACTCAACTTATATACTAGGATTTAAATGCCTTCCAATTATATCTAAAAATCACCCTGATTGAAAACTATGGTACATTTTTTATTAGATTGAGAACTATTCTAAATTAATTTTAATTATACTTCCTAAGAGTATTTTCTACCTAGTATTAAGAATAACCAGCCCTGTATCTCTTCTCCTTTAGGATTTCTGCATTGTTGTTGGCTGATGTCATGGACTTTGGGGTCAGTGATTACAAGAATTCCCTATTTATAACTGCTTATGGCTGCCACATGCCTAAAATGTCAGTTAAACTGTTTCTTCCTTTAGAGTCAGAACATTGGCTTCATAAAAGAAACTCTTCAATTAAAATTTCACCAGGAGGGAGAAAATATTTGCAAAAGATATATCTGATAAAGGACTATTATCCAAAGTATACAGAGAAATCTTAAAACTTAATAGTAAGAAAATAAATAACTTGATTTAAAAATGGGTCAAAGATCTTAACAGATACTTCACCAAAGGAGATTTACAGAAGCAGAGGAAGAGATGCTCGACATCATATGTCATTGTTACTGTTTAGTCACTCAGTCCTTTCTGACTCTTTGCAACCCCAGGACTGCAGCATGCCAGGCTTCCCTGTCCATCACCAACTCCCAGAGCCTATTCAAATTCATGTCCATTGAGTCAGTGATGCCATCCAGCCATCTCATCCTCTGTCATCCCCTTCTCCTGCCCCAAATCCCTCCCAGCATCAAGGTCTTTTCCAATGAGTCGGCTCTTCACATCAGGTGGCCAAAGCATTGGAGCTTCAGCTTCAGTGTCAGTCCTTCCAATGAATATTCAGGTTTGATTTCCTTTAGGATTGACTGGTTTGACCTCCTTGCAGGCCAAGGGACTCTCAAGAGTCTTCTCCAGCACCACAGTTCGAAAGCATTAATTCTTTGGTGCTCAGCCTTCTTATGGTCCAACTCACACCTGTACATGACTACTGGAAAAACTATAGCTTGACTGTATGGACCTTTGTTGGCAAAGTGATGCCTCTGCTTTTTAATATGCTGCCTAGGTTTGTCATGGAGAAGGCAATGGCACCCCACTCCAGTACTCTTGCCTGGAAAATCCCATCAACAGAGGAGCCTAGTAGGCTGCAGTCCATGGGGTTGCTAGGAGTCGGACACAACTGAGCGACTTCACTTTCACTTTTCACTTTCATGCATTGGAGAAGGAAATGGCAACCCACTCCAGTGTTCTTGCCTGGAGGATCCCAGGGACAGGGGAGCCTGGTGGGCTGCCATCTATGGGGTCGCACAGAGTCGGACACGACTGAAGCGACTTAGCAGCAGCAGCAGGTTTGTCATAGTTTTCCATCTAAGGACAAGTGTCTTTATTTCATGGCTGCAGTCACCATCCATTAGGGAAATTCAAATTAAACAACAATGCGACCTACTACATACTTCCTAGAATGGTTAAAATCTGGAACACTAATACTACCAATGCTGATGAGGATCTAGAGCAACAGGAACTCTCATTCATTGCTGGTGAGAATGGAAACCGGTATAGCCACTTTGGAGACAGTTTGGCAGTTTCTTACCAAATTAAACATACTCTTATTATAGCACCTAACAATCACCCTCCTTGGTGTCTCTTCAAAGGAGTTCAAAAAATGTCTGCTGGAAAACCTGAAAACTGATGTCTATACTGACTTATTCATAATTGCCAAAGCCCGGAAGCAACCAAGATGATTTTCAGTAAGTGAATGGATAAATAAACCATGGTACATCCAGACATTATTCATTGCCAAAAAGAACTATCAAGCCATGAAAAGACACGGAGGAAACTTAAATGCATATTACGAAGTGAAAGAAGCCAGTTTGAAAAGACTACATCCTGTATAATACCAATTTTGTGACATTCGGGAAATGGCAAAATTGATTAAATAAATTCTAGTACATCCATGGAATGAAATAATCTACAGCTTTAAAAAAATGAGTTAGACCTGAATTCACTGATTATGAAAAGATATTTGATATTGTATCTAATAACATGATGAAGAACACATTATGTGGAATTCTTTAAATGAAGTAGTGTTAGTAGAGTTACACATATGATTATATTGCTTCTCTTTCATTGAAAATAAAATCACCATCTGTCTTTGACCTCATCTTAAACCACCTCCACTTTGCCCACCGTACCTTAACCATATTTCCATGACTTCATCAAGTATGTTCCTTCTTAGAGTTTTTGCTTGTCATTCTCTCTGCCTAAAGTGCTTTTCATATATCTGGTTACTTCTTGTCAATAAGAATTCAGCTTAACTATCACCTCTTTAGAAGGTCTTTCTACCCCCCAACTTAAAGTAGCCTCCCAGGCCCTCTCCATCACATCACCATTGTTTAATTTTCTGCATGGCACCTATCATTATCTGATATTTTCTTTTTATTTTTCTTTGATAATTTTCTCTTTTTCTACTAAAGTACAAACTCCAGAAGAGTAGCTAGTGCCTGGAACAAATAGAGAGCAAAGAAATAATCACTGAATGGATGAATAAGTACTTGTTCTTTGTGTGTGTGTGTGTGTGTGTGGCCATGCCACACAGCAAATGGGATCTTAGTTTTCTGCCCGGGTATTGAACCTATGCCTTCTGCAGTGGAGGTGCAGATCCTACCCACTGGACCGCCAGGGAAGTCCCAGTACTTGTTCATTATATTTAGCAAGTAGTATGATGATTATTTGGAGAAGGAAATGGCAACCCACTCCAGTACTCTTGCTGGGAAAATTCCATGGACGGAGGAACCCTGGTAGGCTACACTCCACAGGGTTGCAAAGAGTCGGACATGACTGAGCAACTTCACTTTCACTTTCATGATGATTATTCCAATACCATGTGAATATTACAAAATGAAAATAGAATTACCATCAGTTAGTTCAGTCGCTCAGTCATGTCCAACTCTTGGCAACCCAAGAATCTCAGCACGCCAGGCCTCCCTGTCCATCACCAACTCCTGGAGTTCACTCAAACTCACGTCCATTGAGTCGGTGATGCGATCCAGCCATCTCATCCTCAGTCGTCCCCTTCTCCTCCTGCCCACAATCCCTCCCAGCATCAGAGTCTTTTCCAATGAGTCAACTCTTCTCATGAGGTGGCCAAAGTATTGGAGTTTCAGCTTTAGCATCAGTCCTTCCAATGAAAACCCAGGACTGATCTCCTTTAGAATGGACTGGCTGGATCTCCTTGCAGTCCAAGGGACTCTCAAGAGTCTTCTCCAACACCACAGTTCAAAAGCATCAGTTCTTCAGTGCTCAGCTTTCTTCACAGTCCAGCTCTCACAACCATACATGATCACTGGAAAAAACATAGCCTTCACTAGATGGACCTTTGTTGGCAAAATAATGTCTCTGCTTTTGAATATACTATCTAGGTTGGTCATAACTTTCCTTCCAAGCAGTAAGCATCTTTTAAGCGACTACATGGCTGCAGTCACCATCTGCAGGGATTTTGGAGCCCAAAAACATAAAGTCTGACACTGTTTCCACTGCATCCGCATCTATTTCCCATGCAGTGATGGGACCAGATGCCATGATCTTCGTTTTCTGATGTTGAGCTTTAAGCCAACTTTTTCACTCTCTTCTTTACTTTGATCAAGAGGCTTTTTAGTTCCTCTTCACTTTCTGCCATAATGGTGGTGTCATCTGCATATTTGAGGTTATTGATATTTCTCCCGGCAATCTTGATTCCAGCTTGTGTTTCTTCCAGCCCAGCGTTTCTCATAATGTAGTCTGCATAGAAGTTAAATAAGCAGGGTGACAATATATAGCCTTGACATACTCCTTTTCCTATTTGGAACCAGTCTGTTGTTCCATGTCCAGTTCTAACTGTTGCTTCCTGACCTGCATATAGTTTTCTCAAGAGGCAGTTCAGGTGGTCTGGTATTCCCATCTCTTTCAGAATTTTCCACAGTTTATTGTAATCCACACAGTCAAAGGCTTTGGCATAGTCAAGAAAGCAGAAATAGATGTTTTTCTGGAACTCTCTTGCTTTTTCCATGATCCAGCGGATTTGATCTCTGGTTCCTCTGCCTTTTCTAAAACCAGTGTGAACATCTGGCAGTTCACGGTTCATGTATTGCTGAAGCCTGGCTTGGAGAATTTTGAGTATTACTTTACTAGCATGTGAGATGAGTGCAATTGTGTGGTAGTTTGAGCATTCTTTGGCATTGCCTTTCTATGGGACTGGAATGAAAACTGACCTTTTCCAGTCCTGTGGCCACTGCTGAGTTTTCCAAATTTGCTGGCATATTGAGTGCAGCACTGTCACAGCATCATCTTTCAGGATTTGAAATAGCTCAACTGGAATTCCATCAGCTCCACTAGCTTTGTTTGTAGTGATGCTTTCTAAGGCCCACTTGACTTCACATTCTAGGATGTCTGGCTCTAGGTGAGTGATCATACCATCTTGATTATCCGTGACATGAAGATCCTTTTTGTACAGTTCTTCTGTGTATTCTTGCCACCTCTTCTTAATATCTTCTGCTTCTGTTAGGTCCATACCATTTCTGTCCTTTATCGAGCCATCTTTGTATGAAATGTTCCCTTGGTATCTCTAATTTTCTTGAAGAGATCTCTAGTCTTTCCCGTTCTGTTCTTTTCCTCTATTTCTTTGCATTGATCGCTGAGGAAGGCTTTCTTATCTCTCCTTGCTATTCTTTGGAATTCTGCATTCAGATGCTTATATCTTTCCTTTTCTCCTTTGATTTTCACTTCTCTTCTTTTCACAGCTATTTGTAAGGCCTCTTCAGACGCCATTTTGCTTTTTTGCATTTCTTTTTCCATGGGGATGGTCTTAATCCCTGTCTCCTGTACAATGTCATGGACCTCCATCCATAGTTCATCAGGCACTCTATCTATCACACCTAGTCCCATAAATCTATTTCTAATTTCCACTGTATAATCATAAGGGATTTGATTTAGGTCATACCTGAATGGTCTAGTGGTTTCTCCACTTTCTTCAATTTAAGTCTGAATTTGGCAATAGGGAGTTCATGATCTGAGCCACAGCTGCTCCCAGTCTTATTTTTGCTAACTGTATAGAACTCCTCCATCTTTGGCTGCAAAGACTATAATCAATCTGATTTCGGTGTTGACCATCTGGTGATGCCCATGTGTAGAGTCTTCTCCTGTGTTGTTGGAAGATGATGTTTGCTCTGACCAGTGGGTTCTCTTGGCAAAACTCTATTAGCTTTTGCCCTGCTTTATTCTGTATTCCAAGGCCAAATTTGCCTGTTACCATAGGTGTTTCTTGATTTCCTACTTTTACATTCCAGTCCCCTGTAATGAAAAGGACATCTTTTTTGGGTGTTAGTTCTAAAAGGTCTTGTAGGTCTTCATAGAACTGTTTAACTTCAGCTTCTTCAGTGTTGCTGGTCGGGCGTAGACTTGGATTACTGTGATATTGAACGGTTTGCCTTGGAAACAAACAGAGATCATTCTGTCATTTTTGAGATTGCATCCAAGTACTGCATTTCAGACTCTTTTGTTGACCATGATGGCTACTCCATTTCTTCTAAGGGATTCCTGCCCACAGTAGTAGATATAATGATCTTCTGAGTTAAATTCACCCATTCCAGTCCATTTTAGTTTGCTGATTCCTAGAATGTTGACGTTCACTCTTCCCATTTCCTGTTTGACCACTTCCAATTTGCCTTGATTCATGGACCTAACATTCCAGGTTCCTATGCAATATTGCTTTTTACAGCATCGGATCTTGCTTCTATAACCAGTCACATCCACAACAGGGTATTGTTTTTGCTTAGGCTCCATCCCTTCATTCTTTCTGGAGTTATTTCTCCACTGATCTCCAGTAGCATACTGGGCACCTACCAACCTGGGGAGTTCCTCTTTCAGTATCCTATCATTTTGCCTTTTCATACTGTTCATGGGGTTCTCAAGGCAAGAATACTGAAGTGGTCTGCCATTCTCTTCTCCAGTGGACCACATTCTGTCAGACCTCTCCACCATGACCCGCCCATCTTGGGTGGCCCCACAGGGCATGGCTTAGTTTCATTGAGTTAGACAAGACTGTGGTCCATGTGATCAGATTGACTAGTCTTCAGTGCGTCTGCCCTCTGATGCCCTCTTGCAACACCTACCATCTTACTTGGATTTCTCTTACCTTGGACGTGGGGTATCTCTTCCACGTGATCCAGCAAATCTACTTCTGGGTACATACCTAAGAGAATTGAAAACAGTCACCATATTTGTACACCCATGTTCATAGCAGCATTATTCACAATAGTCAAATGTGAGAAGCAATCCAAATGTCTATCCAAGGATGAATGGATAAACAAAACACAGTATATACATGCCATGGGAATATTGTTCAGCCTTAAAATGGAAGAGAATTCTGACACATACTACAACATAGTTGAGCCTGAGGACATTAAGCTAAGTGAAATAAGGCTGTCAAAAGAAACAAATATTGTATGACTTGACTTATATGAATGAGTTACTTAGAATAGTCAAATTCATAGAGACAGAAAGTGGAAATGGGTTCCAGGGACTGAGGGCCAGGAAAATGGAGAGTTACAAACAACAACAAATGGGTATAGAGTTCAGTTTTGCAAGATGAAGAGTATTCAGGAAGTTGGTTGTACAACAATGTGAATTTCTTAGTACGATTGACTTACATATCTAAAAGGGCTTCCCTGGTGGCTCAGTAGTAAAGAATCAGCTTGCCAATGCAGGAGACGCTGGTTTGATCCCTGGTTCAGGAAGATCCCCTGGAGATGGAAATGGCAACCTATTCCAGTATTCTTGCCTGAGAAATTCCATGGATCGAGGAGTCCATGGGGTCCCAAGAGTCAGACATGACTTAGTGACTAAACCACCACCCACTTAAAAATAGTGAAGATGATAAGTTTTATGTTTTGTATTTCACACAATCTTTAAAAATGCTTATTTCATAGTTCACACACAGAAAAGACTTAGAAACAGTGGTAACCTAGAAGCAATGATCATCCTTAGTATCCAGATTGTGGTTTACCGGAAATTCCCCACCTGTTGGGTGCTTGGAAAATGATGGATTCCAAACTTGCAATTCTGTATGTGTGTGTGTGTGTGTATATACATATGTACCTGAAACCAAAGAAACTACAGGACTAACTGGATCATATCCAAAGCACATAGGAATCAGATTGAAGAGAGATGGGACAATATGAATAGTGGAGAGAAAAAAATGACTGCAGTTGATTTAAACGCACTGATTATTTTGGGTAATTTGGTCATATTAATGGTACTAATGATTTTGGCCCATGAGCATGGTATATCTTTTCATTTTTGTATTGTCCTCAATTTCTTTAGTCTGTGTTTTGTAATTTTCTAAATACAGGTCTTTTACCTCCTTAGTTAGATTTACTCCTAGGTATTTTATTCCTTTTTGTTGTGTTTGTAATGAGTTCATTTTAAAGAAATAAAACCCAGAAATGGTTTAAAAATGAACAAAAAAAATTAAAAACAAAAAAGGAAAATCATCTTTGTCACCATTGGAAGTAGCCAGAGTACTGACTTCTTTACTCTGGAAAATGGGAATTAGAACAATAGAATTAAGCATTTATCCATACTTTATTGTATGAATTGACTGGCAAAGTATCTAAAGTGATATATTTGATTAAGCAAAGCACTTCTTTATAGAAGGATGAAAGCTAATGACTATAAAAGTAATGATAAAAGTGAAAAAAATAACTATTTGGTGATCTCTATTGAAGTAATTGATTCTTTTAAAAGCTATCAGGTAAAATTTGGTGGAGGGCCACCTGAACTCAGAGGTCATCTTAGCATCCCTAAAACTCTGCCAACCAGACATGTGCTTCTTGACGTGATGCATTGTGAAATAGAAAGCATCACCTGTGCAATAGTTCAACAGAAAAAAAGAACAGAGTCTAACCAGGTATTTAGATCTTACTTTAAGTTAGTGTGTCTGCTTGCAATGTGGGAGACCCAGGTTCAATCCCTGGGTTGGGAAGATCCCCTGGAGAAGGAAATGGCAACCCACTCCAGTACTCTTGCCTGGAAAATTCCACGGACTGAGGAGCCTGGTAGGCTACAGTCCATGGGGTCACAAAGAGTCAGACATGACTGAGTGACTTCACTTTCACTTTGACTTCACTTTAAGCCAGTAGGAAATGCAGGGGACAGAGGAACAATTTAAATGACACCACAAGAAAATATCAAAAACCTTCAGAATGTGAGATACTCTACAGGACCATTGACCTGGTTTTTACAAGTAAAGATCTTGAAAAGTTGAAGAGGAGAAGGATATATCGTAGTTCATAATATTAGTCTTTACTTTTGTGTGTTTTTCAAATTTTCATACTGCAGGGTTAAAATTACTCTGTATTACAAATACTACATTATACAATGTACAGAAATTAAAACATACTTTACAGTTTCAACATTTCAACAAATAAAATTCCCTTTATATTCTTGGATTTCCTTCTAATTTTATTCTAGCTTTGTGCCTTGGATAAATTCATCCACTGCACTTAATCTTTTCTATTGTTTTTCCTCAAATTGATGGAAACAAGAAAGAGTTTTAATTATAATTTAACCATAATCAGAGAAGATAAAAATGAAAATAAGGAAGGTAATTTTCATACTTTAAACTTGTTAAAATTACACAATTATAAAACATAAATTAATTTCTTCATGTTTTTCTCCAAATATAAAACCTCCAATAGCCATAAAAAATTGGAAGCTATTTTTGAAAATAAATACCTACTTCAAAATAAATCCCCCTTTTCAGGAGAATAAACTCTGATGTTTCTCAGAAAAGACTTATTCTTCCAAATATCTTGGCTTCTAGTATGAACCAAATCTAGTACAGCACTAATTGTACTCTTACAGACATTAAATAATATTGGGCAATTATAATTACACCTTTTTTTTTAAAAAAAAAGAGAGAAGATACTGTGTGGTATATAGACAAAGAGGTATGTTTACAGTTTAGTCCATAATTGTCTTATAAAATGTCAAATGTCCTTCTTTTTAAAAAAATAATTTTTCTTTATTTTTGGCTCTGCTGGGTCTTCATTGCTGCACAGACTTTCCTCTAGCTGCAGCGAGCTGGGGCTGCTGTCTAGTTGCCGGGTGAGGGCTTCTCACTGCGGTGGCCTCTCTGTTGTGGAGCACGGGCTCCAGGGTGTGGGCTTCAGTACCTGCAGCTCCCGTGGTCTAGAGCGCAGGCTCAGTAGTTGTGGTGGAGGTGTTTAGCTGCTCCGTGGCATGTGAGATCTTCCCAGATCAGGGATCAAACCCGTGTCTCCTGCATTGACAGGTAGACTTTTCACCACTGAGCCACCAGAGAAGCCCTCGAATTTCCTTCTTTAAGGAGCAATTCTGAGTCCATCAGAGATGTAGTCAGTCCTCGGCAGGGCAGAGGAGACACACTTATTGGTAATCTGTGTGGATTGCTGATATCATGGAAAACAGACTCAGTATCAAAGGCAGATTGATGTATTGGAAAGTGAATCTGGTGGGGAAAAAAAAAAACCCAGAAAAAAGAAATGACAGTAGTCACATAAGATAATTCACATAAACTTAAGATGGGCATCCGGTCCCATCACTTCGTGGGAAATAGATGGGGAAACAGTGGAAACAGTGTCAGACTTTATTTTGGGGGCTCCAAAATCACTGCAGATGGTGACTGCAGCCATGAAATTAAAGGACGCTTACTCCTTGGAAGAAAAGATATGACCAACCTAGACAGCATATTCAAAAGCAGAGACATTACTTTGCCAACAAAGGTCCGTCTAGTCAAGGCTATGGTTTTTCCAGTAGTCATGTATGGATGTGAGAGTTGGACTGTGAAGAAAGCTGAGTGCCGAAGAATTGATGTTTTTGAACTGTGGTGTTGGAGAAGACTCTTGAGAGTCCCTTGGACTGCAAGGAGATCCAAACAGTCCATTCTGAAGGAGATCAGCCCTGGGATTTCTTTGGAAAGAATGATGCTAAAGCTGAAACTCCAGTACTTTGGCCACTTCATGTGAAGAGTTGACTCATTGGAAAAGACTCTGATGCTGGGAGGGATTTGGGGCAGGAGGAGAAGGGGACGACCGAGGATGAGATGGCTGGATGGCATCACGGACTCGATGGACGCGAGTCTGAGTGAACTCCGGGAGTTGGTGATGGACAGGGAGGCCTGGTGTGCTGTGATTCATGGGGTCGCAGAGTCGGACACGACTGAGAGACTGAACTGAAGATGAAACCCTTCTGTCTACAGATTTGACAGATGAGTGAACAGTGATAGTGTACAGCCACTGACAAATGTCAGCCTGAAAACAGCGCCGACAGAGTCCACGACTGCAGAGACTGCAATGAAGCTTCTTATATTAATCAAGAAGAGTTCTAGATTTTAACTGCACAGATGAGTTACCATTAATTTGAATCTAGTCTCAGAAATTCCATTCTTACATCTCAAAATCTATTTTCAACAAAAATCCTTTATCTTTGATAGCATATCCATGTTTTTTTCTACCTCTTGTTACATTTCTACCTCCCTCTCCTATCCTCCCCAAAAGTATTCAGCTGGAGAAATAAAATAGAAGCTGCTGGTTTCTGCAAAGTTATGAGGATGAATATACCATTTTGAAAATTTGAGGAGGAGCCCCAAGGCACTCTGATGAGCTGTTTGGGGAGCAGAAAAGTCTTTCCTTGCCTGTTGCATTTTGCAAAATAGCATGATTTAGTACAAAAACTTGCACTCTGATGTCAGACAGACCTGGAATAGAATTCTGATTTTCAATACCTCCTCTTTGAGTCTTAGCTTTTTCACTCGTTAAATAGAGATGTAATGATTTTCTTCTTCAGGTTTTTATGGACAATAAAGAAGCTGAGACAGTGTATGTAATGGAAAAGTTAAACAAACAAACAAACAAAAAAACCTGTCTATAATGAAAATAGTGCTGCTTATACCTATTTGAGCTCCCTTCTTTTAAAACAGCTTAGGAGACCACACAGGTGAGCATCTTGATTCTAAGTGACCTGATTGAGCGGGGGTGACTACTCTGGGATGTTGCTCTGGGTCCTTAACACTCAAGAACTCCTTGCTGTGTAATTTACTTATGGAGTTGCTTAGATCCTTCTGGGCTTCCCTTGTGGCTCAGCTGGTAAGGAATCCATCTGCAATGTGGGAGACCTGGGTTCGATCCCTGGGTTGGGAAGATCCCCTGGAGAAGGGAAAGGCTACCCGCTCCAGTATTCTGGCCTAGAGAATTCCATGGACTGTGTAGTGCATGGGGTCACAAAGAGTCAGACACGACTGAGCAACTTTCACTTAGGTCCTTCTACCAATGGTGTGTAAAGCAACCCATTGCCTCAAAGCAATGGGAAAGTTTAGAGAGATTAAAGATGAAAGGCTGAATGCTTAGGGAAAAAAAACAACAGAGCAAGTGGTGTTCTTGAACCAGGAAAAGTTAAGGCCGGTTACTACTGAAGTCAGCCTTCCAGTGCCCCTGGGTTATTATGTAAAGTAGACCACTCAACCTTGCTCTTGGTGGCACTCTGAAAAATGTTAACCCTGCCCTGGTGCACCTGGGGACCCACACCCTACTGACCAAAACAGGCGTGGGAGGAGCAGGGTTTAAAGAGATTAATAGGAGAGATGTTAGTCGCTCAGTCGTGTCCGACTCTTTTGCGACTCCACAGACCGTACCCTGCCAGGGTCCTCTGTCCATGGGATTCTCCAGGCATGAATACTTGAGTGGGTTGCCAAACCCAGAAGCAAAAAATCAGAGAGAGGAGAGAAAACCAGGAGGAGAACACAATAGAGTGGGTGGGATGGTAACCTTCGCAGCTCTGAGCCGGCCTAAGCCACGAGGAGAATCTGACCCCAGAGCTATCGGAAGTCACTGGTTGGTGCTCGCAGCTTTAAATGTAGTTTTCACTAGTTAGAAACTAGAGTCATTGGCATCTTTGCTGAGGTGTGATTAGCATACCTGTGGGCCCATGTTAAGGACTGAGTCAGCAGCCACAGCTCAACACGGCCTGAAAGTTCTCTGTCATTGGAAAGAGTAATCTAAATCAAAAGCAAAAAAACTTGTTCTGGGGTGACAAAATCTCCCGTCTGTAAGGGGAAAAAAAATTCAACTCTTGGTGACTGTGAGAATGAGGAGGTCTCAAAAGTGATAGCTCTGAGAGAGAAAATGGAAGTTTGCACTAAATTAAGTATCTCATTGTAAAAGGTGGGTGGGTAGGTGGGTGGTAGGAGGCAGTTCTGTGAGGAAGCAGTAAAAGTGAGCATTCAAGTCAGGGTAAAATCGCTGAAGTGAGAGACAGAGCTTCAGGGCTGACTGAACTGCGGGGGTTTTGTGTGTCTATGAACAGAAAACACCGCATACTTGAGGACCATGAAGTGCTCCAGCCCTGCTGGCATAGCCAGACCATTTCAGACAACACACGCCAAGAAATCCAACTGCACCTCAGTCCCACCAAGGGGAAGTCCAGCTCTCCTGCCTCTCAGTGGAGAAATGTAATGTACGCTCAGCCCTTGGATCCAGGTTAAATAAGACGAAGAACTGTTGAGTGGGAATTAGTCATTGCCTAATCATCTCTGGAGATCTTTACAAACAGGCTATGTTTTTATTTGCCACTAAACAGTTTAGGTCATTCATACCTGAAGCCTGAGGAACATGCTATGTCATTTCTTATCTTTCTCTAGACTAGACTAGACTAGATTTTCAGAGCTGAGGGTGCACTTTTCCATAGGCTGTTAAAGTGGAAAAAATGGGGCTCGCAGCTAGGCTGACAAAGCAGAAAGCTGCTTTTTCTCAGATGGTACAAGAAACACTTAATGGTATTGCCATAAAAGATTACTCGAGGCCACAGCTTTTACAGCAGGATGACTAATTGGAGACAGACTGTGATGTAAATTAAAGCCGCCATCTTAAGCATGTTAAAATGCTTGCAGCTGGTCAATCAGGATGTTATGCAAAAATAGATGGGAAGGAAGCAGTTTTTGCTACCATTCCATTTTGATTAGATTTTGATGTTGCCAGAGTCGAGATGGATGTCTGTACTTATATTTTGAAATTTTGAACTTCCTGCAGCTCACTGAGAATAAACTCCCTTTTCTCTTTTTTTTCCCCCTGTAATCTTAACACCATTCATATTATATGACAACACAGCCTCTAGCTACAAATAGAGTTGCAGTTTGCTTTTGAGCTTGTGACATCGCCAGTCTAGAATTTAAAAATTTTTCAACTCTAAATTTCATGATAAATCTTTTACTGTGAGTAGTGTTTTCCTAGTAAATTGTTGATAGAAGGTTTTAAACTCTTACAGCTTATTAGTCCACAGCAATTCTAGTTATTTATAAAGTTACTGAAAGCCTTTTATGGATCTTATACTAGGTTCACTTAGAAGGTGCAGTCTTCAGAGTTATTCTAGTTTCCTTCTCCTTAGAGGATTTCCGATATGTTTTCTTACACAGAAATATGGACTAATAGCTCTTCTCTTCTGCAGTTTATGAAACCTGGAAGATTTGAAAGTCAAACATAAGGGGCAGAGAAATTGTTCCAAAAGTAAGGCCGGAGATGGAGCTGCAGAGTAGCTGAGTCATGCAGGAGAAAGGAAATGAAAGGGACAACAAGCGACACCGATCAAAGGCAGAGGAGACACACAGGATGGTGCAAGATGCTGGAAGGTTAGAGGTGATATCTCTGCAAGAAAGGACCAAGGAAAGAACAGTGAACTTTCACAGAGTCGCTCAAACCTGAGGTCTGTGGTTCTGACTTCAGAACTACCCCCAGACCTCATCATTACTCCGAGACTGCAAAAGCGGTCTGGGGTAGATTCATGTTAGAGACAAATATCGTGCACACACACACCCATATACAAACAGAAGCAGAATATAACACACTTCTAAGGTGTTGTGGATGACTTCTTTCTAGGAAGGGGCTCTGGAATTAATTAGAAGTGTTGAGAGGTTTGTTCCCAGGCCAAGGAGAGGACTGTCCCCTAAATTTTCAAACCAGAAATGAACTTTAGGATCCCAGCTTTTAATATCTTCTTTGGATTTTTTTAATACATGGATGTGTAAAATGAATTTAATTTAATCCAAAAGAATAGATCAGATAGCCTGATTTATTCTACTTGAAATAAAAATACATTTTATCAGTTATCCACGTCATTGTGAAGCAAATAGCTTCAAAATCTTAGTTGAGCTTCTCAGGGTACATAAACTTACTTAGAGATTAGCCACATTTCCTGATAATATCAGAGCGTCTGTAGATTTTTTTAAATGTAGAGGTTCTGATATTCTCAGTACTGTAAATTCCAAATTATTTCATTGTATTCCTCCTGATATAGTGTAGGGAAATGTTATAATCTGTCTCAAAAAAAAAAATAGAAGTAAATATGAACAAATGGAGTTCTGGAGTTATTTCCAAGAGAACATTAACTGCCTGATGTTTAAGTGCTTTACATTTCATGAGTTTATGATTTAAAATTTGAAGCATATTTAAAGTAGCAAAAAGAGTTCAGTAGGCTTTAACCTATCACCAGAGTTATCAGGCTTCTGCTGCCTCTGTTCCACCTATCCCTGACTTTCCCTTTTCAGAAGTATTTGGAAGCAAAATCCACGTGTTTAGAACTTAGTTCATACACCTTCTTTAGTGCAAAGTTTTGAAAATATGGGCATTTTCTTTGCACAGTCACAATGCCATTATTACACACAATAATAGTGACATTTTCCCCTTTCCCTCATACCCAAACCATAATCAAATTTGCCAGTTATCTCAAAAAAATGTATATTTTTACAGTTAGGTAGTTTAAATAAGATCCCCAAATATCCTTTATTGCTTGTAATTGCCATGTCCTGTAAGCCTTTTATGGTCTAAGCAGTAATTCCTCTCCATTTTCCCCCTCAAGGTACCAGCTTGTTGGAAAAGCTAGGCCAGTTATTCTGCAGAGATATTTATTTTTAAAGTGTAATGTTTAAAGGTTAAATAGTAATGTGGGGGCGGGGAGGAGATCCAGCAGGGAAAGGATATATGTATACCTACAGCTGATTCACTTTGACCTACAGCAAAAACTAAAACAACACTGTAAAGCAGTTAAACCCCAATTAAAAAAATAGTAATAGAGTATCACCTAAAATACTTGGTGCCTCACTAAATAAATAACTGAAGCCCTGGGACTTCCCTAGCAGTCCAGTGGTTAGGAGTTGGGTTCAATCCCTGGTCAGGGAACTAAGATCGAGCAAGCCATGCAGCACAGCACCCCCACCACCACCACCAAAAAAAAAAAAGTGATAATTGAAGCCCTCACGGATATTATTATCTCACTTTAAATTAACCCTTAGAGTATTTATTTCACTCCAATTTGCAAATCAAATCAAATCAAATAGGTCCATTTTGAATTTGCCAAATTTATCTCCACTTTCCTCTCACAATTAGATATTTTCCCTCTGAGAGAGCTATGTAAATTTTAAAATAAATGATACTTTATTACTATCTTGAGGTTTTGGAAAATGTTCCTATCTTGGTGGACTGGCAGATGAACAATGAGTGTTTTAACCCCTAATCAATGTTTTTGTTTCTGTTGCTCACTCAGTTGTATCAGACTCTTTGCACCCCATGGGCTGCAGCACACCAGCCTTCCATGTCTTTCAGAGTCTCCTGGAGTTTGCTCAAACTCATGTCCATTGAGTTGGTGATGCCATCCAACCATCTCATCCTCTATCATCCCCTTCTCTTCCTGCCTTCAATCTTTCCCAGCATCAGGGTCTTTTCCAATGAGTCAGTTCTTTGCATCGGGTGGCCAAAGTATTGGAGCTTCAGCTTCAGCATCAGTCCTTCCAATGAATATTTAGGGTTGCTTTCCTTTAGGATTGACTGGTTTGATCTCCTTGTTGTCCAAGGGACTCTGAAGAGTCTTCTCCAGCACCACAGTTTGAAAGCATCAATTCTTCATTGCTCAGCCTTCTTTATGGTCCAGCTCTCACATCCATACACGACTAGTGGAAAAACCATAGCTTTGAATAGATGGACCTTTGTCAGTAAAGTGCTTTTTATTATACTGAGTTTGTCATAGCTTTTCTTCCAAGGAGCAAGTGTCTTTTAATTTCATGGCTGTAGTCACCGTCCACAGTGGTTTTGGAGCCCAAGAAATTAAAGTCTGTCACTGTTTTCATTTTTCCTCATCTATTCGCCATGAAGTGATAGACCAGATGCCCTGATCTTCATTTTTTGAATGTTGAGTTTAAAGCCAGCTTTTTCACTCTCCACTTTCACCTTCATCAAGTAGTTGTTCTTTGCTTCCTCCCATTAGAGTGGTGTTATCTGAGGTTATTGATATTTCTTCCAGCTATCTTGATTTCAGCTTGAGCTTCATCCACTCCAGCATTTTGCATGATGTACTCTGCATATAAGTTAAATAAGCAGGGTGAAAATATACAGCTTTGACGTACTCCTTTCCCAGTTTTGAACCAGTCCATTGTTCCATGTCTGGTCCTAACTATTGCTTCTTGACCTGTATACAGGTTTCTGAGGAGGCATGTAAGGTGGTCTGGTATTCCCATTTTTTAAAGAATTTTCCAGTTTGTTGTGATCCACACAGTTAAAGGCTTTAGCATAGTCAATGAAGCGGAAGTAGATTTTTTTTCCTGGAATTCACTTGCTTTTTTTATGCTCCAACAGATATTGGCGATTTGATCTCTGGTTCCTCTGCCTTTTCTAAATCCAGCTTGTACATCTGGAAGTTCTTGGTTCATATACTATTGAATCATTGTTTTTACTTTATTATTATTATTGCTCTTAACAATAGGTCTCTTCACAGATATAGAAAACAAACTTATGGTTACCAAAGGAGAGGGGGCAGGGGTAAATTAGTAGTTTGTGATTAATATATACACACTACTGTGTATAAAATAGATAAATAACAAGGACATAGGTATGTCCTTGCATCAGTATGCTCAGGGCACTTTACTCAGTTTCTTGTAATAATCTATAATGGTAAATAATCTTTAAAAATATTTATGCATAAGTGAATCACTATCTGAAAGTAACAAGACATTGTAAATTAACTATACTTCAATTAAAAAAAAATCTCTAACCCAGAATAGATGTTAGGAATTTGCTAAACCCTTTTCAAATATTGTCTCATTAAATCTGTAAAGGTGACACTGTCATCCCCATTTTATTCAAAGGTTTCAATCCTGATTTGTGTGACTGGAAGCTCTTAAACACTTAACATTGCCTACCTCCACATGCTTTATTTTCCTTTGCTTATACTGCTTTACATATTATTCCATCAATGTTCCCTTTGCCCTGACTGATTTGTTTTAGAGGCTAAAATATTTCTTCTCCCCAGCCCTCCCTCCCTCATGACTTTACCTACCTGCTTTTTGACCAAGCTGACTTCGAGACCTTAGACAATGCCAACTCATCTAGTGAACAGTGATCCGTGTCACAATATTTCCAGCGTTTTAGACCACATGACATTCAATGTATAGATTTTTCCTGTCTCTGAACTGACGAATTTTGGCTTTTCATTTGACTGTCGCATCTTTTTTCTCCATCAGCTTATTTTCATTTGAGGCTTCACATGGAAGTTTTCTCAGGTGTGTCTTATCCAACAGAGAGATTATCTTTCAGATGCTTTTCAGTATTGTAGCTTCCCAAGTCCCAGTGAAAGATAAAGTAATATTTACATCAGGATGTCTTACCTGATATAACCTATGGAAAGTATTTTAAATATTTATTAATGCAATATACGCTACTATACTAAGTAATATTTCATGTTTATTATCAGATATAGCTTGATATAAATTTAAATTTGATATCAATCTGGATTCTGAGAACTTACTTTTACTCTGATGTTTTAGACATGCCTCAACTGCTGTTTTCATGAGGCCACTTTCCTTCATGATTTTGAGGATATTACTCAGGGCTAGCATCATCAAACAAAACTTGGAGATGTTTGTCATCTTCCTATTTATGTTTCTGGGGCTTTGACTGCAACTTGTGCCAGGTTCCGTTAAATACCATGACCAAGAAGACGTCATCCTGTCTCTCATCAGCATCATGATTTAATCACTAAGATACTCACCAAGTCTTCGAATGAGTCTTGGAGATTGCTGCTGGCCACGTCTGTGACTCAGCTATGCTTCCTGTATAGTACACTCTATATTATAGGAATTGTCCTGGTGGATAGCACTCCCGGGCAGATCCAGCTCCTCTCTCAGCTCCACTGGGAACTCTGTTCATCCCACTTCTAAAACCAAATGGATGATAACAAGAGAGCAATCGTTGTTGTTTAGTTGCTCAGTTGTGTCCGATTCCTTATGAGCCCGTGGACCGTAGCCCGCCAGGCTCCTCTGTCCATGGGATTTCCCAGGCAAGAATACTGGAGTGGCTTGCCATTTCCTTCTCCAGGGGATCTTCTCTACCCAGGGATCAAACTTGTGCCTCCTTCACTGGCAAGCAAATTCTTTACCACTGAGCCACTAGGGAAGCCCAACAGAGTGATTATCTACTTAGTAAATATGTTATTTAACAGTGTTGTCTCAGGCTAATTTAACTGGGCATTACCAGCAGAGCTATTTCACTTCTGAGCCACAACCAAAATCCTGGCCATAATGCACCTACTTCAAGATACACATGGTGAGGTCCACACTGCTTCTCTCTAGTGATGTTCTGCTGCTGCTGCTGCTAAGTCGCTTCAGTTGTCTCTGACTCTGTGTGACCCCATAGATGGCAGCCCGCCAGGCTCCCCCGTCCCTGGGATTCTCCAGGCAAGAACACTGGAGTGGGTTGCCATTTCCTTCTCCAATGCATGAAACTGAAAAGTGAACGGGAAGTCGCTGAGTCTAGGGTTATCCTTATATTGAGCAAGATGGAACCGTGAGCTGAGTTCAGAGGGCACAAGCCTTTGGCCTGACTCAAGGATTAGCCCAGGCTAGTCACTTACCTTTTTAAAACATCGCCAAGAAAACTGAAGTTGTGGAATATATCTCCCAAGGAACGACTCAGCTGCCCAGAGAGATAGGGGAAAAAATAGATCCATATGAGACTCAGCTATGAATAATACTTTTCACAGCCCTTTCTCATGTCCTTGTTCCTGGTGTGGGCCAAGAATAGGCACTCCTAAGGGCTCCCAGTTCTTCAGTGCCCCCTACCCCCGAGGCAAGCATTTTATCCACATTATTTCACTTAATTTTTTATAACAATCACATGAAGTAAGTAGTAGGGTCCCAATTTTATAGATTATGAAATCAAAGCTTAAAGTAGTTTGTATCTGTTAATCTCCTCAGTGAGGTTAGGACAGAAATTGAGATCATTTAGGAGTGTTTGTAGAATTGTACATTGCTAAGATATTTCTATCATATTTTGCAAAGGGATTGGTCCATAAGAGATTTGAAACAACCAGAAAGAAAGGAAGGAAGGAAAGAAGGAAGAAAAGAGAGATGAAAAGATGTAGGGATGAAGGAAGGAAAGAAAGAAAAAGAGAGGAAGGGAAAGAAAACATTGCTCCTTTCCTTCAACAGCTTGAGAAATATGGATTTAGACATTTAATTATTAGTCCAAACTTTCACATCACATAAGTGTCAGAATCAAGATTTACACCTTCTCCTGGCTTCAAAGTTCCCGCTCTTTATAATGACACTTTACTATCTCCCAATTTGATAATGGTGATGATGAGTTAAGAAAGAAACAAACCAGCAATCTGATGATAATTTGTCATTAATTGTAAGCGATTCACAAACTCAAACTTCAGAATTTGAAGGCCTGAACTAAGAAAAGGAGATTACATACCAAAGCCATCATCTTTTTGACCACAGTTATTATGGTCAGCATGAACTGAGAGCTGAGAGCCAAGAAATGATTTATGTGCTTAACACGAATTATCCTCTGCGCCCAGGACAACTCAGTGAGGCCGGCATTGTTTGCCCAGGCAGCAGCAGAGCCAGGATGCACAGAGGATGTGCCTGACATTAAAGCCCTGGCATTTAACCACTGGGCCCTGCTCTTCCCACTTATAATACACGATCAATTCATGAGGATATCTGGGGAGGCACCGAAGCTTGTTTGTGAATAATGGGGGCTTGGGCATCAAACTAACTGGCATTGAATTTGGTTCAAGAGCTATGTCATTTTAGGTGCTGGGGGTGAAGTAGGGAGGATGGGGGGAAGAGAAAGTGAGTTTGGGATCGACATGTGTACACTGCTATATCTAAAATGGATAACCAGCAAGGACCTGCTGTATGGCACAGGGATCTCTGCTCAATGTTATCTGGCAGCCTGGATGGGAGGGGAGTTTGGGGAGAATGGATACGTGTGCATGTATGGCTGAGTCCCTTTGCTCTCCACCTGAAACTATCACAACACTGTTAATCGGTTATACTCCAATATAAAATAAAAGTTAAAAGAACTGTGTAATCTTCGACATGTTTCTTAACCTCTCTGTGCTTCAGTTATCATGTGTGTAAAAAGACCTGCCTCAAAAGCTTATGGTAAGGATTAAATTTTTCAAATGAACAATGTTTGGCACACAGTTTTCGATAAACTATAGCTATTGGTGATATTGTTACCATTATATATCAGTACTTTTTAGGTTGACACAAGAGTAAAAAAATGTGGAGTTATAGTTTGTGGATTATACTATATAATCCACAATATAATATAAACTATATTATAGTTTATGGATTTTGATCCTTGGTCAGACTTTACTAAATTTTGCTTTTCTTAACAATGTGTGGCTTTGTGGAGTTCCATCTAACAGGCTACGAAAGAGCAAAATTAACCTAATACTTTGTATTTGCTAGGATGTCACAATCTTTATTTTAGGTCTTCTCATTTGATTAAATTGCTGCTCTCTTAAATACGGAAAGAAGCAGACCTCAAAAAAAAAAAAAAAACCCACCAGGAAGCTGTTACTCCAAGGAAAGGAAACCATTTATGTATTTGTTTCTGAAAGACATTTATGATTTCAGTTCTAAGAATGTAAGTTCCAGAAACTAACACCAGGAACACTGCCTTCTGCATAGTAGGTGCTCAGTAAACGGTGGTGGTGCTTTTAGTCACTAAGTTGTGTCAGACTTTTTTGCAACCCCATTGACTGTAGTCCGCCAGGCTCCTGTGTCCATGGGATTCTCCAGGCAAGAATACTGGAGTGGGTTGTCATTTCCTTCTCCGGGGATCTTCCCGACCCAAGGATTGAACCTGCATCTCCCGCATTGCAGGCAGATTCTTTACCGCTGAGCTACCGGATCGTCTCAATAAAGGCGTCTTATGGAGAACTCAGTCCCAGCGGGTTATATTGCTTTTAAAATATATATCATTAAAAAAAAAAAAAAAAACCTGTGCTGTCTTTCTACTTAAAAGCTGTATCATGCCACTTTTGCTGTATTTATCTGCATTGAGCAGAAAAGAGCAGCCTGGGCTTCAGCTGATGTGTCTCTGCTACCTTGACCCTCTAGCTCTTCCCTGCCTGCGGGGTGGGGAGCGCCGGCAGAGAGCTGTGTGTGCAGAGCGCGGCCCCTGAGTCAGCGTTACCTCACCCTGAGTCAGATCCTGCTCCCGCATCACCGCGTGGGGCGGCTCTGCTCTGCAGGCCGACACTGCCGCGCTCACCGCAGTCCCCAGCCGCTCCCAGCGGGCTCCAGTCTGCGCAGGAAAGGAAGAGTGCCGCGGGGACGGGCTTGCTGCTGCAGCAGGAACGCCTTGCCGCTCAGCTCCCCCTTGTCCTCTCTCCTGCGGTTTTTGCCATCTCGCAGATGACTCTGCAGCCCCCCTGGCTCGCCTGCTTTTTCTGTCCCTGCTGTTCATTTACTGACCTCTCCCCATCTCCTTAGAAGGATTCAAGGGTAGCCTCTTTGCTCGGGTAATAAATTAAAGAAGTTGATGTTTGAGTTAAAAAAAAAAAGTCTCAATTCTGATGACATGATTTATGATTCCATCAGTCTTTGGCAGACAATTTCCTCATCTGTGAAACGTGAGGTTTAGACCAATGTTTCTGGCACCAGGACCTGATGATGCCCTGAGAATCTGACTCCTTTGGTCCATGTGGGGCCTGGGAAACTACACTCTTAAAACCTCCCCATGTTGTTTGGGTGGACAGCCAGGCTCACCCATCATTAGACATGAACATTTCCAAAGTCCTTCTAACTCTTTAACAGTCTATGAATCCAGTCCCTGAGTCAAAAAAGGAATTTATTAACTGCATCGATTTAGAGGGACCACAAAAAGGTAGAAAGATTCTTATTATTTTATTTTGGTAAAAATGAAATGCTTATATCTTTTATAAAAAACAAGTTCAAATACCATGGGATATCACTTATATGTGGAATCTAAGATAAAATACAAATGAACATATTTACAAAACAAAAACAGACTCACAGACATAGAGAACAGACTTGGGTTGCCAAGGATGGGAGGATGGGAGAGGGAAAGATGAGGAGTTTGGGATTAGCAGATGCAAGCTATTATACATAGAATGGATTAACAATAATGTCCTATATGTGTGTGTGTGTGTATGTGTGTATAACTGAGTTACTCTGCTGTACAGCAGAAATTAAATACAACATTGTAAGTCAACTATACTTCAGTAAAACTAAAACAACAAAAAAAGCCACGTTCCCTGGGCAACTGCAGAGCTATTTGTGTTTAAGCATGAAATTTTGTCTTGACAAATTCTAAACTGAACGGAAGTGCCAACTCAGAGCCCAACGCTCTGTGGCCTCTCACTGCCCTAGTAGGTCCAGGGTCCCAGGAGAGGATGCAGTCAGCTCGCTGGATCAGCAGGATTCCAGTTCTCCCGGGCAGTTGGCAGCAACCAGCCACGTTCATTGTGAGCACTTCCTGCCTTGTTTGTTTGCTATGGACTGCATCAGGAAACAAAGTCTGTCAAATTAAAATTTCTGGCTGAACCCTTTGTTGAGAAAGCTACTATCTATGACATCAGTGACAAGGCCAGAATGGAGAAAATATACATGAATCTCCTCTCTCAAAAGTATTCAGAAAAAGAGAGGGAGGCCAGATGTTTCCTTTCGGAGAACAATGGGTGGGAGGAACAACTATGAAAGGTCCACTTGGGCTAGTTCCTCAGTGCCTCTGGACGCTACCAAGTTCCATGAGGGCATCACACTCCTCTGTTCTAGGACAGGACCTGGCAAGTAACAGATGCTCAAGAAATATTAAATAAATACATAAATCAGGCAGTTCTGATCATCGAAAGACTGCTACCTGCTGGGGGTTAATTGGGGAAAAACTCTAGTGAATTCTAAGCTCAGAAAGACAGAGATTAGGTCTTACTCATTTTATGGGGCTTGGCAACATCGTCAGTAAATATTTTGTCAAAATAAATTGGCCAAGAGCTCTTCTTGTTTGAGGGAGAGTCAACACAGGAACTGGTAGTAAAGGTTACCAAAGTCTGCATGTATAATATAAATTGTACATGTAGTTTTTTATTTTTCTTGAAAAACGAAAGGCACCTGTGGATGGTAATACTTATTTCAGTAAGAGAAATAGCATTTTTCAAGGTAATGTGTTTACAAGCATGAATACGATAGTCTTAGGACAAAACACTGAGTGATTAACAATAGTGAAGATTTGAATTGCCCTAATTCAACAGGGAACTTGTTAAATAAACTCTGATGTTTTTATGCAATTATATTTTTGGTTGAAATCACATTTCCAAAAACATTTACTGCTGTGGGGAAATATATATATGTTAAATCGGAAAGACAAGGCGGCAGAAACTGTCGGCTCCTACCCCGGCCAGCTCCCTTCTCTTTCCTAACAACATAGCTTTGTCAAAGTTTCTACTCTCCTCTGCATAGCTGCATGCTTCAGTGGGCAGCCCTGCTCTAGGGAATCAGTCACCAGTGGTCTCCATGAATGCCCCTTGCAAGTGATAGGCTGAGACATGGACAGGCATAGGTCATTTCAGGCCAGTGATGTGGTTTGGGTGGACAGGAAGCTTCTGGAAAGCTTCCCTCCATCTTAAAAAGAGACACAGGAAACCAAAGTTCTGCTTTTACCTATTGGTGTGTCTGCAGGTGACGCCTGCACCATGGCAACTACCAGGCAGTGAGGCTGGGCCGAGCTGGCACCAGGAGAAGACAGGAAGAGAGGAAGGCCTAGATGGGGGAGAGGGTGGCTATTGATCTGCTGGTCCCTCAAACTTGGCATCATCTGCTGTAAGTCAGTGGCCAAAAGTCAATTCATCCAGTGTCCACCCACTGCAATCAATTCCGCACATGGCCAATTTGCTGAATTTACTTACTGATTTCAACTACTTAGATATTTAGATACAGCTGAGTGATTTTCATTTAGTCTTCAAAACAGCACTTAAGAAATATTCAATTTGTCTTTGTCCCATTCCCTTATTGCTGTAACTTGAGACTGACTGTTAATTAATTTTCCTGCTTAAGAAGTCACTTAAATTTGTCTTTGTTCCAGTTCCTTATTGCTGTAACTTAAGACTGACTGTTAATGAGTCGTCCTGCTTAAGAAGTCACTTTATATCTGGACTGTTAATGAGTTGTCCTGCTTAAGAAGTCACTTTATATCTGGGCTTCAGTAAGCCAATGATTTCTCATTGTTTAAGGCAAATGAAAATTGATCCTCGGTTTTCTCTTACTAAGGGCTTCCCTGGTGGTGCAGAGGTTAAAGCGTCTGCCTGCAATGTGGGAGACCTGGGTTTGATCCCTGGGTTGGGAAGATCCCCTGGAGAAGGAAATGGCACCCCACTCCAGTATTCTTGCCTGGAAAATCCCATGGACAGAAGAGTTTGGTGGGCTACAGTCCACAGGTCGCAAAGAGTCGGACATGACTGAGCGACTTCACTTTCACTTTCACTCTCTGTTACTTGCAGCTAAAAGCATGTTAATACATGTTGGTTGAGAGAGAGGTGGAAGAATTCTCTCTCACTTATCTCTGAATTGTGGGAATGGGAAGACAGCTGATTTGAGCATTTATCATGTTTACTTTGCACTTTCTACGTTTTCTAATTTTTAAAATAATGAATGTGTATACTATGAATAAGTGAAGTGAAAGTTGCTCAGTCGTGGCCAACTCTTTGCGACCTCATGGACTATACAGTCCATGGAATTCTCCAGGCCAGAATACTGGAGTATTCCCTTTCTCCAGGGATCTTCCCAACCCAGGGATTGGACCCAGGTCTCTGTCATTGCAGCCAGACTTTTTACCACTTGAGCCATATGAATAAAATATAAAACTATTCTTAAAATCTGTGTTCAGTGCTATAAATGGCATAAATGCTAATCTCAGAGGGTTGTCAGAGGGTTGCTAATTGGTGATGAGGGCTTCCCCGGTGGCTCAGAGGATAAAGCATCTGCCTGCAATGCAGGAGACCTGGGTTTGATCTCTGGGCTGGGAAGATCCCCTGGAGAAGGAAATGGCAACCCACTCCAGTATTCTTGCCTGGAGAATCCCATGGACAGAGGAGCCTGGAGGGCTACCGTCCACGGGGTCGCAAAGAATCGGACATGACTGAGCAACTTCACTTCACTAAGTTAAGGAGAGTGGTGGGTGGGCAGCAAGGCTTCCCAAAGGAGAAGCCACTGACTTAATTCTAGAAGAGTAAGTATGCATGGGATGAGTCAGAGGTGAGGGATAGGACCTCTGCCTCCACTGTTCCTGATTTGGTTGAGGAGGACTAGGGGAACACTTTCAGAATATTTATTGCCTCCTTTATGCCCACGCTTTTCAAATATGCAACAATTGAAAGCAGGTATTATTATCTCCATTTAGAGAGCTAAAGACTGAAGCTCAAAAACTCACACAATGAACAAATGTTGGAGCTGCAATTTAACAAAAGTCTTAATGTTACAAACAACAGCCCTCACAGATGAGCTTCCTAGGGGTAGAAAATCAGGACACGGAAGCAAGCTAAATGTCCATCAAAGAGGATAAGGAAGATGTGGTACATATATGCCATGGAATATTATACTCAGTCACAAAATGATTGAAATAAAGTCATTTGCAGCAACATGGATGTAACAGAGATTATCATACTGAGTGAAGTCAGGAAAAATATCATATGACATTGCTTATGTGTAGAATCTAAGAAAATGGTACAAATGAACTTATTTACACGCTAGAAATAGAGTGGCAGGGATAGAAAACAAACATATGGTTACTGGGGGTGGGGAGTGGGGAGGAGGGATAAATTGAGAGACTGGGATTGACATATACACACTACTATACATAAAATAGATAACTAATAAGGTGTATAGCACAGGGAACTCTACTCCATACTCTGTAATGACCTATATGGGAAAAGAATTTTTAAAAGAATGGATATATATATAGGTATTAATAAAGTTGATTCACTGAGCTGTACAGCAGAAACTAAGAACACATCGTAAATCAACTCTACTCCAATAAAAAACTTTAGAAAATCCTAGCATGTTAGAGCTGCAGAGACTATTCAGACGAAGAACTGCTGTGATTATGAGTAAACTGAAAACCAACTCAAAGCACTTAAGCAAAAGCGCAATGGATTGCCTTTCGTAGCGAGGAAGTTTGAATCGGGTGGGACGAGCATCAGGCTTGGCTATACCCAGGGTTTAAGGCTGTGGCCAGTACAGGAAACATTTCGCCTACAAAAGGAGAGAGAGTCCCAGGACTGCAGAGCGGGCACCACAGGAAAGATGCCTCTGCGAGGCTACTGACCGCTCTCTGTTGTCCCTGAACCTGAGGTTCCAAAGCAGCAGAATTCAGTGTGTCACTCAGGTCAAAGTGGTCCACACTCCCATCCAAAAATATGTGCAAAGGATCGGCATCATTTTATTATTTGTTGTTTATGTATCACTGTTGTCTGCCCTTAAAAAAGTCTTACTGCCTCGGAAGTCTGGACCCAGCAACACGGTCTTTGCTTCCACAGACAGAGGAAGGGAACTCACTTCCCAGTGTGAAACCATGAGGCACACTGACCACCGGGAGATCTTGCAACGTAAGGCTTTTATTAGCGTTAGGTAGAACGCCTGTTTTTCAACTCAGTGCAGAGTATTTATATTTTAGAACCTCCTGATGGAAACATTGAGGCAAAAAAAAAAAAAAAAAAAGTGTGTGTGTGGGGGGGTGGGGACCACCTATTTTCTTTTTTCCTCTACTTAGTCCCTAAAACAGGGGTGGGCAGTTTTTTTCCACAAAGGATCTAATAGGAAATATTTTTGGCTCTGAAAACCATATAGTCTCTGCAGCGATGATTCAACTGCAGTCATGATGCAAAAGCAGCCATGGACAATATGTAAACAAATGAGCATGGCTGTGTTCCAGTGAAATTTCATTTTCCAAAACAGGAATTGGGATATATTTGGTTTGCAGGCCTTGGTTTGTTTGCCCTACAGCACTGATTTCTTTTTTTTTTTTTTTTTTTTTAATGCTGATTAAAAAGCACCGTTTAAGAAATACCCGTGACAGAGCAAGAAAATTTCACATCTTATATAGGTACATCCTGTTTTAAGTGTTTTGATAATTATCAAAGGCATCAGTCTGAAATAGAAATCCTTATTACCTGTTTTGTGCTTCTATTCATTCCAGAAGAGGAATAGCCTTATCAAAGTATGTTGCTTAAGGGACTTCCCTAGTGGTCTGATGGCTAAAACTCTCAGTTCAAGGGGCTTGGGTTTGATTACTGGTCAGGGAACTAGATCTTGCATGCCATAATGAAAAAAAGATTCCACATCTACAGCCAAGACCCGGTGCAGCCAAATAAATAAATACATTAAAAAAATTTTTTAAGGCATGTAGCTTAAAAATTTTAATGAATAAAATTGTTTTAATAGAAAAACAAGTTTAATATTTTAAAATCTTGCATTCCAAATGTAAATTTGATTAAGAGAAAGAACTGGGCAATCTGAACTCTGAGTAGATGGAGTGATCATACATTTGAGGGACCAATAAATTATATTTCCTTACTGGGAAGGGGAAATTAACTGCTATTTTTAATCTCTAGAAATTCCTACCCAATGACAGAGGTAGAATTCAAAACTTGTTTACAGACTCTACTTGGCTTTTTTTTGAAAACCAGTAACGTTTCATTTTTATAAATTAAAAATATTTAGACTAACAAACTTCTAATGTTTATTAATATACAGAGTTAAATGTACACACCATCTTATTTAAACCTAAAAGAACTCTGTTTTGGGGATTGTTATTATCATTTTCTTACACTATGGCAAAAACATACTCCAAACTATAAGCTTAATTCACGTGTACATGGTAACCTCAGAAACTAGGTGCCTTGGGCATTATTATCCTTACTTTCAGAAATAACACAGCATCAGGATCAGGGAGGTGACCCGATTCTTCCCACATCACACACTAGCAGAACTAGAACCAGAACCTAGATTTCTGGGCTCCAAGTCCACACTCTGTACTCTACCACATTTATCAAAAACCACCCTCATTGCCATGCAGACTTTTCTCATCTTCAATTGCTTTACAGATTAAACAAACAAAACCGAGTCAAAAAACAATTTCAATTTTCAGGTGTAACTTAGAACTGTTCTTTAAAAATCACAACAAAAAATTGTAATACGTGTTTTGTGGTCAATCAATTAAATCTGTAGGACGAAGCGGTAAAATTCAGTATGGGATATTGACCTGTGCCCTGTGGCTGCCTGAAAGCTCAGGTGAACCTTGGGAGTCAGGAGTTTTTGAACATGCTTAAGTCTTCCACAATCGATGTCGTGTTTTTGACCCGACAGTAAAAGACTGACTGTCCAAGAAGGCTATGTACCAGTTTTAATATTTTATTTTGTTATATTAGTGAACCCTGTAGCATTTTATTTGAAAAAATATTACTCTGCTAAATAATTTATTAGGCTAGGTCATTTTTCTCCCAGCTTTCATATTTTGCGATACTCTGATTTCAGAATCAAATGTATATCTGAACGTGAAAAATGTGCAGTGAGGAAAGCAATTACACTGTGTTAAAAGAAAAACAATTTTGATTATTGCCATATGTTGATGATTTTGATAAAAATCTATCATGCATCTGAACTGCAATCAAGGGTTTTTGAACTATTCTATAGTTTCAGAGTAAATTAAACACACAGTATGCACTTAATAAACATTAAACATTAGTAAACAAAAATGAATAAGTGAGTGAATGAATGCAGACGTACAGGTCTCAGGAGGGAGGGTGACTGTAGAGCTAAGTGTTGTACAGGAACAGTGCGCCCACCTGGCTCTGAAAGCCATGTTTCCATTCCCACTGCCCACCGGTTTTTCCTTTTCTGAATAATTTTTATTGTGGCAAAATATGCATGACATAAAGTTTACCATTTTAACTATTATAAGTATACAGCTCAGTGGCATTAGGTAAATACACCACTGCTACCCACCACCAGAACTTTCGCTTCTTCTCAGACAGAAACCCTCTACCCATTAGACACTAACTCCCATTTTCCCCTCCTTCCAGGCCTTGGGAACTACCATTCTATTTTCTGTCTCTATGAATTTAACTGTCACTCTGAGTACCTCCTGTAAGTGGAAGGATGCAATATTTGTCCCTTTGTGCATGGCTTATTTCACTTAGCATACTGTCTTCAAGGTTCATCCATGTAATAAGTGTGTGTAAGCAGCTCATGCCTTTCAGGGCTGCATAATACTCCATTGTATGCACCGTATGTGTAGATGACATCACCTGTTCATCCATCAGTGGACATTGGGGTGTTTCCATCTTTTGGCTCTTATGAAGAACACTGCTATGAACGTGGGTGCACCGATATCTTTTTCCAGGGCTTGCTTTCAATTCCTTTGGGTGGATACCCAGAAGTGGCATTGCTGGGTCATATGGTAATTTTGTTTAATTTTCTGAGGAACTGCCGTGCTGGTTTTTGTAGCATGGCACCATTTCACATGCGCTTCAGCGATGCACAGAGGTCCCAATTTCCCCACATTATCATCGGCGCTGGTTATTTCCTTCCTTCCCGCCTCCACCCTGCCTTCCTCCCTCTCTCCCTTTCTTCCTTCTTCTCTCTTCCTCTCTCTCTCCTCCTTCCTTTCTTCTTTCTCTTTTTGATACTAGTTTTTCTAATGGGTGTGGTTTGACCAGTTTATCGCCAAGTAAGAAGCCAAAGAGGAAAGGAAATAAATGCGCCTGAGAATCCAGGAACATTAAAGCGAAACCAAAGCAGCAAGTCAGACTCCTTCTAAGTAGCTGTTGCAGGATTTCCTCACCACGTCCTGTTGTGGATATTCCCAGGGGGTCTCAATCCACTAAGAAAGCAGAGGTGCATGGATTATATTGTTTGTCAAATATGCTATGATTTCAATCTAGTGTTTTCTCTTTTAAAAAGTTATCTGGATACAAAGTTAACTATTTTTAGTTTTGACTCTAAGATGGATGGATTGCTTCCCAAATCCTTCTCCTGCACACACTATACTCTTTGAGTTCTAAATATACAGACGGAAACTTAAGGACATAAAACAAAGTCAAAGTATTTGGAAAAAATAAATTACACAATCATCTGTGAGTAGATGTTACATTATTCTGCTTTTTCAATATGAATGGAACCTCCAGTTCCAAAATTATCCAGATCAGTGTCTAACTCTCCCTCCAGTGTTCTCTTTCATCACCCTCATGACACACCTAAGTGCCCTCCTTGAACTGTGTGTGTGTACGTGCTCAGTTGTGTCCAACTCTTTGTGAACCCATGGACTGTAGCCCACTAGGCTCCTCCATGGAATTTTCCAGGCAAGGATACTGGAGTGGGTTGCCATTTCCTCCTCCAGGCAATCTTCCTGACCCAGGGATCAAATCCAAGTCTCCTGTCTCCTATCAAACCCACTGTCTCTTGCATTGGCAAGCAAATTGTTTACTACTGCCTACCTGGGAAGCCCCCTTGGACTTAAGTGTCACTCAAAGGGTCATCTGTCTGATTCTTATTCCCAAGAGAGCACAATACTCACATCTGAAGAATTAACATTGCCGTTGTTTCTCACTGCCAAAGGGAGTTTTGTTGCATATTTGTCACCCTCAGGCAACAGATGTGGCTAGTCTACTTCACACAATACTGCTCTGTCCTCCCCCATTGAAGTCCTAGGGAGAAGGAGCTTAGCTGGGTTTGCTCTGTGCTCAGTCTGCATCTTCAGTGAATAGAGCCACACAGCCATCGCTCCCGGGCACAGGCTTTGTGCCAGCCAGAGCGACTGGGCTGGAAGGAACACTGAACATCAGCTATGCATATGTTCAAGCCAGTCTTTACAGATCCTTCAGAAACCCATGTCCCTCATGTTTACACAGACTTTGTTTTTCAGATCCACCGAAGTTTTAGGTTTGCAACAAAACGGAGTAGAAAGTACAGAGAGTCTCCCTATAGTGTATCATACAGAATAGTTTCACTACCCTAAAAATCCTCTGTGGCTGCCTATTCATCCTGCCCTCTCTCCTATTCACTTGCAACCAGTGTTTTTATGTCTCCACGGTTTTGCCTTTCCCAGACTGTCGTATAATTGGAATCATACAGCATATAGCCTTTTCCAACTAGCTCTTTATATTTAGGTTTCCTCCATGTCTTTCATGGCTTGAGAGGTCACTTTTTTGGGGGGGTGGGGTATGTGGACATAAGTTTTCAACTTATTTGCGTAAATACCAGAGTGTGATTCCTGGATTACATGGTGAGAGTATGTTTAGTTTTGTAAGAAACTGCCAAATGGTCTTCTAAAGTGGCTGCACCATTTTGCATCCCCACCAGCAATGAATGAGGGTTCAAATGCTCCTTGTGAGCATTTGGTGGGATCAGTGTTCTGGATTTTGGCTATTCTAACAGGTGTGTGTTGGCATCTCATTATTGTTTTAATTAGCAGTTCCCTGATGACACACGATGTAGAACATCTCTTCCTACGCTTATTTCCCATCTGCACATCTTCTCTGGTGAGTTGTCTGTTCAGATCTTTTGCTCATTTTTAAACCTGGTTGTTAATTTTCTTATTGTTGGGTTTTAACAGTTTTTTCTATATTTTGGGTAAACATCCTTTATCGGACATGTCTTATGAGATATTTCCTCCCTGGCTTCTTCTCATTCTCTCCACAGTGTCTTTCACAAAGCATCCTCAAGATAATTTTATTTCTAGAAACTCATTGTTCTTCTGGGGCATTGGATTTTGGTCTGGATCATGCTATTAGTATTATTACCTAAACTGCCCTCTCTGTCTTAAAATCCCTTCCCTAGAGACTGTGTTCTTCTTAAAGAGATTGAAACATGTCATCCCTAATAATCAGTTTTGCATCTCAAGGACTTCAGGCCAACCTCTACAGAGTCACAAAAGGCTCTGTTGCGTCCTAAGCCATGACATGGCAGTCTGAACACCCTACACTTGCCTGAAGGGGCCTGGAAAGCTGCAGAGAGTTGCTTTGTGGCCTGCCTTGGGGGGCCATTGCAGCAGGAGACATCAAGTGGCCTTAGGAACGGAACACTGTTCCCAGCAAGAAAACAGGGGACTCGGTCATCTGGCTGCAAGAAACCAAATTCTGCAAAACACTTCCTGAGCTTGAGAGAGAATCTAGAGCCTCATGTGGGGTGAGATTGTGGCCTGATGAAGCCTGATCAGAGGACCTGCCTGGACTCCTGACCCGTGCAAACTATGACATAATACACATGTGTTATTTTAAGCCGTTAGCTTTGTGGTCATTTGTCATGCAACAGAAAATTCCTACAGAGGCTGTACAGGGGTTGTCAGGTTATAAGAAAGCCCATGAGGTCTTGCTCGCTCTCCTCAGGGAAACCCTTGGACTCCATGGTCAGATCTGTGTTTGAAGGCATCTTCTCGCTGGCCCAAATCCCTTCAGTTGGCCAGAGGAATAGCTCCAATCCCAGTTGGCCCCATTGCTGCCTGCCTGTGGAGCAGGCTCGGCATGTCAGGGCGCTTTCCTCTGGCGTGCTTGAAAGGGAGCCACTTGCACTATGCCCTCTCTCATCACCAGCCTGCCTAAGAAGCTCCTTTTGGTCAAGGCTCTCATCATTTCCTCCCAGGAGACCCCAGAGCCAGATCTATGTTAGTGCTAAAGAGACTCACACCTGCTAATACAAGTAAATCAGCTAGACAGCAACAACACATCACTAACTACAGAGGTAGAATCTTCTGGTCAGAAGGGGAGCACCAAGATGACAATTTAGAACAAAGGGACCTCCATGAAACAAGATCCAGGGAAATTAGGAAAAAACTCCTAGTTCATATGCACAATGAGATTTGAGACGATACTGCATCCACTAAACCAGCCAACCAACCAACAAACCAGGTTTTCACCAAAATAAATGCTCTGAAAATAAACAGTCCTTTGACAAAAATTTAAAACCATAATTGCCAAAAAAAAAAAATCTAAATAATGACAGTGATTAATATGACAACCCCAAATCTGGATTACATTGATGGAGTAGACACACAAGAAAGATTGTGAGAAAAGAAAAATAGCTTGGAGAACAGACTTAGTAGTCTAATCTAAGAACAATCAGAGTTCTAAATGCAAAAATGAAAGCAGGACAAAAATCAATGAAATAATATAAAACAATTCTTCAGAACTAGAGAAAATACCTGTTGTATCTGCTAATTGAAAATGTTCATCAAATAATGACAGCATTATTTTTCAAAGCCCATTTCTAATATCAAGAACCAGGAAGGGTGTGAAGTTTTATTAGCGTTATAAGTTAACAAGGAAAAGAATGGTAACTATGAATTACAGACATTCAGAAAATCAGAATGTAATAATACACAAATCATGTACTCTTTTTGGATAATTACTTGTGAAGATACTTTAGTTAAATAAAATCTAAATCAGAGTAAGGATTATAAGAAAGGAAAAGATATGATATATAAGAAAGGATACTAAGTAGTAAAAATCCAATAAAATTTAGAGTAAAATCTAAATAAATTCTGAGAAATGAAGTGTGATGCAATTAAAAGTAATCTTAAAAAATAAGTCATATTGTAAGAAAATAATGATTACAGTGTCTGGAAAATTGGACAGATTATTCAGGAAAGCCTGGGGAAAGGAAAGAAGAAGGGTGGGAAGAAAAAATAAAGACCTGCAAAGGGTTCCCATTGGGGTAGGAAGTTCAGGACATTGCTATAATTGCTATTAGAGTCTGAGAGAGAAATGTGGGCTCACATGTCTTTGGTAAAATATAATAGTGACCACCAGTAGAACTAAACCAATATGTAGAACTGCCTGGTCAATAAAGAAAAAAAATTATAAAAACTGGTATAACAAAGGATAAATCAAGAGAGGAGGATAAAGAGTAAATCTTAGAAGTTCTCATCTTTAGAAAAAATATGGTGATGGATGTTAACTGGTCTCTTCACAATAAAATATTAAATTACATTGTATACCTAAAATTAACACAATCTTATATGTCAACATTGTTGTTTAGTCACTCAGTTGTGTCCGACCGTTTGTGATTCCCATGGACTGTAGCCCGCAAGGCTCCTCTGTTCATGGAACTCTCCAGGCAAGAATACTGGAGTGGGCATAGCCATGCCCTCCTCCAGGGCACCATCCTGACCAGGCATTGAACCCACATCTCCTGTGAGTCTCCTGCGAGTCTCCTGCTTTGCAGGCAGATCAGTTACTGCTGAGCCTCCGGGGAAGCCCATATGCCAATATACCTCAATTAAAAAACAGAAAGAGAGGGAGGGAAAAATCATAGGGGAGGGGGCCTTTCTGCAGTGTTCCCTCATGGGATCTGCCTTCTACCACACATTTCCTGGCCTCCCCTCCAAGAGAGTTGTCTGCACCAAAGGACCAAGCACTGGGTGTTAAGAGATATGAACTAATGGCCGACATCACTTCAACCACCTTTTCTTTTTCCTGGGTCCAAGGAGGCCCTGCAGACTCTCACATGCAAGCTCATCATTGCTGAGGTCTGTGGGAAAGTGGAAATCCCACCATTCAGACTTGGGCAATGGGAAGTGAAGGCATTTCCCACCGGTCATGTCTAAGCCACATTCTGGGGAGAGGTTTTGTAGAGCTCCACGTTTAAGTACCCATGTAACTAACAGTAAAGTGGGCACCGCTGTTGTCTGCCTGTTGTGGAAAACCAGGAGAACAGAAACTGATTGGCTGGATCAGCTGATATTCTTTGGAGGGGTCTTTGATGACAGTACCATGATGCTTAAACTGGTAAGACTTCCAGTTAGACTTAAACTGGTTGGGCTTCCCTGGTGGCTCAGAGGTTAAAGTGTCTGCCTGCATTGCAGGAGACCTGGGTTCGATCCCCGGGTCGGGAAGATCCTCTGGAGAAGGAAAGGGCAACCCACTCCAGTATTCTTGCCCGGAGAATCCCATGGACGGAGGAGCCTGGTGGGCTACGGTCCATGGGGTCGCAAAAAGTCGGACACAACTGAGCAACTTCACTTCACTTCAATTAACAAGAATGGCTTGAGCTGCAAATAGCAACAGAAAATAGACCCTCATACAGTTTAGTAGGCAGTGAGAAATGGAATATTTCCTGCCATAGGAGTAAACAAAGGATGTCACAGCCATCAGCGACTGCAGCCACCATGCTTAGTGAGCTAGTGAGCCCAAGGGCACTCAGGAAGGAGAAGAGTACCTGCAGTCTAGCAGCCATCAGACTGCAGCCATCCCTACGGGAGCCCTGAGGAAGCTCAGGTTGCGGAAACACGGCATGCTGGCCCCTGAGAGCTGAGGTGTATATAAAGGAGTGGTTTATTTCAGTGAGCCCCAACTCTTGCATCTTTCATAACTTGAAATATCTGGTTTTCTTTAATTAACAATAATCTTTTGATGTTCCATTTACCTGCCCTTTGTTGCAAAACTTACTTCTGTATAACCTGGCTCCCCCTCTCACCTCCTCGGAACAGTTCTCTCAGGGTTACTTGAGATGTTCCCAGGGTTGAAGTCCTAAAAATTCCCACTGAATAAAACATAACTCTCAGCTTTCATTTTGTGAATATTTTGTAAGTCCACTGTGGGTATGTGAGTGCTTTTGAGGAAAGGGAGAGAAATGAAACTGTAGCATTTTTAAAGTCTCCTGAATTGGACACAGAAATCCCTCTTATTATAATTTACCATTAGGGGAAATACTTGATCATGGATATGTAAGAATTTAAAGATGTTCACTGCAACATTTTCTGTAATCTGAAAACATCACTGAGGGGAAGCCTAAGGCTTCATCAGAGATGGAAGAACTGATCAACAGTTCTATCAGTCAATGGCTGCAGCCAGTGCTAATAATGAGGTTGATGTACACATATTAATCTGTAAAGTTATCAAAAATTAATCAAGTGAAGGAAGTCCCTTGCAGAGCACATCCGAGTGTGTGCATGTGTACGTGTACATGCTTATCCTTAGAAAGAGGTCAGGTAGGAGAGTTTTGACCTCTCTGGTCTCTGGGGAGTGTAAGACTGTAGGGGATATTCACATTTGTCTTTTTTGCATTTTCTCTACTGCTTGATTTTTCCAGGATGAGAATGTTACCTTCTATTAAAGAAATGACAATCAATTTAGTGAGAAAGTATTATTTCGGGGGATACCTTTGGAAATCTGCAGAATTATTACTTTACACAAGGAGACTCTCAGTGGGTAGTTATTTGGTTTCCTCTGTCATGTTGCCTATTTAATCTTAGCAACATTATAGAGTGGTTTTCCTAGTTGACTTGCATAGAATACTATGGAATCCAAGAATAAGGCTATAGGCTTACTCTGGTTATTTAGTAATGTTTAAATTTCCCAAGTTACAGGCATCATTTATTATTGTCTGATCATCAACAAAACTATATAAAAAACTATATGTTGATGATCAGATGACAATAGGCTGTGACAGGAAAGTTTTAAAAAGTGAGACTCTATTGCTTCCAAGAGGTTCAGAAAGCATTATGGACATAACTCAGAAAAATTTAATAGAGTACTAAAAATTATGTAGAGATAGATGCTATGACCATTTTATGAGTGGAAACCTGAGGTAGTTTGAGCTATGCACACACTGGCAAGATGGAAACGCTAGGAACAGATGTAAAAGCTTTCAATTATTTTCCAGACCTTCATCCAAAAGTCCCCAACCTCCCTTTGATACCATTCTGGTCAAAATTCTTGCTGGTTCTATTTTTCAGTCTGTCAGTAACACTTATGTCACAAACATCAAAGCAGTTACACATCCATAATCATTTCTGGTCAGTAAGGATACCTCATCTGTAACTTGCATTATTTTTTAACCGGCAGCAATGCTTCAGTCACAGAGGTTTCGTCTTAGATCATCCAATGGATTATTTCTACTTAGAATATTTTTTGTTTTGTTTAAATAAAAAAAAAAAAACAAGTACACGTAGGGAGAAGGTTAGAACTTATCATCTTTAAAAATAAGGTTGAGAAAGTCTGTCTTTCATTAGTCCTCCAGAATTTTTAATAGCTGCTTAATAACCTTTCTGCAGTTAGATGCCCATTTGCAGCACTTCCCTTTTCTGATCTGTCTTCTGAATCATCAGCAGACTTGACACCGTTAGTAATGATGTGTGCTGAAGGGCAGGTTTCCTCCTAACCGCCCCCTCCCCCGGCCGGTCACTCCTACTTCAGGCAACTAACTGACTCAGGCTTCTCCGGGGGTTTTTCGCCTAGCAGTTTCTCTCTATATATGGTAATAATACTCCACAGATCTGAGCGTGCTTCCCGTAGGAAAACTGGAAGGAGAAGTCACGTGAGCGCAGCTGGAGCCTGCGGTTGGCCTAGCAGCTCCTCCGCAGTGGAAGGTGAGCTGCGACGAGGAAAGCACTTAACCTTTTCGTTACCTGCACTTAACCACTCCTCGCTACCGCCAGGAGCCGCGGGCTTCCCGGGGCGCATCCCGGTCCGGGTCTGGGTCCTGACGCCCCCGCTGCTGCTGCTGCTGCGGTTCTAGGAGTCCTTACCCTCCTGCCTGCCGCGACCTCATCGAATCGCGCAGGGCAGTTATCCTCGCTGGGTCACTTTTCATAGCAATTCCATATTAGAGTTAGATGTGAAGTCCACTGTCAGCTGCTTTCCGCTAAGTTGATAAAGTGCGGTTCTATCCTGGAGGAGGAAGGGAAACTAAATGCCTCCCTTAAGCAACTTGGAGTTTCTCACCCCTGGGGCGTCAGGGCTCTGCTGAGACGGTGGCACAGAGCCTTGGATGATTTTGCTCTGTGACTTTAGGGAACAATCTCACTTATTCATTGTGACCACGGCTTCCATCTGTAAATTCCCACTGTGCCCTTCCCACCCAACTCCCCCAACCCTACCATGCAGAGATCAACCAGTCAATCAATACATACTGTATTGTAATCAATAGTCTCTCTCTTCAAACTGTTATCAAGACCACGCTCATTATTTGCTCCCTCCACTGTGTCCTTCCTGGGCAAAACCAAAGTCAAACCAAAAACTTCAGGGGGGCGGAAAGTGTACTTAGGTCTCAGTAAGTCTGAAAATCCTTTTCTCACTTTTTCAGCGCAATGCAGATAGATGTCGCTATAAAAGTCTGTGTTTTCTTAAAAGAGGTTAGACAAATGTGTGAAGCCACAGCTCTTGGTTTTCCCACCCTTTCATTTATTTGGAATGGGGTAGGGAGAAAGTAGTTATTGTCTTCCATCTAGTGGGCTACTTTGGAATTGCGTCTTGCCACTAGGACCCAGTGGCTAAAATTCGTACAAATAGTGTACAGATTCGGATAAAGAATGAATTCTACACATAAGTCTACTTTCAAGCTTCCGAGTTCCACAGGTTAAAAAAAATACGAGTATTTTTGGTTGTAGATTTTTTTCCCTTTCATCACTTTACATTGCCATTCCCTTTTGGTCTGCAGAGTTTCTGCTGAAAAATCAACTGATAGCCTTATGGGAGTTCCCTGCGCTTTTCACTTGCTGCTTTTAGTATTTCTTGTTTATATTTAATTTTCATCATTTTGATTACAATGTATTTTGGCTGTATGCAGCACTGTGCATCCTGGACTTTGATAACTATTTCTTTTCCCAGGCTAGGGAGCTTTTTAGCAATTATGTCTTCATATTGTCTTGGGCCTGTCTTCCCTCTCTTCTCCTTCTAGTGCCCCTGTAATGTGAAAAAAATAACAAAGGACACAGCAATAAACATTTATTGCAAAACTGGACAGCAGGAGTTTATGTTAAATCGAAATGGAAAGAATCAAGAAAACCCCACTTACAGAACCGTGTGATGAAAGCTGTGGGCAGCGAGAAAAAATTTTCCTTATCAATGAGTCAATTGTATTCACAATACTCTGGGAACAATGCTTGAAACCACTGTCCAAGAAAGCAGAGCAAACAAAGTGGTCTCAGTCTTCACTGCCACTGTGGACCAGGGTATCCTCTACATCCAGCTAGTCATCCATACTTTTCAGTTTTTTCCTTTGTTTCTTATCTCTCCATTTTTCTCCACTACCACTGCTACGAATGGCTAATAGATAATTTTCCATATTCTTTTCCATCTTAGCTGCAACCAGCCTGCATATTACTTGCCAGACTAATCTTCCTTAAACTATTGCTTGAAACTCTCCTGGAATTTCCTCTTTCTTCCTAAATGCCTCTTCCGTCTGGTTTCACTGCTACTTTAATCTGGTCTCATCCTACCTATACCGTTTCATTCCCTACTCTTGAGCTTTTTGTTAGTTGATTCATGCCTCCTTGAATAACACTGCTTGCTATCCCCTCCAAGCCTTGACGCAGCCCCTCTCACAAGGAACACCTGTCCTTCCCTCCTTTTGTGCAGCTCATTTGTCCTCATCATTCAGGATCCACCTCAGCTATGCCTCTCCATGGACACCCTCCTTGCTTGTGAAATCTTAGAGGAATTAGAGGTTGTATTCTGAAACAAAGTCCTTGTGCAAATACTGTCCAACGATTTACTATTTTCCCAGGTTTGAGTCCCAGTTCCTCCAAAATCTGTTGTGAATACTCTAGGCCAGATACTCTTCCTCATCCTCATCCAAGCCCCCCTCAGGATCTACACTTCTGGGAACACCAGGAGCTCTTAGAAACTTCTTGATGGTTTGCTTGAGCCTCAACACGATACTGCAAGGAAGATGCAGCTGGTACAGTTATTCCTATTTCATGAATGAGGATACTGAGGCCCAGAGCATTTGCAAGATTTGCTCTTGTCAGTGACAGAGCTGGGCAGGAGCTCTGGGGTCTCTTCCGTGTCCAGGGCTCCCCTTGGCATGCCTTGCTGCCCTCGGACCTGCACTAATAGGTGAAGTCCCACCTTAAGCCCTTCTTTACTTTCAGATAGATACCTTCATTTTCTTACAGATAACGGACATGGGCTTATGTTGCTGGGAGCTGCCAGGCAAGAGGTCATAACCAGGGCGTGTAGTTATCCCTCCTGCTTGGCAATTTCAGTTCTTCCTGGGTGGTTATGCCACATTTTCAGCCCACACCCATTTGTCCTGTTTGCAAACCACAATCTGGTTCTCTGGCAGTTATATTTTTCAGCACCGCCTCTGGTTAAGTGACTGATCTGCTTGTTTGAACCTTTAAACAACTGTGACCGTCTCCTGCCCCATCCCACCTGATGAAAGCTATTCTGGGGCACCCAGGCTCACACCAAGCATTTAAGAACAGCTACCACCAGGCTGTCTTAACCAGAGTCGTTAGGGAGTCAGGAGGATTTCTAGGCAATTCCAACTCTGGCCACAGGATGGATTAATTTTCCATCCTGTGTGCATCTCCAGTGCCTTGCAGCATGGAATTCCTCCACTGATGTGTTGGAGCTCACAGTCCTGGGTCAGGTCCTGAGACGGTGATTGGCTCAGCAGGAGGACGTGGTAGCAAAGGAAAAATATCATATCTACATGTAGTTGAGCAACTCAGAGAGATGGCGTTGCTGAAGTTTGTCCTATTAAATGTCTAGAAGATAAGTGCTAACAAGATTTTTAAGCAATTCTACTGACTCAGAATTATTTCATGTATTCATTGTACCAAAAGCAGTGGCAAGAAAATCTAAATATGCAATCATAACAAGTGAGTTTTATAACTTCATGTCTAATGAAATGATCAGAGCTTATCTAAAAGGGTCATGGAATGCAATATTATTACCTTTGTTTTATGATGATACTGTTAACATATAAAGAAGATTAGTTTCCAACTAAGCTGTAAAAAACTTTCAGGATACTTGTGGCAAGAAATTTTCAACTATGAATTTGATTCAGAAGTTTCAGTTATACAGATGAATAAGTCCTTAGATTTCTACTTAAAGCACAGAGCCTATAGTTGACAATACTGTGTTGTGTACTTGAGATTTTGCTAAGAGGGTAAAGCCTAGGTTACACACACACACACCAAAAAAAACAATAATAAATAATTAGGGCAGGAGGAAGCTTTCAGTGCCACTGGAGATGTTTCTGTTGTAAATTGTGGTGATAGTTTCATGGGTTAATATTTATCTCCAAACTCATCAAATTGGGTACATATTAAACATGTACAAATTTTTGTATGTCAATCATACATCAATAAAGTGTTTTTCTAAAAGAATTTTATCAGACTGGAAACTTGCCATACAATGTAGAGAGGCAGCGTACCTGTAAGGATCTCAGAACTATTACTACTGAAGCCTGCCCATATAGCAATGATGTAACTTTCACAGAATGCAAAACATAGTTACAAACTTCATTTCCTTTGCTGTCCTGGCAAACCAGCTATTCTGATCCCTGTTTAGCAGGCTTAGAAAGTCAAATGGCTTCCAACTCTTACATGCCTCCTACTGTGGTGGGGGTGGGGGTGAGGGGCTTCAACCTGAAGCCCTGCCATGTGACTTCACATCCATTAACTATCCAGACATTAGTCAGTTAAGATATGATATAACATGATATAATATTGACTAATCATCCCTTAGAATATGTTTGCCCACACTATTATTTTTCCAGTCTTATGGAAATTTGGATGTTCCCTGAGCAAATTTCTAATGTGGCACCTTGGAGAAAAAAAATCGCTTAAAAATATCTTGTGCCTTAAATTGCATTGTGTGTGGGTCACCTAGATTGTATGATTCTTCCTATCACTTCCCACAAAGCTTAATGAAGAGATCACATCCATGACGTTTGACCCTTTTATTGGCTAAGAGCATCTGCAAAGCCACTAGCTAAGTGCTTTGGATCAGAACCCCTAAGGCCCAGAATATCTAGTCAATCAACCTCAGATATAGTCTTCACAAAACAATAAACCCAAGATGAGAGGTTGGAAGAGACACAGGAGACCATTACTTATCTTTGATTCTTCTCAGATTTATCAGACCCTCTATTCCTTAAGCCCTGGATGCAAACCACATCTTTTCTACCTAATGTGACAGATTTGAACTGATAGATGGTGTTGGCATCCCATGATATATTGAAGCATCAGATTTCCTGCTGACAAAATCCTGGGGAGGTTTGTAGGACCAGGTCGACTCAGTAGAAAATTCTGTATTGACTTTCTGTGTCCAAGATTCTAGTTTCTGATTTCTTGAGTGCCTAGGGAAGGTTATTGCTGTTGGAAATGAAAGCTTGATTGATTAGAACAGAGATGTGCCTTTTAAAAGATTGAATTGCTGGCCTTAAAGGATCAAATTCAACTCTCAAGAGGGAGGCTGCCCTTATAACTCTTTTTTTTTTCTCCCTAGGCAGTTGTGATTCTTTGTCCTCTCCCACCCCCACCCTTCCCCCACCGCCCCATACCTTGAAATAGCAAATTGTGGACTGCCTTACTGTGTGAAGGGTCTTGGGTAAACTGGTCTTCAGACCTAGGTCTGGAGATCATAATCTGTTAGTAGAAAGCTGGAAAAATCCACACATTAGAGGCAAAGCAAGACATGTTTTCTCACTTCAAATGAAGTCTGCAAAAGGCGCTCTTAGTGGGAGTGGATATTCAGTGAGAAAAGTTAGAGATTGAAGAATCGCATAGCAATGGCCTTGCAGGTTGGGCAGCCACTTCTAACTGTGGCTTCCTTCTGGTTAGACTCGGTATCCTCGTGTCTGATTGGTGTGCCACAGAGGATGTATGTTCTCTACTCTCTCATGAAGCAGGCACTGTGCTGCTGGTCTGGATCATGGCTCCAAGGCAAAAATGAAACCTGATCTCTCAGTGGGACAGAGGAGCAGACTGGACACTCAAGGCACTCAGAGGAGTTGTAGGTAGGGAATTATTCTGAGTCAAACCATCTCCCTTTCCCAAGCCTTTATAAACTGACACTTGCATAACATGATCAACCTGTCAGTAACACCATCCTTGCCTTTTGTAAATTATTTTTTGTGCATTTGTTAAAACCACATAATGTTCTTTCATATACAGTTTAAGATATTCTCCTATGACTGGGAGTTCCCTGGTGGTCCAGTGGTTAGGGCTTTCAATACCATGGCCCAGGCTTGATTTCCGGTCAGAGAACCAAAATCCTAAAAGCTGCAGGGTGGGGTTGGAAAAACAAACAAAATATAAATTTTTTCCTATGAAAAGAAAGATGTTCTGTTTTTTTAATGAGAAAACATAAAATTCACCATTTAAACCATTTAAAAGTAAACAATTCTGTCGTTTTCAATAATTTACACTTTTGTACAACTATCATACTAACTCTAAACCATTTCCAGGAAACCCCAAAAGAAAACCCACATGTGCCAGCCCAATGTGCCATCTACCTCCACCTACTTTTGCTATATCAAAGGTTGTAAATTACTTAATTTATATGGCTTTAGCTAGGTAGAACATCACACGTGCAGGAGCTGGGAAGTATTCAGAAGAGTACGTGGTGACTAGTTACTCTTCTTGCCTTCATCCCCTCCTGACCAAGTTTCCCTCTCTGGTGACATGTTTTTACCCATTTCTTTATCCTTCTCAGTTCAGTTCAGTTCAGTTGCTCAGTCATGTCCGACTCTTTGCAACCCCATGAATTGCAGCACGCCGGGCCTCCCTGTCCATCACCAACTCACGGAGTTCACTCAAACTCACGTCCATCGAGTCAGTGATGCCATCCAGCCATCTTATCCTCTGTCGTCCCCTTCTCCTCCTGCCCCCAATCCCTCCCAGCATCAGAGTCTTTTCCAGTGAGTCAACTCTTCGTATGAGGTGGCCAAAGTACTGGAGTTTCAGCTTTAGCATCACTCCTTCCAAAGAACACCGAGGGCTGATCTCCTTTAGAATGGACTTTATCCTTCTAGAGATAGTTAATGCTTAAACTCATATACACAAATACACAGCTTCCTATGTGATATGAGCATATATTTCATGTATAACTATTTACATAACTGCTTTCATTTCTAGTCAATTTGATCCCAGGAAGGTCCATGTAAGTCAACAGCCAAACCCATAACTTCTCAAGAAATGCCTCCTAAGGTACTTTGATCTCATTAAGATTCAGATGACTGCACCTTCACTCTTTTCCCAGAGACATTTTGTCAATGGAAATAAATTACTAGGGCCACGTAAGTCTAATCAGTAGACTCAACAATGGGTGTGTTGGATCTATGCCCAATCTTTGCCTTAAGACTTTTTTTTTTCTTCTGCCTGTGAGAACTGAGAGCTTCAATTTTCAACCCTAAAAGTTCTGGAATTTCTGAACATGGGCAGCTCTGCTGGACTTATCCTGGCTCTGCTCCATGCGTCTTTTCGTTCCAGAACCAGACTGAAGAATTAGCCACCACATGAGACTTGATGGTCTCAGAGTATGGGCAAAACATAAGGGCTGATGGGAATACCTAGCACTCCTAAAAACCTCTGCTTAGGTGAGGCCAATGGCTCCTCTGCTTCTGGACCATCTTGGCCAGTTGAGTGGCCAAGCTCCAGTCAGTAGGATGAGGAGGTCTACAGGGAAAACTGGAAGAGCAGGGAAGGAAATGGAAGTTGTGAGCCAATGATACAATCTCCATGCATCATGAGGTCAGAATGTTGCAGCTTTTGTTATAGAGAAGGACACCGAGGCACAGACAGGCTGAGTGCCTGGTGCAAGGTCCCAGGGCTCCTTAGTGGAAGAGCCAAGATGTGATCCTAATGGGTCTGACTTCGGAAGGCTGAATCATTCTCCAGACGCCTTCTCTGGGAGCTCTCATATTTGTGAACTACCTGTACCATCTTGTCTAAATTGTCAGCAGGCTTTAATAAAAACAATTTTAGTAGATGACTCAAATATGGCAGTAATAAAACTTTGTAAAATGGTGTTATGGATTTCCTCCAGAAATAATTCATTAAATTGATGCCAGTTGTAACTTGTGATCATAAAGCTCAATGCAGGGGTATTGAAAACATGAAGGTAATCCAGTCACAGTGTGTTCAATAACCCCTCGGCTCCTCTCTGAATTGCTCTGCTACATGTCCACTCAGAACCAAAGAATATAAAAACTCAAGGTATCAAATCGTGAAAAGAGTTTAAATTCATGGATCTTATACTCAGATAAGGAAATCTTTTAGGACAAATCCTAAAAGATTTGTCATCATCAACCTGAGTGTCTGGATTCAATGGGAATCCAGCCCTTGTTAAACAACATGGGCAGGAAAACAGTGATTAAAGCCACATGTTACAAGCCTGTCACAGGCAGGGCTTAGAATTCCAAATACGGCCTCCTCATCATCCTTGACCCTTCATCCTTTTTACCACTCCCTTTTCTTCAGAACTGTCTCAGGTTTGTCTGATAAAATAATTTTCTATAAATTGCATTTAGTCTTATCTCCCAAGAGGCATGGAGCTTTGAACTATCAGAGGGTGCAGCTCCCAAACACTCCCTAAATAAATAACTATATATACAGATGAAATCAAATTAAAATGAAGTCAATTGTGGCCTTGAGGCTGGAGTCATAAAACACAAGCAACACCATGAATGACATATACGGGATGGCAGAAGTGAGGGGAGAGGCGACCGGGTTTTATGGAGCTGATTCTGTGCTGAGCTTTGTGGAGGTGGACAACCAGGGCTGGAAGGATGAGGGAAGCTACACACACATACTGTCAACGAGCGAGAGTCAGAGAGAATCCCCAGCAATGGCCATGCTGGGGAAGTCCTTCTGGAGAAAAGCAGGTTGGTGCCATTAGTATTTGTCCACACACTGGGCTGGTCCATCTGTGCAAGCAGCTACTTTTGCCCTGAGAACATCCTCACCCAGTGAATCGGTAGAATCAGTAGAACCACTAATCGATGATCTCTGATGCTCAGTAGCTTAATGGCATAGAATGTTTACATTTCAAACAAGCCGATTGGGAATGTGGTAGATAGCCTTCCATGCAGTGATTCTGGGACCCATGATCCTTCCATCTAGCGAGCCTGCCATCTTTTTAGTCTCAGAGTTCTCCACGTGAGGTTTCTAAGAGTAATGTCTATTGGATTTGCCCACGTTTCATCAGCCAGGACGGTCACGGGGTTCTATCTAATTGTATGGGAGCTGTGAAGTGTAGTTTTCCTGGGCACCTAAGGGGAAAATGAAAGGGTTTAAAGAACATGTCACCAGACCTGTAGAGGCAAAACTCCTATAGGTAAGAATTAAGTGATGTCTACATCCATGAAGAAAAACCCCTCTGATAATTCAAAGGGTTCTCTATTCTTCACCAAAAGGCATTCAGAGTCCTTGGCACCTGGTAGTGAGCCCTTAACAGTGGAGCACTAGCCTTCCTTTCTAGGTTCACGTCTTGCTGCTCCCTGTCTAGCCCCCACCTCCCTGCCCCACGCACTTCACCCTCGCCAGAGCAGACTACTGGCTAGTCTTTGAAAGTGCCACATATCTTCACACCTTTGGGTCTTTGCAAATGTTGTTTCCTGTCTGAAACACCCACTCCTCCACCACAAGAGCCAGCCTAGACACCTCTTCTCTGTGAGCCCTTCCTTGGTCTCCCTTCCCCAAGCAAATTAATTGCCACATTCCACATGCTCCCACAACATCCTGTATCGAATTTGATTATAACTTACAACACTGCATCACACTCAGGTGTTGTTCAGTCGCTAAGTCGTGTCCGACTCTTTGCAGTCCCCACGGACTGCAGCATGCCAGTCTCCTCTGTCCTTCACTATTTCCTGGAGTTTGCTCAAATTCATGTCCATTGAGTTAATGATGCCATCCAACCGTCTCATCCTCTGCTACCGCCTTTTCCTTTTGCCCTCAATCTTTCCCAGCATCACAGTCTTTTCCAGGGAGTTGGCTCTTCGCCTCAGGTGGCCAAAGTATTGGAGCTTCAGCTTCAGCAGCAGTCCCTCCAATGAATATTCAGGGTTGATTTCCTAAAGGATTGACTGGTTTGATCTCCTTACAGTCCAAGGGACTCTCAAGAGTCTTTTCCAGCACCAAATATTTCCCCCCATTTTACAGTAGGTCTATGGTCTCTCCCCCTGAACTGTCCATTGTGGGGAAAGAAACCTGTGTGAGATGTATCCCTCAGAGTCCTGAAGGATATCAGTGTCTAACTGAAGAGGTTCTTATGGAATATGTCAAGAATCAAACAAAACTTGGGATACAGTAAAGAGACTGAGTTTTATTTTAAGAGAAGTTGTAAGCTTTTTGGAAATGTATCCTACATGCATTGTTCATCCCTGGGGAAAGAGAAAAGCTAAAAGAAAGCATAGGCAATACATTTCAGAGGCCAAGATAACTGTGTTCTTTGAAGCTACAGTGCTGGTTCGGGCACATGGTTTAGTTGCTAAAGTTGTGTCCCACTCTTGGAATGCTGGACTGTAGCCCACTGGGCTCCTCTGTCCATGAGATTCTCCAGGCAAGAATATTGGAGTGGGTTGCCATTTCCTTCTCTGGGTTCAGGTACATGGAAGAGGATAAAACCAAGCTCAGTGAGAATCTCTGATAAAAACGCAGCCATGACACAGTTGCACAGAGGAAGCCTAAAGTTTTCGGAGAAATGCAGAAAAGAAACATGCTTACATTAACATTTCATTGCTTGGTCCTGATAAGGGGAGCCCTTCCATGGGGTCCGTGTGAAGCTCAGAGCTGAGCTCTGCTAGGGTACTTGGAATCCTTCTGTCCTCATAAATGAGCTTGAACTTCCACCTTAACAAAGTCAACACAGACAGCTACCCTTCAAAAGGAACTTCTCCGTGACCAGAATGGGTTGCGAGATGAAGAGGCATTTGTGACTCTAGGCTTAGAAACTGTCAGGGTGAGATGAGTTTACGTCTTATTCAGAGTTCTTATGTCCTGTGCTTCTCATTTCCTTCATGTGCTGGGGTCCACACTAGCTTACAACCTCTCTCCTTCTCCCTCTCCTGGCTCCGATTCCCCACTGCTGCGGGCCAGACTTTCCAAGACAAACTTTCCTAGCTGTCAATGCCGTGCTTATTGCCCCCAGTCCTGTTAAAAATAGACGCTGTTCTCCTGCTTCAGTCTTCAAAGAATAGGAGATGAGGTCACTTTCTGCTCGGAGAGTAGAGCCAGGTTAAGTGACTGGCACCAGTGCATTCAATTGCCAAGGAAACAGGTGTTCAAATGACTTCTCCCATCCTGTTAAATACCTTTTTCATACATTGATCTAGAGTCATGTTTTCATGCTCACGACTGAATAGGCAGCCCTGTAATTTGTCAGCTACATCCATTTCCCACCCCCACCCCCCCAGCAACAGTTTCTCTTCAGTTTTTGCCAAGATTGTCTATTGTCTACATAAGTTTCTGTCCAAGTTGAGTGATAGAAGGGTGATCTTATGGAATTAAACAGCGAACAGCAACAAGCACGTAATTTAACAGGACTTGCAGGCATGGCTAATGGCATTCCTTCTAACTGCTTTTCCTGTGTTTCCTGACAATGGCTTAAAGTTACTAAAAGTTTCAGAAATGACTCCTCAGCGAAACTGGGGCCAAGGCAGGGGGATGTAGAGAAAGAAAGAGAATTTAAAAATGAAAGTACAGAACACTAGACGTAAGGAACGTATCAAATTTCTTTCAAAGTCTTTTTAAAAGTCTTTCAGTTATCGTGTAACATATTAAACACAAGAGGTGTGGAAACCACAAAATGTGTTTATACCTGAGCAGCCGAGTTCTTCACAAATACCCCAGTACAACACCAGGATCAGGAAGGCAGCTTCAGCTTGCAGCCCCTGAACTGGGCAGATGATTACAGCAGTTCAGAGTGGAAGTGAGGCAGATTTTTAGAGATTTTAGGGGTCCTAATTCCAACTTTAACTTTGAGCCTTTCCCTGACTCTGAACAAACGACTTTATTTCGTGAGACCTTGGTTTCTTCATCTGCAAACTGGGGAGACTGAGTTAGGTGATCTCCAAGGTCTTCTGGTTCTAATGTTCCGTGCGTGCCATTTTCTAGTGGGTGTATTGTATCATCTGGAAATTCCATAGCGCTCCTGCTCCTGACTTACATAAAAACAAAACAAAACCAAAAAATGGCAACAGCGGTGAAATTAATTCCTTGGTGGTTTGTCTTTGTATTCTCAGCTCTGAAAGAGCCTTTGTGAAGGTGTATGTATATGCGTCTGTCTGGGGTACGTGTTTGTGCAGGATGTTATATTCAGATTTGAAAGCCTTAAAGTAACCAGGTAAAGCCACTGTGTTAAGCAGAGTAAAACCCAGAGTACCAGCCACAGAAAAACATAGCGCTTTGCTTTCTCTCTTTTACCTTTTATTTTCTTCAAGCTACCCCTCCCCTTATCTTATTTCTCTTTCAGAATCAGGGAGGAGTCCTGCGTAACAGGCCTCTAGCACTGAGGATCCACTGACGCCTGTAAGGATGGCCTTGGCCTTCCCAGAATGGTGAGGGGTAGTCAACAGCCCCAGACTGGAGATGAGGTTACTTGTACCAGGGGCATCTAATGATCGTACCAAAACAGTGAGAGAGAGCTGGAATTCTCAGGCCAGTGGACTTTTTAAAACTTCAGAAGTGTCCTTAGCAAGATTCTTTAATGTAGCCACCACACTGCAGGGGTTTAGAAGTATTCTGATGTTAGCTATCTGAAATGCAAAAAAAAAAAAAAAAAAAAAACCACCATCAGTTTTCCTTTGAACATATGCTTTGGCAAAGTTTAGTCTTCCTCAACCTGGTTATTTGAACCTAGATGTGCAATAAATTGCCCTACATGCATGTTTCAAATAACAGATGTTATTTTCCTTTAGGCTTACTTTTATTAAAAAAAAAAAAAAAAGAGACAAAACATTCAAAACAGGAATTTTAAAAAAAAAATTGCCTGGTACAGATTCAGTTTAATGCCCCCAAATTATTTATTTATATTCTAGAATAAGATAGTCGGTCCACTGACCTTTAGTTGATTTTTTTTTTGGTGGTGGGGGGGCCCATGCGGTTTGTGGAATCCTAGTTCTCAGAGCGGGGAGTGAATCCATGTCCCCTGCAATGGAAGCAGCCCTAACCTCTGGACTGCCGGGGAATTCCCTTCAGCTTCGTTTTCTGTGTGTATCCAGCAGGGTGTGTTAAGAACTGTGACACTTGTCCAAAGCACATGCTGGTGCTGGAAATGAGAACTGGCTGGGGACCTGGCAGGGCTCATTAGGAGTCTACTTGCTTGAGGTACTGAGGGCTCCTGGAAGCAAACCCAGCCTCGGGAAAGAGGCAATCAGCTCCACAGACTTAATCCAGTAACAAAGCCTGACTTACCAGTTGGAATAGGGAATTCTGCATCTGTCACTCTGCTTTTTCTTGGCTGCTTTCCCATAAAGTCATATCCCATGACAAATGTCTCCCTAAATGAAGACTGTTTTCCCAAAAGCTCTCCTGAGATATTGGGGCACAGGGAATAGGACTCGGAGGCCCCAGCGTAATGAAATGATGGCCAGTGGACACGACAACCTCCAGGGAGGGCAGACGCGATGGGCATGAGGGGCTGGCAGTGCCCACAGCAGAGGCAGCCAGGCCTGTGGAAATGCTTCATGGGGGCATCGTGGGAACTCACAGAGGAGGATGAGGCACTGGGGTGCTCAGCAGAGCAAAATATTAATGAACCCTGTAGGCACACCTGGAGGGCCTCAGGAATAGCTGGCGAGACGGGACACTGAGTAGGGGGGCAGATGAGGCTAAGAAGCAGCAAAAAACTAGTGACAAGAGGACGAGATTTCAGTTTCCCCTCCTAGAGCTTATTTCCAATAATAATTGGATTATTTCCCAATAATCTGTTGGGAAAGACAAGATGGTCAAACCCAAGAAGCTAGGAAATGGTAAGAAGAAGATGTGATCAAGCACCACTGTGTTATTGGAGTCTGTGACATGGCCTTAAAGAGTGAGTGGGAAGTGAGCAGGTGGAGAGCCTTTGAGAAGTGCTGAGAACAGCAGGCGGCTAACAAAGTCTTCTTACAAGTGCATGGGCCCCTTGTCATGTGCCTGGAGCACACTAGAAATTGTCTGCACTGTGTGGTTAATCCTCACAAAGAGCAAGGAAGGTGTTATTCCGCAGAGCTGAGAAAGGGAGGCTCAGCTAGATTAAGTGACGGGCCCAAGTTCACAGTTAGTAAGCGGAGGGCTGAGTCAAGGGAGATCACAGGCCGTCTGTTCTCAAAGGACCTCAGGAGCGGGAAAGTGGTATTGCAGGTAGGAAGACTTGAGTGCCAAGCCAAGGGATTTGTGTGCACCTCTGCAGGTAAGTGGAGCTCAGGGGCACTGTTTCTGGAGAAGACAACCACAATATTCATTGTGGGTGGGCTAATTAACCAGGAAGAAAGATGGGGAGAGCAGAGACATAAAGGTGGTCTGATCTGTAGCAGGGGCAGTTAGTGGTCTGAGCCTTGTGAAATCAAGGGGGATGGCAAACTGAACAAAAATTGAGAGGAAGAAACCGCAGGCCTCTCTGGCTTGCTCTTAATGAGGATCAGGAAGCCTACCGGGACATGGGAGGCCCTCCCAGGAAATGCTGCCTCCAGTTCAGTGGGCCAGGTTCTGGCAAAGCTAGGCCAGGGGCCAGGACTCCCCAACCTCACTAAACTGGAATTGAAATCCAGGCTCAGAAACAGATTGTGGGAATGGCCTCAGAGTGGGCATGGGACAGGATCAGAAAGGTGGTGGTTTAGGTCTCTTTGGGACCCTAGAAAACTTGATGAGTCCAATCAAGGGTGGGCAAAGCAGGAGATTCTGTGGGCTGGAACCTGGGTGCCAAAAACTACAGGAAGCACAGAACTGAGATGAGGTCAGGAATTTCATTTTCTTTCCTCCAAGCAAGGACACCAAGGGACACAATTGGCAACTAGCCTCTTAGGGTCACGGCTATAACCGAGCTGTGTGTTAGAGCAGTCTCAGTCTTTGAAAGTGGTTAGACTCTGTCTTAAATGCCTAGTATCCCCTAGCTGGGATAGCCAATAAGTTATAATGCCCTGATTCTCATCCTGGATTAGTGTGTGTGTGTGTGTGTGTGTATGTGTGTGTTCGTAAAATTGTCTAATGTTAAAATGTATTGTTAATTTATTTTCCAGTGTCTAGGTTAGAATATAACTGTGATATATATCAAATGAATTTCATGGCTACAGTCCAAATGTAACAAATGAATCATTTAAAACTATTCGCATATTGGTAATGCCAAATTTTTCATTTTCTCCCATTTTATAAATACATCATATCTCGGCTCGAAATCAATCTATTAACCTTGAAAACATTTTGAGCTGGAATGAAGGTTAGCAGTGAACTTTGCGAACTTCCATGTGATATTAGTCATATTTAGCAATTATTATTGGCTTTGAGTAATGAGGAGTCAGTTGAGACAGGAATAGCAATGTGGTGGTTACCAATAAACCACACTTCAGAGGCCACAGGGAAAATGAAAGGCAAGTAGAATCAGGCTTTTTAAACCTCAGGCTTGTCTGCCACAACGCTCTTACCTTTTAAAAATAAAATCGAACATCTTAGCAGCTATTCTGATGAATTACACATAAAATACTCTAGTAAAATCTTTGTTAGGAGATAAGGAATTCTGTTCAGTGGATTTGAAGGGCAACTGAAGATTTAAAAAAATGATGTGTCTGCCCTCTAAACCTCCACAGAGATGAGTCTGATGAATTTCCCAGGTGCCAGGACTGGGGGCTGTAATAAAATGGGAGGAACAATGCAGGCAGAAGCTAAGCAGTGTTATTTTTTAAATTAAAGTCCAAATAAATGTCTCAACTAAAAATGCCTTGGGAATACATAAATATGTTATCCTCTGGATGAATTTTATATTATGTTATATTGATTTTAACACAATATAAAATATAATAGAGATACTTTTGGGTTCACAACATGAAAGAACAGTTAATGATTTGCCCATATGGGACATATGAAAATACTTTCCTTAAATTCTTCTGCCGTGTTTTATGGATAATCTACTTCCATACTACTAACGGTATGAAAGCTTGGTGCCATCAGCGGAACATATTTCATCTCAATTATTTGTTAGACATAAGATTAAATGGTGCCATATTTACTGTAAAAGAACCTAACTTCATGGCATTTAAAAGTAAATTGTAGTTGTCTTATTTTATTAATTTGGAAATATTTCACATCATAGTTCCCTCTCTTTGACCAAATTTCCTCATCTATAACAAGACAAGCTTGTACCTTCTTTACAGTCCTTTCTTCTCCTGGTGTTCAGTGGTTCTTATTCTTTCCTAATTAGAATCTAATTATTGCTGTAGAACCACAGATACCAGCTGAACATCGGTTTTTCTCTGAATAATCATATTTTATCCGCAGTCCTTAAAATGTGTATAATTGTGTAACATTACTCACAGAAGAAAGGAAGTATTAGATTTACCTTTAGTGCCATAGGCCAAAAGTCAACTATATACTTCCAAATTGAATTGGGTTTTTAAGAAGTTGATTTCCTAGTATCTTAGCTTATGTTATTTTAAAGGAGAAATATATCAATTTACATTAATTTAAGAATTAATAGAAAAAGAGAGTCAAGCCACAACTTTAAGCTATAAAATCGGGAAACTGGGGACTGGAGATGAATCACCTCTGGCAGAACAATGGATAATGGAAAGTTACTTTCAATAAATATGCTCAATGACTTTTTCAGAGAAAGAAAGAAATTAGCAAAGACTTGCTGACCCTCAAAGTTCTTCCAAGTGACCTAGAATCATGAGAATTTACCCAATGAGCTAAGGGAGTTTCCAATTATATTGGGAATCAGAAATTTTGCAACCAATTGCTTGCAAGTTGTTCCCCTTTCTTGTCTTTTGATTTTTCTAATTTCTACATTGTGTCAGCTGAAAAACATTCTGAGTCACTATTGCAGAAGGAATGGGTGGGCCCATGGGATACAGTTTCCATGTATTCCACTGAGCATTTAATACATCCCTAGGTTCATTTTAGGCGAATTTCTCTTGAACTAAAAATCCCCAGCCCAGTGAAACGCCTTATAAAATGGAAAGAGTCTTCATTGCCAGAAAAGATCTAAATAGAGATCTTTGGAGGAGATTTCAGGAATAAGTAATGGAACTAAGCTATTGAAGCCACAAAATACATTGATTTCCTCCCTAGGAAAAGGATCCGGAGTCAAAGGCAACTGTAAGAAGTTGCAGATATCTTTGAGTGTTATTATGAAAGAGGGCTGATTAAGCCTGGGGGAGCCGACTCACTGGAAAAGACTCTGATGCTGGGAAAGATTGAGGGCAGGAGGAGAAGGGGGTGACAGAGGATGAGATGGTTGGATGGCATCATTGATTTCAATGGACGTGAGTTTGAGCAAGTTCCTGGAGATGGAGAAAGACAGAGAAGCCTGGCATGCTGCAGTCCATGGGGTCCCAAAGAGTCAGACATGACTGAGCGATTGAACAATAACAACAGTGCCAGTGGAGGACTTGAACTGATGTGGGTTTTATCTCCACAATTCTCAGAGACAGAAATAGGGGGTTAACTCTCAGCTTAGTTGCTCAGTCGAATCTTTGCAACCCCATGGACTGCAGCACGTTAGGCTTCCCTGTCCGTCACCAACTCCCTGAGCTTGCTCAAACTCATGTCCATTGAGTCGGTGATGCCATCTAACCATCTCATCCTCTGTCATCCCCTTCTCCTCCTGTCTTCAATCTTTCCCAGCATCAGGGTCTTTTCCAAAGAGTCAGTACTTCCCATCAGGTGGCCAAAGTATTGGAGTTTCAGCTTCAGCATCAATTCTTCCAATGAATATTCAGGACTGATTCCCTTTAGGATTGACTGGTTTGATCTCCTTGCAATCCAAGGGACTCTTGAGAGTCTTCTCCAACACCACAGTTCAAAAGCATCAATTCTTTGGTGCTAAGCTTTCTTTCTTTTTTGCCTTGAGAACCCCATGAACAGTATGAAAAGGATTAACTCTATTTAACCACAAACTTGTTTGAGGTTAGTATTTTACCAGGAACATGTTTATAAAGAAATATTAGAATTTACTTTTCTTCCTCCTTTGTGGCAAGTAACAATATACATGTTTTGTTTAACCTCTTCAGTTGTTTGGAAATGTTTTGGTTTAACTAGGGAGTACTTTATTAATGGCAGTTCATCTTACATCTTTCTTCATGACTTGCCCTAAGAACAAAATTAAACTTCCTGAATTCGATTTCTCTAAAACATATCCACCAAAAGCAATTGCCCTTTCTGTCAAATAAGCCCTTACTGGTGTGTAAGTCTGAAGTGATTTTTTTCCCTCTCTCATTATGGTTGTTCCAAGACTCTTGACATTCTCTAAATCATCTTTTGCTCAGTACAAGAGGTCCATGAGGAAGTCAAGATCGATGGCAGACTTCATCTCTCTTGAATTTTAATGCAAATGTCGTTCCCCTAATCAAACAAAGGTTAAAAAAGGAAATCAAATTAGCTTATTACAAAAGCCAGCATAACTGAACTGACAAGAGAAATGCTTTCTGCATGAAAAGCCCTTAATCAATACCTTAAATAAGAATGTCACTGGAAAGAAGGGTTCATATGTGGTCAGTCATAATCTGCAAATCAATATGGTCTTTTTAATAAATATTTGACCACAACAGCTCAATAGGCATTGCCTATAAAGGTTCTTTTCTTTACACCAAAATGAAACAAAACTACAGCATAAATGTAATGTTTAGGGCATAACCTAAGCTGTGAGAGAATTCAAGGTTAAGGCTATTTCACCCTTTAATCATTGCATGTTAAGCATGGGAGAGATTCTCCTCAGAACCTTTTCTGGGTTTCTAGTCCCCTATGTAATTTAGCTGTTCAAAAGTAAAATGATGTCAGAATATAGATTACTTATTAGAGCTAGGTGCAAGTTTCCTAGTCTAGGCTTAGTTTGCTTATCTGAAACTATTCAATCAAATATTATACATGCAATATAACTTCAAATTTTTTTAATGCAAATCTATAAAAATACAGTCATGTGGCAGATAACATAAGTCAGTATATTTTCATTATATTCAATCAAAACTAATCAAAACTAATCAGCTAATATCCAAAAAGCACTTTCTGCATTTGCTAGCACCATATGTGCTAAGTGATAAGTTGTTAGCATTGCTACTGATGTGACCTGGAATCTTCCTCTTATTGGATGTGGGACCTTAGGTATGATCACTTAAGTTTTTGTGCTCAGTCAGTCAGTCAGTTCAGTCGCTCAGTCGTGTCCGACTGTGTGACCTCATGAATTGCAGCACGACAGGCCTCCCTGTCCATCACCAGCTCCCAGAGTTCACCCAAACTCATGTCCATCAAGTCGGTGATGCCATCCAGCCATCTCATCCTCTGTCGTCCCCTTCTCCTCCCGCCCCCAATCCCTCCCAGCATCAGAGTCTTTTCCAATGAGTCAACTCTTTGCATGAGGTGGCCAAATTATTGGAATTTCAGCTTTAGCATCAGTCCTTCCAAAGAACACCCAGGACTGATCTCTTTCAGAATGGACTGGCTGGATCTCCTTGCAGTCCAAGGGACTCTCAAGGGTCTTCTCCAACACCACAGTTCAAAAGCATCAATTCTTTGGTGCTCAGCTTTCTTCATAGTCCAACTTTCACATCCATACATGACCACTGGGAAAACCATAGCCTTGACTAGACGGACCTTTGCTGGCAAAGTGTTGTCTCTGCTTTTGAATATGCTATCTAGGTTGGTCATAACTTTCCTTCCAAGGAGTAAACGTCTTATAATTTCATGGCTGCGATCACCATCTACAGTGATTTTGAAGCCCCCCAAAATAAAGTCTGACACTGTTTCCAATGTTTCCCCATCTATTTCCCATGAAGTGATTTTTTGTGCTGGAAAGTATGAATATGAATGATGTGTACTTCAAAGGCCATTTTGGAGATTTAAAGCCATAATGTAGGTAAAGATGCTAACATAGGGTGTGGTCCATTGTAAATGATGATACACAGTAACTCTTATTATTAACTATTATTGAATTGTGATGATAGGCAAATAAAGAAATACAATTTAACACACAGTTCTGGTTTGAACAGCTCAATAAGACTCAGTAGAATTAAATAAAATTTACCTCTATGACAAACCTAGACAGCATATTAAAAAGCAGAGCCATTACCTTGCCAACAAATGTCCGTCTAGTCAAAGCTATGGTTTTTCCGGTAGTCATGTATGGATGTAAGAGTTGGACCATAAAGAAAGCTGAGTGCTGAAGAACTGATGCTTTTGAAATGTGGTGTTGGAGAAGACTCTTGAGAATTCTTTGGACTGCAAGGAGATCAAGCCAGTCAATCTTTAAGGAAATCAACTCTGAATATTCATTGGAAGGACTGATGCTGAAGCTGAAACTCCAATACTTTGGCTATCTTATGGGAAGAACTGACTGTTTGGAAAAGACCCTGATGCTGGGAAAGATTGAAGGCAGGAGGAGAAGGGGACAACAGAGGATGAGATGGTTGGATGGCATCACTGACTCAATGGACATGAGTTTGAGAAAGCTCCAGCAGATGGTGAAGGACAGGGAAGCCTGGCGTGCTGCAGTCCATGGGGTCGAAAAGAATCAGACACGACTGAGCGACTGAACAACAACCTTGGAAAAACCTATCAGGTCATTGGAAATATTTAACTACAGTCTATAATTTTACCATATTCCTTTGATTTGCTGTCTTTCTCTTTTGCCATCAAAGGAGATAGTGGAAAATATTTTTTTTAAATTTTCCTTCAGTTCAGTTCAGTCGCTCAGTCATGTCTGACTCTTTGCAACCCCATGAATCACAGCATGCCAGGCTTCCCTGTCCATCACCAACTCCCGGAGTTTACTCAAACTCATGTCCATTGCGTCGGTGATGCCATCCAACCATATCTTCCTCTGTCATCCCCTTTTCCTCTTGCCTTCAATCTTTCCAAAATCAGGATCTTTTCCAATGAGGTGGTTCTTCTCATCAGGTGGCCAAAGTATTAGAGTTTCAGCTTCAGCATCAGTCCTTCCCATGAATATTCAGGACTGATTTCCCTTAGGATGGACTGGTTGGATCTCCTTGCAGTCCAAGGGACTTTCAAGAGACTTCTCCAACACCACAGTTCAAAAGCAGCAATTCTTCTGTGCTCAGCTTTCTTTATAGTCAAACTCTCACATCCATACATGACTATTGGAAAAACCATAGCTTTGACTAGATGGACCTTTGTTGGTAAAGTAATCTCTTTGCTTTTTAATATACTGTCTAGGTTGATCATAGCTTTTCTTCCAAGGAGTAAGCGTCTTTTAATTTCATGGCTGCAGTAACCATCTGCAGTGATATTGGAGCCCAAGGAAATAAAGTCTGTCACTGTTTCCATTGTTTCCCCATCTTTTTGCCATGAAGTGATGGGACCGGATGCCATGATCTTAGTTTTCTGAATGTTGAGTTTTAAGCCAACTTTTCACTCTCTTCTTTCACTTTCATCAAGAAGCTCTTTAGTTCTTCTTTGCTTTCTGCCATAAGGGTGGTGTTATCTACATATCTGAGGTTATTGATATTTCTCCCAGAGATCTTGATTCCAGCATGTGCTTCCTCCAATCCAGCATTTTACATGATGTACTCCGCATGTAAGTTAAATAAGCAGGGTGACAATATACAGCCTTATAAGGTTACAATATATACTCCTTTCCCAATTTGGAACCAGTCTGTTGTTCCATGTCCAGTTCTAACTGTTGCTTCATGGCCTGTATACAGATTTCTCAGGAGGCAGGTCAGGTGGTCTGGGGTATTTCCATCCAGAATTTCCAAAGTCAAAGGCTTTGGCATAGTCAAAAAAGCAACAGTAGATGTTTGTCTGGAACTCTCTTGCTTTTTCAATGATCCAGTAGATGGTGGCAATTTGATCTCTTGTTCCTCTGCTTTTTCTAAATCCAGCTTGAACATCTGGAAACTCACAGTTCATGTATTGTTGAAGCCTGGCTTGGAGAATTTTGAGCATTAGTTTGCTAGCATGTAAAATGAGTGCAATTGTGTGGTAGTTTGAACATTCTTTGGCATTGCCTTTCCTTGGGATTGGAATGAAAACTAACCTTTTCCAGTCCTGTGGCCACTGCTGAGTTTTCCAAATTTGCTGACATAATGTGTGCAGCACTTTCACAGCATCATCTTTTAGCATTTGAAACAGCTCAACTGGAATTCGATCACCTCCACTAGCTTTGTTCATAGTGATGCTTCCTAAGGCCCACCTAACTTTGGATTCCAGAATGTCTGGCTCTAGGTGAGTGATCACACCATCATGGTTATCTGGGTCATGAAGATTTATTTTGTAATAGTTCTTCTGTGTATTTTTGCCACCTCTTAATAGCTTCTGCTTCTGTTAGGTCCATACCATTTCTGTTCTTTGTTGATCCTATCTTTGCATGAAACGTTCCCTTGGTATCTCTAATTTTCTAGAAGAGACCTTTAGTCTTTCTCATTCTATTGTTTTCCTCTATTTCTTTGCACTGATCGCTGAGGAAGGCTTTCTTATCTCTCCTTATATTCTTTGGAGCTCTGCGTTCAAATGGGTATATCTTTTCTTTTCTCCTTTGCCTTTAGCTTCTCTTCATTTCTCAGCTATCTGTAAGGCCTCCTAAGACAACCATTTTGCCTTTTTGCCTTTCTTTTTCTTGGGGATGGTCTTGATCACTGCCTCCTGTACAATGTCACGAATCTCTGACCATAGTTCTTCAGACATTCTATCAGATCTAATTCCTTGAATCTATTTGTCACTTACACTGTATAATCATAAGTGATTTGATTTAGGTCATACCTGAATTGTCGAGTAGTTTTCCCTACTTTCTTCAATTTAAGTCTGAATGTTGCAATAAAGAGTTCATTATCTGAGCCACGTCAGCTCCTGGGCTCGTTTTTGCTGACTGTATAGAATTTCTCCATCTTTGACTGTAAAGAATATAATCAATCTGATTTCAGTGTTGACTATCTGGTGATGTCCATGTGTAGAGTCTTCTCTTGTGTTGTTGGAAGAGGTGTTTGCTATGACCGGTGCATTCTCTTGGCAAAACTTTTGTTACCCTTTGACCTGCTTCACTTTGTATTCCAAGTCCAAATTTGCCTGCTACTCCTGGTAGCTCTTGACTTCCTACTTTTGCATTCCAGTCCCCTAGAATGAAGAGGACATCTTTTTTGGGTATTAGTTCTAGAAGGTCTTGTAGGTCTTCATAGAACCATTCAACTTCAGCTTCTTCAGCATTACTGGTCAGGGCATAGACTTGGAATACTGTGATATTGAATGGTTCGCCTCGGAACGAACAGAGATTATTCTGTCGTTTTTGAGATTGCATCCAAGTACTGCATTTCGGATTCTTTTGTTGACTATGATGGCTTCTCCATTTCTTCTAAGGGATTCTTGCCCACAGTAGTAGATATAATGGTCATCTGAGTTAAATTCACCCATTCCAGTCTGTTTTAGTTCACTGAGTCCTAAAATGTCAATGTTCACTCTTGCCATCTCCTGTTTGCCTTGATTCACAGACCTAACATTCCAGGTTCCTATGCAATATTGCTCTTTATAGCATTGAACTTACTCCATCACCCATCACATGCACAACTGGGTATTGTTTTTGCTTTGGCTCTGTCTCTTCATTCTTTCTGGAGTTTCTTCTCCACTCTTCTCCAGTAGCATTTTGGGCACCTACCAACCTGGGGAGGGAGTTCATCTTTCAGTGTCCTAGTTTTGGCCTTTTCATACTGTTCAAGGGGTTCTCAAGGCAAGAATACTGAAGTGGTTTGCAATTCCCTTCTCCAGGGGACCACGTTTTGTCAGAACTCTTTGCCATAACCTGTCTTGGGTGGCCCTACTCATCATGGCTCATAGTTTCATTGAGCTAGACAAGGCTGTGGTCCATGTGATCAGTTTGGTTAATTTTCTGTGACTGTGGTTTTCGTTCTGCCTGCATCTGATGGATAGGGATAAGAGGCTTATGGAAGCTTCCTGATTGGAGAGACTGACTTGGGTTGGGGGGGACTGGTTCTTGTTCTGATGGGTGGGGCCATGTTCAATAAATGTTTAATCCAATTTTCTATTGATGGGCAGGGCCGTGTTCCCTCCCTGTTGCTTGACCCGAGGCCAAAGTATGGTGGAGGTAATGAAGATAATGGCGACTCCCTTCAAAACGTCCCCTGCATGTACTGCTGCGCTCAGTGCCCCCAACCCTGCAGCAGGCCACCGCTGACACACGCCTCTGCCAGAGACTCCTGGACACTCATGGGCATGTCTGGGTCCGTCTCATGTGGGGTCGCTGCTCCCTTCTCCTGGGTCCTGATGTGCACAAGGTTTTGTGTGTGCCCTCCAAGAGTCTGTTTCCCCAGTCCTGTGTAAGTTCTGTTGGTTCTCTGGTGGGGTTAATGGCCACCTCCTCCAAGAGGGCTTCTGCCATACCCAGATGTGCTGCACCCAGAGCCCTGTCCCTGCGGCAGGCCACTGCCCCAGTACTTCCACAGGAGACACTCAGACACAGTTCCGGCTCAGTCTCTCTGAGTTGGGCGTGCATTTTGTGCCTTTCCCAGATCTGAGCAGCTCAGCTGACCAGGTGCTTGGCAAGTACACTGTCCTAGGTGGGCCATGCATCTTAGTCACCCCCCCCTCCCAGGTCCTGGCTGCTCGGTTTTACAGTTGCCCCCTGAGAGCACTGTCTCAGGTGTGCCGTGTGTCTCCTCTGGAGAGCTGATCTCAGGCTGTGACCCTCCTGGTGGATGTCAGCCACCCAGGATCTCAGGAAGACGTGGTTAGCAGCTGGGAGCCTGCTCACGGTTTTGTTGAAGATGCCCAAGTCTCTAGGGCTGAGATTGCAGCAGCCCCTTGCCTTCTGGCTCTGGCTGTCGCAAGCCTGCCTCTCTGCCTCTGGGTGGGCAGGGGCCAGTATGCAGCCAGCTAGCTCTCCTTTCGGAGAAGGCAATTGACAACCCACTCCAGTACTCTTGCCTGGAAAATCCCATGGACAGAGGAGCCTGGTAGGTTGCAGTCCATGGGGTCACTAGGAGTCGAACACAACTGAGTGACTTCACTTTCACTTTTCACTTTTATGCATTGGAGAAGGAAATGGCAACCCACTCCAGTGTTCTTGCCTGCAGAATCCCAGGGACGGGGGAGCCTGGTGGGCTGCCGTCTATGGGGTCGCACGGAGTCGGACACAACTGAAGTGACTTAGCAGCAACAGCAGCAGCTCTCCTTTGGAATTCGCTCAGCCCTTTGTTCTGTGAGTGGACCAGGCTGCATGTTAGCTTGTTAGGTTAGAGCCTTTCACGGGAAAATTCTCTTCTCTGCAGTTGTGGTTAGGCATGTATTCTGTGTTTTTTTTTTTTTTTTCCCCAGGTTATGTTGCCTTCTGAGTTTCCAAAACTCCCCACAGATCCGCCTATGAGAGGGTTTCCTACTGTGTGAAAACTTCTCCTCCTTCATGACTCCCTCCCCAGAACAAGTCTCTATCCCTAACTCTTTTGTCTCTCTTTTTGTCTTTTATATTTTGCCTTACCTCCTTTTGATGGGGCTTCCCTTGTGGCTCTGCTGGTAAAGAATCCGCCTGCCATGTGGCAGACCTGGGTTTGATCCCTGGGTTGGGAAGATCCCCTGGAGAAGGGAAAGGCTTCCCACTCCAGAATTCTGGCCTGGGTTGCAAAGAGTTGGACATGACTGAGTGACTTTCATTTTCACTTTCACTTCCTTTTGAAGAGAATGGGCTGCCTTTCTGGGTGCCTGGTGTCCTCTGCCAGTGTTCAGAAGTTGTTTTGTGGAAGTTGCTCAGCATTCAAATGATCTTTTGATGAATTTGTGGGGAGAAAGTGGTGTCCTCGTCTTATTCTTCCGTCATCTTGAACTGATGATTAAAAAAAAAAAAAAAACCTCATAATGTCTTATGCTGCTACTGCTAAGTTGCTTCAGTTGTGTCCGACTCTGTGCGACCCCAGAGACGGCAGCCCACCAGGCTCCCCCATCCCTGGGATTCTCCAGGCAAGAACGCTGGAGTGGGTTGCCATTTCCTTCTCCAATGCATGAAAGTGAAAAGTGAAAGTGAAGTCGTTCAGTCGTGTCTGACGCTTAGCGACCCCGTGGACTGCAACCTACCAGGCTCCTCTGTCCATGGGATTTTCCAAGCAAGAGTACTGGAGTGGGTTGCCATTGCCTTCTCCATAATGTCTTATTAGAGAAGTTCAAAAAACCAAAAAAGCAAAGGGTATAAACATTGTTCCAAAGATTCTGCATATAAATTTACTCTACACACTGAATACATAGCCTTTCTTACTTTGTCCCTCTTTTTTTGAGATATAATTTCCTTTTATTCTCTCATAGGAATTTCTTTCTTAGAGAAGTTTTACAGGGACTTCTGTGGTGGTCCAGTGGCTAAGACTCTGCTCCCAATGCAGGAGGTCCAGGTTTTTTCCTTGGTCAGGAAGTTAGATCCCACATGCCACAGCTAAGACCTGGCACAGCCAAATAAATAAATATTTTTTAAAAAGGTTTTACAAAGCATTTTCCTTAAAAGACCTTGGATTTCTTAGTCTTGATATGCATGATCAATACATGCTTTTTCTCCTACACTTGAAAAAATATATGCTATTGAAAGGTTGTTGTTGAATTACGATGCCGGGATTCTTGGCCCCCAGAGGAGAAGAATTCAATCCGGGGCCGGAGACGAGTCTTGATCGCTCAGAGCTTTTGTGTAACAAAGTTTTATTAAAGTATAAAGGAGATAGAGAAAGCTTCTGACATAGGCATCAGAAGGGGGCAGAAAGAGTACCCCCCTGCTAGTCTTTAGCTGGATCTTATATAGTCACCAGCAATCTGTTAAGGAAAGAAAGGAATGTCTCAAAACTTAGAATGGCACCAGGCCCCTCACCCATAAGATGTATTTTGGGATAATCTTGGCTCCAAATGGTTCATCTTGGGCCATAAAAGGATTAACTTAAATCTTGAAGAAGGGCAGAGCACCACACAAATTGTTATTTACATAGATTAGAGGAACAATATCAGAGTATAACATACTGGTTCATCAAGTAGGTTCTGAGCCAAAAGGTGGAACCGACTTGAAGACAGAGTTTGGGGTACATTAGCATAGCTTAAGATAAACATTTCCATAAGGAAAAGGCATTGGTTAACTTCAGGTGAAACCAGGTGTCATGGCAACACAGAATTTTAAGAGAAACCTCCTTTTCAATTTGTATAGAGAAGGAAAAAAAATATCACTAGTTTGTTTCCTCCTGCCGCTTAAGGGAGATAAAAATGTCTGACACTTGCAGGCTATTTCCTCCATTTGGAGACCCCTGGCCTTCCTGCCTGTTACCCTCTCACTATTCTCTATATATGGAATCTAGAAAGATGGTACTGATGAACCTATTTATACAGGGCAACAGTGGAGATGCAGACATAGAGAACAGACTATGGATGCTGGCAGTGGAGGAAGGAGAGGGTGGGATGAATGGAGAAAGTAACATGGAAGTATATACATTACCTTGTGTAAAATAGATAACCAGTAGGAATTTTCTGTGTGACTCAGGGAACTCAAACTGGGGCTCTGAAGCAACCTAGAGGGGTGGGATTGGGTGGGAGGTGAGAGGGAGCCTGAAGAGGGAGGGGACACACGTGTTCCTAAGGCTGACTCAGGCTGATGTATGGCAGAGGCCAACACAACGCTGTGAAGCAATTTTCCTTCAATTCAAAATAAACGTTTGGGGGAAAAATATGTTATTCTCATATTTCTGAGATAATTTTGAAGTGGTTTCTTCATAAAGTAGGTCTTTCTCTCAGTATCAAAGGACCAGACAAAGAAGAGCCCAGGGTAAATTTACACATTGAAAACCAACCACCTGCCAAGACGGGGAGGCCTCTTACTGCTGGTGCTACTGTTCATTCATTTAATTACTCTTAGGTGACCATGTCAAACTTTCTAGACAGTAAGTATCCTTAGGAGCTAAGTGCTTTGAATGTTTGAACTATATCAGTTAATGTAAAACCAGTGTCCTTGAGTGTTAGAGATAGTGTTCCAGTGAATTATAAAATATGCTAATTAAAATACAATGTTTTTTTAATGGGACTTTTTCTTGATCTATTAAGATACCTAATTTAGGGCCATGCATACATTGGCACTATGACTTTTCAAATGAAGAAAAGTGGTGATGGTGCAATAATTTCTAGTTTACAGAGTGCTCTATTTAATCATTTCCACATTTATTATCTGATTTAACGTGCACAGCTATCTTATGAAACAGGTATTATTTTTCACATTTTACAGAACAGGAAAATGGAGCTATGAGCATTCAAGGATGTGTCCCAAGTTATACAGCTAAAAAGTTATCAGAACAAGACTTTAACCTTGGGCCCTTAGTTTCAAATGCTTCATTCTTTCCCATTATATAGCACTGGTGAAAATTTTAAAAATATTTGACAAGACTAAATATCTCAGAGATTAAAGATAGAAATGATTGATATTTCTTGTGCTTGTGATTTTCTAGTAACACTACTTTAAATTTTCATGTACTATCTGATTTTGAGGTAAAATCCCTGCTTCAACATATTGGCATTTGAGGCCCATATAAATGTTCTGTTTCTACTTTTAAACTAAAATGATCAGAAAAATTTAGAGAATCAGAAAAATGAATAGAAAAATTTGCATTGCTCAGTTACAAACTTCTTATAGTAAACTATTTTGGGAGTAATCATGATGTTCAGAACTTTAGCATTTCCAGTTGTCTTGTGAATTTAAGATGCTCTCAAGTAATGAAGGGTGACCTATTGAAACTGGCATATTAGACATCAAGTAATTAGATTTGTTCCAGAACTTATCTATTTCTAAGAAACAATTGCAAGCTTAGTCCCATGTGGGATGAGTCCTGTTTGCTTTCTGGACTCTAATTTCGATAAGTCAAGGTCATTTCACTTAGCCTATGTTCTTTAAAATAGTAGTCCACAACATTTTTGGCACCAGGGAACAGTTTTGTGGGACAATTTTTCCATGGACTGGGGTGGTGGAGGGATGGTTTCAGGATGATTCAAGTGCATTACATTTATTATGCATTTTATTTCTATTATTGTTACATCAGCTCCACCTCTGATCATTAGGCATGAGATCCAGGAGGTTGGGGATCCCTTCTTTAAAACACATACACCTCCCAGAAGGGCATTGCTTTCTTTAGCACAGGGCATAGCAAATGAATTATTACTGGTTAGGGTTCTTATTGTGACATGCCAGAGAGGAGAAGACAAGGGCTTCCCTGTGGCTCAGCAGTGAAAGAATCCACCTGCAACGTAAGAGTCACAGGAGACACGGGTTCTCTCCCTGGGTCGGGAAGATCCCCTCGAGGAGGAAGTGACAACCCACTCCGGTACTCTTGCCTGGAGAATCCCATGGACAGAGCAGCCTAGCAGGCTACAGCCCATGGGGTTGCAAAGAGTTGGACATAACTGAGCGACTGAGCGTGAGCACAAGAGAGAAGGGCATTCATAGATTTGGCTGTGGAAATGAAGGTATTCTGATGTCAAGGACAGAGTTAGTGCTCCAAATATCTGGTGTCTGGACATGATGCTGAGAGAGCAGAAAGAAAATTGAGTGAGCTGAACTCTGTCTGGCCTCTCGGTTTCCAGACAATGCAGAGGAAGTTTGCATGTGAATGGCTGAATTAGTCAAAGGCCTCCATCAATCAATCAATAAATAGCAGTCACACCCTTGGAGGTGTGCCACATTCCGGACTATGGGAGAGAGCTGCGGCTTCAGTCGTGTCCGACTCTGTGCGACCCTGTAGACAGCAGCCCACCAGGCTCCCCGTCCCTGGGATTCTCCAGGCAAGAACACTGGAGTGGGTTGCCATTGCCTTCTCTGATGGGAGATAGATGCACATGAATAAACAAAAACTCCTACCTCAAGGGATGTGTAGCCTAATGAGGACATTTCAATATATTAGAGAGCCATTATGATAGGCCCTCGGTGGGTGGAGGGGAGCTGGGGGGAGGCTCAGTCTTCTTCCCTTGAGTTCAACCATCATTGAGGAATTGCTAAGCTTTGGAAGGTTTCCAGTGTCAAATGGAGCAGTGTGGCCCGGGGAGATGGACAGAAAGTGCCAGTGATGGTCCTGGGTGACTGAGAACACACACTTTCCCTGGAGCCAGCTCCTGGCTGGCAGATGTCTGTGTGTGCTTAGTCACTCAGTCGTGTCCAGCCTCTTTGCGACCCCATGGATTGTGTAGCCCTGACAGGCCATGGACTGTAGCCCCACCAAGCTCCTCTGTCCATGGAATTCTCCAGACAAGAATATTGGAGTGGGTAGCCATTCCCTTCTCCAGGGGATCTTCCCAACCCAGAAATCAAACCTAGGTCTCCTGCCTCGCAGGCAATTCTTTACCATCTGAGCCACCAGGAAACCAGACCTACCACTCCTCAAGAGGGAGATTATATACCTCTACAGGATTCTTCAACTCTCTCCAGAAGCAATAGTTTGAAAATGTAGCTAGATTGCCCTTCAGACCTGGGGTAAGAGAACAAAGGTGCTTCATTGTAAAACGTAATCGACTCCTATTCCAGGTGATCCCCTGGTAAAGGACAGGAATTCCTGCCTCGGAGCCAGTGCCAGTGGTCAGCTTGTAGCTTCCTAGGTGGTAGACAGGGGTTCAGGGTCATACATGAATTTGACCTCCACCCTTCTCGTGAAGGGGCCCAGGCGGAGCTCTCTAGAGACAGGGTTTAAGGGCAATTTGAACACCTCTTTCCTGGTCTCCAGGCCCTCTGAAGAGAGAGTCTGAAGGCCCTTGGGCTCGTGACGCTGGTCTCCCCTCTGAGTCTTGGATGGGCCCCCAAGAATGGTTTGTGGGAGGCCCAGTTTCCATACTCAGGCTGTTTCCTCCATTCCTGCCTAGGGAGGGAAGCAGGAATCCTCTCAGCACCACATTTTATATAATGTGATGCATAACAAAAACACATTTTCATGGTATTAGAAAAAATGCAAAAGGTGGTTGTGCCACTTTATTCAGCAGAGAGAACTAAATATATGTTTCTTTTTTTTCAGTGAATCATTCCCGTGATCTATTTTTCTGACTGCAAAACATCAAACTGTTAAGGAATTATAAATAGCATGCGAATCAATCTGTGGCGTTGCCCCATGCAGGTTCTTTAAATCCCAGTAATGATTTAACGGGCAAACATGCCCAGCTCACCTGCCCCAGTGAAGTGCAGTGATTCTCCTGCTGAGCAGTGAGTGATTTCTTCCCTTGTTCCAACTGGGCTCTGCGGTTCTTTTTTGTGTGTGTGTCTCGTTACTGATCCTACACGTCTTTCCAGTAGCTTGTTTATCTTGTGCATTGGGAATGCCTCTGGTGATTTTCTTTCTGCCTTGTTTTGCTGGGGTGGCATCTGGAAATGTGATCAGGCAGAGGGTGAACAGCCTCACAGAAGCATCCTGCTTTCCAACCGAGCCATGGGTTGCGGGGATCTCAAGGGCCTCCTCCACCAATAAAACATAGAACCAGTCTTGCCACTAAAGCACAATTGTATTTATATAATTTGTATCTGCTGAATAAATAATATCATAGCTGGACTGGACTCCACACACTTTTTCCCTTTCATAATTTTTGTGTTAAAGGCATAATGCAGAAAAAAGCCTTGTCAAAGCAAGCACAAGAATTCCAGGTTTGCTCACTGGCTCGGCTGATGTGGGATACCAGGTTTGGTGAGTAGGTATGGAAGTTTTCAATCCATGCAGATTCTGCTCTTTAAAATTGGTTTGGAAACTACCTCAACCAAATAAACTGAGATGAGCACGGTGAGGGACATAATCTGCGTGTAAGCAAAATGTCTGAGCCCAAGCTGAATATATCCTGTGCTTAGATTATGTTTATAACCCAAACAGTGTTGGCTTGAACCTCAGCTTACGTGTGAAGAGATTTTACCCTGTGGAGTGTGCTGTTCGTGGGTCCTTGCATTCTTGGGCGTCACCTTCTCTGAGAGCCGTGGCACCAGGGCCTTTACTGCTTTGGACATTGCTCTGTGTGCTGATTCTTCATGGCCCCACCTGTGCAAGCTCTGCCAAAGCTCCTCCTCCACGATTGCCCCCAGGATGGTCGGTGCCCAGCTATCATGAGGCACAGGGAGAAAAGAGATGTTCTGTCCACATCCTAGTCTAAGTTCCACTCCAGAGCCCTTGATTCCTGTCCCAGAATTGACTCTCTTTTCTCAGTAACTAGCCAGAGAAATATCCACTACCCATAGAGACAGCCCATTCTTACACACAGGTGTGTAACAGCTTGATACCAGTTTCTTTTGGATTATTTATTCATTAGTAATGTCTTTCGTGATAGTTGATACCAAGTCCATGCTGGGCTGTGCCAAACCCTGGCCAGGTGCTTTCCATGCACTCTCTTGTGGTGGGAAGAATGGTCTGGTAGGAAATACAGTTTCTTTCTATCTTGTGCTAAGTCTCCAACCTAGGTTTTCCACAATTTCCAGAGCATACCGCCCTCCAAAATTACACAGAGCTGAGAGACATTGCCAGAACCCTTTCCTCAATATCCCCCACCAACAGGCAAGAAATTCTTAAATGGCCTTGGCTCAATTAATTCTAGTAATGTTTCAGTTCTTCAAGCAAATTATCTTCTCAATATTAAAACTGCGTTCATGTCAATGGTTATGTCCAACTACTAGGAAAAATAATAGAGTATCTCCCTTTAGATCTATAAAATTAAAGGAATACTTAGAGACTTTGTACCAAACAAGGGTTAGCCTTGAAAATGGTGAATACACATCTTCAAACTTTTTATAGAAAGAAATTCTTTGTGGCTTAGAAAGGTTCCTTTTTCCAGATTCTAAATTCCAAGTTGCAAAACAGATAATACAAACTTTGATAAATCACCATGCGATGAGCTTAATAAGAGAAAAATGTTCTGTGTAGGTTGTTAAGCACCTTTTTTTTCCTACTTGCGTTACTTGAGGAATATAAATTAAAAGAAAAGGGATCAGAGCTAAGGGGTTAGTGTATAGGGGTGAGTTGGGAGGAAAACCTAAACATACACTGAGCACCAGCTGTGTTCAACGCTGTGCTAGATAATTTACATAAGATATTTTATTCAATTCCTCAACCATCCTGTGATTTAGTGAATATTATAGTCCTTGATGGATGAGAATAAAACATAAGCTTGGGGAGATTTCCCTGGTGGTCCAGTGGTTAAGACTCTAAGCTTCCAGTGCAGGGAGAGTGGGTTCAAACACTGGTCGAGAAACTAAGAGCCCACTCACCATGTGGCACAGCCAAAAATAAAAAAAATTTTTAAATGTAGCCTTGAGGATTTTAAATCTCTCATGCAAGCTCACAAAACTTGTTTGTATATGTAGAGCTTGGATTCAACAGAGTCTGTAAGATTCCAAATCTCTGCTCTCTCCATGACTATTTTAAACTTAGAGAATATGTGTATCAAGCTATGGAATCCTGGTTGGACTCCCTTCTTCATCCCAGAGACCACTGTATACACTTTGTTGGCCAAAACAAAAGTCACCCTGTACCTTGACCAATTCAGACTCAAGTAATTCATTCATCTGAATTCTTAGGATGTGTCAGACATTGTAGGGATTGTAGACACAAAAGCCAGTGACAGTTGCTCAGTTGTGTCTGACCCTGCAGCCACAAGCACTGTAGCCCGCCAGCTCTGTCCATGGAATTCTCCAGGCAAGTATACTGGAGTGGGTTGCCACTCCCTTCCCTAGGGGATCTTCCCAACCCTGCATCAAAGGCAGATTCTTTAGCATCTGAGCCATCAGGGAAGCCTGTGTCACGGGGGGAAGTCATTCCAGCACAAAGCACTTCTAAGTCTCTTGACATCACACTACATCCCTGGCTGCTGATCCCACACCAGTCACCCTGAGAAAAGACATGGGGTTGCAGCCTTGGATCATTTGGGCACATTAAGAGAACTTGAACGTGAAGAAGACTCTCCCAGGATTATTTGCTATTTCCCACATTCTCACCATCTTTTCTGTAACTCTGTGTAATTGACTGTGGATTTTTCATTGTAGGAGGGTATTTTCAGTCAGAAGAATATAGTCAGGGAAAAAAGGAGGTGAGGGAAGAGATTTATGAGGCTTTCAGGAAACTTACAGGAAAATCCCCTAAAAAGTCATCATTTGTTATTCTTAGTATCGACTTGTTAAAAGTGAATCTCATTACCTTTGTTTTATCTGGCATGTTTATGGAAAATGTTTATTTATTAATGAATTTTCCTAAAGCAAATGCAGTAGACACGTAAGGGCATGCTCATGATCACTTAGCTGTGCAGCTGTGTATATTTATTACTGGTCTTTAGAGACTGTTCAGAAATGGAGGGTTCCAGGAAAACAACCCCAAAGCATTCAACTTCTTAAAATGCATACATTCCATGAATCATTTATTCAAGGAATTAAGAAGCAAATATATTTTGAGTTTGTCTGTGATCAAAAATAATCTTCCTCAGCATCTTTCCCAGAATTGTCCAGAACAATGTTCTTTTCCTTCCAAGAGATGCATGTGGCTCTGAGGCCCTGGTTCAAAGAGGTGTCAGGGTTTGCTCTCCATCAGCTTGATCTGGTCACATGAGAGCATGGAGGAAGCCCATCCATGATCTCCTTTCTTGGGTCCTTGCAATTCCTGCTCCTTCCACTTTTACAGGTGTGTTGAGCATCCTGGAATTCCATAAAGTGAAAGTGAAAGTGAAGTCGCTCAGTTGTGTCCGACTCTGCGACCCCGTAGATTGTAGCCCACCAGGCTCCTCTGTCCATGGGATTTTCCAGGCAGTAGTACTGGAGTTAAGTGACCCCTTAAGGAACAGGAGGCACCACCTATGAAACGCAGTCATGCAAGCCAAGACACACATGGAGGGGTCTGCATGCCGTGTCATCACTAGCTCCCTTTTTCTGCAGATTTGGAGGCTGAGAGCCAGAGAAGGTCACCTGACCTGTCTGTGGTCACCTGGTAATAACCAGAAAAGCTGAGACTCTGACCGGGGGCTTTCCCCTGTTCCATACTGAGCTGGGGGATGTCAGGGACTTCATCTGATCTAAATTTCTGTCCCCTCAGTCTCATATGAAAGAGAAGCAATCACAGACTGGGTCTGAAACTCTGAGAACATGCCGGGTACCTCCCAGGTGGATCACTAACACTTGTCATCAGAAATCCCAGAAGAAGGGAGAAACACGTGTTTGAATGAAGTATATTCATAAAGAGTAAACACATGGTGCACATTGACCATGGAGAGAATGCCCTGCAGCAAGGTCTAGGCAGGGCTTCTTGCCTTAAAACCACAAGCTGAGGACTTAGTGTTCTGGCACCCACAGTTGCCTTTGGGCCTTGCTTCACTGACCAGCAACACCTCACAATGAGAAGGCTGTTTCCTGGGTCCTAGGCTCTGACTGTAGGCCTGACCTATTCCAAGCTGTGAAATGAGCTGCTCTCATTTTTTCTTTTTCCTTTTTTTTTTTTTAAGGATGGGGCCAACATGGATATTCTCATTAGGCCCTGTGTTTCTACATACGTGTGGGATCCTGAAACAGCTCTCCTTCCCTTCCCTTGATAAATTCTGATAAGCTGGCAGTTCAATGTATCCAGTATCTACCTCTTAGTGTCCTGGAAGCTCAGGAAGGCTGAAGAAGAGACACAGCACAATAGATTCTTGGGCTGAATTTGACTGGCAGACATATTTCAGTTGGCTTGAAGAGTATTTAAAATATTTTGAGACAGTGTTTAAAAACTGGTGGCCTCATATGAGAACCTGGATCTGGAATATGTCTTGTTAAATAAAAAAATCAGCCAACCTGTCCACGCTGGGCCACAGTTCCCTGTGGCAGAGTCGTCAGGGTCTGAGCCCTGTGGATGAGCATTCTCTCACTGAGGTTTGCCATATATCTTCATGGCAGCAATCTGGGTTTACAACGATTATTGAAGAGGAAACAATAAAAGCCGCTAAACTGCATGTCCACCAGAATTTGTGTATTCTTTTATTTACCCACTCACAAATACTTGTTGAAACCTGACTCTATGCTGGAGCCTGTTCTAATATTGGGGGAAGGATTTTCCTGGTGGCTCAGACGGTAAAGAATCTGCCTACAATGCAGGAGAACAGGGTTCAATCCCAGGGTAGGAAGATTCCCTGGAGAAGGGAATGGCAAACATGCAGCATTCTTGCCTGTAGAATTCCATGGACAGAGGAACCTGGAGGGCTACAGTCCATGGGGTCATAAAGAGTCAGACATGGCTGAGCAACTAACACTTTCACTTTCACAGTGAAGCACACAGACAAGGTTCGAACCTGTAGAGGAACCTACAGTCTAGGAGGGCAAAGAATTGAGCAAAGCCTGATTACTGGAAGAAGCCAAAGATGCCAAACTGTGCTCCACAGAGAATTACAACAGAGCTATCTGATGGGGACTTCAGAGAGGAACCCAGGAAGGCTTTTCTCAAGAGCTGGCGTCTGAGGTCTGAAGGAAGAGGGGGGTCACTTGTGTTGTCATCAGGAGAGAGGGTTCCAGGCTGAAGACAAAACTAATACAGCGGCTCTGAGTCTTGTTCAGGATTCGAAGGGAGGTCTGTGTGGCCGGAGAGTGTGGACAAGAGGAGGTAGAGAGGCGGCAGGAGCTATTTAGCCCTCTGTAGCCCAGTGAGATAGGATTTTAGTCTCAGTTGGATGCAACCCACTGGAGGGTTTTATGCAGGAGAACAATGTTATCTGCCTCAAGTAACTACTTCTGAATGTGTAAGTTTCCATTTCAAAACTGGAATTAAATCCTGCATCTAAGAGAGGTAAGCACTTCTTAAGCGGCTTCAGTTTTCCTAAAAGGAATGACTTACTCTCTGCCAAAGTTATAGAATAAGTCATTTCCTGGGGCTGCCATAACAAACGACCACACGTTTGGTGACTTTAAACAACAGAAATGAATTCCTATAGTTCTGGAGGTATAAGCTCAACATCTGAGGGCTTAAACCAAGGTATAAACCGGACTGGGCTCCCTCCAAAGGCTGGGGGAGAACCCAGTCCCTGCCTCTTTCAGCTTCCAGTGGCCACAGGTCGTCCTTGACTTGTGGTCACAGAAGCAGAGCCCGAGACACAGGTTCAGGGCAGGTAGTTTACTTGGGTGGTGATGCCAGAGGCACTGGCAGGGGAGTGGCGGGAGGTGGGGGGTTAAAATGGAGCAAGGGAGCCAACAAAAATGCGTTACTGAGGACGATGGCACTATGGGCCATGGAGGCTCCGTTCTACAATGACCATGAACTGTCAGTCATCGGCTGAAGGCTGCCTCAGGGGACGTGAACTCCCCCACACATCTGCCTGACCCCTCAGCCAACTGGAGGCCAGAGAAAGCCCTCAGCGAGGGAGGAGCTTGCATTTGGGGGCTGCAGGGCTGGCTCACCTAGGGGTGAATATGGAGAAGCTTTGGGCAGGATCTGACATCTGCTGTAGTCGTCAGCATTTTTAAGATTTCTCTTGAGCCTGTTTTATCTTATATTTAAAATTAGTGGATCTATTTCTAAAGAGATTTACTAAAGAGATAAGGTGAGAAAGTTTATAAATATTCTACTAAACAGATGGTTTCATTCACATTTACATTTATCTATATGAATAGAGAACATTTTATTTAAAATTTATTAGCAGTCGGACTCAACTCTTAAGTGCATATGAGCATGGGTCTAGTAAGTTCTTAACTATTAGGTGCATCTAAGCATGTACCTATTGTGAGCATGTAAAATAGAACAAGATTTGGCCCTCTTGTCCAAGTCACGTAGAATTAGTGGGTAAGATTCTTTACCATCTGAGGCACCAGGGAAGCCCAAGTGGGCAAGACAGAGATGCACAAATCGTTTTCATAACAGCTGCCGCGGTACAGGTTCATGACGTTGAAGAGTCAGTGTCTCATCCATCAGTTGTTTTCCACAGTAGTACTGTTTCAGGCACCCACAGCTCAGGGGCACACAGGGCAGAGGAGAACTCACATCTGTGTGTGGAATTCCTAGCGCGCTACTTCAGTTCAATCACCCTCTGTCTCTCCTGCCTCATTTTCTGCCACTTACAGGTTTTGATGCGTAAGCCACATGACCATTCATGATTTTTTTGGTCCAGACTTACAGAGCTTGTGACTAGCAGAGCCAGGTCAGAATGGAACCTGGGTGATTCCTGGACCCAGGCTTTCTGCTCCTACTGCCACACTCACTGGAGATTGATAAGATTATGTCAATTGTGTCAAGATAGGAATATTTCCAGTGGTCTGTTTACAGTATTTTCTCTTTTGACAATATAGTAGGCTGAATATAAGTTCCCCAGAGATGTCTCCAATCTAAGCTCTGGTACCTGGGCATATGTTACCTTATGTGGCACAAGGAACTTTGCAGATGTGACTAAGTTGAGGGTATTGAGATGGGAGGTTGTCCTGGATGATCTGGGTGGGCCTCATGTAATCCCAAGTGTCTTTATAAGAAAGAGGCAAGAGGTCAGAAGGGAGAGAAAATGCTATGCTATTGGCTTTAAAGATGAAGGAGACAGACGGGAGCCAAAGGATGAGATGAGGCAACCTCTGGAAGGTGGAAAGGGAGAGGGAAGGAATTCTCCCCTGGAACGTCCAGACGGACCCCAGCCCTGTGGACCCATTCTAGACTCCTGACCTCCAGAACTGTAAGAAAATAAAATTGTGCTTTTTGAAGTCACTAAGTTTGTGGTAATTTGTTACAGCAGATGGTGCAGCAGAAAGGTATCCTGTTCTATGAAATGTCAACTTTGGACAAGCTTATCACAAGGCCCTCTCTGGTCTGCAGTCTAAGCCGAGGATCCTCAGCCCAGGGATCAAGCAAGGCCTGCAGTCCTGCCTGATCATGTTTGGGCTTCCCAAACATGTGCTAGTGGTAAAAACAAAACCAAACCCACCTGCCAGTGCAGGAGACGCAGTTTTGATTCCTGGGTCACGAAGTTCCCCTGGAGGAGGGCGTGGCAACCACTCCAGTATTCTTGCCTGGAGAATCCCGTGGGCAGAGGAGCCTGGTGCCAGGCTATTGCCCATAGGGTCGCGTGTTTGGAGCTGAGCATCACGGGAGTTAACCTACGGAACAGAAGCTTTCAGGATTAGTCTGAAATACAGGCAGTATTTTACAGGCAGCCTCTTAAAAGCACATGACTCATTCAGAAATACAACATTTGGTCGATGACTATGTCAGACTTTCAGGTAAATTTAATCAATAGACAACCACTATTTTATTTTTATCCAAACCTGAATTTCATATTACATTTCATTCCATTAGCCTTGATATAAAGTGGCAGTTGATAGCAAGCCATATTGACAGGCCCTCCTGGGCATAATCTAGTAGTCACCTTAAATCATTTATTCACTGCATGATTCATGGCTTGTAAGGAGCAGGTAGTCACCAAGTATTTAAACAGAAAGCTAAATAACAGGGTACTCGAAATCTTTTATTTCAGTTATTTAATCCACCTGAATTAATTAAAGGCATTTGATCGCCTCTCAGCATCTCGAATCACAATGGGTACTATTTGTTCCTGGCACAAAAAAGGGCAAAGACACAGGTGATTTTGGGGAGTGGAGAGGGTGGGATGCCTGTGTGATTTTGTAAGTCGAGGTTCCCAGAGGCTAGCTCTGGCTGTGTGCTCCCACTTGGGGTGGTCGTCTTGCTTTGATGCAGGGGACTGATGCAAATCATTTGAAATTAACAAATGTTTCTTGATCATCTAGAAAATGTCAGGCTAGTCACTAGAGGTATAAAGATTAAGAAGGCTCAGACTCCACTCTGTAATTCTCTTAGTTCAGGGAGTATCTATGAAGTTTTTGAATTATTTTTCATTGATGAGTTATTTTGTTTTAGAAATACTGGTGACAAGAAAACCAATAGTGACTTAAGAAGCTGGTTTCTAGTAGCTTCTTGCTTACAGGCAAAATAGGTATTGAAGGTTTTCCTGGTCCCTGGAAGGTGCTTCAGCGAGAGGGATCGTCTAGTCACTCAAGGTCTGGGAGAAGAGTTCAGGGGTCTTTGCATAGTATTAGATTCCTCTTGGGCACCACTTAGCTCACAACCATGTACAGTTTGAGAATTTGAGAAGGAACTACTTTAGACCAATAGCAAATCTACAACTGGAGAATTCTGTGCTGGGCACACACTGAGAGTGAAATACAAACATGTCACAGAGGGAAACAGTGCAGACGTCTGTCAGCAGCAGAGCCAAGGGGGCTGTGGGATTCCCACAGGGTTTACTTTACTTCAGCCTGCAGGGCAGCGCATGTACCCCAGTCTTATTCTTGCAGTGTGTGAACTCTCTAGCTTTGCCACGTGGGCCTCCCCCTGGGTTAGGTGCCCAGAATTCCTGAGAACACTGTGATGCAAAAAGATTGAGTCCTCCATTGCCTCTCTTCCTCTGCCCCCTGACCCCGAGGTTTGTTAGGATTGCAAAGCAGTGGCCAGTTTACCTCCCGCATGGAGGCAGTGACATCCACTGAGAGCCGTGGTCCGTGTGAGGCATGAGTCTCCAGACTGTGGGGCTGGTGATGCCCTGGAAGGGTTTACTGTCCACTCGGGAGACTCCAAGTCCCTGTGAAGATCACTTCATCTGAGTCTGAGAGCTAAATACCCATCAGTGGTTACAATCAGTCCCGCCAGTATTAAAGGCAGAGGCTTAGCCTTTGTGGAAGAAATGGGCCTTGGGCTGAACTTTGAAAGAACAAACTGGCAGTCTTTAGGCTGATAACTAGTGGGACTCTGCACACCTCTTTTTGTCTGTGATTTGTACACTAGCTGCTCACTAGTGAGGCGGGTACAGTGTTGGCTAGAGAGTCCAGGGTCTTGAAGGAAGACAGACCTGAATTCAAGTCCCAGTCCCAACTTTGCCATTTCCTACCTTTACAGGCTTCCCTGGTGACTCAGATGGTAAAGCATCTGCCTGCAATGTGGGAGACCCGGGTTCGATTCCTGGGTCAGGAAGATCCCCTGGCGAAGGAAATGGTAATCCACTCCCGCACTCTTGCCTGGAAAATCCCATGGACAGAGGAGCCTGACAGGCTACAGTCTATGGGGTCGCAAAGAGTCGGACACGAGTGAGCGACTTCACTTCACTTCACCTTTACGGACAAGGTACAAAGTGTCTCTCACCCTCAGTGAGAAGATAAAATAGAATAACAAAACAAAAAATAATAAAATGGAACAATACTTATCTCACCATGTTTTTATAAAGAGGAAATAAAATTCTAATAAAAATAACAAGGTGCCCAACTCAGTCTGAAAATTAGAGTCTATTAGGATAATGGTTAAGTGACTGTGACAAGGACTCCCAAAGCTACACTGTTTGAAGGAAAAAGGCATAACAGCCCTAGTCATGGAGACGGTGGGATATCCTGAGATCACCCAAGATGATCTCCTTGGTTTAACAAAGCAGTGTTCTTCAACTAAATTTAACTTCTCAGGTATTGAATAAGTCTCTGTCTCTATGTATGAAGCCTTTTAACTCTGAGGAGCCCTAGGTAATTTTTTTTTTTTCATGGTACGATAGTATTTAACGAGCACCACGTTGGTACTCTAGGTAAGTATTCTACCCAAATAATCCCATGAATGCTGGGCTCTATTCTAGAATATCTGAAGTGGTCAGATACGGGCCTGGGTTAGGAAGACTTTGAGGAAGTGGGAGAAGAAGTCATTTAAGTCAGTAAAAAAAAAATAGTTGGGCTGGTGAGTCTTCCCAGGAGGTCCGGTGGCTAAGATTCTGTGCTCCCAATGCAGGGGGCCCAGGTTCAGTCCCTGGTCAGGGAACTGGGTCCCACATGCCACAGCTAAGAGACCAGATGCTACGACTAAAGGTCCTGCATGCCTAAGGAAGACTGAAGCTCTTAGTTGCAACTAAGACCTGGCACAGCCAAACAAGCCAATAAATCTATATATTTTTAATAGTAGGGCTGGTTGGAAGGGAAGTCCACTGAGAAATGGCAAAGACGACTCACTGAAGTTCTTGCACTCAAGGCAGGAAAACACCCTGCCGTTTTATTATGACAATGTTCTAAACATAGAGATGCACAGAGATCATCCGGGGAGCCTGCTTAAAATTCCCATCTGCAGAGGTGCCAGCGCAACAGATCTAGTGGACAGGAATATACATTTTTAATAAGGATCCCAGGAGGTTCTGATGCCAGTGATTCAGGGACCTCAATTTAAGAAACACTAGCATAGACTGACCTTTCAGAAAACTTTAAGATATTTCTATTTTCATCTACAAAATAGCTGCCCATTACACTTAATATTGGTAGTTTATTTTACCACTTAGGCCAGGTTCTGATTGATGATGTACATGCTCAGGGATCAAGGACCCATGAGGAACCAGGAGCAGTTTTGTTCATGTGACAACCCCTCATACCCAGCACTCACCTCTGGTGGAAGCTGGTCTAGACATGTGCTTTTGGCTGGAGCCAAAGTCTGGCCTGTGATTTCTTCCTCCCTGAATTTCTGCTTATCTCACTCTTTCTTTCTGTCCACAACAAATGATAGGCAGGACACAGTGAAAGCAATATGAGGCAAAGGCTACCAATCACACACACACTAGCCACCTAGAAGGGGAGAAGGACAGCAAGAGAATAACCTGGGCTGTAAAGCCAAGATGGTAGCCAAAGGCAACAGATTTCCAAGCATCAGAGAGGAACCTTGAAATGGTGAGAAAAGTGTTCTGTGCAAGTAAAAGAAGTGACTCTCAGGGATTGACTTTCACACAAGATATACAATGTCACTCGTGCACAGGATCAATGATCAGAGCCAGCCAGAGCCAGCCAGGCCCCTTAGTTCATGGTGAGTCCAGGAGACACCCTCCCTCCCTCTCTGTTGCTTTTTTTTTTCAGAAATCAAGAATGAATTTCTCATCAAGACCAACCTTAAGAGAAGGCTGAGGAAGTTGCATTATTCATCTCTCTCCTTTTTCTTGTAATGGGCCTGGGGCAGGAGGCACAGCTGCTAGTAAGCCACTGTCAGGAATTCCCGCTCAGCCACTGGTCAGCATCGCAGTGGGTCCCTCCCCCAAGCGAGCGACAGTTAGGGAGTGACCTTAGCAGTCCTGCTCAGCCATTGGTAGGCACCGCTGTGGGCTCTGCCCCCTCCCCATCCTCTGTATAAAAGGAGCAGAGCTGGGACTGAGGGAAGGTGGTTTTTTGAGACCCTAGACTGCCATCTTCTCAGTCTGCCAGCTTTCTGTTGAAGTCGCTATTCCTGGAACTTCCCTGGTGGTCCAGTGACTAAGATGACACACTCCCGAAGCAGAGGGCCTCAGTTTGATCCCTGGTCAGGGAACTAGACTCCCACATGCTGCAACTAAAGATTCCAAGAGCTGCTGCAGCTGAAAAAAAGAATCGCCATTCCTTGCCCCAACAACTCAGCTGATTTACTGGCCTGTCGTGTGACGAGCAGAGCAAGCATGGACTCAGTAGCATCCTTACATTCTCATAGGACCCCTCGTTCTTATACACACTTCTCTGACACAGAAACTGGTGCTGCACTGGGCAAACACAGTAGGAGCTTTGTTAAGTCTCAAGGTCAGATGCAGGCAGAGCTCAGAGATGCTTTTCACAGATGGGTAAATTCTCTCCCATGATGAGCAGCCATCCTGTGAGGGGATCAGCAGTGGCCTCCTTGCCCCATACCTCCCTTCGCTCCAACCACACACCTGCCCCCAGGGGCCTCTTTCCTCTGACCATCCTGGTGCCACCATTTTTATAGAACGCTGTGCCCTGACAGTGATCACAGCCTCATTCCAACTGCCTCATCCTTGGTACAACCAGCCTACCTACCCCACAGCCTCGGCATTTGACTCGATAGTTACATCTTTGGGCTTAGCAATGATCCAGGTATCCTGACTACAAGGTTGAAATAGGACCCTTCTGACCAACTGACATGGGGGTGCTGTCTCTCCTAAGATGCAGAATGATGTATTAGTCTGCTAGGAGTACTGTGATGAAGTTTCATGAACTGGATGGCTTAAGCCACAGAAATGTAACATCTCACAGCTGAGACCGGAAGTCTAAGATCAGTGTGTCCACAGCGCCATTTCCTTCTTAGGATCACAAGGAGAGTCCACTCCTTCCCTCTCTCTTAGCTTCTGCCTCTTTGCTAGCGATCTTTGCACATGTGGATGACCCACCCTTATCTCTGCCTTCATGTTTTGTCCTTCACATGAGTCTCTGTCCAAATTTCCCATTTTTATAAGGACATCAGTCACACCAGATCACGGGTCCAGTCTACCCCAGAATGATCGCATCCTAACCAACTACATCTCTGATGACCCTATTTCCAGATAAGCCCACATTCCGAGATACCAGAGGCTAGGACTTCAACATCTTTTTGTTCAGCTGCTCAGTTGTGTCCGACTCTTTGTGACCCCATGGACTGCAGCACTCCAGGCTTCCCTGTCCTTCACCATCTCCCAGAGTCCACTCAAACTCAAGTTTATTGAGTCAGTGATGCCATCCAACCATCTCATCCTCTGTCGTCCCCTTCTTCTCCTGCCTTCAATCTTTCCCAGCATCCGGTGAGTCAGCTCTTTGTCTCAGGTTCAGCATCAGTCCTTCCAATGAACATTCAGGGTTGATTTTATTTAGGATTGACTGGTTTGATCTCCTTGCTGTCCAAGGGACTCTCAAGAGTCTTCTCCAGCACCATAGTTCAACATCTTTTGAGGGGACACAATTCAACACATAATGGATGGTAACTTTTCTGTCATTTGTATGTACCAGGCCCCTTACCAGGGATGATACTGGAGTGAGGTAAGTGAGACACTCATCTGTAACTAAATTGAGGGAGTGCAAAATGACTCAGCAATCAAGATAAATAATATGTTAATAATTCATTTTAAGCAATTAAAGTTAGAGAAAAATTCCATAATGAACAAAACATCAACATTTAAAATAAGGGCAGCACCTGACCCCACACTTTCCTGATGGGGTCTCTGTCTCTTTCTGCTCCTAACCCTCGATCCGTGGCCTCACTGCCCTCCTCAGAGAGAGCCTTGGCTTCTCTCTCTTTCAAATTTACTTTTTATTTTTAATTGGAAAATAACTGCCTTACAATGTTGTGTTAGTTTCTGCTGTACAACAGCGTGAATCAGTTTTATGTGTACGTGTATCCCCTCCCTCTCGAGACTCCTTCCCACCCTCCCTCGCCAGGCCATCACAGAGCACCAAGCTGAGCCAGCCCCCTGTGCTATACAGCATCTCCCCACTAGCTGTTTCACACATGGCGGTGCACACACGCCGATGCTGCTCCCAGTTTGCCCCTCCCTCTCCTCCCCTCCTATGTCCGCAAGTCTCTCCTCTATGTCTGCCTCTCTATTCCTGCCCTGCAAATAGGCTCATCTGCACTGTATTTCTAGATTCCATATACATATACATATGCATTAATATACAATACTTGTTTTTCTTTTTCTGACTTACTTCACCTGGCCTCTCTTTACCCTTGAATATAATCTCATGAAATTTAGAACACAACTTAGGACATGTCTTTGGATTTTGACTTCAAAAGGCTCATTTAACACTAGGCTTGAACCTTATTCATTTCCCACTGAAGTAATTCTCTGCCAAGTACCTTCCACGTCTCTCAGACTATGAGTTTAATTAGACTACCTTAACTCTACTACTAGAGAGTTTATCTAGTTTATCAAGACTAGCTTGATATCGCAGACCCACATAAACACTTCCTGGAAGGGGTTTCTGCTTCTTTCTGATGTCATTTGGCCCTGTCAGCATTGCTTTATCTTTGGTGTTTTGTTTTCTTTAAATACCAAACAATGGTACACCCAGGACTCTCTCTCCATCCCTGGCCCCCTTCAGGAATGGACTGGATTGCTCTGGAGGTTTATTTCTCCTCACTTCGAGGGCAAGAGCAAGTCTGGGGTGGGCTGACGTCAGCCCACCCCAGACTTGCAAAACTCACCCATATACGAGAGTTGGAAAGTAGAGAAACTTCCTCAATTTCAGGGAAAGAAGATAAGCATTGAGCATCTTTCAGAAACTGACCAGGGTGAGCTGTTTTGCCAAAGTGACAGAGAAAAAGGCAACAGTAGCAGATAGGCATGTGTTATGATAAGAGAAAGACACTCCTATTGCTGACCCCATAGTCTGTGACCTGCCTGTTGATGGCTAATTGGGCAGATGAAGTGGGCACGTGGACAGTCTCTTGTCTCTGCTTCTAGACTTTTCCAGCCTCCATCACCCTTACGACTCCCAACTTCATTCTGACTTAGCTTTTCATAGCACAACCCCAGCACCCACATCTACACACATATACCACATTTACTTGCCAGCCACCTAATTCAGCAGCTAAACACACTTTAAGTCCTTATTTCTTTAGTGAAGTGTAGACTAGTTTCTGTGCTTATATGGAGGAGAAAAGATGTTCTCTGCTATGAGTTGTTTTTTTTTTAAACACCATTCACTAATAGCCTACATTTTACAGCCTCTTGGAAAATACCTCTATCAATGTGTCAATGTGCACAAAACAGCACAGATCTTGGCTCCCAGTGGAGCTTCATAAATCTTAGTTCTAAATTACATCTCCAATAAAGAAAATGTAGGAATCATTTTGCTTCGGAATAAGGATGTTTTGCAGGGCCAACACTAGGGGAAATGTTCAGTATCAAGAAGGCCAAGACCTAGAGGGCCACAGGGAACCAGGACTAGAGACTGGAGCTGGGAGGCATGGTTGCTAACAGCCAATTGCAGCTCTGCCCCTGGTGACTAGTTCACAAAGAAGCTAACTTCTCCAGGTCTTGGTTTCCTCAGGAATAAGACAGGGGGTTCAGCATGGGTGGTGACTTCCCACTCTGACTCCTAAAAATCTGTGACACTGTGCTCACTCCTGTGCCTGGATGAAGGGACACTCTGGGAGAAATCACTTCCTTTGTAAGTTAGCAGCTTGTTTCTCCAGCATTCTCTTGTAAAGATTGGTGCTGCCGACGGTCACAGTTTTCTTGAACTCGATAAATGGCACAGTACTCTGGACACAGCTGCCTTTCTGAGATGGTACTGAAGTCATCCAATTGGGAAAACAGAGGACAAGAAATAATTGTGAAGTGCTTTGGGGGAGACATAAGATGAAGAAAGAAGCTGTGCTCTCTATGGAATAAAAAGCAGTTGCACAACTGCGTGTGCGTGCTAAGTCGCTTCAGTCGTGTCTGATTCTTTGCGACCCAGTGGACAATAGCCCACCAGGCTCTTCTGTCCATGGGATTTTCCAGGAAAGAGTACTGGAGCAGGTTGTCACGTCCTCCTCCAGGAGACCTTCCCGACCCAGGGATCGAACTCTCATCTCTTATGTCTCCTGCGTTGGCAGGTGGATCCTTTACCACTAGCGCTGCCTTGGAAGCCCCAACTTGTGCCTAAAGGATTATCTTTACTCTTCAGGTCTTGCTTTTTTTTTCCTTAAAGAGCCAGGGAACTAGGGAGGAGATGGATTTCTTCAGAAACAGGGAAAGATGTGCTATCTGCAAGAAAGGGAAAACAAAGGACACGTTCTGTGGAGATGGCAGCCTGTCTGCCCTTCCCTCGGGCGGCAAGCTCACTGCGGCCCCGTTCGCCAGCTCTGGCAGGTTTGCAGTGGAGATCCCGGTGCTGCCTCTTCCCAGGAGTTCCTGCGGAAGCAGGGCTGGCTGGGGGACACTGGCTCAGCGGCACATTCGTGGTTACATTACACAACAGCTGTGGAAAGGATGAAACTAACAGAGAGACAAATGGCTGGGGAGCAAAACAAGTTAGCAGCCCTGGAAACTCAGCAACAGTACATCACGTTGGGTCTTCTCCTTGGATGAAGATGCTGGTCCCTAAATGAGCATCCTCATTGCAGCAAACTTGGCTTTGCCACCTCCCGTGTTTTTCTTTCGCCAGTTGGAGCTCATGGTACATTGCTTGTTAGAGTCCATCTTACCCCATTTCTTTCCTCCTCCACTTAGGGTCAGGCGCCTCCTTGTACCATCAACATCAACCCAGAAACACACATTGCCCCATGCATGGCCTCCAACACACACATGCCCTCGTGTGCACACTCTCCCTCTTTCCACACACACACTCCCCACTCACGTGTGAATACAGACACTCACCCTCACGGATGCACACGTTCTGGAAATTCCCAAGTTATCCACCGAAGTTGGGCCCTGGTGGTCAGGCCACTCTCTGAATTTCTCCCCCTGCTCTGAGGTCGCTGAACTGAGCATGTCCCCTCCCAGAGTTGACAGTTCCCAGTGTTCAAGAGTGTAACTGGTTTATTAAATGCTGCGAACTTGGTGAGCAACACTTATGAAGCTTTTTTTTCTGCAAAGCTGACCTTCCGACACGATTTGTCCACCCTCCACTTCCTTCCCATAGTGATGAACCTGTTGTTCCTCAGGTATTGTCAGGAATCCCCAAAATGCAGTCTGGCCACTTGAAGACGTGGTATATTAGCTGCTTTAGGGCTCAGGTCACATCCTTTTCCTGAGAGCCCTGCAGGCAGAGCATCCGGCGAACCCGACGGGGTGTGGCTGGTCTTTTCGTTTCTCTTACCTTCTGCTTCTCACAGGTGTGGTTGAGATAAAAGGGGAGGTGGGCTTAGAGAAAGGAGCACACATTTCGATTAAGCTGTGGCTGTGGGTGCTCTCTCCCGGCTATTGATAGCCCTGTGTGGAGGAATTGGGGGTGCTGGCTAGGGGTTGGGGTGGGGGTGCTGGGGAGGGTGATGCCCTCCTGATGTGGTAGCCTCTTGCAGCCCCATATCCTCTGCCTCCACCTGAGGCCCCTTCCCCCCGACACACTCCCATGGCCAACGGGGCTCCGGGATGCTGTCCTGGGAAGTCAGCTCAAAACCCACCGCATTCTGTGGTGATCCCAGGTGGCGCACACACTCCGGCCATGCCAAAGGGCGGGGGGCAAACATCACTATTCCCGCCCACTGGCCATCCTGCCAGCCCCTCTGAAAGGCAGGAAGGCAGCTCAGCAAGTCTGCTGCAGCAGAGACGGTCCAACTGAGGAACAGCCCCCAGTAACTTTTCTTCCTTACACTTCACAAAGGGGCCTTTGGGAGCCCACCTAGGACTGGCATTTAGGAGGCAGTGTTATTGGATAGACAGCCCCAAGATCCCTGCCCCTGGGGGTACGCCATGCATCACTCCCTCAAGACTGCGGGTCTGATGGTTTACCCCCATGATGAGGTCATGTTCTACCACACAGTTGCCTTTAAGAAAGGGAGAATAGTGAGGTGGGCCTGCCCTAACTGGGGAGGGCTCAGAAGATCTGGCTCCTCCTGGAAACAGACTCTAAGTGTGCGGGGGACTGGACATGCGGACTCTGCTGTTGGCTTTGAAGATGGTGGGGGCCACACAGTGAGGGAGGTTCATGCCCTCTGGGAGCAGCCCCCAAATGACAGTCAGTAAGGAAACAGGGACCTCAGTCCCACAGCTGCAAGGAACTGAGTTCTACCATAACCAGTGAGCTAAGAGAACCCGGAGCATCAGATGAGAACACAGCCACCAACACCTTGATTTCAGCTCTGAGACCCTGAGCAGAGAACTGTGCCTAGGTTTCTGAACTGCAGAGCTCAGGAACTTCTGTGTTTTTAAGCTACTACATTTGTGGTGATTTGTTACAAAGCAATATAAAAGGGATAGTAGAAAAGAGGGAGGAGAGACTCCAGTGATTTTCAGGAAGCCAGCAAGTCCCGGTTCCGACTACAGGAGCTGTGTGCACTGTAAAAGTGTGCATTCACAAATGCACACAAGAGGCAGGTGATGGGTTGATGGCAGCAGAGTCAAATAGCCCCAGGGAAATATCTGGCTGCTACTGGGGTCTTTTAAGAACAGGGGCACACTGCACTACTATTTTCGACTTTGGAAATGAGCTGCAATACCCAGACAACAGAGAAAGTTCTGTTGGACATCCTGTTTGCAATCTAAGGGAGAGCCGGCGGTCACAGCAGCTCTGTGTAACAGTGGTGTTGAAGAAGCATGACTTCGGGGTGTAATTATGAAGCAATTTTATTTTTGTCTTTCTTTGTGCTGTGGAGCTAATTGGTCTCTTGCTCCTGGATGTCCATAGCTTTTATGGTCACCTTCAGGTAATAAAAAGTCTCCTAGTCCTATTACTTCAGGTATTAAAAGGTAATTAAGATGTCTGATTCAGAGTAATAGCCAAAACTTTCAGCTTCATTCAAGGTTACAGCTGCACCTCTGGTTATCTGCGGCAGGAGGAAGTGGGTAGCTGACTTCTTTTTCTCCAGCTGTAAACTCTGCCAAGCCCAGAAAGTGAGAGGCCAGCCTGGCAGTTCCAGCTGAGGGGGAACTTTTTTCCCTTGCATCTCTGTCTTCCCTTTCTGGGTTTCACACTGGCTTGCCCAGCTTTTCCGTATTCCTATCTGACCTGTCACCTAGTTTCTGTCTCTTCTTCCCCTTCGAGTGTGGCTGTTTCCCTCACCCTCCTGCCTTTGACTTTCATCTTTTGTTTTCTATGCCCGCCCCCTCTCCCTGCACTCCAGGGCTTCAAGTTGTGTGTGCATGTGGATGACTTTCAAGCCCTCTCCAGCCCGAAGTGCTAGTTCTGTGTTGCTGATGATCTGTTGGGAATCTTGACTTCCAACGTTCCCCATGTCTCAAAGGCAAAATCGTCTCAAAGCAAATTCCCCTCCCTCTGACTTCCTTGTTCTCCTCAGCTGCACCGCAATTTCCCATGCATCCATGCTGCCTGTCATCTTCGGCTGCACCCTCTTCCTTACCCTCTGCAGAAAATCCATCGCCAAGCCCTCACATTCTGCCTTCGTGGTGGTTTTTCTCTTTTTCTTTTTTATAATTGCTTTACAGCATTGTGTTAGTTTCTGCTGTGCAACAGTGAATCAGCTGTAAGAATACATATATATCCCCTCCCTTCTTGAGCCTTCTTCCCACCCCTCCATCCCATCCCTCTAGGTCATCACAGAGCACCGAGCTGAGCTCTGTGCTACACAGCAGGTTTCCACTAGCAATCTATTTTGCACATTGTAGTGTATGGGATTCCCTGGTGGCTCAGATGGTAAAGATTCCGCCTGCAATGCCGGAGACCTGAGTTTGATCCCTGGGTTGGGAAAATCCCCTGGAGAAGGAAAAGGCTACCCACTCCAGTATTCTTGCCTGGAGAATCCCCATGGACAGAGGAGCCTGGAAGGCTACAGTCCATGCGGAGTCAAAGAGTCAGACACAACTGAGCTACTAAGCACAGCACAGCATAGTGAACATATGGACTTCCCTGGCGGCTCAGATGGTAAAGAATCCGCCTGCAACGCAGGAGGCTCAGGCTTGATCCCTGAGTTGGGAAGATCGCTTGAAGAAGCAGACAGCTACCCACTCCAGTATTCTTGCCTGGAGAATTCCATGGACATAGGAGCCTGGCGGCCTACAGTCCATGGGGCTGCAAAGAGTCAGACATGGCTGATCAACCAACACTGTCACATTCAGTGTCTATATATCACTCATAGTCACCCAATTCGTCCCACCCTCTCCTCCCCTCCTGGGCCCACATGCTTGTTCTCTGTGTCTGCGTCTCTATTCCTGCCCTGCAAATAGGTTCATCTGTGCCATTTTTCTAGATTCTACATATATGCATTAATATATGATATTTGTCTTTCTTTATCTGACTTACTTCTCTTGTACGACAGTCTCTAGTGGTTCATAGTAGCTTTTGAATAGGTCTCATCTCTATCACAACTGCTTCACCCTGGTTCTACCACTTGGAGTTAATAGTTGTTTACATTTTGGTGCATATTTTTCTAGCCTTTTCCTCCTATCAATATATTAAACAAAGAAAGAAATATTCATCCATTTTTTATAGACTAGGATTATACTGTTCATTTTATTCTGTGGAGCTCATTTTTTTTTAAAACTTAGTGTATATGGTGAAACACTTTCTAAATGACTTCATATTCATTCACACTATTTTGCAAATACTAAGGCCACTGAGGACTTGGGGTTTTGCCATGGCCTTTTCCTCTTCTTCAGTTAACAGTGACCTAAATTTCCATAGAAGAGGGAGGAAAAGAAAACTTTGCTGAAAATATGGCAAATCCTGTCCCTGGTGAACCAGAATCTTTGGATGTTGCCTGACTTGGAATTAATTTTTTTTCTTTTTTCTTTTTTTTTTTTTTAGTGTCCACAGTATTTGTTAATCATTTATTTCTTGGAGACTATTCTTCAACCCAGATACTCCTAATTTCATAGTTCAGGAACACAGGTAAGTGACACAATTTCATGGAACTCAACCCGAAGAAATTCCTTATGTTCTAAATCACTTTGAAAGATACCAGCCTTCCTCTTCTCCTCAAAATCTTTCAGGGAATCATAATTTCTGTAGAAATCTGCACATCCCTTCTTTCTTGGTTCAGCCACAGCAAACTTACAGAGAGCTGCAGCTCCCAGGGGGACAATGAATGTTCCAACAAGATGAAATCACAGACCCTTGGCCAGAAGGCCACTCATCTGAGGTTTTGTCAAAAAACTGGACATGGTAGTTTTTCTTCTTGATGGTTCAACAATGACGTTCCTCTGGGCTGATGGAGAAATGGACCTAGAATGAATTTTTGACAAGCGTTTGTGGAACAAGGGCAGGTGACGAGGAAGGAAGGCTCGCATGTGGCGGGGTACAGTGCCTGGATGGGTTGACCAGAGCTGTTATCAGGCCTGGGCATGGACAGGGCAGGGAGCCACTCCCCGTGGCTGGCAGAACTTTGATGAAGTTACCTGGCCAGACTTGTGTTCCTCCCTTTGCTGAGAAGAGGCTCCCAGTCACCTGTAACAACTGGTCCCAGTCTAAAGTTTTCCCAGGATGTGGGATTTTCAGTGCTAAAAGAGACTGGTTGCAGCAAACCAGGACAGTTGGTCACCCTCCTCAGTGAATCCCACCCTGGGTTCAGATTCTCTTCTAAAGGATAAGGATTGATCCCAGAAGCTTCAAAACCACCATCTCACCCCTGCAGGGACCTTCAGAGTGATATCTGAAAGGAGACATCCTCTAGGCAGAATGAGAAAAATAAATGTCAATCATCTTTACCCCTCAGTTATTCTAGTAGCCAACCCTAATCCCTACTGATAGGACTGTATAAAAGTGCACGTGTGTGCTTAGCCATTTCAGTTGTGGCTGACTCTTCGTGACCCCATGGACTGTGGCCCACAAGGCTCCTCTGCCCATGGAATTGTCCAGGCAGGAACACTGGAGTGGGTTGCCATTTCCTTCTCCAGGGGATCTTCCTGACCCAGGGATCAAACCACATCTCTTGCATCTCCCGCATTGCAGGTGGATTCTTTTCTGCTTAGCCACTGGGGAAGTCCCTGCTGTTGTTCAGTTGCTAAGTCCTGTCTGACTATTTGCAGCCTCATGAACTGCAGTACACCAGGATTCCCTGTCCTTCCCTATGTCCCAGAGTTTGCTCAAACTCATGCCCATCGAGTCAGTGATGCTATCCAACCATCTCATCTTCTGTGCCTCTTTTTCCTCCTGCCTTCAATCTTTCCCAGCATGAGGGTCTTTTTCAAGTGAGTCAGCTCTTCACATCAGATGGCCAAAGTATTGGAGTTTCAGCTTCAACATCAGTCCTTCCAATGAATATTTCGGGTTGATTTCCTTTAGGATTGACTGGTTTGATCTCCTTGCTGTCCAAGCCCATGTATTAAAGTACTACTAATTAAATTCATTTGCATAAACACCAATTTTATTCTTTATTACTGTGATGTGTAATAGTGAAGTATGTACCCCAAGGTACCATTATAAGTTAAGTTTTGTGTACAAACCTTAGTTTATAGGTACACTTGGCTTCCCTTAATAGCGTATTGATTATATGTCATTCACTGACAACTTAAAAACCATGGAAGGATACATTCCTTCCAGTATGTGAATGGAGGCCCAGGGCACCAGGCCCTGATGTTGAATGGGAATAAATAGTGGAACCTCTTTTGAACAGAGTCTGAGAAACAGCATTAACATACTCCTCATGGCCAAAGTGCATTTTATTCAGCCTTTGCTGCACGCAGTTGTTTTTAGAGATGTGGTGTGACCTTTGGTATCTCTGCATCTGTGAAATAATACACCAGCCCTTAAATCAAGAGTTTGTGGGATTACAAATGCTTAGAGATGGTCTTCAAATTATTATTCTAGGGCTGGTCTGCTTCCTTTCTTTCTCTTAAATAATCTGCTTTAGGCATTGAAAAGGTCTACTCATTCTCGGACATGACTATAGCTAATTTGCTGAGAGCCTCTGAACATAGCCCAAGCCTGCTTAGGACATCTGCTGAGAAGTTAAATCATTTTAAGTGGGGGAATTAGGCTAATGTTTTTGCTAGGGGAAAAACTGTGAATCTTGGTATTCTACATGAGACTTTTAATGGGGGAAATGAATTATGCTACAGATATACAAAAGAAAAATAAATCTATCTTACTTTATTAGGAGTTTGACACTTTTATTTAGAAAATTTATATTTCTAAATGCTTCCTTCATACATTACAGATGCATTTCAAATGTTACTCTGTTAGGTTAAGAGTCTATGCCTAAAAACAGATCGGGGTGAAAGTGGGGATTGGGACCACTCTGAAGTAAGAGAGAAAGAAGAGATTTATCTAATGATAAGATGTATCAAAGAACATTGCAAATCCTTTTTTTTTTTTCCCAAAAGCAGAGAATTCTGATCTGCCTGAAAGATTCTAAATAGAGAAATATTCCCTGGAAAATTACTTTTGCATCACCACTTACCTTCCCTTTTAACACAGGAAATCTAAATGGGAATTTTATATAATGGACCATCATCCACAATAGATCAGTGATAGATGGACAGTTCCCTATTTGTAGGTTCAATGTTGAATGGTATTTGCCAGACACTTAGAAAAAACTGGTGTGTTGAGGCTATTGGCTGGTGGCAACATGAGGAATTCTAGCTCAGGGAATAAAAGGCAGCTATGAGGTTCTATTCTGATTGGTTTTCAAATAAGTGCTAGAGTGGGGCTCATGGTGCTAAGAGATTTGGTTTTGAACGAAAATGGCAGTTAGCCATCTCATTCTCTCCCGAGCCCTAATGAAAGCCAAGTTCTCCACACTATCAGTTCAGTTCAGTTCAGTTGCTCAGTCGTGTCTGACTCTTTGTGACCCCATGAATCGCAGCACGCCAGGCCTCCCTGTCCATCACCATCTCCCGGAGTTCACTCAGACTCACGTCCATCGAGTCAGTGATGCCATCCAGCCGTCTCATCCTCGGTCGTCCCCTTCTCCTCCTGCCCCCAATCCCTCCCAGCATCAGAGTCTTTGCCAATGAGTCAACTCTTCGCATCAGGTGGCCGGAGTACTGGAGTTTCAGCTTTAGCATCAGTCCTTCCAAAGAAATCCCAGGGCTGATCTCCTTCAGAATGGACTGGTTGGATCTCCTTGCAGTCCAAGGGACTCTCTAGAGTCTTCTCCAACACCACAGTTCAAAAGCATCAATTCTTCAGCACTCAGCCTTCTTCACAGTCCAACTCTCACATCCATACATGACCACAGGAAAAACCATAGCCTTGACACTATAGTTCACCTGTATTACTGTGCACCAACCCCATGCAGGGGCTTCCCAGGTGGCGCTAGTGGTAAAGAATCCGCCTGCTGATGCAAGAGACACAGTTTTGATCCCTGGGTCAGGAAGATCCCCTGGCATAGGAAATGGCAACCTGCTCTAGTATTCTTGCCTGGAAAATCTCCTGGACAGAGGAACCTGACGGGCTACAGTCCAGGGGGTCACAAAGAGTCAGACAAACACAGAGCGACTAAGCACACACACACAAACACAACACCATGCAATCCATTTTCCCAGGAAGTTGTGGGGAAATATTGGGCACCGCCCACCACTTCTGGCTACAGCTAACCTACCTGTTATGTTATTTCAAAACATAAGTAAATGTCTTTGAAGAAAAATGAAGCCTGTCTTCCTAAACTAATTGTGCCTCTTTCCCCTCTGCTATTAGTTGTTTTTTTTTTTGAACCTCAGTCTCCTACCAAGGAATTCAATAAACTGAGATATTTAAGAAAAATATTTGTAAAGTGTGTCCTTTCAGAAGTGCATGTTCTTCTGGGTGGTTGACTTCTTTATGTTGCCGAACCCCTACGAGAAGGAGTGAGTGAGACATCAGCCAGCTGCTCTAGGCTCTTCTAGGACGGAAGATCTGATTAGCCTTCTCTGTGTGTGTGTGGCCAGGAGGCTAGGCCTGTGGATACGAGTCCAGTCCTGCTGTGTCAGACTCGGGCCGCTTAGGGAATCTGTTAGCTCATCTATAAAATAATGATGGCAAAGAATGTGACCACTCACCGAGCTCTTTGTCACTGTGAATAAGCATCAAGTCCTCCCTTTGTGCCAGATAGCATTATTATTCTTCATAACATCTAGCTGGGGAAGGTTGGTGCCAGGGAAGTTTAATCTTGCTCTCACAGAGGGCACCCCAGTGTGACAATGAGCTAATTCTTCCAGAGCTGGACTCTCTCAGCATTTGCTTCCTGACCGTGATTCATGGTCCTGAATACCTGTGACCCCCTGGTCCTCCTTCTGGCTGGATTTCTCTACTCAGCTAATTTATCATGCAGAATTTCATCTTGAGAGAAAGTTCAACATTTATTTCTCTTTACTCACCCTCCCAAGGGTGACTGCAGTGGGGCAGTCTTCAGCAGCCAGAGCTTGTTTGCACCGCAATTATATTTATCCAAAGTAGAATATAAATTGTGCAATATCCTCCAGCCCCCGCCCTCCCCACAAAAGATCTATCAGAAAAAGTAAAGTTTATATTACCCTTAGAAAGAACTTCAATTGCTTTGTTTTGCTTGTGGTTTCTCATTTCCTGAGACTTTGAGAAAGTTTGACCTAGCTTTTCTTTTCTTTTTTTTTTTTTCCTTTTTAATATATTTTATTGGAAGGAGAGAATGCTCTTGTCACTAAGCAACATAAATAGGGAAACTGCCCGTGGTTGTTTGTTGTATAAACAGTGCAATAGTGAAGATAAAGAACTAAAATCCTGACCTTTTCCGGTTCTTTCATAAACCAGCCTGAAATGCCAGCCTGGTGTCTGAACATGTTAATATACTGGGAGAACACCATTCACACCATGAACTTGACCTTCACAAGCAGAAGGAAGAGTGCTGGTATAGCAGTTGTTTTATGAGAATGGCCAGTATTCTTTTTATCAGTAGGTTGGAGGCACAATATACATATAATTTCTTCTTTATTCCAGGATTTTGCTTTCTGGCTCAATTTCAAAAGGCTGCTTGACCAACTACTTTGTGTCTGTCTTTTCAAATTTTGTCTGGTATCGTTTTTCAGTACTGGGAGGTACTTAAACATTGAGAGATATGTGGGCCTGTCTTCTTATTTAACAGATGAAAAGGGAGAGCTTAATTGGTTTGGGCAATGTCACCACACTGAACAAGCCGCCAGGATGTCACTAGAGTTCATGTGTGTTAGTAAGCAAATCTTGGAAAGCCTGAATAACAGATCTCCCACAATAAAGCCTCCTTTCTGAAGTGGGTGGTAAATTTTGACATAAGAACACAAAAAAGGCTTTAATCTGCTATTCAATTCCATAAATAGTTATTGAGTGGTCATCATATACTAGTAAAAATAGCTACCAGAAAGATAAAACCTCTTGAGTTCTTTGGGCTTTCCAGGTGTCGCCAGTGGTAAAGAATCTGCCCGCCATCGCAGGAGATCAAGAGACCCTGCTTCAATCGCTAGTTGGGAAGATCCCCTGGAGGAGGAAATAGCAACCCACTCCAGAATTCTTGCCTGGAGAAGCCCATGGACAAAAGAACCTGGTGGGCTACAGTCCATGACGTCGCAAAGAGTCAGACCTGACTGAGAGCACGTGCATGTGGACACACTTGAGATCTTCGCACGGTCTTTGGGGAATGGACGTCTCTCCTTTGCTTCAGCACTTGCTTGTTTCCATTCATTCCTTCACGAAGTCAGTCATTCACTCACCCAACAGACATATCGCTGAGCACATCCTATGGGTTAGGTACTGACTTGGGCCCTGAGATAACAGAGATTCTGAACAGGTTAGTGTCTACTTCAATTCAGGGAGCTTAAAACCAGATGAGGGAGGGTCAGACCATTTCGGTTTGATGGGCAGCACTAGCACAGTGTACAGGATGTTCTGGAAGCACAACCACACAAATGTGTATCTCAGGCAGTCCCAGGATGGGGTGGTGATTTTTGCCTCTGGAAGAGGCGATCTGAGTTGGGCCTTATCAGAGGGAGTTATTTATGTGGATATTGTAAGGACAGGATAGGAAAAGGCTTCCCAGACTGAGAGTGGAGCAAACACATGCATGCTCAGTCAGTTCAGTCGAGTCCCACTCTTCTGTGACCCTATGAACGGTAGCCCGCCAGGCTTCTCTGTCCGTGGGAGTCTCCAGGCAAGAATACTAGAGTGGGTCGCCACGCCCTCCTCCAGGGGATCTTCCCGACCCAAGGACTGAACCCGTGTCTCCTGCACTGATAGGAGGATTCTTTACCACTGAGCCGCTGGGGAAGCCCTTAGCAAACATAGAAGCTGCCAAATAAGAAATGGTGGGTGTGCTGTATGTATACACAGCCCTGAGACTGTGAGCTAGAGAGGCAGAATCGGGCAGTTGTTGAAAGCCTGCTGTATCTGGACCTCACACAGAGATTCTGACTGAAGAAGGCTCTGTCACTGTATGTCAGTGATTCCAAAGGGGGACGGGACAGTGGAGAACTACACACTGGCTCTTCCATCTACTGCCTGTACCTCACGTGGCCCGTACCTCTCGACACGAGAGTGCAGTCCTCCTATTTGCACAGAAATAGGAGAAATCGAATAGCTATGATAACCATAACAAGTGATATTATCAGAAAAATTAAAAAGTTAAAGCTCCTCCACTTGATGCCTGTGACCCATTTTTATTTTATCTGATTTACCGTTAACTCTGCCACAGAAAAGTAAGCTCATTTTCTTTGGTCATATTTCCAAGTAATTCATTTTGGAGGGCACACACGAGAGAGTGCTGTGCAGAATAAAAAAATTTTTTTCTATGTGACTAGTTTGCCTGAAGTGATCATCTGATTCCACCTATTTTTTTATTTTACTTTATTTTACTTTACAACACTGTATTGGTTTTGCCATACATCAACATGAATCCGCCACAGGTGTACATGAGTTCCCAATCCTGAACCCCCCTCCCACCTCCCTCCCTATACCATCTCTCTGGGTCATCCCAGCACACCAGCCCCAGGCATCCATCCTGCATCAAACCTAGACTGGTGATTTGTTTCTTACATGATATTATACATGTTTCAATGCCATTCTCCCAAATCATCCCACCCTCTCCCTCTCCCACAGAGTCCAAAAGTCTGATCTATACATCTGTGTCTCTTTTGCTGTCTCACATACAGGATTATCATTACCATCTTTCTAGATTCCATATATATGTGTTAGTATACTGTATTGGTGTTTTTCTTTCTGGCTTACTTCACTCTGTACAATCGGCTCCAGTTTCATCCACCTCATTAGAACTGATTCAAATGTATTCTTTTTAATGGCTGAGTAATACTCCATTGTGTATATGTACCACTGATTTCTTATCCATTCATCTGTTGATGGACATCTAGGTTGCTTCCATGTCCTGGCTATTATAAACAGTGCTGTGATGAATATTGGGGTATACTGTGTTCACACTATTTTACTAGAACTTTGGGACTGTGGTCTCCCATTTTTCATGCATGTACAAAAGGATATCCTTAAACATCCAGTTGGTCTGCAGCGAGGATGAGAGCACATTGGTAACCACATACCTGCCAGGGGATTATTGTCCAGTATTGATAAGGAAGTCAGTGGAGCAAATTAAGCCGAGTATATCGCTTTCCTCGGATGGTTCACAGCCTGGATCACGCAGGATTTGTCAGGACCTGAAGGCTCATGTTACACTGAATGGCCCCTGGAGAACTGCTTCTTCTGAGGGGCATTTTGCTGCACCATCATCGGCTAGACAGGGGGGACCCGGAGGAGAAGGCTGCTGTAGGATGCAGCCCCAAGGAACTCATGCTGTCTGCTGTGAGAATGTTGTCCTAATTAGAAGGACCCCTCCCACTTCCTGAGGGGACAGTCGTACTTCCCTTCAACAGTGGTTTGTTTTTATGTCATGGACACTGAATGCCCCCTTCGACGTCTGCTGGAGAACACAGCATCCACCGTGCCATCCAGTAGCTGTGGAGAAGAATTCACTGTGGGATGCACATTGCCATCATCCCTGGTTCCATTTATGTTACTTGCCTCACGTCCTTTCTTCTGTTCTTCCCTATTTTATAAACAGTCTTTTGCATTTTATACTTTGTCTTTAAATCATTTTTGGGGAAAAAAAATGTGGAGGGAAAGAGTCTTATTTTTTTTATCATTGATCTCATTCTTGCTGAGTGTGGAAACACAAAAAAACTCAATTAAAGGTAATTCAGCCTCTTTTAGTTAGAAGAAATCTTTCTGTGGGAAATATTTTATATTTCCAAGTATAGATTTACACTGAGGGATTTTTCTCTCATCTTAAGTGATCTCTGTCTCTCTCCCCCACTGAACCAGTGAAGCTGCTCAGTCCTGTCTGAATCTTTGCGACCCCATGGACGGTAGCCTACCAGGCTCCTCTATCCATGGAATTTTCCAGGCAAGAGTACTGAGTGGGGTGCCATTTCCTTCTCCAGGGGATCTTCCCAACCCAGGGATCAAACCCAGGTCTCCTGCATTGCAGGCAGACACTTTACCATCTGAGCCACCAGGGAAGTCCATCTTTCCTCAAAAGGCGCCTAGGAGCAGGAAGAAATTGTGGGGGTGGGTGGGAGAAGTGGGTGTTCATATATATGTGTGTGTGTGTGTGTGTATGTGTGTGTGTGTGTGTGTAGACAATGAATCCAGACAGTGTTGTATTGAGTCAGAACTGTCTGTGAATAATCCAGGAGGCAGCTGGCTGTCTGACTTGAAAGCCCAGCAAGGTCTAATGAGGGCTTCTTATCTTTATTTGTGAGCTGACCTAATTCTGATTACTTTTGGAGTTTACCGCTAGAGGAAAGAGGCTGCCATCTTTGTGGTACCTGTTCATCTTGAAGAGGATTAGGGTTTCTCCAGCTTCCAAATGGAGCCCTTTCTCTCCTCCCCTCATTTTTAGGTTACTGAACCGTATTTCAAAGCTTTAGAAAAACTCATCTGTGAAAGCCATTTTAAAGATTAAAAATACATTTAGGTTAACACGCATTAACACTTCAGCGCGGCAGTGTCTTACTCCCTGGGGGAAACTGTCTGGCGCAGACAGCATTCAGGGTAAATCTGGACACAGGCTTTTGGTAAGGGGCTGCAGCAGGACCCCTCCACAGCCAAGAGTCAGAGCTGTTTGCTCAAAAGGGACAGTTTGAGAAGAGGAAGAAGAAGGAAAGAGTAGAAGGGAAAAGCAAGAGTTGCTGATTCTATTGAGCTTCTGAGGATGGTAGACTGACCCTAGGGATTGCTTTTTTGGGTGAAACTGGGAGGCTTTTTGGTAAGAAGATGTGAGCCCCCTGCGGCAGAGAGAAGAGGAGATGATGTTATACCTGAGGAGTCCAGCACCGAGTGAGTGCCAATTCTTGGAGGCAGCCATGCTCCATCAGTTCCTTGAAGGAACCATATCTGCTTTCTCTTTCAGCCCCAGTCTGAGCCAGACTCTGGCATTTAGTAGGTACGAGGGGCTCTGTGGAAGCAGGATAGACTACCTTTGGTCTTTTGGCAAGTGGTTTCCATCAAGTCACAGCAAGTCTCACGTCTGGAGCCCTCATACAACAAGACATTCTGTAAAGCGTTCGCTCATTATTTACTGAGCCTGTCAAAGTGTTGGCTGCCGCCAGGGCTCTTGGGGGAGCACACACATGCCAGATGACTTCCAGGAGAAAGACAAGCAAGAGATGAATTTGCTACTCATTTTCAGGACTGTCACTGTGACAGCGTATTTGCTGTTTGCTCCCTTTCTGCTGAGGCTCTGGGAACAGGGAAAATACCATTAAGAAATAAATGCAGGGCTTTTCTGGTGGCTCAGTGGTAAAGAATCTGCCAGCCATTGCAGGAGACACAGGTTTGATCCCTGGTCTGGCAAGATCCCACACGCCGTGGAGCAAATAAGCCCTTGTGCTCCAACTACTGAGCCCACGTGCTGCAGCTAGAGCCTGCACGCCCTAGGGCCTGCGCTCTGCGAGAGAAATCACTGCAATAGGAAACCCACACACAGCAGCTAGCGAGTAGGCACCCTCCCTGCAACAAAACAGTCCACACAGCAACAGAGACCAAGCACAGCCAAAAATAAACAAATAAAATTCTAAAAAAGAAAAAAAGAAATGGAAATGTAATATCAAAGTTGTCTTAGCCTGGATGTTATGAACTGTGTGTCCTGCCCAAAGTATAAATATAGTCTCCTCTCTTTTGAGTTTTCCAGGTAATGACTTAAACTCCCACATCCTGTGTTAATGAAACCTAATACCTTCCTCTTGAGCTTTACCCTCTTGACCCTGGAATGTGACAGATCTCAGGGAGAGTTTGCTGTGCAAAGTCAGTCCTCTGCAGAATGTGATGCTGCTCCAATTTGCAGCGAGGTCCTCGTGGCCCAGATCCCTGTATGGGCGGCCCTGGAGCTTCCAGGACCATGATCCTATTGTCATCAAAGCTGGGACAAGACCATCCCACGCTTTAGTCCTCTAGGTTGTGATTCTTCCTGTTTGGCTCATTTAGTAGCCAGCGCCCCGGGGCCAGCAGCCGCAGGAGCGCAAGTCAGGACTTCCCCGGCATCTACTCTTTTCACATGCACTCCTGACCTCCACCAGGGAGCCACCCTCTGGGCCTTCACTAAACAGAAAGTTCAAGATTCTGGGCAGGCAACAGTGTCTGAGCCATGGTGCTTCTCCTTGAGGCAATCCAGTGAGTGGATGGGTTTCCAGAGATAGAGAGTGAGAAACGAGCTGAGAGCAGGCTAACCTGTGGAACACCAACGTGGCAGGAATGGTCAAGGAAAGACAAACCTTCAAATGAGACTGAAAGATGTAGGAGAAAATTTAAGAGGTTGCAGGAGATAGGCAAAAAAGTTAAAACAATATGGTCTATCTACAGGGAATGTTATGCTTTAACAAGGAGGAATGGCCAGCATTGATAGACACTGTAGAGGGCTGAAGATCAGGATAAATAAATTCCCATTGCATTTCACAATAAGGAGGTCATGGGTGCAAATCCCGGTGAGAATAGTTTTCAAGCAATACTGGCATGATAGCTACTCAAGGAGTAAGTAGAAGGTGAAGAAATGGACATAGTGAGTGTTGATGCTTCCTTGGGCTTTCCATGGAAGAAAGGACATTGCTGTTCTTGTTCAGTGGCTAAGTCCTGTCTGACTCTTTGTGATCCCATGGACTGCGGCACATCAGGCTTCCCTGTCCTTCACTATCTCCCAGAGTTTGCTCAAACTCATGTCCATCTCATCCTCTGTTGTCCCCTTTTCCTCCTGCCTTCAGTCTTTCCCAGCATCAGGGTCTTTTCCAATGAGTCAGTTCTTTGCATCAGGTGGCCAGAGTATTGGAGCTTCAGCTTCAGCATCAGTCCTTCCAGTGAATATTTAGGGTTGATTTCCTTTAGGATTGACTGGTTTGATCATCACCTTGCTGTCCAAGGGACTGTTAAGAGTCTTCTCTAGCAACACAATTCATAAGTGTTAGTTCTTCAGCACTCAAACTTCTTTATGGTCCAACTCTCACATCTGTATGTGACTACTAGAAAAACCACAGCTTTGACTATATAGGCATTTCTCAGCAAAGTGATGACTCTGCTTTTTATAAATACGCTGTCTAGGTTTGTCATGGCTTTCTTTCCAAGGAGCAAGTGTCTCTTGATTTCATGGCTGCAGTCACTGTCCACAGTGATTCTGGAGCCCAGGAAAACAAACTCTGTCACTGTTTCCACTTTTCCCCTTCTATTTGCCATGAAGTGATGGGACCAGATGCCACGATTTTAGTTTTTTGAATGTTGAGTTTTAAGCCAGCTTTTTCACTCTCTCACCTTCATCAAGAGGCTCTTTAGTTCCTCTTCACTTTCTGTTGTTAGAGTGGTATCATCTGTTTATCTGAGGTTGTTATTTCTCCTGGAAATCTTGATTCCAGCTTGTGCTTCATCTAGGCCAGCATTTCCCATGATGTACTCTGTATATAAGTTAAATAAGCAGGGTGACAATATACAGCCTTGATATACTCCTTTCCCAGTTTTGAAACAGTCAGTTGTTACATGTCTGGAGAAGTTGTTCCATACTTCTTGAACTGTACACAGGTTTCTCAGGAGACAGGTAAGGTGGTCTGCTATTCCCATCTCTAAGAATTTTCCACAATTTGTTGTGATCCACACAGTTGAAGGCTTTAGTGCACTCAGAGAAACAGAAGTAGATATTTTTCTGGAATGCTCTTGCTTTTTCTATGATCCAACGAATATTGGCAATTTGATCTCTGGTCCTCTGCCTTTTCTAAACTCAGCTTGTACATCTGGAAGTTCTCGTTTCACATACTGCTGAAGCCAAATTTGAAGAATTTTGAGCATTACCTTTCTAGCTTGCATGCAAAATGAGTTCTATTAAAACATTTTTGGCATTGCCCTTTTTTTGGGGGGATTGGAATGAAAACTGACTTTTTCCAGTCCTGTGGCCACTGCTGAATTTTCCAAATTTGCTGACATATTGAGTGCAGCACTTTAACAGCATCATCTTTTACGGTTTTAAATAGCTCAGCTGGAATCCCATCACCACCACTAGCTTTGTTTATAGTAATGCTTCCTAAGGCCCACTTGACTTCACATTCAAGGGTATCTGGCTCTAGGTGAGCAACCCACCATTGAGGCTATCTACATTGTTAAGACCTTTTCGTATAGTTTTTCTGAGTATTCTTGCCATCTCTTCTTAATCTCTTCTGCTTCTGTTAGGTTCTTGCCGTTTCCGTCCTTTATCGTGCCCATCCTTACGTGAAACGTTGCCTTGATATCTCTAATTTTCTTGAAGAGACCTCTAGTCTTTCCCATTCTATTGTTTTCCTCTTTTTTTATTTTTTTTTGCATTGCTTACTTAGGAAGGCTCTTTTATCTCTCCTTGCTCTTCTCTGGAACTCTGCATTCAGTTGGGTAGAAATAGAATGATGGATGGACGAGGATAGCATGTTAAGAAGAGCTTTTGTTTGGTGTTTGCTTCTTAAGATGGGAGCGTCTGCAGTACTTTCAATACTGGTGGAAGAGAGTCAAGTGAGGAACAGATGCGGGAGAGAGAACATTCAGTAAAGAGGATTCTGTTTCCTTCAAAGGCAGCTGAGATTGGGGATGAACGGGTAAGGCAGAGATGCATTTATGGAGGTGGAGGTGTGTCTTTCTTTGTAATAGGAAGGAAGCAGAAGAGGGTTGTACATTTGGTGTGTGGAAGTTGAAGCAGTTTCAACACTTCAGCTAATAGGAGACAAAGAATAAGGCATCGGATAACGGGCTCCATTTATGATATTAACATGGTTAGTTCAGACCCCAAAGTGGAGGCCTGGGGATGATGTTTCTTGACTGAATCCCAGTGTCATCAGAGGGTGAGATGGTGGATTCTGAGCCCTCTCTTCAGATCTGTGAGACAAATTCAGGATCCCATGCTTGTTCTCTGACCGCCGTGTCACCTAACATGTGATAAGAAATAGTTTGGACTTTTTACTTACTAAATTGAAAACTGTTTACAGGACACCTTCAACGAGCCAGGATTTGGGAACATGAAAGGAGTAATTAATGTTTCTGCCTTCAAGGATCTTGTCCCCCTAGTGACATGAAATGCATTTCAAAGGGAAGCTGACTTTTTAGAATGACTTTTAGATGATCTGCTGCCTTTGAATATCCAGTTCAAGATTACTTTCGACAAATAAAAATGGTAAGTAATAGCTTCTTTGGGGATACTGTGCTCTATTAAGATGAGCAAACTGGGACAAAATTAATTTAATGAATTTATGTACTAATTAATAATGAAGCATCTCTGTTTTATCTAGTGCTTTAACTTGCAAAATGCTCTATATTTATTGTTGCTCTTTATATTACACAGACATTCTCAGATACATTACTTAAATATTTTATACATTATTTAGTAACCACAACATTAATCTTTAAAGTTAATTCTCTTTTTGGCTGTGGCATGTGGGAGCTTAGTTCCTCAGCCAGGGATCGAACCCATGACCCTCACATTGGAAGCACAGAGTCTTACACTGGACTGCTGGGGAAATCCGAAAATTAATTCTTAATACCTACCATTGGAAGAGAAAGGAAGGATTAAAAAGATAGCATTTATTTTGTACCTGTAATGTGCCAGGCATCTTATATGTGTTATTCAATCTTTACAAAATGGATGACGCGAATGTTAGCCCCATTTTATAGACAGAGAAGTAGAGGGGCAGATCTAGACCAAGGCCATTTAGCTGGGGCAGGGGGTGGATGCCTGGGAATCAAACTCAGGTCTGCTGATGCTGTAGCCTTTACACTGTGTAAAGTTTTCTTTGGGGTTATTAAAATAATCTCTGCATCTTTGCAGCCACTCTCTGAAATGGATAAGAGCACAAAAAAGTTAAGAGTCTCATCCAGGTGGTGGCCAGGTGGACCTCTGGCTTTTAGTCTGCCGCTCCCCCCACCCACCCCATATTGTGACTCTGAGTCACACATGACGTCTCCCCACTGGGCATTACCTACAGCAATGGGCAGGAGAGTCTGCAGGCACTCAGGAGGGCCCAGAGGGTCTGACCTCCAGGAGTGGGTTATCCCCAGGAGAATCTGACTCTCTGGCTTGTTAATTTATAGCATCTGCATTCCTGCTGTATTATGGTTGACAGATACTAATATTCAAGCTTCCTCCATTTCTTAGGAAATAAACAGGAGAGGCAAAGGAACAAATTAAAGTAAGAGGTTTGTTAAGGGTTGGGGAAATAGTGACAGATTGTGGAATTTCAGGAAGAGTCAAAGTTGATCAACAATCTGAGGGACAGATTGATAGAGAGAAAATGTAAAAACAACAATAATAACAATTAACAAAAAAAACAAGCTGAATCTCTACATTCCTTAAGCAAGATAAGGAGTAAGTGTGGTCGTCTCTGAAGGCAAGTGCCAGCAGTTTCGAGGTCCAAGCTGTTCAACAGATAACTGTGGAATGATACTTAGACTGAACTTGAAGAGAGGCTCACCTGAAACCTGAGAGGACATGCTCATCTTCTAATGGACCGGTTGTAAAAGACTAAGCAGATTATGCTGTGTCCAACGCAGTCACTCAGTTGTGTCCAACTCTGCGACCCCATGGACTGTAGCCCACCAGGCTCCTCTGTCCATGGGGATTCTCCAGGCAAGAATACTGGAGTGGGTTGCCATGCCCTCCTCCAGGGGGTTCTTCCTAATCCAGGGACAGAACTCTCGTCTCTTATGTCTCCGGCATTGGCAGGCGGGTTCTTTACTACTAGTGCCACCGGGAGGCCCTGAGGAGGCTTTCACTCCACAGAAAATTACCACTAATTGGAGTTTCCCTACTTTAACTGAAGTGAAGTGAAGTGAAAGTTGCACAATCGTGTCTTGACTCTTTGCTATCTCATGGACTACACAGTCCATGGAATTCCCCAGGCCAGAATACTGGAGTGGGTAGCCATTCCCTTCTACAGGAGATCTTCCCAACCCAGGGATCGAACCCAGGTCTCCTGCATTGCAGGCGGATTCTTTACCAGCTGAGCCATAAGGGGAGACCCCCCTACTTTAAAATAGATGACAATTCTGGCATCTACTGTGCTAATGTCTTGCCTGTGCTGCCATGGACCACTGAAGAGGTCCACTCCTACCTGAAGACCTTTGTCTGTCCTTCCCAGATTCCCAGGCTTCCCAGAAGTCTGGGTCCTTTGTCCCCCTCGGACCCCCAGGCTAGGCTGTCTCTTGAGTATTATCATCATTCTTCTTTCAAACATAATTCTGTCTTGTCCTGTTTCCCTTGATTTTCCTTTATAATGAACAGCAATCTATATCCCTTCCAGGTCAGTAACATCTCACTTATCTAGGAATATTTACATTTTATTTACTTTCTTTTTGCCCCTTCTCTTTGGCTGTATCGCATGGCATGTGGGACCTTAGCTCCTGGACCAGGGATCAAACCCATGCCCCCTGCAGTTGAAGTGTGGATTCTTAACCGTTAGAAGTCCCAGGAATATTTACAGTTTAAACAGGTACATTTACCTGCACTCTCCTTTGCAAAGGAATCAAAACCTCAACCTAGAAATAGTTTCAAAGGGGAGACTACCTTGATCTCTCCCACACTGATTTTCTCAAATACGAATCCCAGCCTCTGAGGCCACATGGTTGTACTTTGTGGCCAGGAGGTGGGGGTAGGGGAAAGTTGTCACTTCCAGTTTCAGTAATGGGAAGCTGGGCCTGCTTCCCACCATGGTTTAACTGGGGAATTTCCCCAGACAAACAATACGGTCTTCTTAAAGTATATATATATATCTATGTGTTAGTCGCTGAGTCATGTTCCAGCTCTTTGCAACTGCATGGACTGTACCCTGCCAAGCTCCTTTATCCATGGAATTCTCCAGGCAAGAATACTAGATTCTCCAGGGAATACCTTCTCCAGGGAATCTTCCTGACCCAAGGATTGAACCCAGGTCTCCTACATTATGGCAGAAAGTAAAGAGGAACTAAAAAGCCTCTTGATGAAAGTGAAAGAGGAGAGTGAAAAAGTTGGCTTAAAGCTCAACATTCAGAAAAGTAAGATCATGGCATCCGGTCCCATCACTTCATGGCAAATAGATGGGGAAACAGTGGAAACAGTGTCAGACTTTATTTTTGGGGGCTCCAAAATCACTGCAGATGGTGACTGCAGACATGAAATTAAAAGACGCTTACTCCTTGGAAGGAAAGTTATGACCAACCTAGATAGCATATTCAAAAGCAGAGACATTACTTTGCCAACAAAGGTCCATCTAGTCAAGGCTATGGTTTTTCCAGTGGTCATGTATGGATGTGAGAGTTGGACTGTGAAGAAAGCTGAGCACTGAAGAACTGATGCTTTTGAACTGTGGTGTTGGAGAAGACTCTTGAGAGTCCCTTGGACTGCTGGGAGATCCAGCCAGTCCATCCTAAAGGAGATCAGTCCTGGGTGTTCATTGGAAGGATAGATGCTAAAGCTGAAACTCCAATACTTTGGTCACCTCATGCGAAGAGTTGACTCATTGGAAAAGACCCTGATGCTGGGAGGGATTGGGGGCAGGAGGAGAAGGGGATCACAGAGGATGAGATGGCTGGATGGCATCACTGACTTGATGGACATGAGTTTGGGTGAACTCCGGGAGTTGGTGATGGACAGGGAGGCCTGGCATGCTTCGATTCATGGGCTCCCAAAGATTTGGACACAACTGAGTGACTGAACTGAACTGAACTCCTACATTACAGGCAGACTTTACTGGATTGATATATAGTATATAAAAATCATCTATAAAATACAACATATGATTCTACTTCAAATGCAATATATAATTACTTATAATATACATAATATAATATGCACAGCATAATATAGCAAATAGTTTGTCTTATTTCTCCTTTTGCTTAATTTCTCTCTTTCCCAGTTAGTATTTGCTTGAGCATTGGAAATTCATTAAGCCACAGTTACTAAAATAAATATTATTACTTTTTAAATAGGTGGTTAGAGAGAAGGTTAAAGAAATATTTTTAATGATTTATTTGGAGTCTCTTTTTGTAATTGTGTTCTGTTTCTGCCAGTGTAATGAGGAAATTGAAAGTCAGCTGGATGTCATTTTAAGCTGCTAATCACTCTCATTTCCCCATTTTATTTTTATAAGTCTATTTCAGTGCCTATTTCAAGACATTAGGTAGACATATTTAATTAAATAATCAATGAGTGATCAGAAAGAATAAAAACAGTAGAAAACAGAAGAAAAGGTTTTCCAAAAAAACAGATAAATTAATAGACGAATAGGTAGGAAAATTAATTGGTGAATGAAACCGAAAAGCTTCAATCAAGTACCTGATTAAAAAGCATCCTCCACCTTTTCCCATCCATCAGCCATGCATCCATGCTACATGGGTGGCCTCTACACCTGGCTATTACAGATTTAGGAATAAACGTTCACACAGTTTTATTTTGTTTGTTTTTTTTTCATTGACTGTATTCTTCACACTGTACATTTCAAAACCTGTGTATTTATTCTGCAACTGGAATTTTGAATGTCTTAATCTCCATCACCTATTTCTTTTCTTTCAACAACACCCTCCCCTGCCCAACACCTGTTTATTCTCTGTATCCATGACTCTGTTTTGTGAGTTCATTTGTTTTGGTTTTTAGATTCCACATATAAGTGAAATCATGTGGCATCTGTCTTTCCCTGACTTAGTTCACTTAGCATAATACCCTCAGAGCCACTCATGTTGTTGGAGAGGGATTCTATTCTTTTTTGTGGCCAAGTAATATTCCATTGTAAGTCATGTGTGTAGGTGTGTCTTTTTTACCCATTCATCTATCCATAGACAGATAGCTTCTATAACTTGGCTATTATAAATAATATGAGTGTGTATATATATATGTTTCCAAATTACAGTTTTTGTTTACTTTGGGAAAATATTCAGAAGTGAAATCACTGGATCATATGGTAGTTCTATTTTTAAAGTTTTTTGAGGAACTTCTATACTGTTTTACATATTGATTGAACCAATTTACATTCCCACCAACAGTGCACAGGGGCCCCTTTTTTCTACAATCTTGCCAACACTTGTTATTCTTTTTGTCTTTTTGATGACAACCTTTCTGACCGGTGTTAGGTGAGATCTCATTGTGGTTTTGATTTGAATTTCTTTGATGATTAGTGATAGTGAGCATCTTTTTACGTGCCATTTCTTCAGAAAAATGTCTATTCAGATCCTCTGCCCATTTTTAAATTGTTTGTTTCTGATGTTGAGTCGTATGAATTCTTTGTATATTTTGTATCACTTTTTCACAAGACTGGCATCATTATCTATTTCACTAGTGGAAATGGTCTCTATCCACCCATATATAGAGAGAGGTGATTTGAAGACCCACTTTATATCAGATCTACTTGACAGAGAAGCACTTCATAATAACTTTTGACAACATTACATTCCATAGAGCCTGGAAAAGCAGTGCAGTGGGGTATCCACCCTCTCAAGGAGTCAATGCATCTACGAATGCATTTGGAATCCATTCACGCAAAAATAGGAGAAGACACTATCATACAATACTCACAATTATGGCCCGCGGAGTCTGAGAAACCAGAGCAAAAATTACAGCCCCACAACATCCTATACGTGTGCCCACAAGCAAATAATCCATGCTTTCTAAACCTCTAAACACCAACCCACAGCAAGGAGAAGAGTCACGGTACTTACCTTGCAGAGCTCCTGGAAAGAGTACACAAGCAAAAAACTCTTAGGATGCTGCCTGGCATGCAGTCATTGTTATCATTGGAATATGGCTATTAATCCTTTAATGATCTATAATTCTATTTTAAAAGTTCACATATCACTTTCCCACTTGATGCTTACTACAGCCTATGTTGTAGACATTTTTAGTATTACTCTTTCATGCATGTTATAAAAATTATTTAAGTTCACAGATGTGGAAATAATTGATTAAAGTCCCTCAGGCTAGTATTTGGTGAGATAGGAGTTTCAACTTAGGTCTTCATAGTATAGGACATTTTCCTGGAATGTCATCAGTCAGTTATGTAAAAAGTTGATTATGTCACTATGTTTTGGTGTGTCAATTACACATTTCATGTGAGCATACACTGGAACTTCTGAATTAAAATAGAGCTTTAGATCTTGTAATTTAATAGTGGAGAGTCTGACTACATGGTTATTTCTTTTTAAAAATGTCAAACATGACATAGCAACTGAACAACTAAAACGTTGACGAACAATTGAAACACATTAAACTGAACATGTATAAAGTGTACAAGTATGTATACACACATGACTCCATCAGTACCATCGAGATAAGGAACACTTTCATCACCCCTAGGGTTGCCTGGGTCACCCTTTCTTTTTTTCTCTTCTTGCCCCTCCCCCATCTTCAGGCAACCACGCCGGATCTGCTTGATATCACAATACAGAAGTCTGCAGTTTCTAGAACTTCATATAAGTGAATCATATATTACGTTTTTGGGGATTCTGGTTTCTTTACTCAGTGCGATTATTTTGATATTTACACATACCACTAACCCACTCTTTCTTACTGACCTATAGCCTACTCTTTTAGGGATGTCTACAGTCATTTACCCATTGTTCTATTGTTGGACATTTGAAATGTTTCTCCTTTGGGCTACTATAAAGAAAGCTCTACGGACATTGATTTACAAGTCTTTGTCAGTTATCTGAATACATTTCTTCCCATAGGAGTTCAATGGCTAGGTTATATGTCTGGGGAGGTGTGTGTTTAACTGTGTAAGAAACTGCCTCCCTGTTTTATTTTCTTCTTTAAAAAATATTCTTTCATTTATTTGTCCACATCAGGTCTTCATCAAGTCATGTTGGATCCTTTGCTGCGCACATGGACTCTCTAGTTGTGGCTCTCGAGCTCAGTAGTTGCAGTGCGTGGGTTCCAGAGCTCATGGGCATCAGTATTAACAGTTGCTCCTTGGGATGTGGGATTTTAGTTCCGTGACCGGGATTGAACCCATGACCCCTGCAATGCAGTTAGATTCTTAACCACTAAGACCACTAAGTCCCTCCTGCACTGTTTTTCAAGGTGGTTTTACCATTTTCCATTCCTACCAGCAGCAGATGACAGCTTTAGTTTCTCCACATTTTTGCTGACTGACTGTAGGTCAGTCTTTAATTTTAGCCATTCTAGTGGGTGGTCATAGTATCTTCCTGTGGTTTTAACTTGCATCTCCCCAGTGAGTATCTTTGATGTACCTAAATGCCACCTATCTTCTTTTCCAAATTGGGCCATTTGTCTCCTTAGTGATTTATAAGGCTTCTTTCTATAGCCCAGATACAAGCTTCTGGGGTGGGGAATGTTTTTGTAAATATTGTTCTCTCAGACCATGACTTACTTTTTATTTATGTGAGAGTAGGCATAGGAATTTCATTCATCCTGAGCTCTTTTATTGTGATCCACACAGTCAATGGCTTTAGCATAGTCAATAAAGCAGAAATATATGTTCTTCTGGAACTCTCTTGCTTCTTTGATGATCCAGCGGATGTTGGCATTTTGATCTTTGGTTCCTCTGCCTTTTCGAAAACCAGCTTGAACATCTGGAAGTTCACGATTCAAGTATTGCTGAATCCTGGCTTGGAGAATTTTGAGCATTATTTTACTAGCATGTGAGATGAGTGCAATTGTGTGGTAGTTTAAGCATTCTTTGGCATTGCCTTTCTTTGGGATTGAAATGAAAACTGACCTTTTACAGTCCTGTGGCCACTGCTGAGTTTTCCAAATTTGCTGGCATATTGAGTACAGCACTTTCACAGCATCATCTTTCAAGATTTGAAATAGCTCAACTGGAATTCCATCACCTCCACTAGCTTTGTTCATAGTAATGCTTTCTAAGGCCCACTTGACTTCACATTCCAGGATGTCTGGCTCTAGGTTAGTGATCACACCATCGTGATTATCTGGGTCACGAAGATCTTTTTTGTACAGTTCTTCCATGTATTCTTGCCACCTCTTCTTAATATCTTCTGCTTCTGTTAGGGCCATACCATTTCTGTCCTTTATCAAGCCCATCTTTGCATGAAATGTTCCCTGTTATCTCTAATTTTCTTGAAGAGATCTCTAGTCTTTCACATTCTGTTGTTTTCCTCTATTTCCTTGCATTGATCGCTGAGGAAGGCTTTTCTATCTCTCCTTGCTATTCTTTGGAACTCTGCATTCAGATGCTTATATCTTTCCTTTTCTCATTTGCTTTTCACTTCTCTTCTTTTCACAGCTATATGCAGGTCAGGACACAACAGTTAGAACTGGACATGGAACAACAGACTGGTTCCAAATAGGAGAAGGAGTATGTCAAGGCTATATATTGTCACCCTGCTTATTTAACTTATATGAAGTGCTGGCCTGGAAGAAGCACAAGATGGAATCAAGACTGCCAGGAGAAATATCAGTAACCTCAGATATGCAGATGACACCACCCTTATGGTAAAAAGTGAAGAGGAACTAAAAAGCCTCTTGATGAAAGTGAAAGAGGAAAGTGAAAAAGTTGGCTTAAAGCTCAACATTCAGAAAACTAAGATTGTGGCATCTGGTCCCATCACTTCATGGCAAATAGATGGGGAAACAGTGGAAACAGTGTCAGACTTTATTTTGGGGGGCTCCAAAATCACTGCAGATGGTGATTGCAGACATGAAATTAAAAGACGCTTATTCGTTGGAAGGAAAGTCATGACCAACCTAGACAGCATATTCAAAAGCAGAGACATTACTTTGCCAACAAAGGTCCATCTAGTCAAGGCTATGGTTTTTCCAGTGGTCATGTATGGATGTGAGAATTGGACTGTGAAGAAAGCTGAGCACCGAAGAATTGATGCTTTTGAACTGTGGTGTTTTAGAAGACTCTTGAGAGTCCCTTGGACTGCAAGGAGATCCAACCAGTCCATCCTAAAGGAGATCAGTCCTGGGTGTTCATTGGAAAGACTGATGCTGAAGCTGAAACTCCAATACTTTGGTCACCTCATGTGAAAAGTTGACTCATTGGAAAAGACCTTGATGCTGGGAGAGATTGAGGGCAGGAGGAGAAGGGGACGACAGAGGATGAGATGGCTGGATGGCATCACCGGCTTGATGGACATGAGTTTGAGTGAACTCTGGGAGTTGGTGATGGACAGGAAGGCTTGGCGTGCTGTGATTCGTGGGGTCCCAAAGAGTTGGACACGCCAGAGCAACTGGACTAAACTGAACTGAGCTCTTTTAGCCTCAGGACACTCTGTTCTTTTTTTTATAAAAACATTTTATTTTGTATTGGGGTATAGCTGATTAACAATGCTGTGATTCAGATGGACGGCAAAGGGACTCAGCCATACATACACATGTATCTGTTCTCTCCCAAACTCGCCTCCCATCCAGGCTGCTACATAATATTGAGCAGAGTTCCATGGCTCCTCCATTGATAATGCTACATGTGAATTTCTTTCTATGACTTATACAACTAACTTCTTTCTGATTTGGCACAATTCTTAAAAGGAAATAATTTATAACAGTTCAAGAATATCAGCCTGCTGACTATTTTGTGCTGGAATTTCAGACGTCCTGAACAGAGACTCTGGAGTCTCAAATGGTGAGAACAGATGTCAGTTCTGGCTCAGTGCCACTACAGATTCAATTAGCCCTCAGATCTACCCATGCTCCATGTCCAGGAACTTCCCAGAATTCACTTCCTAGGCTTGTCCACCCACCTTGCCCTCCTGAGAGTTAATTCTAAAGGAACCTCCCTTATATAAGATCAGTAAGTACCAGGGATACGGTATACAACATGATACATACAATTAACACCACTGGGTTGTATATGAAAGTTGTTGAGAGTAAATCCTAAGAGTTATCATCACAAGGAAAAAATTTTTTCTGTTTTTTTCTATGTCGTACCTGTATGAGATGATGGATGCTCACTAAACTTACTATGAAACTTACATCTCATGATATATGTAAGTAAAATCATTATGCTGTCTACCGTAAACTCATACAATGCTATATGGCAATTATACTAATATCTGAATAAAACCTAGAGGGAAAAAAGTGTAGCAGTTGCCTCCTCAGGACAGAGGAGGCACTTGGCACTTTTTCTCACTGGTGGGAAAATTCAAGAGTAATGAAGGCTTTGTTGCCCTACAAGCCTGTTCTGCAATCTCCCATGCCTGGCGGGCACTGGGCGTGTGCACAAGTTCCCCCTGGTTCCCCTGTGGCCTCCAGCTGGGGACTGTCATCTGCAGCGAGTCCTTGAGACATGGGCGGACATGTTCACACTAGTCTTTCTCTCTGTGTGGAAGAGTCAATTGTTCCCCACCCATCTGGATGCTGCTCACTGGCAAATCATGGAACAGGCAAAATTTCTATTTTTAGTTGCTTATTTCGGAAAAAAAACCACATAAGACACCATTATAATCAAGTATAATTTTCTTTTGTAAAACAGAAACTCTGGTCTTTCTGCTTCCAACCCTCCTTTATCGACGTCTACTCCATGGGTGAATCAAGGTGACCTCTGTCTTGCGTCATCCTATAGAAACTAGCTGGTTTTCCTGACAACTTAAGCTGTGCATTTTATAGTGAATTTCAGGTTCTGAGAGAGGCCTTTCTAAGAAATGAGTAGCTGCAGAGAGAGAGCCTTACAGAAAAAGCTAGAGTTTGGCTTCCTGAATGGAGAGAGCTTTAATATAAGAGGGTGTGAATCATAGGGAATAAAAATGGGGAGTCGGCAGGAAGGAGTCTTGGAAGATTTTGAAGGTAAATTCCAATTAGAAGATAAAAGGAAAAGAAACCTATTGCTAAAACAAGGTTGTGTGATGATCTTTGCAGCTGGGAACATGATTAGAATGCAGAGGTGATAATAAAACACGGGTGGTGAAGGGAAACTTTTAAGAGCTGAATGAATAAGGAGGTAAGGTAAAATATTTTAAATCATGTTTAATGAGCTTGAGATAGAAAAAGCCAAAAAGCAGAACTGAAAAGCGCCAAGAGGAAATTTTTAAACAACTTAATACACTTCTTCCCTGTAATGAGGTGGGGGATGGGAAGAGATAGGCGGATCCTTCTCTACAGAGGTCTGCAGTGAGGGGCAGTCCAGGCAGATGGTCCAGTAGGTGGGAGGTGGAAAGGAGTGCAGGACTCCCCTCCTGTCTGGCCTCCCCATCCCCCCATGCTGTAGCTGCTTTTCTGCCAGATTATATACAAAAGTCATTTTTAGCTGTGGCCTCCCTGCACCCTAACTCATGTCGAGTGCGCTGAGCTGTGGCTGGCACACTAGGGTGCAGATTGACACCCAGACATGCCATTGATTGATCACCTATTCGTTTAGTACTTAATCATAACTGGCAGCACATGCCAGGTATGTGAACGTGCTTTGTTTCGCCAGTCGTATTTTAAGCACCGTTAGGACACAGACTATAGTCCCTCCATCTTTGCTTTTCCCATGGCACCCAGCCAATTGCTATAAAAAGAGAAAGGGGGGACTTCCCTGGTGGCTCAGTAGTGAACAATCTGCCTGTCAATGCAGGAGACACGAGTTCGATTCCTGGTCTGGAAAGATCCCACATGCGGTGGGACAACTAAGCCTGTGTGCCGCAGATACTGAGCCAGTGCTCTAGAGCCGGGGAGCCACAGCTACTGAGCTCACACGCCCGAGAGCCCCATGCTCCACAACAAGAGAAGCCACCGCAAACGAGAAGCCCATGCACCAAAATTAGAGAGTAGCCCCCACTCGCTGCACCTAGAGAAAAGCCCACACAGTGATGAAGACCCAGCACAGCCAAAAATAAATAAATAAACAAAATCATTTTCCCTCGTGACTCAGACAGTAAAGAATCTGCCTGCAATGCAGGAGACCTGGGTTTGATCCCAAGGTCAGGAAGATCCCCTGGAGAAGGGAATGGCTACCCACTCCAATCTTCTTGCCTGGAGAATTCCTTGGACAGAGGACACTGGAGGGCTATAGTCTGTAGGGTGGCAGAGGTGGACACGACTGAGTGACTAACACTTTCAACACGTTCATAGTTTAAAAAAAGAAAGTAATCAAGAAAAACATACAGGATGGAGATACAGCTATCTGTCTCATAGCTGTCAGATTTTCTAAAGTGTCTTCAGGCAAAAGACCATACAGATATGGGGCCATCTCCAGAAATTCTGCAGTCCTCAGACTGATTCGGATTATCTTATGGGTCCAGGGACTGAAGAACTGTTAACACAGTTCTGGGTTCCCATTCTTGCATCTAATCAGCATCTGAATGTTGCCGTTTGTCTGAATGAGAAAAGGATGCAGGGGCTGTCTTGTCTACTTCCTTCTTGTTGGGTAATACCAGCTGTGTCTCTAATTGCTGGGTCTTCATTGCAGAGGAGCAGCTGGGGAAGGTGGGAGTCACCTGATGGAGTGCCCTGGACCCACGTCTGAACCTGGGCTCCTAGCACATGAGTTTTCCCATCCTTGGGATTCAACAGGGATTTTTCACTTAGCAGTTTAGATACTAAGCATGCCAGGAAGAGCCAATCATGTGCTGGTTAAACTACATAGAAACCTGTGGTAGATGACACGTGGCGCTCAGACATGTTTTCCTCTGTAACCGGCAGTTCCTTTTCATTATGACCAGGGTCAGTGTTCTCAATGATCAGGTTTCTCTCCAGGTCCACATGTTGGTCTTAGCCTTGAATATTTTGTGCTTGGATTTGTGCTTTCTTCATTCTTGAGTCTCTTGCAGTCTTTCCTGCTTTTTTTATGAGGCCCTTATTAGCTCAATGGCTTTTCAAAGTGGTACACGGCCTTCCAGCATTGCTGCGTACACAACTGTGGATACAGATGGTTCTGTTTGTGTTATTCCACTCCCTGCCTTGAATCTTACTCTTTCAGCTGTCTCGGTTCTGAACCATAGCACAGACTTGGATGATTGCTGGAACAACAGTAGTGATTGTTGTAGGAAGGTTTGTCTTAATTAGAGCTGAACTTAGGAGGGTAGATAGGATTCAGAGAGGTGGAAAGGAAGAAGATATATACCCTCCTTCTCAGAGTTGCAGGTGGATCAGAAAGACTGTAGAAGAGATTGGAAAAGCAGCCTGGGTCTGGGCTGTGGATCATGAAGGTTTTGCCCTCACCACTGTGTTAACCTGGGGACAGGGGAGCTGGGGACTGGCAAGAAATGCTTAGGAAGAAGTGAACTGGTATAGAACTTGCTTTTCAAAACCAACACCACCACGTGGCCCAGAAGGAGGACACACAGACCAGAGCTGGTCAGCCAGCAACAACCAGAGAAGGTCTGTGAAAATAAAGTGCTTAGGAATTTAGGAGTTGGCTTTGAAATCACTTCCTGCTCTGGATAGAAACTTAACATTTTCTATGCAATTCCTGTGCTGGTTTTCTCTAAGTAGAAAGCCACTAAAACTTATCTGTTCCAGATCGAGGTGATTTCTGTGCACTGCGATCCAACAGTGAAAGGAAATGGCTCCTGGGGTTTGCTCCTAATAATGACTTTAAATTCCTAGGGGTCCCATTCAACTTTGGGGAAGAATTACTGACTTTTAGAAACATACTATGGTGATTTGACTCAAAGAAAACAAATAAGCCAGCTTTCTGGGAATTCTAGAATTTTCTTCAGTTTGGCATCTGTTCTAAGTAAATGAAGGTGTGATTTAGAAGTGAAGTAACCTTGTACTTAACCCTTAGAAGACAGTAGAAAGCAGTATATTTCATGATTTAGTTTAGTTTCTCTGAAACACCCATACAGACTCTGTTACAGCAGCAAAATGAATGGTTTGAGCTGAAACCTACAGGGAAGACAGTGGAGTGAGTCTGGGTTCTGATATCAGATGGCCTGAGCTCGTTCTGCATCCTCCCATTAGGGGTTCCTGTGACAGTCCAGGCTTTGGTGTCCCTCATCCAGAAGTATGGATACTTGTTAGGAAGAGTCATTGAGATGGTACTTTGGAGTATGTGTTCAGTAAATATACCAATTACTTGCTGCTACTGCTGCTAAGTCCCTTCAGTCATGTCTGACTCTGTGCGACCCCATAGACGGCAGCCCACCAGGCTCCTCCATCCCCGGGATTCTCCAGGCAAGAACGCTGGAGTGTGTTGCCATTTCCTTCTCCAATGCATGAAAGTGAAAAGTGAAAGTGAAATCTCTCAGTCGTGTCCAACTCTTCAAGACTCCATGGACTGCAGCCTACCAGGCTCCTCCATCCATGGGAGTTTCCAGGCAAGAGTACTGAAGTGGGCTGCCATTGCCTTCTCCACCAATTACTTGAGGACCTATCAATACCTTTTTAGCAAAGCCCTTCCTGGGCTTCCCAGGTGGTGCCAATGGTCAAGAACCTGCCTACAATATAGGAGATGTAAGAGATGAAGGGTCAGTCCCTGGATTGGGAAGATCCCCTGGAGGAGGAAATGGCAGCCCACTCCATTATCCTCACATGGAGAATCTCATGGGCAGAAGAGCCTGACAGGCTACAGTCCATAGAGTCACAAAGAGTCGGACACGACTGAAGCAACTTAACACGCATGCATGCACGCAAAGCCCTCCCTGAGAAAGGACTTGGTTTTAACAAGCAATTTAATCAATGGGAAACATTTTGTACAAATGGGGGATTTAACAAATCCCCAGATTATTGAGTAGTGTAGGGATACACTGATGCAGTTGGAAGGAAAAGTGCAGGAAGAGATAAACTGCAAATTCCATACTCCTTCGGAAATAGGAAGTAGGGTCCTTACAGCTCATTATTGTGGATTCAGGAGGTTTTTAAAATTCCCAGGAAAGTTCAGAGGAGGGAACGGCTATTAATGTACCTGACCCCAGGCGACCTTGGCCCAGGAAGTTCGCAACAGCCTTCCAGTTGGATCCGGCCAGAGGTCATTTTTTTTTTTTTTTTAATGAAGAGAATAGGAAAGGCATTAATGTGGGAACTGGCTAGGAAAGCATATGGTCATTGCCATTCTGAATTCTTTTGGAAAGAGTGAGCAGAAGAATTGAATCATTTTAATGAGAGTTGCAAGTTTCAGAAGTTAAACCAGTTTCTGCTTCTGGGAACCCAAGAAGAGCCAGGAAGTAAAAGAAAGAAATTAGGAAGAAAAGATGGAACAATTGACTGGGTTTCGGTGCAGTCTATTGTGTCAGTCTATAGTCTCTATCCCTCCTTAGTATTTTTGTGAGTTTTCTTTCCAATTTTGTTCCAGGAATCTTCTTACAGTTTGAGGGGTGGGGCATGTCCTTACCAATGGACCAAAAGTACCAGGTGCCTACTCTGCGTCACGTGTCTCATTATAGTAAGTCCCCTACGTATGAATGAGTTCCAACCCAAGAGCATCATTGTAAGTCCAATTTGTTCTTAAGTTCAACAAAGTTAGCATAGGTACACAACTAATACAATCGGTTATATAGTACTATATTGTAACAGGTTTATAGTGGTTTTCACACAAATAATACATTTTAAAAAGACACAAAAAATAAAGAAAACATTTTTAAACTTAAGAGTGCAGTACCTTGAAAAGTACAACAGTCCAGTACAACAGCTGACATACAGGGTCTGGTGTGGAATGAACAGGCAAGAAGAGTTACTGACTGGAGCAGGGAGAGGAGGTGGGAGATGGTCGAGGTGAAGGGTCATCAGCAACAGGAGATGGAGGGCAAGCTGCAGTTTCACTCATGCCTGACACTGATGGCACAGGTTCTGGTTTATTACTCAATTCAATTCTATCTACCTTCTTGAAAAAACGATCCAGTGATGTCTGGGTACATCCTGGGCTCGAAATGAAGGTACTGTACTCTTGTACTCTATACAGTACTGCACAGAATAGTACACAAAAGCACAATCACTTGTAGAGGATGCTAACGCATGACAATGTACGCCAGACACGGGAACTAACCTACGTGATTGACAGGCGAACACGTTTGCATCTTTGAAAGTTCGAGACTGGAAGGTTCATATGTAGGGAACTTACATCCTCTCAACCAGTCTTCACAGCAACTTTGTAAGGAATAGATAAGAACACTCATTTTACAGATGAGGAATCTGAGGCTCAGAGACGGTAAGCAATTTGCTTCAAGTCACACAGCTCACACATGGTAGGTTGAAATTCAAACATAAGTATACCAGAGTACAATGCCTATATACTTTCCTCTACTAATTCTAGACATCAGAGGAGAAAAGGGGAACACTTTAAGTCAGAGGAACTAATTCTCCAAAAAGCATCTAAGAATATGTTTTATTGCACTCATTTCTGAAGGCTGGTCTGTTCACAGAAGGCTCCATACACAGTTGGTGCTACCTTCCTGCATGGAGAATAAGTAGCCCAAAACATAGGCAAAATGTAGCCCCAAACTACCCAAAACATAGGCAACTTTAGGGATGGGAACTTGAAATGGCTTGTGATTGCCTATAAATACAGTATATAAAATAGTGAACTTTATTAGTAGGGAGAAGAGACAGAGCTGAGACACAATGTTTGAGAGTTAAGAAGGCCTGGGAAGGCAGGATAACTCATTCCTTTGGGGATTTCAGCCAGCCATGGCTACAACGTAGAAAGGCTTCAGATCTGTGTGCATGCACACTTTTGAAGAAGTTCAGTTGGTTTATTTGCAGAAAGATGCTCCAATCTATAGATGGGCCAATTTCCATTTGGAGCTGAAACAGTAATATAGAAATTGCCGTAATTTAGTCTACTCACGATTTAGGCAGGACCTGCCCGTATCAAATTAGATGTTCATGTTCCTTCTCTACTTTATTTCTATATTTAGTTTATTCCCTGCCAAAGATGTGTAACCAAAAGATTATAAAGAAGGAGAGGAAGAAAGAAAGAAAGAAATCTTTCTTCTCTATACGTACGTTTTATCAGCACAGCCTCAGCCTGAGATCCCTTGGGGAAAGCCTTTCAAGACAGGCAAAATGATGTCCTTCCTGCCACAACATAATTTCCCAGCTGCCAAGGGAAAACTACATATTGTACCCTAAACAACAACTAGGAGAGAATAGATAATAATCACTCCCCAAGGGCACTCGCTTCAGCTTCCCTCAGAAAGGGCTGTAGAAACGATCCTGAAGTTACCACTGACTCTGTATTTTAAAAGAGACACAACAGACTCCTGTCCTTCTTTATTGGAAAGACTGTACTGCTTTTCTGCAGGCGAGTCTCCATTTTTATTTAACAAACTATAGCACAAGTGGCCTCAGGCATGGGAACAACCAGAGTGGAACAGATCTCATCTGGGCAAAGATTCATCTGAGTGGGAAGAACAGTCTGCAGAGGGGTTCAAATTTCTTTCTTGGTCCTCCTCCCAAGATGTTCTAATAAGTGTGAAAATCTTGTGATGGCCACAGCAATAAGTGTGAAAACCACGTTTTGATGCAATACAAGTCTTTACAATTTTTATCCGGAAGCTTATAAGAAACACGTGCCACTTTCTCAGAAGCACCCGACTGAAAGCAAGTGTAGCTTGGAAAAGCTTCTCTCACTTTCCCTAGTACTCAGAAATGCTTGGGGGCCCAGTCCCTCAGGTAGCCGCTCTGTGAGAGCTCAAATTCCTCCCCTTTCTCTTTCTTCTCTGTAAGAACCACACAGACTCACAGACTGACATCCTCAGGGCTCCTGCAAGCTGGCGCACAGCGGCCCTGCCCTCTCACGCCCCCCTTAATGGACGGACACCTTGTAGAAAAACTTCTAAGTGAGCCTTAGCGAGTGCCCCAAGCCTTCCATCCTCCCTGCCAGAGGTTTCTGCTAAAAACTCAGAAGCGGTTAGCGCTATTTTTATCAAAAGCAAATAGAAAATAATAATTTCCTCAGGATACACATCCTCTCAGAAAAGAAAAAAAAAATTCTCGCTTTGACAGAAAAAGGAAATGGATAAAGAGAGTCAGTTGAGAGTCCTTTTTGTTTCTTCATGTTCCTCCCACAGTAGCCAAGAGATTCTTACCCTTGAAAGGGGTCTCCTGAGCTGATTCAGTGTTGTCCCCACAGCTTTGATCCCAGCAGGTAAGAGCTACCTAGTTTCCAAGCCCAGCCTCCTCGGGCACCTGCTCTGGTGTGTACCAGCCCCCACTGTCAGGAGACGCTTCTCTGGGCGACCCCAGTCCCTGCTCCAGCCCCCCCCCCCCCGTCCCCAACAAGCCCGCATGTTGTCATTTGCCTTCGCTTTCTCCAGACATGCCCTCCCATCACCTGTGTGTCAGGGGCCTTCACAAGCTTGATGACTTAGAATCCATCACTCCTTATGTCTCCCTTTTCCCGACCAAGATTAGAAACTGTGCTTCTTTAACTTTTTTCCCTTGTGAGTCCCAGTTTCCAGCCATGTTTTTGGTTTGCCTCTGAACCCTGCCACCTTCCACTTTTCCTCTGCTGAAGAGAGGCTGCCGTGATGGGAAGATTACCCTGGGGTCCCCATGCTTTGATTCTCAGATTTGCATTTTGGATCCAGAAACAGCTCAGTTAACTCAAGGTAACAATGGATTTTTTTTTTTTTTTACTAGCTCTTAAAGATAGTACTGGGAAAAAATATTTCACAATTTTGGGTACTTATGGGAAATTAACTAAAAATCCACCCCGCCACCCCCGACTGAATGTGTTAAAAATAAACGGAAGGCCTGAATCATCTATTTTCTCTTTTAAATTATGGTTGGGTACAAAAGAATGGAATAGCACCATTTATACCGACATAGATGGACCTAAAGATAATCACACCAAGTGAAGCCAGTCAGACAAAGAGAATCATACGATAAGATTATTATACGATAATCACTTATTCGTGGAATTTAAAAAAATGATAGAGTAATTTATTTACCAAACTGAAACAGACTCACAGACATAGAAAGCACTCTTACAGTTACCAAAAGGGAAGGCAGGGGAGGAATAAATTAGGAGTTTGGGATTAACAGATATACACTACATATAAAATAGTAAAGACCTACTGTTTAGCACAGGGAACTATATTCAATACATTGTAATAACCTAAAATGGAAAAGAATATGTACATATACACCTGAATCACTCTGCTGTACACCTGAAAGTAACACAACATTGTAAATCAACTATAGTTCAATTTAAAATTTGGAAAAAAAAAAAAGCTGTGGCTGGGTTTTTGAAGGTGAAGAATAGTTATGGAGGAATTAGCACCAAATAAAGATGTCATCCATAGCTTCGTATCTTGTTCTGATGATATTAATGTGAGAGACGCAATTTATTATCATGAAATGTGAAAATCTGACCTAAACGGATCACCAGATAGATGAGTCAAATTAAACAGGAGGAAAGAAACCCAATAGTAGCTGAAGAGTCTGGGAAAGTTCCACGGAACTGTTTGTGTTTTTCATGACTCGCCCAACAGTTGCCCCCATCTATAACTATTCTGGAGGTGAGCCTGGCCTGTTACCCAGGTCTGAAGTACATCAGGGTGTTCCTGACTCAGGAGTTTATATTCTATGAAATTTGCTTCTGCATAGACTGAACAACTGCTTGGCATTAACTTGTCACATGTGAAGTATAAATTACTGCCATGCCCAAGACGCCCTTTATGCATAATGCCAGTTTCAGCTCTTGGTTGGATTCTCCCACTCCAGAAATGAACCAGCGAGACCATTCCAGATTTTCCAAGCATCTTAAATAAAGGAAATCCCATCTCACCACGTGAAATCCTCTTGCAGAGAAAAGGAAATACGATCCAAGCTGTTGACTTATTCTGATAAGTAGTCTGAAATTTAGAGAAAAAAATCTGAAGACTTGTGGTTGTAAAGAAAATTGGCAATTACTTCATGAGTCAGAGTACACTCAAAATATTCTCTTTGATGGCTTAACTTATGTGTGACACCACACAGGTTGTTGACATGTTGTTGTTTTTAAAAATAGGGAGTTCCCTGGTGGTCCAATGGTTAGGGCTCTGTGTTTTCACTGCTGTGGCCTGCTTTCAATCCTTGGATGGGGAACTAAGATTTCCCCCGCCCCCCAAAAATGTAAAAGAATTGAAAAAAAAAAACCACATTCGTTACCTGTTTAGAATGTTTACTTCCATAGAATAGAATGTAAGATTAATTAATTCTTATGAGTCAGATCTGGTTGGTAAGGAGTTGGTTAGACAGTTATCACCACTTACAAAGGGACAGAGTTAAAGAAATTTAAGTCTCTCTAAGGTCAGAGATGACTCAGAGGTGGGGTGATTAATTCACACCCACACGGCAGTGAGGGGACTAAGAGCCTATTCGTCTTCTGAAATACATTATCCAGAAGCCCTCTTATGGACCTAAGGCTTATGAAGGTTTTTTTGATGGCTTTTGTTTCACACTGCTAGGTGCTATAGTTATTCATCCAAGAAGATAAAATCACAGACCATAAGGGCTGAACAAATCTTGGGGAAATCCAGGTTTCCCCTTTCTGTAGACAAGGCAAATTAGGCCTCTGCAAGATTACCAAAATCAGGCATAACTCATGACTACAGTATGAGTCTTTTGGCCCTTTCTGCAGCAGGGGATGGCTCTTTTCTTCTCCTGCGTAACATTGCTGGGGCCTATTTTGGGGGCTGACAGTTAAAAATGTTCATCAACTGGACATTAACCGTGTGCTGCTTCTGGTGAATCAGTAGTAGTTTTTATGTTGTATTTGTGGGGCAGATTTCATCTACCAGCATAAAACATCATCACATATTTTCAATTTGGCCCCCTCCCCACACAGAGGCATTGCATCCTGCCTGTCGTAGGCAACTGACAGCAAGACACAGGCACCGTGTGAAAAATTCATTACTGCCTTGCCTAAGGAAAGAAACAGATTCTATCAGCATGTCTAAGCTTTTGCAGATAACAAGAGAGCAACGTCTTGGCTTACCAAGAATACTGCAGGCTTTTAGTTTTTTTTCTACCTTTTGAAAATTCATTCTTGTATAGTGATTAGGTATGGGTAAAAGTGAGTTAAGTACTGCCTGACAGTTGGCTCAATAGAAGCTCTGTAATATCACCTCTCCTGGTCTTCTTTGATATAGAACCAGCCATCTGTATCAACGGTTTCTCTGCTTCTTTAATAAGTTGTAAACTGAGTAACATAATTCTTCCCATGTCCAAGGCTAGTCAGCCAAAACACTGTGTTCAGAAATTGGCTGGCTGTGTGTTATAACTTGTCTGTCAACACTTCCTTTCATTACAGTCCTATGCTTGGTTTTTGGACACCTATTCACTAGAGATTCACTTAACTTGGGTGTGTGCTCACGTTATTCTGTGCTTGAGTTAGACCAAAATCCCACATTCCACAACTGTCTCTAGACTATCACCAAGCACAGAAAGGATCAGTTTGAGGGTTTGCCAAGGCTCCTTCTGTGAGACTTCTCTTTTCACAATTAATAAGGTGGATCAAATCTATCAACTTTTGCTCCTTGTGCTATCATTTCACAGATACGACCTATTCTTGAGTCTTGTAGTTTACTCTTTTTCTTGTGAATATATGTGTAAGGAACCCATATAAGATATAAGTCCAGTGAAAGAAAGCCCTTTCCTGTGGATTAGGCTTTAATAGAGTTTTTTCAGAAATGAAATGGACAGTCTTTTAAAGACAGGATGCATGGTCATTTAAGTATTTATGAAGAGAATGGATTTCCATGTTAACCTGAAAGTTGAAACAGATTCTTTCTAAAACTCCTTCTGAAGCTAACATCTGTTGAAACTATACTTACTTAGTTTAATATAGGGGAGCCCAGGGAAGCTTAACAAATATAAATGGAAGATTTTTTGTTTTTTTATTATTATTATCAATTTTACTTGAAAAAGTGAAAATGTTCTTTTTTGTTGTTGTTGAGAGAGTCATGTGGGATAAAGGTTTTTGTTTTGGAAGAAAAGAAGGGCGGTTTAGTTTGTGTGGCGTGGTGAGAAATTATCTTAAGCTGAAACACACGTCACAGATCCTTCTGTAAGAGCAGCCTAAGGCTGATTTAGCATTTCCTTCAGGAAGGAAGTATCACTCTCTCAGTCCAGGCAAAGGTAAGATGCCCCAGAAATACAGATCAACTCCCCAAATATTTATGAGGCAGCCCTTTTTCTTGAGCCAGCAAAGACAGGTAACAACTGCATCTTCGGGTTGAGGTGGTAAACAACTCAGGCATTGGCCGGCGGAGCATATCTGCTCTTGAAGTCAACCGTGCAGGGAGAGGGGACACAGAGGAAATGCAGTCTCATTTCCCAGTAACTCCCCTGACCTGAATTAAGGTGGGAGCCCAGGAGAACTTCTGTAAAAATAGCAGCATACAAACTTCAGAAGGACGGGGCCATGCCCGCTTCACAACACTCTGAGTCCCAAACTCTTTCTAGTCATTGTACAATATGAGTGAAAACTCTTCTGGGATGAATCACGGTTCTAGAATTTTAAATAGTCACTGCAAAGGACAAAGAACCACAGCCATGCGGTATCACACCAGTTTAATAAAGCTACCTGACATCTACCAGCCTGAATATAGACCCTGGCAATGGCAGGGGAAGAAGAAATCCAAACGTTCATTCTCAGAGAATCATTGCTGATGGACTCAATCTCTTCGTTATAATTACAAGACAACTTTGAGCTTATCAAAGGCTCTCAGAATATCACCACTGAGATTCTTCTCTAAGCCTTCACAAATACAGTGATTAATAAAGCAATTTCAAAGGACTATAATCCTGGGCTGTGATTCATATGACTGTGAGTTATGATTAACACCAAATCACCAAGATAATTTCTATATGAACACGTGGTCATGTATAAAGTGTGTGTGTGGGGGGGCACTGCTGAGCTTCAACAGAAGCCTGAGATGTAATCACTTTCCTGTGTTTGTGTGGTTCTGATCACGTGTACCATGAACTGAGGGCAAGTCCTTCTCCATCCTGAGCCTCAGTTTTCTGATCTGTGAAATGGGGGCACTGATGCTGGCCCTTTTGGAGGCTTGTGAAGGTGGTAATCAATTATCATTTGCCTTCTTGCGGTGGCTTGCAGAAAGTCAGGATCTATAAGAAAAGTAAGTGTCTGCATATTGGAGTCAATGACGACCACGCTTTTTTCCACAGCATCATAGGCACCCTAGACCTCCCCTGATTCGGCAGGCCGCTGCAGAATGCCCAGCGTCCACTGAGCCATGGCCAGCCCTCCCGGGAGCAAGCCTACAGAATGCAAACATCCAGTGGGTTCTGACTCTCAAGTGTCTTACAGAAAATAGAGCCAGGAGCTCCATCTGGCACTCCATTTGCTAAATGTCCCATGGATGTCAAATACTGAGAAATGTGGCTCTTTAAAATCCCAGGGAATAAGACTTCTGCTCAGCAGCTTTCTAATGGACACGCACCACACTCTGTGAAGCAGAAGCCCTCCGCTGCCGTGGGCTGGTCACGGGGGATTGCACACCAGCAACCCCCCACCTCCTTCGACCTCCGCTTTGAGGGACAGGGCCGCCCAGCTGTGGATGAAGGGCTGGTCGGCTTCAGAGGCGTGTGAATACGCCTGTTGCCGACAGAGGGCAGTGTTGCACGTCTGCAAAAGCCCACGCTCGACCGCCTCACAAGACCACCTAAGCTCTTACCTCGGCCCTCCTGCAACTCCAGCACCAGTTTAATGACGAACAGGAGCAATTAAAGCATCTACCCCACGAAACAGATGGCTTCTGGTCAAAGCTCATTATTGCTACATCACCACTTTGATACTGGAAAGGGCTTCTTAATAATTCATTATTATTCCTCACCAGTACTTTTCTGCAGAAGACATGTATTAGCCTCGCTTTTCAAAAGACAGATCCAGGGAGACTATTAATACATGGCATAAGTCGTTCAGTCCAGAGCCAGACAGACCTAGAAAGTACCTCAGGGTTTCTGCATTATGCTGAGGCATTCTCAAAAAGACTGCTTTGCTGTCTTTGAATGAAAACCGCCCATGGTCTTCCTTTGCTCTTTTTTTTTTTTTTCCAAAGAAAATACTTATTTTTTTTAGTTGGCTGCACCAGGTCTTAGTTTTAGTTGTGGCACGTGGTATTCCCCGACCAGGGATTGAACTCAGGCCCCCTGCGTCAGGGGCATGAAGCCTTAGCCTCTGGACCACCAGGGAAGTCTGGCTTCCTTTGCTCTTGATTAATTGTCTGGTTTGGAGAGTCACTGAGACTTCACAAATGCAACCCCTTTCCCCACCACCCCCTAACTGCCATTCATCTCAGTTACGGTTGATAACTGATGACCAAACCAGCTAATTAAGCCCATTCTGCAGTCCAAGGAAGGAGTCAGAAGGGAATGGGGAACAGACACATATAGTCAAGTCAAAGAGTGCAACTGATTTGAGCGATTAAGCGTAAGAGAGTTTTCATCCTTCAGTGTCTCCTCCCTGCTCTTATGTAACTGAGAACAGCTTGCCCAGAGCTAGGAAGCTGTCAGCTCTCTCTCCTGCACTCTCCCACTTTCGACCCCTGACTCCTACAGAATCTCATTCTGCAAAGCCACATTCTGAAGGCATTGAATCACTTTTTGGCTAAGCACATGTTGGCTTTGGTGTCACCTACATACACAGCCTTTCTGCTTTATTTGAGGCTGGGTGACACATTCTCTTATGTAATAGGCTGGCAGCCGAGTAAGACTGAAAGCTTCCCTCTTATGTATGAAGTGTCATCTCTAAAGTGGAGACTATTTCTTGCAGAATGGCACTGATAAATTGATAAGTGGAATCAGCTGACAAACAGCGCCCAACAGTGCAGGCTCCTCTCATTGCCAATTTATCTCTAAAACACGGTTAGGCGAAAGAAGGCTTTCTGGCCTAAGTAAGTGCCATTACGTATTTCGGAATGACAGATTAAACCAAGGATTTGCAGTCAAACCTTGCCGGTAAATGTACACGTATCACTTGTTGCAACGTGGTCCAGTGGAACACAGGGCCAGGCCTGGATACTGGCACACCAGGCAGCAGAAGTTTCTGTTTTGGGCTGTGAAGTTTTTCTCTCTGGTGGCAGCTCTGTCTGGCACATTTTTCAACCACCTAGAAAAGACTGTTGGCCCCCAGATAGTCAAGTGTTACTTTCGCTCTTACTAAGCACTGTGCCAGTCTCGGGGCAGTCGGAAAGGGTGGAGGAGAGCATGATGCTTTGATGGCTCTGGCCTGGTCTAAAGCGACACACCCAAGTCTGAAGCGTTTGTACCCACATCCTTTCCGTTGCACCTGGGTTGCTGGTGGCAATCACCTTTGCAAGATCTGTTGGATACAGTGCCAACTAGAACTCAACTAGATCTCGATATATGTGGGCCGTAGGCTTAGTCCTACCTCTTGGGGACTTCGGAGACCACTAGAAGACCATTTGGCCCAAAGTCTGAACAAGTTTCTCTGATCCAAAATGGCAGCTTGATTCCAGATGACTTGGATGTGGCCAACTGTTTCATTCAAGACATCGTCAAACATCAGACATGAAAGAGCTCTCAAGGCTGATGTAGTCCAACTGGTCAGCTCACTTTATGCACAAGGACGCTGAGGTTCAGGGAAGTGCAAAGACTTGCCCTCAGGTTGAGGTGATGAAGAAAAGACTCTGCTTCCGGAGTCAGAGATTCAAGTGTGACTATTTTAGTTGCCCCTGAACAGAACCTCTCTGAGACTCACATTACTTTCTGTTACTGTTTTTTGTTTTTTGAGTTGTTGATGACAGGTGAACCATTCATTTCTGTGTGGCTCAGCATTGCCTGGAAGACTTGATAGATATACTGATTCTGAACTCCCTGCCAGCCCTCCAGCAGAGATTTGAATCAGGTTTCCTTGGGTCTGTCTGAGGGGCACCATGGAGAATGATGTGATCTTTGCCATCTTAACATGGCACAGTGTCCCACTGGGCCTCTTCACTCTGTTTTTTAGATGTGGTCCTGAGAATGTAGCCTTACGTCACTAAGTAGGAATAACAATTGGCTTCATCCACCTTCTATTCCATCTTCACCCCTCCTCTCTCTGATCACCAACACCTTCCTCCTCCTTTTGCCCTTTTCAGCACATAGATACACACAGCCTGTCTAGCTGTTGCCCTTATTAAGGCTTCCAAAAGGTCTGACCTTGAGAGTAAGTGTGAACACATATCAGCTTCAGGGGGCATAGGCCATTATGTCCTGACTTGCTTGCTACATTCTATCACGAGCATAGAACTATATACAGTGGGAATTTCACTCAAGTGCCTTGTTGATGGAGATGTCAGATGTTGCATGGAACCCATGCAATCCTACCGCTTCTCCATGGCCTAATACTTAACGTTATCTATGTAATAGAATACATTGGCAATTGGTAACTGGACAAATACATGTACATTTTTTTAGGCTACTCCAGTGGTATGCAATATATTTCTATAATTCTGACCATAACACATTTTCTACCATTCTTCTAGAACTATAAAAATGAAAATCAATGACAGCAATGAGAAGATCATTTACTATGTAATTTTCTGTTGTGCCCACAATTTGAGTTCTTTATGTTTAAAATGCATGCATGCATGCTAAGTCAACCCCATGGACTGTAGCCTGCCAAGTTCCTCTGTCCATGGGATTTCCCAGGCAAGAACACTGGATTGGGTTGCCATGCCCTCCTTCAGGGGATCTTCACAACCCAGAGATTGAGCCTGTGTCTCCTGCATTGGCAGACGGATTCTTTACCACTCAGCCACCAGGGAAGCCCATGTTTAAAAATGACATAGTTCAAAATAGGTCAACACTGTTCAAACACTTTATAAAGACCTAGAATTTCTTTTTTTTAAATGTTCTGATTTTGTGTATTGAAAAGATAAAATTATAATCAATGAAAATTAAAGAGAAAATAATCTGCTATTTAAGCACTGCAGAAGATCATCTTCATTTCCTTTCTGTCTTTATTCATAGACTTGCAACTTAAGGAGGTTTGTTTTCTATTCTCATCTCAGCAAGCATGAGTCTGAGAAAGGAGCCTAACTTTAAGAAGGAGGAATAAATGTCCATCTCATTCATGTCAAGGGGTGGTTATGGGGAATCTGGGGATTCTACAGGTGAAAATGGTTTGTATGTTATAAAGTGCCTTAAATGCCAAAAGGATTGTCATTTTGATCAAAGTCTCTCATTTCACGATGGTGTTCTCCATCTCTTTAAAAAAGCTGTTGGCATCTGTTTTTAGAGGATGACAGATACAAGGTAAAATGAAGAAAGATGAAAGGATCTGCAAAGATTTCAGAGCATTTGACCCAAAGAGGAAAAAGCTGAAAAGCTTCTTAATATCTTCAAGGATATAAAGTCCTATGATAAAGTGTGAGTGGGAACCAGCTGTTACCCATCTCTTTGGAGGTCAAATAAAGAAGTTATGGGCTTCATTTTGAAGAGGCCATTTAAGTTTTCTTAAAATCAACTTCCTGACTGTAGGGATTTTTGCCAACTGGGAAGGGATGGTGTAGCACGAGCCTCCTGCCTTGTGTCTTGAAGAATGTTATGTTCATCTACTCTCATGTACAAAATACCCTAAAACCTCATGCGGTGAAACAAGCAAGCACAGTTTTACGATGCTTTTGGCTTCTGTGGGTCAGGGACTCAGCTGGGGCATAGAGCGGTCTGGGTCTGCTCTGCTGTGGGGCAGATCCAGAAGTTTGGAAGGAGCTCACATGATCTTGGAACCAGCAGCAGGTGTCATCATGGCTGATGTCTAGGGCCAGGTTGTGGATCTCTCTCCAGGTACAGCTGAGATGTCTTCAGGTGGTCACTGCCTCAGCTTCTCCAACACGGCAGCCTCAGGGTGGCTGGACATCTCACATGTGGTTCTAGGAACAAAGGCAAAAGCTGCTTGACTTTGAAATCACCCAAGTGTCATTTCCGCTTAACTAGGACTGTGGAAACTGTCAGAATCCCATCCAGATTCAAGAGGAGGGAACACCGATATTACTTTTCAATGGAGGACTGTCAAAGAATTTATAGCCATGTTTGAAAACCATCATAAAGGACTGACTGTAATCCACTGATTCACTCCACCTATCAGTGTTTCTTAAGCCCAGACACCAGGCTGGGATAACTAAGAAGAATTCAACACATCTTGGCCAACCTGAAGGAGTCCCTGGGCCAATGGTGGTGGAGTAAACTTGGGGAGGGACCCTGTAAAGCCCACTCAGGTTTTCTGCCTTGAAGACCCTCCTCTCTGGGACTGAATGCTCTAGGGGAAAATTCCTGGTCCTTGTGAATCCAACTAAGCTATGAGTAGTTTTTCAATTTGTTTTTATTTCTAGCCTTTGGCTTGTGCTTTCTGGATTCCACAATCCAGGGAACTCGAATCTTTGGCAGCAAGTTCCATTCTAAATGTAAACAGATGGAGAAAGTGCCAGCCTGGGCCTGCAGAATGCATTCTAAAGCAATAACGTGCTGACACTGGTTAGGCAAATGAAGCTGCATTAAACAACTCTGTTTGCTGAGCCCTTTCCCAGAGGACCCAGAAGTTTCACATTGGTGAGGGGCACAGCTAATGCCTCTCTCAGGGTTCCCCCCGGGAAAGGCTCCATCTCAGCTCGGTAGACATTTGTACAGCAAATGAGAGCCTTGTTGGTGAGCTTTCAGGGGAATATACCAGATTAGCTGGAGTGACTTTTAATTATTTCTTTTATGTTCTCCAGCTTTTCTCAGGGCAGAGAATACATCAAAGCCACCTTCAACCCAACTCCTGTTGCCACCACTTAAAATAACTTCATGACTGACATGGGCCCCACTGACTCAGAATCAGATTTTGATTTGTTCTGTCTCTTCCCCATCCTGCCTTCTTGGCACAGGGAGGAGCTGGACAAACTCAGTTTATCTTTCAGCCCAGTATCAGGGCTTCTGATTTTTGCTTTCCTCAATCAGGACAGGAAGAGGCAACACTCCATTGCTGGGGTTAAGAGGTGTCTGTCCAGAGTATCACTTACCCTCACATCTCTCCCTCTGGCTGAATAAAATGTCCACCACAAACTTATGTGCTGTCCCCATAGTCTTGTGGCACAGTTGGCCTGTGGGATGTTCAGTAAAGGTCAAATGTCCCCTGGTTACATGGATTAACTCAAGAAAAGCAGTGGCTGTAATCATCAACATGTACTGGGCATGTAGTATGTGCTTGGCTTACCTCTTTTCTTGCAACATCTCATAAAATCTCTGCTATATGAGTGACAACTTGATGGATTAGTCATTATTGTTATCCTTGCTTCCTAGATAAGGGCTCAGGGGGTTACACAGCTTGTCCCAGGTTCTGTGGATATATTGTAAGAGCAAGGATTTGAACCCAAGTCTGTTTTACTCCAAAACTCTTGTTTTGAACCACTGCACAGCAATTAATTACACTTGGCAAAGTGCGGGAGTTCGAGAGTTTGGGATACCTGACAGGTATGTTTTGATGGTGTGGGCTAGGGGAGGAGAGGGAGGTGTTCTTTCTTAGGGAAAACACTTGGGATGCTGCTGCTACTGCTGCTAAGTTGCTTCAGTTGTGTCCGACTCTGTGCGACCCCATAGATGGCAGCCCACCAGGCTCCGCGCTCCCTGGGATTCTCCAGGCAAGAACACTGGAGTGGGCTGCCATTTCCTTCTCCAATGCATGAAAGTGAAAAGTTAAAGTGAAGTTGCTCAGTTGTGTCTGACTCTTAGTGACCCCATGGACTGCAGCCTACCAGGCTCCTCCATCCATGGATTTTCCAGGCAAGAGTACTGGAGTGGGGTGCCATTGCCTTCTCCCGACTTGGGATGCGAGGAAGATGCAAAAATAGAATGTGGAGGATGCTGAGCATAAACCGACACATTCAGGGTTTATTGAACACCTACTCTGTGTTGACATATAGTGAAGTCAGGAGTAATGTACAAAGACCAGCAGGAGTTACTTACAAAAGGCAGGAAGAAGACTCAAGAACAGCAATGTGGGTGCTGTGGGTGCTTTCTCTTCTGGAAGAACACACCACCCTCGGGTCAGCCAAGCGGCTTAGCGATCCTAGCCCTCGTGGTTCCACAGCCACACCCCAGGTGGCCGACTCAGTCCCTGGAGTCCCAGACTATGTATGTGTATGTGTACCAAGTCACTTCAGTCATGTCCAACTCCTTTGTGACCCAATGGATTGTAGCCCACCATGTCCCTGAGATTCTCCAGGCAAGAATCCTGGAGTGGGTTGTCATGCCCTTCTCTGGGGGATCTTCCTGACCCAAAGATGGAACTCAAGTCTCTTATGTCTCCTCATCGCCAGGCGGGTTCTTTAGGAAGTCACAGAAGATGTCTGTAGTGTTTGTGTGTAGCAGGTGTACGAAATAAGAAGCAAAATCAGGACCCGGAGCCCCAGGGACAGCAAATCTGCAGAGTGGCCTGGAAACCCTCAAGAACCCCCAGTGGGAGAAGCAGGAGGTTTGTTGCAGACCCAGCGGACAAGGAGCAGCTGGGCCCTGGGGATGCTGTCATCCTGGGCTCATCCCTGATGGACAGGAAGTACTTCCCTCCAGTGAGCGCTCAGTGCTACTCAAAGAATCGATGGGAGCCAGGGGAGTGGACGGGCCAGAGGAATCATACATATTTTATGCTGTGGAATCAAATGGGATAGGCAAAGCGATTTCTTTTTCAAATGGAAGTGGCGGAGACTCGATTTCAGTTAAGATTAATAGGTGCACTGCCCAGTCGTCAGAGCTCGGAGACAAAGTAAGATGAACAGGCAAGATGCTGAGCCACAAAAATGGAGCTGGGATATTCAGGGCTGCAGAGGAACATGTGACATAAATATCACAATCCAGGTGGTGGCCTAACGGGCAGGCACCTCTTCCTTCATATCATTTGTTCCTCGAAAGTGTGGAGAAGCTGGGACATTATTTTCAAAGCACCAGGAAGATTCTGGTAATGCTGATAAAGTTACTTCTAGTACGTGAAAAATGATGCTCCAGTACCGTCTCTGTCCTGATAAAGTCTGGCTGGAACAACAAAACTCAAGGCTGAAGGACGCCCGCCGATGGGTGGAGGAAGCGTGCGTGGTGGCTTCTTTCTTTCCCTGCCCTCGCGGGGGCCACCCACATGAATCATTCCAGAGCACTGAGCATCTAGGCTGTCTGCAGAGATGGGCAGGGACAGATACCTCACTCTTCCTTTGGGAATTTCCTTTCATGCTTAATAGCTTCTGAAGGCAAATGGAAGGTGATTTTCCAGGCCATTCCCTTTGCTTGATCTATTTCCAAACACTGCGTCTCTGCCTCCACTTCCTGCTTGTTCTATGAAAGGAGAGCGTGGCAGAGCTTCCTTTAGTCAAGCCCTCTTTCTGTCCTTTGAGATCTGACATATCCTTAGGAAGTCAGTTCAGAATTCACAGTGGGGGCAAGAGTGGGATCAGTGCCTCTTTTGTGAAAGGGAGGCAGATAGGGTGTAGTGACTAGTAGGCTTTCCCTGCATACAAGACAGGCGTCCAGGAAACACGCCCATTCTGCTCACCCTTTCTTCCCACCAACTAGCCACGAATCTGGGTTGTCGCATCCTCCGTGTGGGTCCTGCCCTGGGCGGCAGGAGGAATAGAAGATAAGCTCCCGTTTCCTGCCTGCCAGGCGTGTGCAGACTTCCTGTTTTGTCTCTTGCCCTTGTTTTAACCTGTGCCCAGATCTCTGCTGTACTTCAGCCCATAGGGGAGCCAAGCTCTCAGCACCGCTCCCTGAAGCCCCAGAGAGAAGAGACATCAATCAGGGAACCCTCTATCTTGGGGCAGCATGGCCTGTTTGGGAGTCACTTAGGGCTTTCCTGGTGGCTCAGACAGTAAAAATCTGCCTGCAGTGCAGGAGACCGGGGTTCAATGCTTGGATCAGGAAGATCCCCTGGAGAAGGAAATGGCAACCCACTCCAGAATTCCTTTGTCCTGGAGAATCCTATGGACAGAGGAGCCTGGCAGGCTATCATCCACGGGGCCGCAAAGAGTTGGATACAACTGAACGACTGACTACGAGGAAAAACAATTAATAAGTGAAGCAATACCGAATATGTCCTTGCAGGGCCCTCCGCATCATGATGCCCACCCAGAGGACTTCCCTTTTGCAAACATGTGCACGTGAACCTCAAGTCTCTCATGCCTGCAGGAGAAGTGCTGCTGTGATTCCAAAGGGTGAGGGGCAGCGTGATGCCAGAGGCTCTGCTGCTTCTGCTGCCTGCAGGTCCTGGATGGCCCCTCATCTGTCACCCACGGGGGTCCTCCACCAGTGCTGCCAGCCCCCTGTGGCATAAAGCTCAGGATGGGCCTACCATTCCTTCAGGTCTGGTCAGGCCAAAAAACCCTTCACCACCTGCCACTCAACTGAAAAACAAATGAAACACTGTCCTTTCCCTCTAAAAACTGCACTCAGTCCCAGGAAGTCACGGATGTGTGGGGCCAGGGTGTTGGAGAAAATGATGTCACTGCCCTCCCAGCTGCCTTGATCTGGTTTGTTTTTAAAATGATACGGGAAAGTCTTCGTTGTGATTACAAGCAGAAAGGAAAAGTACCACCACATTGACCAGGATCAACACCCTCCTGCTTTGCCGGCTCAGGGCTCCTCTGCCCAGGGAGCCCTGTGGGTATTTGTGACACACGTGTCCATGGGAGGGTGTGTGTGGATGCAGGGAGGGCTGGGCCCCATGCAGTCCTGGCTGCGGTAGCATACACGGAGCAGAGGCGTTCAGTCATTTATACAACCAGCCCCCAACTTTTCCTGCAGGAGGTAATGTGCACACAGGCCTGGGACGGGGTGGCACTCAGTTCCTGGTGTTTCCATTCCTGCAGGGGCAGCGCCAAGGTCCCTGCTTCCGGGGGTGCTGAGCCACCTCCCACGGTGCTCGTTCCCACAGGTGGTCAGCAGGCCGCAGGCCACAGGTCACTACCAGGGACATGAAAGCATCTCTTCTCCCAACACATCATCTTCTCCTTCTGTCCCTCTGTCTCCATTCTTCCCCTTTTCTCTTCCTTCCCCTACCCACTCAATTTCCCCCTCACCTCTTACCCAGTCCTTTGGAACCAAGAGAACTGGCGAGCCACCAACTCTTTATGACCTTGGAAGAGGCCTTCGCCCCCTTGGGATTTGTGTCTTTTTGAGTAGAAGCAGGAAGCTGGACCATGGCTTGGGAACAGAACCTCGGACTGATCTTGTTGACCTGTTGACCCAAGGCCCAACTGTCCTTCCAGCCCATGTAGGGTGGTGGCTGGGGGCCCCCACAGACCCCGGGCTCCATTCACCAAACTGTCTAACCACTAAAATCAACTCTAATTGTATTTTCCTTTTTCTCTCTTGCTCACAGAAGGAATGCAGTGGCTAATCCAAGCTGCTGAGGCAGTGTTTTCTCTTTGTCACGACCACATCGTGCACCAACCACTTTGAGGTACATCTCGGCCAGTGCTGGGGTGACCTTGGCTCAGCTCTGCACTTTACCTCGGCTTCTGAACAAAGCCAAACAGGAGCCATGAAAGGGCTACAGGGCCAATGAAGCAACATCTGAAAATGTTTTTGGGATCTTTGAGTTTCTCAGAGTAATTTTCTTTCTAATTCCAGAATGACACTGTCCCTTTAAAAAATAAAATAAAAACAAGGCCATCTGAGCGGTGAATTTAAATGAGTGTGCACAGTAATTTCATCTTCATGCTGTAGTTGAACCCACAATCCTGGGCAGGGCCTAAATGTAACTACTTCAATTATTTATCAGAAAAATTGTTTTTCTCAACTCTACCCAGATGCTGAAATGGTTTTCTAATACAGTTTTAAAAATATGCTCCAGTTCATGACCTCAACTTCCGGGAATCATTGTGTTCCCATCAGTGGACCACATCAGATCAGTTGGCTCCAAAAAGCACGGATGATTCAAAAAGTCTGACTCAGCCTGGCCTTAGAGGACACTCCTGCGGATGCAGGTCTGAGCTCAAACTCTTCAACCCTGGGCAAGTTTTAGCAGAGTAGAGTTGGGACGATGGTGATGTTCTCATGATTAATCTCCTGCACAAAAGATTGAACAGGGAATTAATGTGGATTTCTTAGAAGCTGTTGAAACTTAAGAGCCTTGCTTTTAGTGAGAATTTCAGATGCAAGAGCTGCCAGGGACATTTGCCATCAGGATCATGACCTAATTGTATTGATTATCCTTTATTGTCCACAAGAGTCTGGTAGATGCCACCAGCGAACTTTCCAAATTGTCCATAGGCTTCCAGTGAATTTGTTCCAGTGAAATAAGTGGGCCCTGGGAATGCCTCCCTCAGGATATGAAGGACGAGAGGATGCTGGTACCTCACTAGGCAAAGCCTCCCCAGCAGGCTTCGGGATCCAGAGCAAGTGTTAGATTTTTGGAACTGAGGCCTCAGGTCAAATAGTATGATAATACTGAGCTCCATGAAATTGCCAATATTCAACTGTTTTTTTTAAACCTAGATTTATTTATTATTTTTATTTTTGGATGTGCTAGGTCTTCATTACTGTGGGGGCTACTCTCTAGTTGCAATACGTGAGCTTCTCATTGCAGAGGCCTCCCTTGTTGGAGAGCTCGGGCTCTAGGGCACATGGATCTGAGCTCCTCCTGAGCTCAGGAACACAGACTCAGTAGTTCTGGTGCACATGCTTAGTTGCTCCATCGCATGTGGGATCCTCCTGGACCAGGATCAAACCCAAATCTGCAATGCCAAGCAGATTCTCTACCACCTAGCCACCAGGGAACCCCCTCAACCATGTTTTAACCTGTAAAAATCGCTGTTTCATGTGGTTTGACCTAATGTATATACTTGACACTTGATAGTGACCTTCTTCTTTCATGGAGGCAGAAAGACCCTGTGTCGCACTTCGAATGAAATCCTACTCGTGCTCAAAGGTCCATAAAGCACCTCAACCCCAGTGAACTTAGTCCTGTCAATTCCCTCATGGTTTCTCACCACCCGTGTCAGAGTTAATCTCTCCATCTGGGGTGGTGCTGACAGTTGACTAGCAGTTCTTGTGAAATATACACCTTTAACTATAGCTATTTGAATTCATGAATGCCCATTAAAATTACAAATTCTTTGAGGATGTGGTCTATCACACACATCTTTGCATCTCCTAGATGCCTTTCCACATAGTAGGCACTATTAATTATTTATTGGTTGGCTACCTGGATCTTGATGCTTTTACTAATGTAGCAAAAATTGATTACCACCTGTCAGCTCTTTCAGAATTTATAACAGGACTATAGTTTTTGCTTCATGGAACAAAAATGATTACAGGTTTTTATATTAGGATTAAGAAGGTTGTCGCCTTTTTAATCTTATGTAGCACATAGCATTTTCACAGAGTGCTTTGCGTTCACATTTTCCTTTGCGTTGATGTGATTCAGAAAATACTAAGCGCTGACGGGCTTCCCTGCTGGGTCAGTGGTAAAGAACCCACCTGACAATGTAGGAGATGCAGTTCGATCCCTGAGTTGGGAAGGTCAAGAAAATACTGAGCAGGGAGGCCAAGAATACTGGAAGCAACTGCCTCCAGTATTCTTGCCTGGGAAATCCTATGGACAGAGGAGTTTGGCTACAGTTTACGGGATCATAAGAGTCAGACACAACAGTGACTAAACTACTATAACAAGAGCTGACTGGTTTTCCCAGTTCTGCTATGTCCCCTCAGGTAAGGGGTTCCATGGGGGCACAGAGGGTGTCACAACTACCGAAACACATGGAACGATTGCCTGACATAGCACATGACCAGAAGCCAAGGACTGGGAGCTTCCAGGGCAACACGCCTCCGGTGGAGCTTGGCAGCACTCCATCCTCCCTCCAACCCCATCGTGCCCACCTGCTCCCCGTCATGGGCTACTTCTCCATGAATGGACCTGATGTTCTTCCAGATGCCGAAGCCAGAAGTCCTTGAGGCCAAATGCACCCTCCCGCCCATCACCTCCATGACCCCCGCATCTCACTGGTCATCTCTCTGTTCTTCCGTTCTGTCTCCTTCTGCTGCCCGGATGCCAAGGTAACACCCTTGGTTCCTGGCTCTCCTGCTGCCTCTCTTCCCTTCTGAGACTCCTCCACCAGGGTGATCTTCATAAGCTGTGCTTCTGATTATGTTGTTCCTCTGCTTCAAACCCTTCCTGCACATCTCACTTGCAAGTCACACCCTTCCATCCAGTCCAGCCTTCCTCTCTGGAATCCTAGCCCATCGCCCTCCCTCTGAGCTGCTCGGAGTTCCTGTCTCCCCTTGAGTTTTATGTTTCCAGCTCCCTCTGAATGGTCAGCTCACACCCTCCTCACAGCCAAATCCTACTGAACTGTGAGATTCAACTCCAGGGTCTCTTTAATCATTCCCTCCACCAGGCTGGCCCATGTACCTCCCTAGATTCCACAGCACCAAGCTCACCTCCAGCAGAGAAAGTGGAGCCGTCAATGCAGAAGCAGCTCAGCTGAGCTGTGACAGTGTGTTTCCTTTGCTTTGCCTACTTGATGTTATGTGATGCACAGATTTTTATTCTGGCTCTATTTTCTTTGTCAGGACAGTGACTAACGGTAAAGATTCAGCTCTGGCTCTTGACATGCTAATCCTAGCCTTGAGTATTTCTCTACTTGGCCTGTTACAGTGGGCATGAATTTATATGTGACAGGCAGACACAGAGCCTTTTAGCTAATTACAAAGAGAATGCCCCACATGGCAGCCATCCTGTCCCCTTGGAAACAAAAGCGGAGAAAGATGATTTGCTGGTGATTGAAGGTAAATCTCCTGAGGTTTCAGAGTTGGGATTTAGTGACTGCATGAGGAAAGGAATAAACTCTCCCATCGTCAGACAAAACTCAGGTCTGGCTATGAGCAAGGGGCAAAGCTGCCCATCTTTATTGGATGACAAGTCTTTATTACAAATGATGAACAGGAGGCAAAATCTCACTTTCCCAGGGTATCAAATTTGTCATAGGCCTATGCTGTGTTCAGGGTGGTCATCTCCTACCTACTGGAGGATGTGGGGATAGGCAAACTTCAAGACCTACCTGGATGAAGCCTGAACCCTAAACAAGGTGTTAAGAACCCAAACCTGGGGATGGTGCCTGAAATATGGCAGCATCTGTGACTCATGCAAGCTTAGTCATTTCAAGTTGAAGCTGTGCCAGTTCACCACCCAGTAATATTTTCCACTCAATGATCACCGATACACAAGAGATAACCAGTCATCTCTAGATTGTGCTCAGAGCTCCAGCTCTGAGGCCCAGGCAGCTCAGAGGATCTGGAGGTGGCAAAGCAGCAGGCCTTTCCCCTCCAGCCTATCTGCTGGCTTACACCCTCCCCCAACCCTGCCCCAGAAGGCGTCGACAGCTGGTGTAGCTGCTCAGCACTGAGTTGAAATTGGGGGCTTTTACGTATACAGTAGGTTTCAGAGTTTAAAGAATATTACATAATTGAAATAATATTTTTTTAAAAAACTGTTGACTTTGCTTTACTGGTTGAAACTACAATTAGAAGCCAGCAGTCAACAGTGATGGGCTTCCTGAGTAGTGCTAGTGGTAAAAACCCTCCTGCTAATGCAGGAGATATAAAGAGACGCGGGTTCAATCCCTAGGTCGAGAAGATCCTCTGGAGGAGGGCATGGCAACCCACTCCAGTATTCTTGCCTGGAGAATCCCCATGGACAGAGGAGCCTGGTGGGCTACAGTCCATAGGGTCACAAAGAGTCACACATGACTGAGTGAGCAAGCTATTCAACAGTGATGGAATCTCTGAAACAATGGGAAGAGCCTCTCACATTGAAAGTAGTTCACAGCAGACATGAGAGGTTCAGCCCAGACAGGCCAGGGCTCTCAGAGGCTGCTGTGTCCAGAGGAGGCAGCAGCCAGGTGGGGCTTTGAGGGTCCCAGGTGATACAGGGCACAGCCCCTGTGAGGGTTGTTCATGCTGCAAATTCAACCATCCATGAGGGAGCAGCTTGGAAGGACAGGGGTGTTCTTGCTGCTAACTGGTTTAGTCTCAGCTCGAGTCCAGCCTCCCTTGGCAGACACAACTGTTACTATCCAAAGAGAATGAAACTCATCAAAGTTATTTGCGTCTGTGTGCCAAGCCACAGAGATGATGCAGTCATGAGCACAGACTTGCAGCTGAACGAGTGTATGCCACAAACTCCTCCACATGAGAGGGGCTCATGTAGTATAGCAGGATGCAAGTGTTTTGAAGTGAAAACCTGTGAATATAAGATGACGATGCGACATGACAGGAGACAGGTGTGCTCCGCAGGCAGCCTCTCTCCGTGGAAACTGCAGGGCGGGCACGCTGAACTTAGTGAGATGCAGCAAGCTCCCAGACTCATTTCAACCCAAGCAGACACAACCTTCCATGACTTCCATTAAACAGTTTATTAAAAATTTAAAATAAGAACGCCTGTCTATTATATTTCCTTTTGTTGGATGATGCAGTGAAGTGACCAAGGGGCTGTGTGTATGTGGGGGGTGGGGGTGGCCAGGGAAGATCGGGGATAGACAGTGACAGATAAGGGAAGGAATACACAGCTTAATTAGCAACCAATGATGGAAACCCAACTATGCTCTGATTTTATCCTTTTGGGGTTATCATTTATATTCATACATGATTCAAATAAAAACCCTGGAGATGGCTATTCCTAGTATCCTCTTGTAGATATGGGACTACTGAAGGAAGCTATGTGAGTCCCCCTACGTCACACTCTAGGAAAGACAGATCTCAAAGCACAGTCCCAGGCTTCACACCCAATGCTCTGTCCTCCGAAATATGCTCTTTCTTCAGAAAATCATATACGTCGTGGGGACAAGATTTTCCCAAGATTATTTGGATTCCCATGTGCATGCTATTGCCCCACAGTCTGTAGGGTAGAACGTTGGTTCCCATACAATGTGAATCCTACTGTCTGGGAGCAGTTGTGAACAGAACTTGGGGGCAGGTTGCAGGCTCCTGGGCCACTGGGTGGGGGATGAGGAAAACACCCATAGATGTCAATATTGTAATACTCATTGTATCAGCTGTGCTTGATAAGCATTTGCTGTGGGCCAGACCCTTAGACCCTTAGTAAACTCCGGGAGTTGGTGATGGGCAGGGAGGCCTGACGTGCTGCGGTCCATGGGGTCACAAAATGTCAGACACAACTGAGTGACTGAACTGAACTGAACTGAGACCCTCAGACAGGCTTCCCAGATGGTGCTAGTGGTAAAGAACCCACCTGCCAGTGCAGGAGAGGTAAGAGACACAGGTTCAATCCCTGGGTCAGGAAGATTCCCTGGAGAAGGAAATGGCAACCCACTCCTTGCCTGGAGAATCCCATGGACAGAGGGGCCTAGTGAGCTACAGTCCACAGGGTTGCAAAGAGTTGGACATGACTGAAGCGGCTTTGTACACATGCATGCAGACCCTTAGACATAAGCACTCATGAAATGGGGGCCACAGCTGGTGAGCACTCATAGACACAGTCCTGGGCTCTGCAAAACCCCACTCTTACTAGGAAGACCAGCAAGGGAGCCTGGGTTGCTCCCCCACCCAGCCCTCAACCCGTTTGTCACTGAGAATCTCTAGGCGTTATTTAGACACCAGGAATCATCCTGATATTCACTCAGGGTTGGGGGGAGTCTTCTGAGAGAACATAGAACATGGTTCTCTCTATAGAGCCAAGGCAAGGGTCAGCTTGCCCACCCAGAATGGAGGAGAGAAGGGTGCAGAGAGCCAGGGGAGTTAAGTCATTCATTCATTCATCGGATAAATATTTGTAAGGAGCCAATGATGTGCCAGCCACTCTTCTGAGGGCTGGGACGATGGTGGTGCACAAAACAGGTAAACAACCCCTGTTCTCTTGGAGATAATGGGCCTTGATCTCCTTGAATAGGCCCAGCCTGGCGGAGAGGCTGGGGGAGGGAGAAAGTGTTCTGTTTTCAGTGTAACGTTGAGGAACCCAGGGCTTTGCCATCTACAAGCCAGCAGACCCAAGGTGCAACTCAGGCCCTCCACTGTGTGCTGCTACACAAGGGGACCAGCAGAAAGAGGGGTCCTGGGACCTTGGCAGAAACTGCAGAGATGTTAGCACCAAATGCTGTAACTGTAAGTTTGTTCCTTCTGTTATCTTTCCCTTCCTAATGAAAGTTTCTAGGGAGACAAGGGTGACAAATGCACCCATCTTTGTCAACACTTTTGAGTACAGATATTCTATTGAGACCTATTGAGTAAAATTATTCATCTACCCAAATAACCCAACTCCCTTAAAGAATTTAAGATATCTGAAAACAGTCATCAAATTTGTAAAGTAAGACAAAGCAATGCCTAATCAAAAAACCAACAGAAAATTATGTGACCATTTTATATTATGCAAAATTGAAATTAGGAACCAGAATTTGACAAATACTCAAGGAAAGGGCCTAGAGCTTAATCAGTGTATTATTTTTAGAACAAACTCTAAGATCAAACATGTCTATTTCAGGGGATTTTATATGTATGATATTTCAGATCAAGACTGAAATTTCTATATTAACAAAAAAAATCATCATCCTAAGCTACAGGAGTGGAGCAGGGAATAATCTAGTACTTTCCAGCAATTTCTTTCTGCCAATTCTAAACTGGTTATAGGAAAGAACTGCAATTTGTGAGGTAAACTCAGCAACAGCTTGGTTTTCACAGGGAAGCTGAGATACACACATACCTACCCATGGTTACTTCCTTTCGAAGAGCAAGAAAACAAACCCCAAATGCTTGAAGTGGTAATACTGGTTGGTTTTATTCAGCTGATAACAAATTTGCCCCTTTACAGGCAGAAGATGCAAACCCAAGGCAGTGGTGTAGGACTTCCTTTCCCGTGATGGGCAGGTCCCTGGATTTCACTTCTCTGACAGTCACTCTTGACACCTGCCGGCTGATCACTCAGCCCCCATGAACTTCACTCCAGTGCAACGAGCTTCCGTGGTTACAGCCCTAACCTCGTCATCCACAGCGTGTTCTGCCGCCTGCATCTTAACCTCCCGGTCCCCTCCATCCCTCCTCCTCTTCCTCCCAGTATTCCTTCTCTGTCTCTTCTGCAGATGCCCTGACCTCTGGGAGCCTCCATCTGGCACCCTGCCCTCCATCCCTGGTCAGGAGAGTCCATCCTCAGCCATCAGCTAAGCCTCTCTTGTCTCACACTGTGGCTCTGTCTTTAGAACACCCTTTACCTTTCTCAGGCTGGGCCCAATTCAGAGATCAGGGTCCATCATCTCCATGAGAAGAGGGACTGTTTCTCTGTTTTGTGCACCTCCATAGTCCCAGCACCCAGAAGAGTGGCTGGCACTTCCTGGGCCCTCCATAAGTATTTCTTGGATGAATGAATGAATGACTTAACTCCCCTGGTTCTCTGCACTCTTCTCTCCTCCCTTTTGGGTGGGTGAGCTGGTCCCTCTTGCTCTTCCCGCCATGTTCTGTGTTTACTCTAGGACTCCCTTTCCCTGAAGGACCATCAAGATGATCCCTGGTGTCTAAAGAATGCACAACCTGAGGGCCCAGCCCAGATATTTTCAGGGCTGGGGGCCAGGCATGGGAGCAGCCCAGGCTCCCCAGTTGGTCTTTCTGATTAGAGTGAGGCTTCCTTGAGCCCAGAGTTTGTGTCTGTGAACCTTCACCTTCTCCAGCTGCAACCCCCATTTTCTAAGTGCTTCTGAACAGAGTCCAGTTACCTGGATGAGTGTTTGCCTCTGGGAAACACAGTTAGAAGCCTCCTTCCTTTCCCACATGACTTTAGACCAGTCCTTCTAGGGAGAAGTGTACCAGCCAGGGTGTGGAGGCTCACGTTTGAAACCTGGTTGTAACTTGATGGCATAAAATCATCTCCTAGCAGCATGCCTGGGCGGCACTGGGCCTGGATCGTAATGCATGCATTTCATCCCTGAGTTACCTTCCTCTTATCTGATTTGCTAGGGAATCTGGATTTGTCAAAGTTCTCAGTCCCATCTGCTTCTGGCCAATGTTCCTACTTGTTCAGCAACCCAGAGAGTAGAAAACAGGACCTGGGTCTTCAGTAGCAGAGGGGGCAGCACCAGAGGTGGGTGGGCCACCTAGAAAGAACCCCTGCTCCATCTTATGTATTTTCTAGGCTGACCAGCACATCAGAAGTGAGGAATGGTCTTTCCTAGCCTGGGGTCTCAGTGAGCGAACCCTCTGCTCCCAGCTCCACACAGAAGGAAAACACACCCAGTCCGGCTCCAGGACTAAGAGAGTCTGGTCCACAGGGGTCACCTTTAGCAAGGACATTAACAGTCAGGAAATGGTGAAAAGAGGTTTCGAGGACTGACAAAGCCTTTAAAACCTCCAGATCTGTGAGGAGCTGGTGAAAGACGGAGGAGGCCAAGAGCTAGTGATTGGCTTTTGGCACCTCTGAGTCTCCCCAGTGAACACAGGCAGCAAAAGCCTTTATGTTTATCCGAGGTCAGCAGTAAGAACGCAGCCAACAGGGAGAGAGCAGCCCGTGGAGGAGGCGGGAATGGGAGGAGGGGAGAGGACGTGGAAAGGAGGCAGGAGGGGCCAGGCAGAGACTGACAAAACCCAGGCAAGTCTGCTCCCAGGGGCTGAGGCTCTGGAAAACAAATTTGGAAACATTATCCCACAAGATCTCCATTGAAAACATTAAGCCTAGAGGCCCTAAGAGACCCACTGAAGAGAGGAGGCCGGAGCCGGGATCTCAGAGGCTCAGCCGCTCTGTGAAATCAAAACAGCTTGAGCCAAAACAGCTCGTGAAGAGATAAGGGATTAAACCAAGCTTGGAACCATTTTAGATGAGAGAATCTCTAACATTCTTGAGGTTCCCATAGGAAGAGGTTTGCTCAACTTAGCAATGAGCTGTGAAAAGCAGAATTCCACTTCGGGGGTCCCTGCTGAAGCATAAAAAAAAAACAAAAATTCTCCCACAGGCCATGTGATTATGTTTATTCTCTTCTAGGGCTGGCAACACACAGTGAACCCCACATTCCTTAGTGATTGCACCCCAAAATATCATACTAGGGAGTTGTTAGGTCTGGGGACTCAGAATTCACTGATAAAGTGAGTTCTTACTGAAATTCAAAAAGCAAACAGGAACCAAGAGTATTTTTATTGCACTTTTCCATCTAAAGCTTTTTCATCTTGGTTTGGATTCCAGTTGCTCCCTGGGCAGTTTTGAAAAAATAAAAATGAAACGGAGAAGGCTTCAGCAGGTATAAGTAATAGAGGTGAAGATACCATTGAGAAGGAAGCTGCAAGCTGCTGTGGAGCAGGTCCCTGGGTGCCTGGAGGATGCACGGGTCACGTCTCAGGTCAGGGGCACTGATGTTTTATGCTGAACATTCAAAAAGTTACTTCCTGGAACACCACGGTTAATATCAAGACTCCCCAAGCATGGTGTCAGGGACACAATCTGAGGTCCCCAACAGAATTTCTCCAATTTTTCCAAATGTGTTTCAGGTGAGGAAGTGAATTTTAATCTTAAGCAGAGTCAGGTCTTTGGGGGTGTCTCAGAATCCAAAAATTCTGAGAGGCCCATCCTCCATCTCCTGTAGCACCGACTCCTGTTTGTACATAAACACAAGCCAGTATTCTCTACTTCTCTGTTTCCAAGTTGAGGGATGTTATAGGACATTGCGTTGTTATCTGGGAGGGTGTGGGGGCCTACAATTCTTCAGAACCGAGGAAGTAGGAAGTCTTGTCAATGGAGAGTGTTAAGAAATGACCGTTCGCAATATGTAAAACAAATGCTAACAAGTATGAAAGGGGAAATTAACAATAACACAATAATAGTGGGAGACTTTAATACCCCACTCACACCTATGGACAGATCAACTAAACAGAAAATTAACAAAGAAACGCAAACTTTCAATGATACAATAGACTAGTTAGACTTAATTGATATCTATAAGACATGTCACCCCAAAACAATGAATTTCACCTTTTTCTCAAGTGCTCACGGAACCGTCTCCAGGATAGATCACATCCTGGGCCACAAATCTAACCTTGATAAATTCAAAAGAATCGAAATCATTCCAAGTATCTTTTCTGACCACAATGCAGTTAGATTAGATCTCAATTACAGGAGAAAAACTATTAAGAACTCCAACATATGGAGGCTGAACAACACGCTTCTGAATAACCAACAAATCACAGAAGAATTCAAAAAAGAAATCAAAATATGCATAGAAACAAATGAAAATGAAAACACAACAACCCAAAACCTGTGGGACACTATAAAAGCAGTGCTAAGGGGAAAGTTCATAGCAATACAGGCATACCTCAAGAAACAAGAAAAAAGTCAAATAAATGACCTAACTCTACATCTAAAGCAACTAGAAAAGGAAGAAATGGAGAACCCCAGAGTTAGTAGAAGGAAAGAAATCTTCAAAATTAGGGCAGAAATAAATGCAAAAGAAACAAAAGAGACCATAGCAAAAATCAACAAAGCCAAAAGCTGGTTCTTTGAAAGGATAAATAAAATTGACAAACCATTAGCCAGACTCATCAAGAAACAAAGAGAGAAAAATCAAATCAATAAAATTAGAAATGAAAATGGAGAGATCACAACAGACAACACAGAAATACAAAGGGTCAGAAGAGACTACTATCAGCAATTGTATGCCAATAAAATGGACAACGTGGAAGAAATGGACAAATTCTTGGAAAAGTCCAACTTTCCAAAACTGAACCAGGAAGAAATAGAAAATCTTAACAGACCCATCACAAGCACAGAAATTGAAACTGTAATCAGAAATCTTCCAGCAAACAAAAGCCCAGGTCCAGACGGCTTCACAGCTGAATTCTACCAAAAATTCTGAGGAGAGCTAACACCTATCCTATTCAAACTCTTCCAGAAAATTGCAGAGGAAGGTAAACTTCCAAACTCATTCTATGAGGCCACCATCACCCTAATACCAAAACCTGACAAAGATGCCACACAAAAGAAAACTACAGGCCAATATCACTGATGAACATAGATGCAAAAATCCTCAACAAAATTCTAGCAATCAGAATCCAACAACACATTAAAAAGATCATACACCATGACCAAGTGGGCTTTATCCCAGGGATGCAAGGATTCTTCAATATCTGCAAATCAATCAATGTAATTCACCACATTAACAAATTGAAAAATGAAAGCCATATGATTATCTCAACAGATGCAGAGAAGGCCTTTGACAAAATTCAACATCCATTTATGATAAAAACTCTCCAGAAAGCAGGAATAGAAGGAACATATCTCAACATAATAAAAGCTATATATGACAAACCCACAGCAAACATTATCCTCAATGGTGAAAAATTGAAAGCATTTCCCCTAAAGTCAGGAACAAGACAAGGGTGCCCACTTTCACTGCTACTATTCAACATAGTTCTGGCCACAGCAATCAGAGCAGAAAAAGAAATAAAAGGAATCCAAGTTGGAAAAGAAGAAGTAAAACTCTCACTGTTTGCAGATGACATGATCCTCTACATAGAAAACCCTAAAGACTCCACCAGAAAATTACTAGAGCTAATCAATGAATATAGTAAAGTTGCAGGATATAAAATCAACACACAGAAATCCCTTGCATTCCTATACACTAATAATGAGAAAGTAGAAAAAGAAATTAAGGAAACAATTCCATTCACCATTGCAACGAAAAGAATAAAATACTTAGGAATATACCTACCTAAAGAAACTAAAGACCTATATATAGAAAACTATAAAACACTGATGAAAGAAATCGAAGAGGACACTAATAGATGGAGAAATATACTATGCTCATGGATTGGAAGAATCAATATAGTGAAAGTGAGTATACCACCCAAAGCAATCTACAGATTCAATGCAATCCCTATCAAGCTACCAGCGGTATTTTTCACAGAACTAGAACAAATAATTTCAAGATTTGTATGGAAATACAAAAAACCTCGAATAGCCAAAGCAATCTTGAGAAAGAAGAATGGAACTGGAGGAATCAACTTGCCTGACTTCAGGCTCTACTACAAAGCCACAGTCATCAAGACAGTATGGTACTGGCACAAAGACAGAAATATAGATCAATGGAACAAAATAGAAAGCCCAGAGATAAATCCACGCACCTATGGACACCTTATCTTTGACAAAGGAGGCAAGAATATACAATGGAGTAAAGACAATCTCTTTAACAAGTAGTGCTGGGAAAAGTGGTCAATAACTTGTAAAAGAATGAAACTAGATCACTTTCTAACACCATACACAAAAATAAACTCAAAATGGATTAAAGATCTAAATGTAAGACCAGAAACTATAAAACTCCTAGAGGAGAGCATAGGCAAAATACTCTCCGACATAAATCACAGCAGGATCCGCTATGATCCACCTCCCAGAATTCTGGAAATAAAAGCAAAAATAAACAAATGGGATCTAATTAAAATTAAAAGCTTCTGCACAACAAAGGAAACTATAAGCAAGGTGAAAAGACAGCCTTCGGAATGGGAGAAAATAATAGCAAATGAAGCAACTGACAAACAACTAATCTCAAAAATATACAAGCAACTCCTGCAGCTCAATTCCAGAAAAATAAACGACCCAATCAAAAAATGGGCCAAAGAACTAAATAGACATTTCTCCAAAGAAGACATACGGATGGCTAACAAACACATGAAAAGATGCTCAACATCACTCATTATTAGAGAAATGCAAATCAAGACCACAATGAAGTACCACTTCATGCCAGTCAGAATGGCTGTTATCCAAAAATCTACAAGCAATAAATGCTGGAGAGGGTGTGGAGAGATGGGAACCCTCCTACACTGTTGGTGGGAATGCAAACTAGTACAGCCACTATGGAGAACAGTGTGCCGATTCCTTAAAAAAATTGCAAATAGAACTGCCTTATGACCCAGCAATCCCACTGCTGGGCATACACACCAAGGAAACCAGAATTGAAAGAGACACATGTACCCCAATGTTCATTGCAGCACTGTTTATAATAGCCAGGACATGCAAGCAACCTAGATGTCCATCAGCAGATGAATGGATAAGAAAGCTGTGGTACATATACACAATGGAGTATTACTCAGCCATTAAAAAGAATACATTTGAATCAGTTCTAATGAGATGGATGAAACTGGAGCCGATTATACAGAGTGAAGTAAGCCAGAAAGAAAAACACCAATACAGTATACTAACACATACATATGGAATTTAGAAAGATGGCAATGATGACCCTGTACGCGAGATAGCAAAAGAGACACAGATGTGTAGAGCGTACTTTTGGACTCTGAGGGAGAGGGAGAGGGTGGGATGATTTGGGAGAATGGCATTGAAACATGTCATGTAAGAAACGAATCGCCAGTCTATGTTTGATGCAGGATACAGGATGCTTTGGGCTGGTGCACGGGGATGATCCAGAGAGATGATATGGGGTGGGAGGTGGGAGGGGGGTTCATGTTTGGGAACTCATGTACACCCATGGTGGATTCATGTCAACGTATGGCAAAACCAATACAGTATTGCAAAGTAAAATAAAGTAAAAATAAAAATTAAAAAAAAAAAAAAAGAAATGAGCATTTGACTTGGACTCCTGAGCCTGTGGGGAGGGGGTTGAACACTGTGGGAGGTGCAGATGAGGCTCTGAACCCCTGATTTTCCTAGCCCTCTATCTGGCACCAAAGCCCATGGGAGCCAAAGATCTATCTCCTCCCCGCAAACTGAAATGTGGCAAAGACGTCAATATGGTTCATTCCTAAAGGGCCACATGTGACTTTCAGCTTCACCCACCCAAGGCTGCCTCCAGAATGGAGCTTGAAAAGCTGCTCTGCTGACCTGTGTGGGCTTCCTTCTATGGAGCACAGTGGCTCTTTCCCTCCATATGTGGGGCTGGTGCTGCCCTTGGTTGAAGAAGAGGAGTAGAAACGGTGATCTCCTGCCCTTCCTTTCTCTTCTGCCTAAACATCACCCAGGAGATCTGAAGTTTGTCAGTATTGCCCTTCTGATAATATACAGGATTCCTGCATTGTTGTGCAAGTAACTGGACAGAAACCCAAGTGACAACACTCAGTGTTACTCAACTGGGGAAACAGAGGCGTGGAAGATTTGGGACAGCTTAGAAAAACTGAAATCAATGAGTTAGGATAATTGTAGATTAAACTCTCAAATTTTAATGTCTTCATACAACAATTTATTTCTGTCTCCTGATCAGTTTGATGCAGGTATTTGAGTGATGTCACAGTGTGGAACTACTGCACAATTGCACTCACCTCACATGCTAGTAAAGTAATGCTCAAAATTCTTCAAGCCAGGCTTCAGCAATATGTGAACTGTGAAATTCCAGATGTTCACGCTGGTTTTAGAAAAGGCAGAGAAACCAGAGATCAAATTGCCAACATCCGCTGGATCATGGAAAAAGCAAGAGAGTTCCAGAAAAACATCTATTTCTGCTTTATTGACTATGCCAAAGCCTTTGACTGTGTGGATCACAATAAACTGGAAAATTCTGAGAGAGATGGGAATACCAGACCACATGACCTGCCTCTTGAGAAACCTGAATACAGGTCAGGAAGCAACAGTTAGAACTGGACATAGAACAACAGACTGGTTCCAAATAGGAAAAGGAGTATGTCAAGGCTGTATATTGTCACCCTGCTTATTTAACTTATATGCAGAGTACATCATGAGAAACGCTGGGCTGGAGGAAGCACAAGCTGGAATCAAGATTGCCAGGAGAAATATCAATAACCTCAGATGTGCAGATGACACCACCCTTATGGAAGAAAGTGAAGAAGAACTAAAGAGCCTCTTGATGAAAGTGAAAGAAGAAAGTGAAAAAGTTGGCTTAAAGCTCAACATTCAGAAAACTAAGATCATGGTGTCCAGTCCCACCACTTCAAGGCAAATAGATGGGGAAACAGTGGCTGACTTTATTTTTCTGGGCTCCAAAATCACTGCAGATGGTGACTGCAGCCATGAAATTCAAAGACGCTTACTCCTTGGAAGGAAAGTTATGACCAACCTAGATAGCATATTCAAAAGCAGAGACATTACTTTGCAACAAAGGTCTGTCTAGGCAAGGCTATGGTTTTTCCAGTAGTCATGTATGGATGTGAGAGTTGGACTATAAAGAAAGCTGAGCGCCGAAGAATTGATGTTTTTGAACTGTGATGTTTTTGAACTGTGGTGTTGGAGAAGACTCTTGAGAGTCCCTTGGACTGCAAGGAGATCCAACCAGTCCATCCTAAAGGAGATCAGTCCTGGGTGTTCATTGGAGGAACTGATGTTGAAGCTGAAACTCCAATACTTTGGCCACCTGATGAGAAGAGCTGACTCATTGGAAAAGACCCTGATGCTGGGAAAGGTTGAGGGCAGGAGGAGAAGGGGACGACAGAAGATGAGATGGTTGGATGGCATCATCGATTCGATGGACATGGGTTTGGGTAGACTCCAGGAGTTGGCGATGGACAGGGAGGCCTGGCGTGCTGCAGTTCATGGGGTCGCAAAAAGTTGGACACGACTGAGTGACTGAACTGACTGAACTGAACAGTGTGGCAGTCAGGACACCTGGCTCCTCCCATCTTGTGGTCCAGCTGTCTCCACGGCCTTGGCAGAGACAGCATATGGCCAAGGCATCCCCGAGTTCTCAAATGCCCTGTATTGGAAATGACACACATCGTCTCCACCTGCATTCCTGTTCCAGCTCTTTACTGATGTGCAACAAATCACCCCAAACTTACTGGCTCACAACAGTGACAACATTCGTTTTGAACTTGCAATTTGGACAGGGCTCGGTGGGGACAGCTTGTTTCTGCTCCATGTGTTGTCTCCTGGGATGGCTTGGAGGCTGAGGGCCACAGTTGTTGGCCACCTCACGTCCTCTGTTGCAGTCTAGCATCCATGGGTACGTCAGCTGTGCCTGTAGCCAGAGCTTGTATACTTGAAACTTCCACATGGCTGCTGGGCTGTCTGGTTCCTGGGTTCTCAAGGTGAGTGTCTCGAGAGGACAGGACAGAGGCTGTATTGCCTTTTATGACTTGGTTTGCTAAGCCTCACGGTCCACCCAGATGGAAGGGAGAGGACCTAGACCCCATGGCTTGATACAGGAGTGCAGTATCACACACTGTGAGACATGAGACAGGGTCCTCTTAATGTGGCTGTCTACAGATTACACATCAGCCGCAACCCCATCCGTGAGGACCAGTCTCTTGAGGGCATCTAGATGCCAGGTGAGCTTAGGAAATACAGCTGGAGCTGGACAGCTGCTTCAAAGTGACAGCGATGGCAGGAAAGCCCTTTTGGGTTGTAGGAAGCCAGTCACATGCAATTTTTTCATGTCATGAATGGGTCTGTTGTAATGCTCACACGTCCTATGGAAGGGAGGCATCTCAGACAGGGCTTTGGCAGAAAAAGCAGAGTCATGCTGTGAATGCATGAGGTTCTGTTTAGGGAGAAAGTGTAATCACGTGCTGCCCAGGCAGCTTCTGTACACTTTCCATCTTTAACACGGTCCAGGGGAGCCAGCCAGGCTAGACAAACCTGGGCTCAGCCGAGCAGCTACAGAAACAGGGTGAGTGGGACACAGGCTGTGCCTTCCTCTGCTCTTCTCCCTCCTCATCCTCCGGCCCCTTCATTCTTAGACCTACTCTGACTTCCTGTGGATGTAAAGCATCACAGAGAAGCAAGGAAGGCACTAGAACATTTATTCCACCATGTAGTTAACAAATTTAATGAGCATCTACTGTGTGCCAGGCTCTGGAGAAACCCTGTGAACTAGACTGACAGGAGGTTGAGGGGGTGGGAACCCCGGCCGTGGGCTTTATGCCTGATTTCAGCCAGAATCTGGCATGAGTGTGCTGCGCTCGGAAAGACAGGTGGGCGGGTCACAAAGAGTTTACTGACCTCTGTAGCAGACTGGTGGCAGGTCAATTAACCTAATTTAACCGCCTAACTGGTAAACTACACACTCCCTGTGTCAGACGTGTAAATCAGTGCTGACAGATGACATGATAGGGATATTCTTGCTGTACATTTATCTGGGGGCGATTAATTATAACGGTCTGGAATGGCATTTGTGCCTTGAAATACGAGGCAGCTGAAGAAATTCTGTATGTACTGCTGAAGCAAATGCAAAGCTAATTTGCATTTAATTGTAATCGGCATTCATTTAGGGTCCTGGCAGCTGAGCCGCACTGCGTGTCAGCCAGACACCTCGGTGGATCATGAAGTTACCCTCTTGAGTGTTTCAGGGACGCTGACTGCATCAGTAACAAGTGGCGTTTTGAAACTGAGCTCAGAAACGAGACAAACTATGAAAGAAATGTCAAAATCAGGAATGGAGAAAATTGCTGAGTGCCTTTGGAAAGGCTTCTCCCCACCCACTCTTGAAAAAAAAATCCCAGATCTTCTTTTATCCACCCTTTCAGCTGTAGCTGTAGAGCTAAAGCGTGTTTTGCTAAACAGGCAGAGAATGAGTGCTATTTAACAAAGAACACATCAAATGTGGGACAACTTCATAGGAAGGGCTTAGAGGGAAAAAATAAAGAAATCAAGCACCCAAGCTCTTGCTAATTTTGATGCCTGTCAGGGGAAAAGACGTCACTGGCCATTAAGGAAGATTAACAGTTGTTTTTCTAGGAAGTTGGAAGCCACAGTACAGGATGTGTCTCATTTGAGTGTATAAGAAGTGGCCATAAAACCAGAAGACTTCAGCAATATTCAAAAACGGGCATCTGCATTCAGGTGTGTACCATCCCTTTCTAAGTACTTATCGTGGGTAGCTCTAGACTTAAACTGACTGTCATTACTTGAAACATTCTTGGAATTCCTCTTCAGAGGGTAAAGCATATTCTCATTGAATACTTCTGTTTTTCTTGTTCAGTCACTCAGTTGGGTCTGACTCTTTGCTACCCCATGGACGCAGCAAGCCAGACTTCCCTGTCCTTCACTATCTCCTGGAGTTTGCTCCAACTCATGTCCATTGAGTTAATGATGCCATTCAACCATCTCCTCCTCTGTCGCCCTCTTCTTTTCCTGCCCTCAACCTTTCCCAGCATCAGGGTCTTTTCCAATCAGTCAGCTCTTTGCTTCAAGTGGCCAAAATATTGGAGCTTTAGCTTCAGTCCTTCCAATGAATGTTCAGGACTGATTTCCTTTAGGATTGACTGGTTTGATCTCCTTGCTGTCCAAGGAACTCTCAGAGTCTTCTCCAGCACCACAGTTTGAAAGCGTCAATTCTTTGGTGCTCAGCCTTCTTTATGGTTCAACTCTCACATCTGTACATAACTACTGAAAAACACCATAGCTTTGACTATATGGAAATTTGTCAGTAAAGTGATGTCTCTGCTTTTTAATATGCTGTCTAGGTTTGTCATAGCTTTTTTTCCAAGGAGCAAGAGTCTTTTAATTTCATGGCTGCAGTTGCTGTCTGCAGTGATTTTGGAGCCCAAGAAAATAATATCTGTTGCTGTTTCCATTGTTTTCCCATTTATTTGCCATGAAGTGATGGGACCAGATGCCATGATTTTAGTGTTTTTTTTTTTTAATACTTTAGCTGTAAAATAATTTAGAGCCAACTCTGGGTCCCATCTAATAAAAATGTGTGTGTGTGTGTGTGTGTGTGTGTGTGATATGCAGTGAGAAAGGTTTTCTTATGTGGAGCTGACGCTGGCTCTGAAGCCATTCCTTGAGGAGTGCTCCTGCACTTGTTTGAAGGATAATGACCTTGCTGGAAGATGTCTATGGCCTAATCCCATGCTTCTTTTGCTGTGGGATCCTTTCTTTATATATCTTTATTAACAGCCCATGTAACCACTGTTCCTCAAAATGTCCTTTGGGAAATACTAAACTACAGCCATTACAAAGAAAGGGACACACAGGAATACTCGGGAAGATGCAAGGGACTTCTGGTGAAACAAAGTAAATTGACTTCGTGTATTTCTTTTTTTTTCCTCCCAATATGCCAACAAAGGAATACAAAAGACACATTCTCCAAGGCAGTGGAAGGCAACAATAGGCAAAGGAATGCAATACATTCCTGGGGAATGAAGAAGCCCACAGAAGTGGCAAAGCCTTAGGAAAACTGAGGGAGCTAAAACCTAAAACCTAGATTCCCTGAGAGGAGATGTCATAGAAAGGTGAGCTGGTTTGCATACAAGGAGGCTCAGACCTGGATGGTACAAGATATTGCTCTGAGACAGCCTGTGGATGAGATACTAGTATAGACTGAATGTCTGTGTTCTCCCCAAATACATATGTTGAAACTCTAACTCCCTGATGGGATGGTATTAGGAGTTGGGCCCTTGGGGAGGGTGAGAGGCTAGAGCCCTTCCCAGCAAGACTAGTGCTCTTATAAGACTGCCTCTGCTCTCTGCCAGGTGAGGACACAAGAAGACAGTGGTCTCACCAGGACCTGACCATCCAGGTACCCTAATCTCAGATATCCAGCCTCTAGAAGCATGAGAAGTAAATTTCTGTTATTCATCAGCCCTTGGTCTATTGCATCCTGTTCCAGCAGCTTGAGTAGTCTGAGAAGGGTGCTATAATAGGAGAGCAGGTAGAGGTCTACCTGAAGAATGGTGAGGCCCCCAGGCAAGTTGCCCTCTTTGTGTTCCCCTCCTATCAAGAACTAGAAGCTGATTCTTCCTTGGGAAAATTGAAGTTGAGAGGCTCTGAATTTCAAGACATCAGACAAAGATGTAAAGAGGGACAAAGTGGAGAAGGACACACCTGGGAACAAGGAGAGTAAGTCTTGGTTTGGCCAAAAAGTTCACTCAAGTGTATGTTACAGAAAAATCCAAATGAAACTGATAAATGCATTTATAAAGTATGACGGCTTCAAATATCCCCTCTCCGACCCTCCTCCTGCGGGACTGCTAGCCAAATGTCCAGAAAGCAGGAGGTCAGATGATACAAAATTCATCTATGGAGGAATTTGAGGGGATGCATGTATTGATATTTGGGCATTCTTCCCTTAAAAAGGCTGGGTTGCTGTGTCAGTATCTTAAAGTAAAGCCCTCTATTTTGTTCTGGCCACCATCACTCATGCCCAGTGAAGCCCCATCAGGCTTGTAGTACCCTACCTTTAAATCCAAGAAACTGCTAAAGCTTATAAGCATTTAGGGAAAATCTCCTCTGTGAAACAAAAACAAAACAACAACAAAAAACCAGAAATAGTGACACTGAAGAAAACAGAGATAATGTAGGGAACAGAAGAAAACAAACTTGGTATTAATATGCTTGCAAGATAAGCGATGCTTTTCCATTGAAACTAGAATCCATTACTGTGAAAAAAAAGAATAAGATATACACCAAAAGCACAGGCAGGAAAAGGGAAAAAAAAAAAGGATAAATTAGACTTGATCAAAAGTTTTGTACCTCAGATGACACTATCAGAAAGTGAAAAGAGAACCCACAGAATGGGGAAAATATTTGCAAATCACATACCTGATAGGGATTAAAATCCAGAATATGTAAAGAATTCTTAAAACTTAACAAAAAAAAAAATCCCAAACAACTTGGTTTAAAAGTACTTCAAAAGGCATTTCTCCAAAGAAGATATACAAATGGCCAATGAGTTCATGAAAAGTTATCTAACATTGCAAATTATTAGGAAAATGCAAATCAAAACCACAATGTGATACTACTTCACATCTGTTAGGAGGGTTATTGTTTTTAAAAAAATCAGTAAATAATAATGAACCTCTTGTGAATTTAGGAAGGTAAAATGGTGCTGCCACTGTGAAGAACATTATGACAGTTCCCCCAAATTAAACAGAATTATCATATGATCCAGCATCCACTCTGAGTTATAGATGCCTGACAACTAGCAGAGACTTGAACATATTTGTGCATCAGTGTACACAAAAATATTTGTATACCAGTGTTCATAGCAGCATTACTCACAATAGCCAAAAGGAGAAATAACTCAAACGTTCATTGACAGACAAATGGATATACATACAGTGGAATATAATTCAGCCTTAAAAAGGAGTGACATTCTGACACATGCTGTAACAAGGAAACATTTATGCTGCTGCTGCTGCTAAGTCGCTTCAGCTGTGTCCGACTCTGTGCGACCCCATAGATGGCAGCCCACCAGGCTCCGCCGTCCATGGGATTTTCCAGGCAAGAGTGCTGGAGTGGGGTGCCATTTCCTTCTCCAATGCATGAAAGTGAAAAATGAAAGTGAAGTCGCTCAGTCATGTCCGACTCTTCGAGACCCCAAGGACTGCAGCCCACCAGGCTCCTCCATCCATGGGATTTTCCAGGCAAGAGTGCTCGAGTGGGGTGCCATTGCCTTCTCCAACATTTATGCTAGGGGATATATTACTAAGTCAGGCACAAAAGAGTAAATATTTAATGATCCCACTCATATGAGGTACCAGAAAGTAGAATGTTGGTTGCCCAGGGCCATTGGGAGGGAGTGGGGGCATAAATGGGGAGTTATTGTTTAAAGGGGATTGAGCTTTGGTGTGGATGATGAAAAAATTCTGAAAATGGATAATGGTGGTGGTTGCACAACACTATGGATGTACTTACCACTGAATTACACATAAATGGTTAAAATGGAAAATGTTTATTTATTGTTGTGGTTGTTTCAGTTGCTAAGTCATATCTGATTTTTTGCAATCCCATGGACTGCAGCCCGCCAGGCTCCTCTGTCCATGGGATTTCCCAGGCAAGAATACTGGGTTGCCAGTTCCTCCTTCAAGGGATCTTCCCAACCCAGGAATTGAACCCTCGTTTCCTGCATTGGCAGGTGGATCCTTTATTGCTGAGTTGCCAGGGAAGCCCATGTTACATGTATTTTATCAGAATTTAGAAAAAAAAGAAAAGGAGAAAAAATAAGGATAAGAAAGAGATCATGGAAATTAAAACTAGGACACCCCTTCTTCTAATATTTTATTAGAAAAATTAGAAGAGAAGATAGGAAATATCCCAGAAAAAAATAAATAAAAGGACAAATGGAGTAAAAGAAATGAGGATCTAGAAAATTATAGATTGAATCAGGAAGTTCTGTGTCTAATTCCTAGGAGTTCCAGAAACAGAAAATAGAGTGCATACAATCATGAAAGGATTAATACAAGAAAGTTTCCCAGAACTGAAGGGTGTGATGTTGTCTAGATCGAAAGGGACCGTGATGGACTTAGAGCAATACACCAAGGGCTAAAGAAAAGCCTGCACAGGGCACAGTGTCGTGAAACTGTGATGAAATGACCTTAAAAGATTTCAGAAAACATGTCACACACAAAGGACTGGAAGGGAGACAACACTGGTGTTTCTGCAGTGACACTGAGAGTTTGGAGACACAGATCACAGGGGCAAATTCTAAAACTTGGTAAGAATGTGCAGGTAACCTTGTTGCAGGCTGTGCTGAATCCTTGTAAGATTATTTATTCCCTAAGGCCCTCCTCTGTTGGCCTGTCAGACTAAGAAAGGGTCTTTGCTATAACTTTATAAAAGGCGTTTTCAGTTCCCTTTTCTTAAATTTCAGCTTTATGGAGGTGTAACTGGCATACGGTTTTTCCAGTGGTCATGTATGGATGTGAAAGTTGGATTGTGAAGAAAGCTGAGTGTTGAAGAATTGATGCTTTTGAACTGTGGTGTTGGAGAAGACTCTTGAGAGTCCCTTGGACTGCAAGGAGGTCCAACCAGTCCATCCTAAAGGAAATCAGTCCTGGGTGTTCATTGGAAGGACTGATGCTGAGGCTGAAACTCCAATACTTTGGCCACCTGATGTGAAGAGCTGACTCACTGGAAAAGACCCTGATGCTGGGAGGGATTGAGGACAGGAGGAGAAGGGGATGACAGAGGATGAGATGGTTGGATGGCATCACCGACTCGACGCACATGAGTTTGGGTGAACTCCGGGAGTTGGTGATGCACAGGGAGACCTGGCGTGCTGCGATTCATGGTGTTGCAAAGAGTTGGACTCGACTGAGAGACTGGACTCAACTGGCATTTAGAGCTGTAAGATATTTAGAGCGTACATTGTGGGGATTTGATGTGTGGGTACCTGGGATCATCTGCTCCCAGGACAGCATGAGAGTCTGTCCCAGAAGGGGAGGAGTCTAGAGAAGTGACAAATGACTCAGCTTCCTTTCTTTATTCTCCTGGTTTTGAGCCCCTGGAATATCCTTGGCCTCTGACTTCCTGTTTTTTGGTTTACTCTCTCCTTTGGCAGAGTTCATCCGCCAATAGCTTCCTAGGGAAATGGAAAATCTGAGGCCCTATGTGCCAGCAAAGCCTTAGTTCTATCCTGAAATTTACTGGACAGTAAATCACCTAAGAAACAGAGGACCCCAAGGTGAATCTGTCCAAGGAGGGCAGGTGCTCAGTTAACCGTGTCTGAGGGAGCCTGTGCTATGTCCATACAGAACTGTGGACGGGGGAGAGAGTGTCATGGACACACATACATGTGGCAGAATTACTGGAATGTCTGGAGAGAAACTGGGATCCATACAAACAAAACCGGACAAATGAACTGAACGGAGTAATTATTAACCCCCGGGAAAGAGTTTTGTGCTAAAGGAGTATTGATCTGTGTGCTCACTGGCTCAGTGTGTGAAAGTCACTCAGTCTTTGTCTGACTCTTTGCGACCCCAGGAACTGTAGCCCGCCAGCCTCCTCTGTCTATGGAATTCTCTAGGCAAGAATGCTGGAGTGGGTTGCCATTTCCTTCTTTTTCCTGACCCAGGGATTGAACCCACCTCTCCTGCACTGCAGGCAGATTCTTTACCATCTGAGCCACCAGGAAAGCCCAATGGGCTCAGTAGTGAAGGATAATTGTATATTGATACCTGGTTGACTACTGATATAACTCAATACTGTGATAAACCTGAGTTGGGAGAGTGGAAAAAAGCAGCAGGGATGGGGGGGGCAGGTGGTGAGAGGTAAGTTCTTATACACCGTGGTGGGGATTTAATAGTTAATGTCTAAACTGACAAACCAAGAATGAGAAACAGCAATATATAATTTAGAAATGTGACTGTAAACACTTGAGGGAAATCAAAAGAACTGATTATAGTTAACTCTGGGGACCATGCCTAGATCGTTTGATTGGATTTTTTTGAAAGCTGTGTGTGATGCAAACATCTGTGTTTGATAAAAAATGTAAATTAACCAGCATAGTCTCAATTTATGAAGATTTGTGAAATAGAAAAGTTCCTCAAAAGATAAGGTTATATGATTTGCATATTACAATCAGAGATGTGCTTGTATGGGTTGAGCCTCTGAAAGACTTCAGCTGGTTGCTCTTGTATGGAGGTGATTCACCAGCCCTGTGGTACACCAGTGACTACCATAGCCCAGGACACCAGGACAATCACAGTCCCCTCAGCAGTTCATTTTGGAACTTTGAAATTTATAATTGATCACCTCTTTTGTTCTCTTCCCTCCCACTTTTCACTTCTGATATTGTATGATCTCATAGGGTAGCTCAGGTACATGATGGTTGAGAGGGCCAAGCTCATTTCAAGGATGGCACCAGGTACCTGGCAATTCTGATTGCAAGCCTCCTGAGGGCACAGAGTTTGAATTATTCAATTGAATACACACTTACTGAATCTCTATTGAAGGCATGATCCTTGCACTAGATAAACAAATATGAGCAAAGTACCATCCTTGATGTCAAGGCAGAGATGGTCATGGTTACTCATAATGCCAAAGCTAGACATTTAAAGTATATTAATAGACAAATTGGGGAGAAAGCGTCCCAGGTGGTGCTAGAGGTAAAGAACCCACCTGCCAATACAGAAGATGCCAGAGATAAGCATTCGATTCCTGGGTCAGGAAGATCCCCTGAAGGAGGGCATGGCAACCCACTCCAGTATTCTTGCCTGGAGAATGCCATAGACAGAGGAGCCTGGTGGGCTACAGTCCACAGTATCACACAGAGTCGGAGATGATTGAAATGACTTAGCACACAGAGAGACAAGGTCTTAGCCTGAGTTCTTTACCTATGGGTGCTCTTCCAGGGAGGCCCTTGCCTGGGACAGTCTGTGGGCATGTGTATTTGGGGTGGGATGGCTCTGGCCTGTCTTGTCCCTCATTAGTCAAAGTTTGCCCTAGGCTGGACATCCCCTGCACTGCTGGCCTTTGAGCAGGTGAGATCCCACCCTGTACAGGGAGCAGCTTAGAGTTTGGAAGGGACAGGAGAAACAGGCCCTCTGGGGGGCTGGTCAGGTGGGGCCAAGGACTGGGTGCCAGACTCTGCACTGAACTAACAGCTGAGAGTCGGGACTTGGGGAGTGGACTGTGGTGGAGGAGGCTAGAAAGCCTGGCTTAGTGCAAGCACTAACCCACTCCCAAGCAGTCCCACCCTCTGAGCTTGCAAACAGCTTAGCTTGTAAGTATTAGCAATTCTGATTGTTGGCCAGGAAGTGTGATATCGTTATTTTTTTACTTTTTTTAGTCTAAATAAAGGAAAACAAGATCTCTCTCAGCTCAAGGCAAGTAGTCCTGGCAGATGAGTTTATCAGAAGACTATAAGCTCCCTGAGTGTCTTTTTCTCTTTGGTCCTGGGACGAGTGAATCAATACATTCCTATCGACTTTTAGATGAACAGACCTTATGGGAGAAAAAATAAAATAAAATTACACACTCTGGATCGGCTGCTCTAAAACCATAGTGCCCCCTGGATGGAAGTTCGCGTTTTTTAAGCAAGTTCACGGTGATCCAGGTGCGGGTGGTTTGTGGACCAAAATAAGAGCAACACTGCGGAAACCTGGGGATTTGTGGCCATATGGATGTGACCTGCAGAAGGTCACACTGTATGTTTACTCGCAGCAGGGCCACACCTACAGGGCACAGCTGCAGATACCACATTTTCCTTCCTATCCGTGAGAGGTTGGAGCAATATTTGCTACAGAAAAAGGAACTTGATCACAATGGTAACAAACAACTTGTAAACAAGCAGAGTATAGAACTGTCTAAACAGCGTGGTTCCAGCAGTCCCAATTTGGACTCAAGAGTCCCATTTCTCTCCCTAATAACCCCATCCCCTAGCATTGAACTTCATAAGCATTTATTAGGCACTGACTTTGTACCAGGCTCTGTGCCTCGTTCTGGAGAAGAAAGGTGTTTAAGACACAAAGCTGTTCAAGCCTTAAAAGCTTCCTCTGCATCGGCACTTCCTTTGGGGGAAAAATGCAGCCTTGTCCCCTGTGAATTCCCTCGCCAGACACGTGCATGTGAAATAAGCAACGGCGAGCAGGTGAAGACTGCTGAGGTGTGAACCTGGGAAAACCACTTTTGTTCATCTCAGACAGTGAAAAACTGTTGTTTGCTTCACTTCAAAGGGAATGGATGGCCATTTCTTGCCTGGAGGCTCCGAGCCTGTGGGTCACTTTGACACAGAAGCAGCCCTAGTATCCAAACCAGGCGATAAGGCCTTTGAAGACAACATTCCAGAGTTATCTCAACTTGGCAGTTTCCAAGGAAACAGGACCCTGAGTCCACTTAGCACTGCTAATAATCAGACTGTGATGTCCCCAACACAAGTTAAATAGAAGTTTCTGATGGGACCCAGCCGAGGCCACATGGGGTGCCTCCCAGGGCAATACCACAGCTGAGAAATGATGAGTGACCTCCCTTCTCAGAGCAATCACTGCTTTTCTTACCTAATAACAACATTCCCAATGACTGCCTCCGACTTCATCCTTCCTCCCCCTGGGTGATAAGTACTGCTCTCCAGGTTTCTAAACTGCCTGCAGCCTGGCAGCCTCCACTGCAGAGCAGTTCCTTCTTCCCCAGTCTTTCTTTAAATCACTCTGCACCACCCCAACTCTCCTGTGATGAGCTGTCCCACATCCTGTGGTGTTTGATCATCCTTGATGTAGCAAGTTATAAACCTAAATTTGTTTTCCTGCTGGTGTGTCCATGGTGGTCTTTATCTGACGGGCTTCATCAAAGGTAGGGTGTATGTGTGTGTGTGCATACGTGCATGCATGCTCAGTTGCTTCAGCTGTATCTGACTCTTTGCAATCTCATGGACTGTAGCCCACCAGATTCCTCTGTCCATGGGATTTTCCAGGCAAGAATACTGGAGTGGGTTATTTCCTTCTCTAAGGGATCTCCCTGACCCAGGGATTGAACCCGTGTCTCCTATGGCTCCTACATCGGCAAAAGATTCTTTTACCACTGAGCTACCCGGAAAGCCCCTTATCAAAGGGCAAGGGTTGGCAAAAATGAGGTTCTTTCCTTCCCATGGCTCACTGGCAAACATTTTACAGGATCTCAGAAAAGAAAGGAAAAGGAAAGAGCACCGATTCCTAGTGTTTGCCTATTTGCGTGGTGGAAATATTCTCACCTGGGTCAGTTTCAAGCTACCGATAGGACTTCACTGAATGCTGAGTTGGGAAGAGACCCACATAATCAGCTTTTGGTGGATTCATACCAGTTGGCTTGTTAGGGGAAGCACACTGATTGAAACCGCCCACCCTGGCCAGGCACCATAGTAACCATTTGCATGAGTTGTTTTATGATAGGAGATCCTGATAAGCAATACGAAACTAATAAGCCACCACCAACCTGAAGAGTTCGGGAAAGGTCGAAAGGAGACACAGCGTGTCCATCCACTTCCCAGAATCCCTCTTGCTAGCATCCATCTTGGCTGAGTGATGCGTGCACCACCAGAAAAGACTCTGAATTACAGTGATTGGCCAAAGAACACCCGGAAACTAATCCCATAACCATAAACCATAGAGCCACAAGGCAGAGCTATTCTCCTGGGTTCTTTTACCCTACTGCTCTCCACTCGGGTTCCCTTTCCCAATAAAATCTCTTGCTTTGTCAGCAGATGTGTCTCCTCGGACAATTCATTTCCGAGTGTTAGACAAGAGCCCAGTTTCGGGCCCTGGAAGCGGTCCCCCTTCCTGCAACAGGCTCAAGCACATCTCTGCCACCTTCTCACCTGTCTTCCTCAAGCAGCAACATATTTTGCTCATTCAGTTTTCCAGATTTTGTTTCCCCCTGGAGTAGCATATGATTTTTTTTCTTTCTCTGCATTTGGGTAAGGAATCTGGCACCTGGCTGATTTATAAGCAAGTCCTGAGAAATGTGACTGAAATAAAAATTCATGGACAGTGAACTCACATATAAAAGCAGGCAAACAGCAAAGAACCCAGGGTTTCAGAGACCAGTAAACACACATTTGGGCTTTCCTGGTGGCTCAGCTGGTAAAGAATCTGCCTGCAACATGGGAGACCTGGGTTGATCCCTGGGTTGGGAAGATCCCCTGGAGAAAAGAAAGGCTACTCACTCCAGTATTGTAGCCTGGAGAATTTCATGGACTATATAGTCCATGGGGTCACAAGAGTCGGACACGAATGAGAGAATTTCACTTTCAACACACATTCATGTGTCATAGTCAGGAGCTTCACTGAAGGTGGTTTTCTGGCCAAGGTAGGGAGCAAATGATTCTGTACTGGAGGAGAGAAACATCCCCTCTTAAGATAGCAACCCCAGTTCATCTTCCTTTGGCCTGAGTTTAATCTACTAAACCTATAGCAAGACCTGCCTTTTTTTTTTTTTTTAAATTCTACAAAGAAAACGATCTTTGCTGAATACCCAAGGAGTAATTATAGATAATGGTCCACGATCTGGCAGCTTACAAGTTCAGCCACTTGGCTGAGAAATGAATTCCCTGTCTGCTACTACAAGACCTCATTATGTGCTGCACTGGTGAATTGATAATGAAAAGACTTAAAAAGTATCTGATGGCAAAAGAAGCTCCTTTCTTAGTCTGACTGGCCTCCAGAGCAGTGCCCTAGGGAACTCAATGCAAATTTCCAACAAGATTACCAGCAGCTTCTTATCTTCCCCTTGGAATGCTGGGAATGTGGGAACTGTGAAAAGCCCACAAAGATGGAAATACCGTGGTTAAAGGGAGAAAAAGAGAAATTTTCAGTTTGATGAAGAGAAAGAAAATGGTTTAAGGTAGGCTGAGAGAATTGGTATTATTTTTCTAAAAAAGCATAAGCCCTTTTGACAAGATTACAAAGAAAATAGATCTCACATTATGTCAGTACTTTGCTCGACAGACCTACATAGTATCTTGTGCTGAGGGTACCAAACAAAGTTCACCATCTACCGAGGGAGAGAAGTCAAGTCAGCTGCTTACTTCTTTGCTTTCAGATGCAGTTTTAGACTTTTCCCTGAAAGCTGAGTCTCTGAGCCAGGCTCTCTGAGTCACTGGCTTCAGGTCAGTTTCAAGGTGGTGGGAACACCGGCAGTAGAATGAAGAATGGGAGATGCTAGGATAGCCATCTCCATTTCTATTCTGGGTGGTGACCCAGGGGTGCCAGCTCCCATGGACCAGATCTGGCCAGGTAGCCTTTGTTTCTGAATTCTGATACCAGTTATTTTCCCATCATTCCTCCAGCCCCACCCAGCAGGTAGTTAGCAGCTGTCCAGTGTCATCACAATCTGCATTGCCTCATTGTCCCCTCTTGAGCTTGTCAACTCTCTCAGTACCTTTGTAACTAGTTTATCGCACTGAACTCTTGGAATGTTCAACTCCTATTGAACTTCCTAGAATGACCTTGATTTAATTATCTACAGGTTGACCTATATAGAAAGTGTAAACAAATAGTTATAAAGTTTATGTGATGTTGCTAGAAGTGGTCTGTGCTTATGCTATGGGGACCTAGACAGTGGCTCTCTCTCATTTATGGGGAGCAGGAAAGCTTATCCTAAGTGGAAAATTTCAAAATGAGCTCCGAAATTGAGTTGGAAGTTCTGAGGCAATCAATCGAAGATCAAGCAGGGGGAGAGAGAGTATTCCAATTGTTTGCAAAAAGCAAGGCAGGTTGACAGAGGATAGTGTTCTAGAGGAGTGTCAAATAATCAGAAACCTTTGAAGAATGGGTTAGGCACAAAGCACGTAGCTTTCCTGGAGGTTAGTGATTTGGATTCTAGTCTTTTTCTTCTTTCTTTTTTCTAAAAAACTTTTGGCTATGCCCTGCAGCTTGTGTGACCTTAGTTCCCTGACCAGGGATCCAACTTGCATCCTTGCATTGGAAACCAGAGTCTTAACCACCGGACTATTGGAAAAGTCCCCAGATTCTAGGTTCTACGACTGTAGACGTCACTACTGCCACAGAAGCCTTCAATTTCCCAGGACTCAGAGAATGGGAACAACCACGTGTGAAACAGCTGGAAAAGTCACTACTGTGTACTGACTCTTATTCATTCTACCAATGTGAAGGACCATTTGCCTAGCTGGCACCCTCTGGACCTACCCAGTGAAGGAACTTTAAACTATGTGCTTAATGTGATATCAATATTACCTAAAGTCTCTAAACTGCAAGGCATGCTCATTGAAAGTCAGATAGTGACTTCCTGGAAGATTCACTCGCTTGGCTCCATTTTATCAGGGTGGGGAGTGGAGAGGCACAAAAGGAATTCCCAACTCACTACTTGCAAAGAGCCCAGAGTACATCTGTTAAATCCTTTTCTTTTGATCGCAGCACAAAAATGCCTAAAATTTAATTTTTATTTCCTCCCCAAATATACACATGCCGAAGGCAACTGTGGCCTTTCTGCTGGGGGAGGTCACAGACTCCAGTTTGGGAAACATATGTTGGAACCTGTCACTGACACCATAGGATTAACACAGAAGGATCCTCTTGATTCAAGGGTGATATTTATATTTCTATGCCATAAACCATCTTTATTTCCCAGCAGAGTGAATTTTCAAAGTTGCTTCTCACTCACTCATGACTTAATACTTCCCCACAACTTGGTGAGGCAGCCAAGGCAAACGGACAGAGAGCAGTTACTTGCCAGAGAGCTTCTAACAGACTCAAGACCAGGGGTGGCATCTAGGTCTCTATTTTTGGCACTTTCCACAATCTTTGTGGGGATGGGGTGGCTGCTGTCATAGCAAGTTTAGGTGCTATAAGTTATGACCAACCTAGATAGCATATTCAAAAGCAGAGACATTACTTTGCCAACTAAGGTCCATCTAGTCAAGGCCATGGTTTTTCCAGTAGTCATGTATGGATGGGAGAGTTGGACTGTGAAGAAGGCTGAGCGCCGAAGAATTGATGCTTTTGAACTGTGGTGTTGGAGAAGACTCTTGAGAGTCCCTCTGACTGCAAGGAGATCCAACCAGTCTATTCTAGAAGAGATCAGCCCTGGGTGTTCTTTGGAAGGAATGATGCTGAAGCTGAAACTCCAGTATTTTGGCCACCTCATGCAAAGAGTTGACTCATTGGAAAAGTCTCTGATGCTGGGAGGGATTGGGGGCAGGAGGAGAAGGGGACGACAGAGGATGAGATGGCTGGATGGCATCACCGACTAGATGGACGTGAGTTTGAGTGAACTCCGGGAGATGGTGATAGACAGGGAGGCCTGGCATGCTGCGATTCATGGGGTCACAAAGAGTCAGACATGACTGAGCGACTGAACTGAACTGAACTGAACTGAAGAGCTCCAGGGCTAACACTCCATTGAAAAACACAGAAGCTACCTGGTGAACCCTGGTTCTCCCTTAGACTACATTTGGGAGGCCATGTTCAAAGAGAGATGTTCAACCTGAGACAGAGCCTCCAGGGCTTTCTTTTCTCACTACCAACCACCTGGCCCCAAGAGAAATGCCCTTCTGACCCCTACTGGCTGTGGTGGCACATGCACTGAGCAAGCACAGAGAATCATTTGAGAGCTGGTGCCGGAAATACTCTCCCAAACACTCTACTGCTATGATTGGACGAGAAGGTTAAACATAGGAAAGCTTGACTCAGTCCTGATTAAACATGCTGGGAAGACAGAAACAAATAATCACCCCGTATATAGCAATAATGGAGCAACAAAGTAAATATTAAGGCAGAGGCTTGCTATCAATATTTAACTAGCAGATTAATGTACAGAGGATGCACTTTGGAGAATAGGAGGGTGACCAGAGAGGCAGAAATGGCTCAATTATGATACATTGTCACAGCCTGGGAAGAGGTAGGGGCTGCCTGCATTGTTTAACCTGAGGTTACCAGCGCACACCAGAGGTAATCAAGGGTGATTAAGCTGGGGGAGGATGATACGACATAATTCTAGGCTCATTAGCATAAAGAATTTGTTGAGAGTATGGAATAGAGACATGCTGTAAATTCTGGCTGAGATTTCATCCCTATGATTCCTGCATATCTGTGTCTCCCTCATCAAAAATTCTCTTAGGCTTTCTTCCGTCCTTTATTTGCTCATCTAGGACAAAGAATCTCAAGGACCACTTTGCATCTTGGGGCAATGCTTCCAACTACGACTTAACCTAATATTCCTGTCTTGTGTTCATGCTAACAAATCTATTTTTTAGTCTATTACTTTCCAACCACTTCTCAGAATGGGGAAACTGTCTAAGTATTGCACACAAGATATTTTTCATGGGTAAGTGTGGGACCTTCTGAATTAAAGATTAAACTGTGTATTAGCATATCAAAGCAGCTGTGATTTTTAAAGAATAATGTAGTTGTATATAGCATTTCCTGAAAACATTAGTCCCTCAGAACCGTTTTTATGGGAGCATACTGTTAGGTAGGTAGAACAGGGAAAAGGAGTCCAAAGTGGCAGTGGCTACAAGACAAGGAAGGGAAAAGCCCGCAGAAATGAAACAAAAGAAGGACTGAGGACCAGAGTGGGGACCTTAGGTAAAACAAACAACACTCCTGGCTGACCCAATTTGCATAGGACAGACCCAGGGAGAGATAAACATATAAACAGAGGAGCCAAAGCTAGCTCACTCTCTCTCCCGTGCGCTGGGGTGCTCTTCTCCTCGTGTCTTTGGATCGATGTGCCCTCACGCCTCGAAGATCGATTTTCCTGCTATCTTCTAAATAAAATAGAGCTGTAACACTGAGCTATAACACTGATTTGTCTAAGAGCTATAACATGGTCCATTCAAGACCTGAGAGCTATAACATGGTCTATCCAAGACCTGAGAGCTGTGACTCGCCGAGGGGGCTTTAATGTCCGTCACTCCAAATTTTTGTTGTGACGAGACAAAGAACCGAGGAACGTATACTCACGTGACAATACTAAATAACCAAGGTTCCATGGAAGGCTTTGGACGAAGGGTTTTTTCCTCCCATTGTCTTCTTCAGTCATCCCACCAGTTTCAGTTACTGTGTTCCCTCTACAATATTTTGTTTCTCCTTCCTTCATGTTTGGAGTGAGATGGCCACCAGCTGATTTTCTAGGATCTTTGTAACAGGAGTGAAAATGCCTGAGGAGACCCCATCCTCAAATGTACAAGGCAACTGCATACTCTGGAGCCTCCCCCAGAGCACTGAACACATGAATGTACTTTATCCTTAGAAGTTAGAGTAACACGCAGACACTTCAGCACTTAATTTAAAAAAAAAAAACAAAAAACAAACCTGCTGTTCCTCAACAGGAAATGACAAATTTCAATCCCACTGGGACTGCATCATATTCTGATATCATTTCTCCAAAGCTAATGAAATGTGAACCTCTTGGAGGCCAGGAACACAGATGATCACCTCTTCATGATTTAATACTTTAATGTCTCTGAGTTTTCTCCTGGCTTCCTCTGGCATCTTGTTCTCCACTCCATTCTGAGTCTCACTGAGAATTTCTCCAGAAGCTGCACAGAAACAGGGATGTTTGGTCCTTGAGGCAGGGATTCATGCATCAGGAGATAAAAACCAATAAGAGAGAATTTCAGGGGTCAGGTTTCTCTAGAAAGAGCTCTGTTTCATTCCTGTTTTGGCTACTATGGATGAATTCTGCCAGTAATTCTGTTCTCAAAACTATTTTGTTCTTTACTAATTTATTTATTAAACCTGTAATGATGCTTCAGGTTTGTTCAGCCATTTGGCTTAAGTTTGAAAGTCCTATTTTCTGTCATATCCTGTTATTTTATTTTCTAATTATAAGTTTTTGTTTATTCATATTCTATATAACATCAAATTGTTGTCTCTTTGGTTTCTTCACTTATGTTTTCTCCTAGTTTGTGTGTTTTTTTCTTTTTCTATGATGTTTTTGTGTTTTCTGTTATTTGTCTGGTGCCCAGATGCGTCTCTTTATCCTGTTTATGCTTGGACCACTGAGCCTGGGCTATATCTTTGCTCTGACACAGAATGGCTAACTCTTGACTTTCTCCTCACTCTATCCAACCTACAATGTGAACAAAATGAGAAAACAGTGGGGCAAGTTCATCTTGATGGTTGATGTCTTTGTTAGTGTATCTGGGCTCAATTTTAAGATTTTGTTCAATGTTCTAAATTTGACATCTGATCAGTTATTAGATGTTATACTGGTTTAGCCACAAATGTCAAAGCAGCAGTGATTTAAACAACATAGAAATTTGTATTTCTCTTGGCGTAGGGGATGACAGAGGATGAGATAGTTGGATGGCATCAAAGACTCAATGGACGTGAGCCTGAGTAAGCTCCAGGAGTTGGTGATGGACAGGGAGGCCTGGCATGCTGCAGTTCATGGGGTCACAAAGAGTCAGACATGACTGAGCAACTGAACTGAACTGAACTATGTAACTAACTGAACATAAACCATCTGGGTTGGTGGCACAGATGTGTCAGGGAGCCTGAATTCTACCTGCTTGTCAATGTGTCTATATATGGGGGTACTTGGCTTTCACTGGTACATCCACAGGCAGTCAGTGTGAAGAGAAAAAGAGCAAGGAAAGGGCATAATTACTGCTTTTTAAAGATAGGAACCTGAGGTTTCAAGCATCACTTCCTGTTCCATATGACTGGCTCGATTGTAGTCACAAGGGCACAGAGTAGCAAGGGGGGCTGGGAAAGGTAGTCTTTCTCCTGGGAAGTCAGATGTGCAAGTGAAACTTGGGAATTTTATCACTAAAGGAGGATCTCCCTTATGGTTCAGCTGGTAGAGAATCTGCCTGCAATATGGGAGACCTGGGTTCGATCCCTGGATTGGGAACATCTGGAGAAGGGAAAGGCTACCCACTACAGTATTCTGGCCTGGAGAATCCCATGGACTCCATAGTCCATGGGGTCGCAAAGAGTCAGACAAGACAGAGCAACTTTCACTTTCATCACTAAAGGAAGAAATTAACGAATGAGTTGGCTCTGCCCCACCAAATTTCCCATCCCCTAATGGGAGGATGTAATTAATTTCCAGGGAGGGAATATACATTCACACATCAGAAAGCAGAACTGTCACAAATCCTAGCAAACACTTCCCCAACACAAACGGTCCTCGATGACAGACACACGTCACCACCAACTAGCCAAATACCCAAACAGCACTTTGTGCTCAAAAGAAGTTAGCCCATCTGCACACCAGTGGACTGACTGACTTACTGCGTCTTGGAGCTCGTCAGCTTGTCCAGACGCATGTTTCCGTTCCACCGAGGAAAAGCGTAAGTTAACAGCCAGTGCCGAGCAGAGGAGAAACAGGGAGGATCCCTGAAGCAAACGGTTTCAGCAGCCACTAGGAGCATCCCCCCAAAACCCCTTTCCTTGGGACAGGTAGCCATGAGCAGCGTCTCCTCACCGCCACCCTGGTGCGTCCTCATGGCGGCGACGTTGCTCGGGAAAATCCTGGGAGCCAGATGTCGCGAGAGCCCCACAGCGGCAGCCAAAAACCTGACCGGGAGTGGGGATTCCGCTGCTTGTCATTCCAGGGCCGATAAAGAGGCAGAGTTGGTAGAAAGGAAAGTTTGCTTTATTTCGAAGGCTGGCAACCTGCGTGAGTGGGGGGCAGGGTGGGGTGGGGGGTGGACGGCAGACTTCTGTCCAAAGGCCAGCTCCCCCTGACTGACAGTCACAGGGCAAGAGCGTTTTTATCGATGGAGGGAGGAAACATCACAGTCGGCTCTGACTGTCATCTTGAACTTGGGCACAGGGTGGTCTGATCAGTGTCAACTTAATTGTTTTAAGTGCAGTTAACCTTTAGTTCCACAGTTGATTTGTTCCCATTTCTTTGAGTTCAGTTCTTAGAACTGTGGCTGCTTCTGTCATGGCTGCAGTCTAACCTCTTTCAGCTGGTGGGGTTTCAGTATCTATAAGATAGTTCACAAGATATGGCTCAATATTATCTGCAGCCCTTGAGGAGGAACTAAAGGTCCTTGACATTGCTTAATGACCAGACTATTACTTGGTCTCATTTGAGTGTTTTCCTTTGTGTATTTTCTCAATTCTCTGATTTAACTTATTGTTTGGCTGAAGTTTTTCTACATATAAAAGGCAAGCTGAGGACAAGAGTTGCAAAGACCATATGGTCCTGCTCTGTTTCAGTAGGGCGTGAAAGAAATGTCTTTGAAGAAAATATACGAACCCTCCAAGTTCTTGCTCCAGAACAAACTCCTGGTAGGTAAACCTGCCCTGAAAATTTCCCCTCATTTCTCATTTCCACTGAAGTTCTCTTTTTCCAACCAATCACCATGGCTCCTTCATTCAACAATACTTATTTAGGACCTATAGTGTGACAGGAACTATTCTATGTACTGTGGAAACTGCAGGGAACTAAACACAAAAAGTCATTGTCCACGTGGAATTTGCATTCTATTAGTATTAGTGAGGCTTCCCTGGTGCCCCTGGTGGCTCAGATGGTGAAGAATCTGCAGTACAGGAGACCTGGATTTGATCCCTGGGTCAGGAAGATTCCCTGGAGAAGGGAATGGCTACCCACTCCAGTATTCTTGCCTGGAGAATTCCATGGACAGAGGAGCCTGGCGGGCTACCGTCCATGGGGTTGCAAAATGTTGGACATGACTGAGTGGCTAACACTCACTTTTTTTCAGTTTTCAGTATAGATGGATAATAAAATAAATAAGTAATGTATATAGTAAACAAAAAGGTGATAATTTGTATGGAAAGAAAAAATAGGGAGCAGATATAGGATTGTGCCCTGGGTATAATTTGACTTTTTTTTTTGTTTGTTTTTTATTATTTATTTTATTATTTTAAAAAATTATTTATTTAGTTTTGGCTATGCTGCATCTTTTTTGCTATGTATGGGCTTTCTCTAGTTGTGGTGAGAGGGGGCTGCTCTATATTTGAAGTGCATGGGATTATCATTGCTGTGGCTTCTGTTGCAGAGCATGGGCTCTAGAGTGTGGGCTTCAATAGTTGTGGTGCATGGGTTTAATTGCCTTGTGGTGTGTGGGATTCTCCCAGAGCAGGTATCAAACCTGTGTCCCCTGCATCGACAGGTAGATTCTTAACCACTAGACCACCAGGGAAATCCTGCACCTCAGCTGTTGTAACCTCAATTCATAAGATTGTTTTAAGTGTTAGTGGAAACATCCAGCAAAATTTGGTACACAGTAAGCATACAGAAAATTGCAGTGGTCATGATGTGATAAGGAGTTAAGAAGTTTTCACAGAGTAGATTCAATAATGCACTTGCTGATTAGCTGAAGCACTCACATCCGTTGTTCGAGCTCTGGGTGCTTAAGGGACAGGGACCAAAACCAAGCTGAGTCACTGTGTGGATCTCTCCAAACACCCAAACTTTCTAATAAATACAGGAAATAAATCAAAAGGATGTTATTTGGATGACAGAGTATTTCTTCTCATAATTCATTGGAACTTAGGTAGCTTGAATATACATAAAATTAAAAGATGACCCAAGAAAAATTATGTCTAAGATTCTAAATATAAGATCTTTTTAGATAGAAGGCATGAATAACAGCAGAAATTTTGCAAATGATCTGAGGGTAATGATCGAATCTGCTTTAAATAGAATCACATATTCAAAGTCAAGAAGCAATGTAGTCAATGTTGAAATTTTTCAGAAGTTGGATGAAATTAGAGCAAGGATGGCCTAATAAGCCATGGAATGGTTTCCCAACAGGATTACATCAAGATCATTAGTGTTGCCAGCACCACCTCTCTGCAAGATGTTGATGGAGCCTTGAAGAGTGTGTTAATTAACTGGCATTAAAAGTGATGGGCAGGGGAGATGCTCAAATCACTGAAAGGAGCATCCCAGAGACCAGACCTACTCTCTATCCTGGCAAGTTGTCTCATTCAAGCTGCTGAAGGGTGAGGCTCTGTTATAGTACCATCACCAGAGAAAAGGTCCATTTCAACCTAACATTCTGCCAGAGCAAGAGATTTCCAACTCTATTAATACGGCAGTGATATTAATAAAATTCAGTCGGTTGGTAAAGAATGTGCCTGCAGTGCAAGAGACCCAGGTTTGATCTCTGGGTAGGAAAGATCCCCTGGAGAAGGAAATGGCAAACGACTCCAGTATTCTTGCCTGGAAAATCCCATGGAAAGAGGAGCCTGGTGGGCTACAGTCCATGGGGTCGCAAGAGTCGGACATGACTTAGTGACTAAACCACCTTTGGTTATGATGTTACACATTTATTGAACCCCTACATCATAATAGGTACCCTTCTATATGGTCTAGAAAGACCATCTTTATAGAAAAACCTTCTCTTGGGAGTCACTGTTGGGCAGCAAAACTATTACCCTAGAGTTTCTTGCTTATTTGTAATAAGGACCCCAAGAAACAAGATTAGAAATTATTGAAGCAAGATTAAATTGAGTTCAACCTGGTTTCACCATTCAGGATTTTAGATAAGATGATCGAATTGGCTCATGGGACCTTTATTTTACCATTCAGGATTTTACCATTCATGATTTTAACACCAGTCAGGATTTCAACACCTTTGGAAAGCAGTAAACTGTGTGTGATCAATGAGGCAACTTCTTTTGAACAGAAGGATTTGGCGCTTCACAGATGGATCCTCCTCCTTTCCTCCTGATCACACTGATGAGTAACAGAGTGTTTGCTGTGTGTGTGCTAAGTCGCTTCAGTCATGTCTGACTCTTTGCGACCCTATGGACTATAGCCCTGCAGGCTCCTCTGTCCATGGGTTTCTCCAGGCAAGAATACTGGAGTGGGTTGCCATGTCCTCCTCCAGGGAATCTTCTCAACCAAGAACTGAACCCAAGTCTCTTACATCTCCTGCACTGGCAGATGGGTTCTTTACCACTAGCACCACCTGGCAAGTCTCATTTGCTTTTCTCTATAGCACTTTAAATGTTTCATCAAGCCACATACTTCATGAGCCATTATCTATTCCTCTCAGAGAAGTCCACATGTAGGGTCCTCACCAGCAGCACGCTTCTAGGCTCAGTGAGTGAGATTTCCAATTTTCTAATTTTACTGTTTTACAGGCTGCTCAGACTCTTTTGTAAAGTGCTTTGAGAATCTGCAGGTATGTCTCCTGTCTTGGAGTGTCCTCAAACCACCAGGTAAACACTGGAATATCTGGCATAGTATACCAGTCTGGTCAGTGCTTCTCAGACCCAAATGGATGGACATGTGAGTCATCCAGGGATCTTGTTAAAAGGTCTCAGTGTGTCTGGGGCATGTTCTGAGACTCTTGCTTTTCTAAGAGACTTTCAGGGGATGCTGCTGCTACTGGCTTGAGTAGCCAGGCCCTCTGTGAGCACTTCTCACGCTCATGCAAGCAGGGCTATGGTGTGATAGGAGGAATGGAGGGGGAGATGAGACCAAATCCATCCTGGATTCACCCTTCACCTTGCCTAAACTTTGGATTCCTCATTTATAAAGAGGAATAATGACAAAGCTTAGCTCCCAGAGCTGCTGTGAAAGTAAAATGTTCTCAACATAAAGAAGTATAGCATCATTACCATAGAAGTTTCCCACAGAGTTTATTCCTTCTCTCCTGAAATGATATAACTGGTTCACAGGATCTTTAGTGCTATTAAGAAGTGACTTGTGTGTGATAATAAATGCTCTTATTTGTATCACTTTGCAATGTTTCTTTGGAATATTTAAAAAATGCCAGAGATTACACTGGTCGCATTCGCTTCTTGGTGCTAAGTTCTACTTAGTTCAAGGTTCCTTCCCTCTGGCTTCTCAACCTGTGAGCTGAAAAGCTGCTTAAAAATCCTTCATGATAGAGTTTAGGGAAATTTCTGGCAGAACTGCTTTTCATTGCAATATGACAGCTCTGATTCTCTCTGGGAAGCAGAAACATCATGGAGTCTTACAAAATCCTTCTGATTTGCAAAAAGATAAAGTATAATCCAGCCCAAGTGGTGATTAATATGTTAGCAGGGAAGACAGGAGATGGAATGATAAATAATTTTCATGTTTTCAGTTAAATGTTTCAATCTTTATGACATATTTTATTCTTGACTTTGGGAAGTATTATACAGTGATTTAGCTCCTTAAACCCAGGAAGAAAAGCCTAGCTTAGCAGCTAACTAGGGATAAGAAATGGGTTGGAAGCATTTATGTTTAAGGTTTCTCAAACAAGGAAACAGAACCCATGAATCTATGACCCTTAATTCAGAAAGTCTCTCTGGATTAATTCTGGTAGATTCATCATAAGTCATCATGTTTTCTGGGTACACCCATGAATATAAATAGAATTTAAATTCAGTAAAGTGTGAATACCCAACTTTGCCTCCTCTATCCATGGGGTTTTTCAGGCAAGAATACTGGAGTTGGTTTGCCATTTTCCTCCTCTAGGGGATCTTCCCAATCCAAGAACTGAACCCCACATCTCCTGTGTTTTCCTGCATTGCAAACAGATTTTTTTTACCTGATGAGCCATCAGGGAAGCCCTTTCTTTAAGCAGAGAAACCTCAAACTCCACTGAGTAGGGCAAATGTTCTCTTCTTAGTTAAAACTTGGAAGATGCCAAAGACATCAGTGTCCAGAGAAAAGTAGACTATTGATTCACTGGGAAGAGCTGTGCAGAGCAGTCCACCTTCATAGATTTCCTGTGCATCAGAACTAAATTTTCCTATAATCAGAGGAAGGTAAGCAAAGAACTGTTGGTTCGTGAATGGTACTCTATCCTACAGAGCATGCTTTGATTTCACCCTTCTCGTCTTTGTTACTGTAATTATTATTATTACTATACTACTGTTATTTTGGTCCCGAATAAACTCAAAATTTTCTAAGAATTACCAAGTAGCCAGCTGCAATGCCATGCTTAGCTTTGCCCTCTAATGAAATTTAGCACAGCTGCATGCATAAACACTATCCAGTTTATTACCTATTTTCTGTAAGAACAAAACTTACCAACAGACATATGGGAATTTCATTAAAAAAAAAAAAAACTTTACTAAATGGAATATAGAAACATTTGACACAAGATTTGGAGTTGAAAATTTTCCATTTATAAGGCCAAATTCTTTATGCCTTATCTTGACAAGTGTCCAATTTGGGTTGATGTTCTACTTTCAGGAAATGTTTTCTTAATCTTCTCTCCTTATTAGGATATTATTTTAAAAAAAGAACTTAAAAAAATCTTGAAAGTTATTTGATGCTGGAATAATACCAATTTCTTTAACAGTAACAAAGTAATATAATAAAAGCCATCAGGTTTGGGATATTTTATGAAAATGTTTAATTCAACTGTTTCTTTGGAATGTAGTAGTCATAGTTTGGAATTTAAGTTACAGTTCAGTTCTATGTGGTTGTTTTATGCAACTCAATGTCTGAGAATACAAATGTCATTTAAAGTTAAGGCTTCGCTGTTCATTTTGAAACAACAATTTACAAGTGTCATATTGTCATAGAAAATAAAAATTTCTGTAAAAAAAATTTGCACAAAATTTTATGATGGTACAAAACATGAAGCAATAATATGCCAGTAAAATGAAAACATTTTACTACAGAAAGATTTATAGATCTCAATAAAGAAAAAAATATGTTATTTTACACCTTTTAAAATTATGAAACAATCTAAAACAATATAAACTGAACATTTTGTAACACTGCCTTTACAAATTAATAACTTTATAAACATATAATTTTTAAATATATTTATCAGTGCAAGATACTTTAAAATTTAAAGTTGCAGTATCATTTTTCCTTGGCTGAGGACAACTTTAAGTCTGTTGCCTAAAAAAAAATCAAGTCTTAATGCTTTCGTCTGGGTATGATTATAACGGCTGAATGGATGCCCCTGGGGGTTAGAATCTATTCTTCTTTCATAGTGATCAATACTTTCCTGGAAACAAAAGGCATTCTCATTTCAATTAAACCAGGATGAATGGACTTTCAGCTCCATGATGCAAATGTGACCCCCACAAATGTACTTGGGTGAGACCGACAGCAATGTAGGAAGGAGGAAGTTCTTCTGTCCTACATGGCAGGGCATAAACACACGGAAAACAACCAAAGCTTCTTCAGGCTAATTCACATGCTGCCTCATAAGACATTTACTTCTCTGTGGCTTAGGTCTTGCCAGCTCTAAGGCAGGCTTTCTCATTGTGAGCCACTGGAAGTTTCTAGAAGCTTTCCCTAAGTCTCTTGTTTTTTCAGGGCTGCTGCTGAATGGATTTTTAAGAACATTTGTTTTGACTTTACTCCTTTTCTTCCCCTCTCTTATCTTAAAATACTCCATCCCCAGGCACTAGAATTTATGGTTGCTTTCTTAAATTAACCATTCCTTCTTCCACTTCCCTTGCTTGACTCAATACCAAAACAAGAAGATTCTCATGGGTCATTTTCATGTATTTGGGTGTAAAAATCTCTGATTTTTTGATTTTGAGGGAATTTCATGCCTTTGAGTCTCACTTGAAAGCCAATTATTTCTTCCCTCAACTTAACCACTATTTCTATTAAATGCAAACATTTCTATTGAAGATCATTTTGATTGGTATAGATAGCAAATGGCTTTAGGAAAAAAGATACTGTCACTTTAACCAGTTAACAAGGAAACCAAAGTTATACTTTGGAGGGCAAAGTTAGGAATTTCCCTTATTTATTTATTTTTCCAACATAAAGTCTAGTAAAATTGTTTGCCATTCCCAGCAGGTTAAAGCTGCGAGTTTCTTTTCTGAAGAATGGCAAATGCTTAAATCCTAAGAGAGAAAAAAGACAGAGGGATAGCAGAGAAAGAGTTTACATTTGAAAATACATTCCATATGAAAGAACAGTAAGAGAGAATATTGCAGCTTTATACAAAAGGGTCAAGAGACATGAAATTGAACTACGGAAAAAGCGGAACGATTAAGCCGCGTTGCCAAATCTTCGGAGCCCTTGCCTTCCTGGAGGCTGACATCTCACACTAAAATATACTTTCTTCTTCGTCAGCAGGCCCCCAGGGTTTGATTCAAGAAGAGGGCTTTCACCAGCGAAAAACAGGGCGGGTGAATGTAACACAATGAGAACCAGTACAAACAAAAAGGCACTTGAGAGGACGTAGACTAGCCAGTGCCAAGGATTCTTCGTTGCGGTTGTCCGCATTACACCCAGTTGCCAGCAGTGTTTATGATGGCACAGTTTTCTGTATGGAGTTCACAGCACGAGGTTGAGTACAACACTGGAAAACATCGAGGAAATCTGACGGTATTGCTTCGTAAACAGAGCTGACACACTAGACTGGTACTGAGGCTACGGTATACTTTAACAGAAAACACCCTACTCCTTCTTTGCCTATCCACGACGCGGGCGATTATACACAAGGCCAGCTTCAGGAGTCCACTGAAAGGCGGTTATTCGAATATATTCTGGGCACTGGGCTGCAGGTAGCGTGTCCATCAAAGAGGCCCCGCTAAATACACTTGGTGCCAGCATCTTGGATTTTGCACAGTTTCCGAAAAGAATCCAGAAGAGGAAGAGGAGAGAGAAGGGGAAAGGGGAGTCCTTCGAATGATTAAGTCAATCACACTTGGTCTCAACACCAGCATTTGATTATTCCAACAAAACCAACAGAAAGAAGCTTGACTGTACAGGATTCCGATTGTTAACACAGCTAAGTTGTCCGTGTCTGTCGGCCAAACTCATTGAAGCTCCTGAGAAAAAACTGGCTTGGCGTCATCAACGCACTTCCCAGCCTGAACAGTGAAAGATCAGCCGGCCCCCAGCTCAAGCTCTGTCCTCCGCTCCACTCTCCTGCTTGCCTGCTCACCTCTTGTCTGCTTTCACGCCTCCGAGTAAGTACTCTGTGGATTCAGTTTGTCTTTTTTCAACTTCACACCATCCACGAGTTCAAAGTTATAATTCTCCAGGGCAGATAAGTTTCTTTCTGACATCCCGTTGTGCCAACAGGCACAGTACAGCACGACCCCGCAGACGGCGCCCAGGAGGACACCCAGGGCACTCATGGCGATGATGGTGATGAGGATGGGGTCCAGGGTCTTCAGCACATTGCCTGGCTTCCTGGAGATGTTCTCATCACCTTCGCCTGCGCCTTGGTAGCCTGGTGTGCTCCCTGGGGAGAAAAACAAAATTGGCTCCGTGAGCACTGCTAACACACCAGATGACGGTAGACAGCGAAATGGACAAGAAGTTGAGCACACATCTGGTTCTGGGCTGTCCTTCCCAAGAGAGCCCCTGGGGGATTTCTGTGGTGGGGTCTGGCTCCTCCATTGCCAAGAAACACCAGCGTTCATGTTTGAGAGTTGTTGGAAATCAACGCGTGGGAGGGAAGGTACTGAGGCTTTGGTGCTGTGATTTCGACAGAAAGCTTAGCACATGGAAACCACTGTTTCTGGGCAAGCCGTGAGGGCTGGGTTCTAATCTAATTCAGATTTTATGCAGGCCGCCCTCCATGAGACTGTAATCTGTGTTTATTGTCCTTGGCCAGATACGCGATCTATAAGCTTTGCAAAATGCTCCTTCCCACATTGGTCTAGCAAGGGATTTAACCATTCCTGATGCATCTGTTTGTTCCCCAAATCCTGCATGAGAAGATGGCCCAAGCTGCCCTTCTGAGCGGTGGTCCTACCACAAGTCAGATCTTCAAGTTTCCCCCCAAACAGACCATGGTTTCACTCAATCAGAAGAGAGCTTTCCGACAGAATGAGGGCATGCCTGCTGCTGCTATTTTAAATGGCTTATGGCTCCAATCGAGAAGCCAGGTAGGTGTTGTACTGAACAGAACACATTCAATAATCAGCATCTTTGTTGCTCTGGTTGTTTCACTGGAGATGGTCACACAGCTCTGCACGCAGGCATTGGGGAAATGTTTTCTTTAGAGTGGAACACGAGAAATTATTAACATGGGAGCTCTGAGCCTCATTACCTGATACTAGAAATGAGACTAGAATGTTAATGTGCAACAGGCCTGGTGTTTACTTAATGGTGTTCTGATCAACAAGGATTCCAATCAAAGGAAACTAAAAATATGCGATGCAAGTCCCTACAAGGGGAAAGAAGCCACGGGACATATTAATATTCTCTCCCTTGATGTGACACTGTTTTGAAACAATCTCTAATAAAGTTTACATCTCAGTGTGGACCACATAACTAAGCTAAATGAGCCTCGTGTTGAGATGATCAACTGTGAATATGGCACAATCTCTATTTGTCTCTACCAAATCCAAGTCTGGCTATGGTATTAATATGTGCACATTTCTGATGGCAACTGGTGCTGATGCTGATGGACAGGGCACAGATCTGCGAGCAGCAGCTTGAGTGATGCTGGGGCAAGTGTCCAACACCTGCCACTGCTAGCAGGAGGCACGGAGACTTCTGGGAATACATCGGGCAGGACCTCACTCCAACCAAATGCCTTGCACTGGATCACGAAGTCAGTTCGAAGTCTGCTGCTACTGCTGCTAAGTCGCTTCAGTCGTGTCTGACTCTATGCAACCCCACAGACGGCAGCCCACCAGGCTCCCCGGTCCCTGGGATTCTCCAGGCAAGAATACTGGAGTGGGTTGCCATTTCCTTCTCCAATGCATGAAAGGGAAAAGTGAAAGTGAAGTCGCTCAGTCGTGTCCGACTCTGTGCGACCCCATAGACAGCAGCCCACCAGGCTCCACCATTCCTGGGATTCTCCAGGCAAGAACACTGGAGTGGGTTGCCGTTTCCTTCTCCAATGCATGAAAGTGAAAAGTGAAAGTAAAGTCACTGAGTCATGTCCAACCCTCAGCGACCCCATGGACTCAGGCTCCTCCATCCATGGGATTTTCCAGGCAAGAGGACTGGAGTGGGGTGCCATCGCCTTCTCCGTCACTGACATGGGTAGGTGTTTATTCTATGTGAACTGCTTTGGTACCCAGGTTTCCCCTGTGGCTCAGCTGGTAAAGAATCCGCCTGCAATGTAGGAGACCTGGGTTCAATCCCTGCATTGGGAAGATCCCCTGGAGAAGGGAAAGGCTACCCACTCCAGTATTCTGGCCTGGAGAATTCCATGGACACAGAGTCAGACACGACTGAGTGACTTTCACTTAGTACCCTGGTGTGCCAGAGTTTCAGAGTTTCTCCATAAACATAGTAAAAGCCATGTAAACTGTTTTAAAAATAAGTCAGCAAGACAAACTTACCTGTTTCATCAATTTTACTTTCTGGGTTCTTTTTATCCAGGTCTGCTGGTTCTGACAAGTCAAAGAAAATTGAAAGAGATATTTGAACTCTCAACCAAATATAATACACACAAACTACATCAACCCTCACACACTAATCAGCAGTGGCTCTGCTGGATTTTTCCTCAAAGGTCTTAGCACAATCCGACCCCCCAGGTAACTGGAGAGCTATAGAGAGGCAGTGCTGAATGATTAGGGAATTGGAGTCAGATCTAAATCCAGGAAGCCCTGCTGCAGCAGAGTGTGTTGTCTTAGGAGACGGGTGGGGAGTGCAGTGGAGGTGGGTGGGTGGGGGGGTCGTGGGGGGAAGGTGGGGAAGTGGCTCTGGCATTTGGAGTGTGGGGAAGTCTGGTAAAAATAGAAAACAGAAGTGGGGTTGCACATATGGCTGCCATCCTGTGCTTTTGTAGATAAGGGCTTCCTAAGTGTTAGTTGGTTTCCCATATAGTATGTCAGCTCGTTAAGGCCACAGACTGCATCCTGTGTCTTATAAAAAAAAAAAAAGTCTCCAGGGGGAGTGGAGTCCTGGTGTCCTTTATGATTCTAGTAGAGGATAGGGACCTGGTTCACGCCTATGTCCCCAGCATTTAGAACAGTGTCCAGAACACACTCCATGACTCAATAAATATTTGTGGTATTAATGCGTGAATAGTTAATAAAGAGCTGATAATCTCCTAGCATCCAGGGCTAAATTTTCAAAGAAACATATGTGACTAATAATTGTAGAATTATCTTAGACAACTTCTTACTGTCACAGCAACACAAAGTTGTTGGGTTGGTTTTTTTTTTTTTACTATTTTTAAAAACTTTTTATTTTCCATTAGAGTATTGCCAATTAACAACACTGTGATGGTTTCAGGTAAACAGCAAAGGGACTCAGCCATACACATACATGTATTCATTCTCCCCCAAGCTCCCCTCCCATCCAGGCTGCCACATAACACTGAGCAGAGTTCCCTGGGCTACACAGCAGGTCCTTGTTGGTTATCCATTTTAAAGACAGGAGAACATGAAGTTTTAATGGTGCTTTAGCTGTGGCTTTCTGAGTATAACGCCCAGCAGTAACCACAGCTAAGCAGCCCAGTCACATGAACAGAAAAAGGCTCAGGGACTTGTATTAGCCTCTATGTATTCACTGTAGCACTGGGATGCTGCTTTGCCCTTAGAAGGTGATCAGAGAAAACCTGTTGAACCAAACTGAAAGTACTTCTTTGTTTCAGTTGGTGGAGTTTGCTCTCCCATTCCAAAAACATCACCATCAGCCTTCCCATCTTGGAAAAGGAACGAAAGTAGCATAGGCCCTGTGTAACTATATGAAATAGACATATTAACAACTGTGTAGACCTGGATGCTGGGGAGTTTGTAAAGTAGTTGTAACTTCAATATTAAGCCTTATTATTTTTCCTATGAAAGTCTGCTAGGTACTGTGGCATTAAATAGGTTTCCTTACATAATATGAAGCAGACCTTTATTCACTGCTCATTCTAAATTCTTCAATCGACCCTATCAAATTATTGCCACTTTAGGGACTACATATATCCAATATATTGTATAATAAAAGCTTTGTTAAATTGCTGAAATGACCAAAAACCCATTATAGCCAACAGGCCTCCTTTGTCTTAAATTTGCCCAATAGGCTTATTCCATTTTGTTATAATTAACATCCTATTATATCATGATATATAATAAAAGTTTAAGTGTAGCAAGTGGAGCTTAAGACTAATTACTGTGCTATTACATTGCCATTAGTGATGCTATGTATAATTATATATTAAGAACTGGGAGTATGAATTGGTTTTCTATGTCAAGACTTTTATTCATATATACCAGGCCAAGAAAAATCCATAAACTCTGAAATGCTAGGCAAAAATCTCTAAATTTCATTTATTCTTTTGAGGCATTTCAACTGTTCTGAGAGTCAGAAACCTCTACTTATTTTTATAATAAATCAAAGAATGATGCTGTCTATGATTCATTCACAATGTAATCTTCATTAAAGCCACTGTGATGAAAAATTTCAAAGGCTTCCTATTTTGTTTATACATTGAGATATCTGGAATTATCCAGATGTCTGAGTTTTCCACTTCTCATTACAATGTTTAGGCACGGCCTGGAACTTGTGAGTTTCTTCTTTGCTACGATTTTTGGTTGCACATTATTGGTGTACTTCTGTGAATAGCAACCAGACATTCTAAGTGAACCAGGTTAGATGATGCGGTAGCTGAAGGGAGACTGACCTGGCTTTATGCCTTGTTGCATCAAAGCAAGCACATCTATAGCATGTGCTTATAGCTCACATTAAAATTCTAGGTCTAAGGGAGCCTGAAAAAGACCATAAAGTGGAAAGACTCGTGCCTTGAGCAAGCGCCGCATTGGTTTCTACAGCAACCCATACTTACTTGCACAGTCCTCTTGAGGGATGTGGTTATTGATGCTAATATCATCCACCGCAATCCCGCCAAGGTTGCCTTTTCCGATTTCACCCTCAAAAATCACCTAACAAAATGAGATCATTTTCACAGTATTTAAATGTTTGGTCCCAAATAACAGTGTTTACATATGCTTGTGCAGCTCAAGTCACAGCACATAAATGAAATTCATGAGATTTCGAATGAGCACGCGATTTGCTCTTCAATCCGTATTAACTGCTTGGGGATGGTATAAAACTTCTCCTCACATTCTCTTTGTGTGATACAGAATTTAAAACTAGAAAGAGCAGCACATAAAAGGAATGTTGATTGTGACAGCCCTAAATAATTATAGAGTAACATTTTCCCTTCTTTCTTAGCAATGAGTCCTCTGCCTGGAAACTAGGAGACTATGAAATAATGCTACCTAGATGATCATCAGAGCATCGGTATCTCAGGTTGAGGACACACCTGAAATAATTTTTGGAATAATTCCCGCATCTCATTTGCATAGCTTTCAAACAGCATCCCAGTGCCCCCGAAGCAGCTGCCTGCCCTGACCTAGGAAAGGGGGCTCACCTGGTAAAGCTTCAAAGATTTGTGGAGCAGGACACGCCCTTCTTTCCAGTGGTCCCCTTGGTGTCCGATGGCCATCCAGACCAGCTGGTCATACTCCTCTGGCTTCTGGTAGCGCAGCTTGACCCTCAGCGTGCCCACATGCGAACCAGACATGTGATACCAGAAGGTCATGCAGTGGGCAGAGTTCTGGGAATAAACCACGGGGCTCACCAGGCGAGCCACTTTGCCCTTTTGGTTTTCATCAGCTTGGGAGTAGATGAAGTTGCCATCTCCTGCTGTGACAAAAAGCTGTGTTAGGGGGAATGGCCAGATGGATGAACCTCTGTCTCTTTTCCATCAAGTTCTGCTCTCAAACCTCTCCTGGCCAGAGCACCAAAACCCAACTGTGCAGTGGTGGTGGTGGTGAAGTGGGTAATGGTAGGTAACCTCACTGGTGTCAAAAGGCTCTGCTCTTGGCATCCATGAAAGGACGTTTGTGCTGGAAACTGTAAATCTCAACAGTCGGATACCACTTATCTAGAATGCATGGTCACATGGACACGGGCTATGACTTGCGTTGGTCTCTACACCATTGCAAGCAGATCAGATGTACTGGAAGACCTATTTCCATGCAGTTTTAAGACTTGAGTCGCACGTGTGTGAACACAGAGAGTAAATGTAAATATTTAGATATATTCTTATTTATTTACCATTGGAGCAGGAAGACTTCTGGTGGATGATGCTTTGGTTACTATAACTGCCTGATAACAATGAAGCTGCTCTCTGTCCATATAATCTGGCAATTTCCCCCCACCCCTACTTCAAATTCCAATTCTTTTCCCCAGTTTATTTTAATGGTTTATATTAATAAGTTCCTTAAATACACCTGAGAGCTTGAAATTCAACTGTGAGTTCTGCTCTTGTTTGATGTGGGCTGGAGCCAGAGTTCCAGGAGAGGAGAGGCTGCTTTTCTGAGGCTTATTAGAATGTGCCATTTCGGCAACGGAGATGCTTGCTGAGCTTGGAGGACTAACTCCCGGCTCTGCTGTTAATGACCCCCGGTGGGAGCACTGCCTCCTGCCACCACCTGGTTTAAACACACAACTCATGTTTCACTGTTTGCTCTGCAAATAGAAATGCTACTTGAACGCCACACCTGATGAAAGCGTGGATCTGGTGGCGAGCTTCGGTGGGCAATGGGGTGTTGTGTATGCTGCCCCAGGGGCTGGCATGTTTGGGAGATGCTCTTGCACTGCGTGTATGTGGGCGTGCCCTGCGTCAGCAGCATCCAAGTGGAGTGGGTGTGTCCTCGCCCACCATCTTCCTCCCTCACCCGGCTGCTTGTCTGAGAGGCTCCTCAGCACTCTTAATAAAACCGGTGGGTGGGATAATGAAAGGATGGTGGGAAATAGAAGCCACAGTCCTGGCAGGATGTGTGTGATCTCCATCTCTCCTGGACCGTGTAGACTCGGTCACTCCTGGGGTCTGTTTTCTCCCACTGGTTTACCTAATGATGGTCACCTGTCTGTGTGATGGTGCCACCTCTCTCAGCCCACCAAGACAGGCAGGTAAGACCTTCCCCCACCTTGCCTTTGCCGCCTTGCCCCCACCGTGTGGAGAACAATGAGGTTGAGGATGCTTAGCTGAGCTGGTCCCTGAGCCAGGCCTGCATCTTTGCTCCCTTCTGTGCTGTCTTCTGCCACCCCTGCTCCCCCTGCCATTGGACACCCTCATCCCCGGCATGGGTGAGCTGTTTCTCACCTGGAACCAGACTGTGAATGCCCCGAGGCGCAGACTCCCTCCTTTATACCTACATCTCCCATGCCCCTCCCAGCATCTGCCACGGGTTTGGGGAATCCTCTATAAGAAGTGACACAGCTCCATTGTTAGAGGTCCAATGCAGAAAATCAATCGGGATCCCTTTGATAAATTCAAAATCGGGCCACAGACTATTGTACCTAGATACTGTTCATTTTCAGAAGCCTCCACGTCTGATTTGCAAAGCACCGCACACGAGCTGTGGCAGGCTGTGTGCGTGTGTCTTGTGTGTGGGGCTCTTTTCATCCAGACTTTCATGTTAACAAGTTCCTGCCTTTCAGATGCCAGGCTCACCCAGCTCGCTCAGCAAATGATTGCAAGTTTAGTGCTGCGGGGGCTCTTTCTGGTCTGGGTGGATCTGGAGGGCTCCCGGGAGGACAAAAGAGAAAAATGCTTCTGAAGGAATCGCACTTCTCAGCCGTTCATCTAAGACACGCCTGCCTTTTCTGACACTCCAACACATAAAGCACTGATATTTTTCCTTTCGGGGTTTTATTGCAATTCTAGGTCAGGAACTCTCTCTCCGTTTTCTCAATTAGCACTGTACTTCTGTAAGCCTTTTAGCTTTTGTCTCTGGCTAACGTAGCTTTTAACCTCCTTTGAATGTCAGATCCTACTGAGCCTTTTTGCTTCACTTTGCATCAATTTTTCCACCATTACTGCCTTCATTTCAGCTAATTGCATTTGGTTAATTTGGTGCCATTTCTACATACAGTGCCATTTACAGTCAAAGTATTTTAAGTTTTCTAAAACTGCTTGTCTTAAGATTCAATTGAAAGTGTCTCAGAATTGAAGGAGTTCAATTTTATCCAATTTCCTTGTCATTCTTATTAGGAAAGGAGGTAGCCGTGATGAAAAGAGGCCTATTCAACCTACTTAATGGTTGTATTCACTGGGGGCAGAGTGAACAACCAAGTGGGAAAAGCACGAAGGAGTCTTTGGCCGTCCATCAGTCCACTGGCCCACTCATCAAGGGGGACCTTGTCTTAATGAGATGTCTCAGCCTCAGCAAATGCCCCTCTGGGGTCTCTTCTGGGAACCATGACTTGAATAAGCAGTGTTGTCAGTAACACTGATTGAGCTGGAAGGTTGTGGGTTGGGTGTTTTTTTTTGTGTGTGTGTGTGAGTATATGCATGTATTTTTTTTTTTTTTACAGGACATTGATGGTTTTCAGTCCATCTCTCAAGCTGAGTAATGACTAGGAGGAAAAGCGGATGGCAATGGGTAAGAGTTCCTAGAGGGGCTGACAGCTCCCTGTGCACCCTAACCCTAATTAATCTTAGAAGGCAAGTAAGACAGAAGGTGGGGTGGGCTGTAAAACTGGGGTGTGGCGAGGTTTCTACTTGCTCAGAGAGAATGAGCTAGATTACTATCTTCCTCAAAAGAACAAGATTTCAACCCCTGACCCCAATCCACTTCCACTCCGAGGATCAAGAGAGTAAGCATTAGGCCATAAATGAAATGACACCATCTATGTCTAGACTTGCTTCCAAATCACTCAGAGTCAGGATGCTAGAGGTGAAATGAAATTCCTAGGATCTGATGAATGTTGAAGTTGGGTTATGTACAGAGAGGGTTCATTTTAGTATTTCTTTTATCCTTTTGTCTATGTTTGACATGTCCCATGAAAAAAGTTTAGAAAGAGCAGAAAACAGGTCCTAATTCACACACACTGATTTGCCCAGTTTGTTACTTTCCACAGGGGTCCATCAGTTGCTAAGTTTATTTAGCATTCTCTAGTAAGTGGCCTAAGAGAATCTCTACTAGGGAAGGGCATCTTTTTAATTCCAGAAGAAAAAAAAAAGCACAAGTAAACGATCTGCAGTATTTTCTAAACTCAGACCCCAGCAACCTTCCTCAGTAACACCCTCTCAAATTTAAAGAAATGAGGCCACAGTGAACCCTCCATTACCTGTGTGATCCTGAATCGGTCCCGTCTTGCTGGTCAACACACTCCATTTGAGCTGCACATGATTGTCATGTTCCCAGTGACAGAATGTCTTGTGAGAACCCCAGCCAAACTCACAGTTAAAACCATATGTTGGAAACTCTTCAGTGGGTGGAAAGGAAGAGACAGAGACAAGTAGAGAAACACACATTTGATCATTTAGGTCAGAAAGGTCCTTAATTCCTTCATGGAAAGCACGATTTATATAATTTAATATCTATTTGAAAATCCTAGGAAAGCCACAACACCCAGGATTGCCAAGGAATGCAAAAGAGGCATGGAGAGATGCACAAGCTTGCAACATCACATTTAGTAACTTTTTTTTTTTGGATCCAGCTCAAAAAAAGATTATGGACTGCCTGTCAACTTGGTACATAAAATTTCCAGGAAGGTTACTTTCCAAAGCATGTATTATTACATCTGTAGCATTCTCCCTATTTCCACAATATTTAATATAAAAGATACTCTGCTCTTGAGGACAGTCATATAAATTGATATCCACCAATGAAAAGAATCTTAATGAAGAGACTGACCCATGAACCTCCAAAGTCTAGAAACGTGACTTGGCTGAATATCTCACCCTGGAGGTTATCTGTATTCTCAACACACCAGCTTATGCTCCAGGTTTTTACTGGCAGATCTCTGAAGCATTTCGTAAGATTTTTTTTTTTTACTTCTGTGCTTTATATCAGGTCAATTAGTTTTAAGTGGGAAATCTCTGCTTCTTTAGTGAATTTTCAGATTTGCATACAAATTGTTTGCCCCACTTAAAACTGCAATATAAGGTCAAGTAAAGCCAAAGCATATTTGAATGGGTACCCACTTGTATATTTTTTAATGTTCAAAATGCTTCTTTTGGGTCCTAAAAAGAAAGCGTGAAGGGAGTCTCAAGAATGATTTGTTTCATGTGTTCTAGAAAGTGCTATTTGACTATGGGTTTTTTTTTTCCTAACTTGTATAGCCTTAGTTTTTACTCAACCTTTTTGCTGGGGGAATTTGGTTAACTTTTTAAGGATGGGGAAAATGAAGCCCTTGATATTTGGAATTATTTTTGGTAAACTGGAGCTAACAATAAAAATAATCCTAAAGATAAAATTATTTTCCTTCTGCCAGTCCCACTCGTCTCCTGAATATAAAATTAAACACACAATAGGGGCTGTTTTCTCTAATGACGGTCGTTGCTTCTCACTGAGTTCAAGCGTCCACAAGATGGCAGCATTGAGACGAAAAGGAAGGTGCCCCCAGCAGCTTCCCTGCTGATCTAAAAAATAAGTCTAAACAATCAGTAGCAAAAACGAAGTATGATATTCTATGCTGTATTAGGGTCAGGCTGAGAGCCTATCTCATTGTGGTCTTTCCTTTAACTTTGTCTAAGTGTTTCACACAAATATCTTGCTTTCTACTGAGTCTGGACTCCACTGCCCCTCCCCCACTTCAACAAGGGCAGGCAGGAGGCAGGGTAAGGGAAAGATTTACTGAATAGATAAGAATGAGTTACTTTGCATTTTTAGTTTCCAAGGAACTCCTTTCAAATGCTAATGTGAAATTTTGGAAGGAAGGCACCATGCATCCTCAAAACTGAGCAAGATGGATTCTCCCTCCCAATGACAGTGTGATCTGCCAAAGGACTCACCGGGGCCAGCTGGGGAAAGAAAGCCTAGTAAGTCATGTGATGTGTATAACACAAGCACCTTCAGTTTGTGCAAAGGGCTATATTTCACAGCGGTAGTGTCACTGGAGATACATATTTTATGCCCCAGTCCATCATAACCATGAAATAGGGCTTCTTAAAGCATGAGAAACCCTCTCCAAAATCCTCCCTTCTGTACAGCATGACTGAATTTTGCAGATGTAGTCAGCTGAACAATGAAGGAGTAGTTGAGTAACCTTGGATGTCAACACCCACGGCCCTGGAATGTGCTGTTGTGTAATCTTGTGTTAGAAACTGTTAATATTGAAAAATATTAATATGTGCGTGGTTTTAGGTTTTCTCCTTAAATGTCATTTATAAGACCTACACAGAGAAGAGGGCAGTCAGTCATTACAGCATACACATTTCTGGTAATATCTGCCTTGTTAATACTTTAAATTTATTGTATAATTTACAGAAAACCACATCATCCATAATTTGGCTATTACTATTCCAGCAGTGTCATAAAATAAATGAACTTGGGTATTTTTGTGGCCAAGACAAAGGGCGACTTTGCCTGAAAGACTAATTTTGACATCTCCTGTTCGAGTGAACGGAAGTCAACCTTTATCTTCCACTGTTCTTTCCAATCTATGAATTTTACACAGTGACTTACTCAAACTTTTCATATTTTACTACTCTTATCTCTTTGGCTCAATCATATATAATTTACGGCAATCTTGTTAAATTAGATTTTCTTTTTTTTAAATCAGTACCTTTTGTGGGGGATGGGCATGGAGACAGAACAGCTCAATGTTAAAGATTCAAGCCTGGCTAGAAAGGCTATTAAACTCACAAAAATACACACAGACATTTCTAGAAATGGAAAGAGGAAGAGAGAAGGACAGAAGCAGAGGAGAAAAGGGCAGAGAAAGAGAAAAAAGCAAATGGACAAATGAAATTAGTGTACAGGACAATGTCCATTTGACCTTTCAATCTTCAAAATATTACCCAGGCCCCATGGCTGCACAATTCTCATTAAATTCATTGGGAATAATCTGGCTAAATCCCTTCTTGACTCTTAAAAATAGCAGGAAACAATATTCTGAACTTAAAACAAATTTATAGCCGCTGTGAGCCAGCACCAGCTGTGCCTGGGGGACCTAGCTTGCCCAGAGTTACATCATTAGCACCATATATGCACAAGGATTTAATTTTCAAATCTGGTCTTCAGAACTTCTATTGCATATGTAAGCTCGCTTACTCATAGGCTGGAAATAAGCAGAGGTGCCTGGGTCCATGTAACCATGGGTCATGAACATACTCTGAACTGATTTAGAGAATGTTTGAGGATCCTTGGAGGCTAAGAGCCTTCTGCCAAGGGGAAGACGGATTTAAAATGCAGGGCTTCTCATCAGTTCCTGGCAGAGCATTAACAGGCTTTTATCCATCTGATGACAACCCAGATAGTATATGCGTATTATATGCCCATTGAACATATTATATTGAGAAGAATCTTCAGCATGAAATCTTCAGACTCTGCTTGAATCTCTAGTGGCTTCAGCAAAATCAGTTGATGATGAAAGTTTAAGGACTGATATGCTGCTATTTGTCAAGGTGCCTGCAGGACAGTGGGGATCCAGGTATTAGTAGATGGGTCTGACCATGAGCAGAGGAAACCTCAGAGTTAGACTTGCTTTCTGACTCCGCAGATGCTCAGGTCCTGAGCATTGGCTTAGCCAGGAGGTGACAATGAACAGAACTCCTCAAAGAAACACAGACAGTTCACTATATACAAATGAAGAGAACAAGATTCATGACTCAGACAATGGAAAAACAGGAAACCAAGGCAACTTGTAAAGGACTCTGGGCTGACTGTGGACTAGACCATCCCTATCAGTAAGGTCTGTGGTTCTGTAACAGAGAACAAATCTGACTCCGTATTGGATATATTACTTTAGCTCTAATGCTATGCTCTGTTGCCTGAGTGTAGCCATGCTGGCTCTGCACCTTTTATAAAAGAATGCTGCCTACAGCCTGAAATATACAGGAGAGCCCATTCTCAAGGCTCTGATCTTTAAACGTACAACACCTTTCTGTTCATGTACAGACAAAAAGTTGCAGAACAGAAAATAATGAATTGTCTTCCTGGGGTTTTATAGGAACATTGTGACTAGATCTACATGGACAGCTGCAAGAACAAAGGATTCCAGGACCAAGAAGTTCGCAACCACCAGCTGTACCATCTCCTTTTTTAGTATGAATGAAGCCTCAGTTCTAACTCGGGTAACATGGTTCTTTGGAACACTAGTCCACCACCTTCTTGGCCTGTTGACTTCTTACTGGTTCATGATTTGTATATCCACCCTCTGATCACAGTAGACACTGTGAGATGACTGTTTGCTCTGGAGCTCCTCCCTGAAGCCATCATGCCAAGGGCTTTGAGCCGTAAATTAAAAGTTCACAAAGCCATTCCTGCTTTGATAACACAGACCTCCAACATGGAGGGGGAGTCATCTCATTTTGGGCTCTTGTTCACAGGTTGTTGTGTTTTGATGACCCCTAGCTCTTTTGACAGGCAAGCAGAGAGATGAGATCTGTTGATGGCAGCTTCCTAGTGGTTGTAATTAACTCTCTGGCAAGAGGGAAAACTAGAGCACCAGTTAAAATGTTTGTTACGTTATTAACTTCACTTGTTCACCTCACCCCATTCCCTGTGACAGTCATAAAGAGCTTACAGGAAGTTACCCCACAGAAAACCACCCAGATGGGGCTGAGTGGGAAAAAAGAAGAAATTTATCAGGGAAGATGGGAAGCGAGCAAAAGGCAGCTAGCCAATCCCCCAAGGCCACATTTATAACCTGAAAAGGTATGAGGGGGACTCCTGCACTGCAAAGATTTAGCTGAGCACTATTCTTCAGTTTCATCTTCGGTATTTGGGGGTGTCTTAGCTGAGTGGTGGGCTTCCCCAGTGGCTCAGTGGTAAAGGACCCTCCTGCCACTGCAGGAGGCTTGGGTTTGATTCCTGGGTTTAGAAGATCCCCTGGAGAAGGAAATGGCAACCCACTCCAGTATTCTTGCCTGGGAAATTCCATGATCAGAGGGGCCTGGTGGGTTACAGTCCATGGGGTCAAAAAGAGTCAGACACGACTTGGCGACTAAACAACGAGCTCAGTGGTAGCAGGGGGTCTGTCACCCAGAGCCAACCATGGGGAAAACTGGGGTTAAGTTCGACTGAAGGGAGGTTTGGTTTGCAGTTTAATCAGGTCAAGAGTGACACCACCCTTTGAGGAAGCATGCTAATTAGAACAGTCCTTTCTGCTTTCTGCTGGCTGGGGAGGGTCTGCTGTTGAGGAAACACTGATGTACACCACATGCCCGTTAATAAGTGACCGTGGAGGCCAAGGCTGAGCAGACTTCACTAGAGGAAATGGGAGAAGCTGGTGAGCTGACCTGTTCACCTCTCTCTAATGGTTAACTTTTAAAGTATGTAAAACCTCTGATTGCTTATACGCACTGTTTCCCCTCATGTGTGTCTGTGGGGAAGATTTTCAAAAAATACTATCGAAATACAGAGGGTGAGGGGGAGGCCGCCATTTCCCTGTGGCTGGGCCCTGATCAACAGCAAAGCTCTGAAAGTCATCACAGGATTCTATGAACAAGTTACTGACCAGAGACACGTTAATATGTCTTTTGTTGTAGTTCATTGCTCAGTGTGTCTGACTCTTTTTGATCCCATGGACTATAGCCCATCAGGCTCCTCTGTCCATGGGATTCTCCAGGCAAGAAACTTCTTCTCCAAGGGATCTTCCTAACCCAGGGATCAAACCCGCATCTTCGGCATTACAGGCAGATTCTTAACAGTTGAGCCACTGGGGCAGCCCACGTCTTTTGTTACCTGAATGTTATCAACTGGAGACATTTCCACAGTCACCTACATAATAATCACCCGACTAAGTTTTTGCAAAAACCCCCTGGTCAATGATGTGTTAATAAAGAAGGATTTAGAGGTAGTCTGCCTCAGGGCTCTCCTCTCCAGCCCTGGTTTCCTGCACACCATCTCGTGGTGCACCCACTGGAAACGTGGCTGTAAAACTGTCAACTCCGTGGCAGGCAAAACTGACAAACTTCGCCTGTCTCCGATTTGCAGAGCGGCGATGAAAATAAATAGGCAGGCTGCTGCCTGGGAGATTTCCTTCTCCTGAGTTTGCAAACACAGTCCGTGTCCTAGATGTGCTGCGTTTCAACAAAGTATGTTCCTTGGTTCCTTCCGATGAGAGTGGGGATTGTCACCATTTGGCAATGACTGATGGGGGAGGAGATCTCGCTCCCTGCTGCATATACATGTGGATGAAAGGGAAGCAGTGTTTATGCTCCTGCTTGGGGGCCAGATGCTGGTGGCATCTCTGCTAGGACTTGATGGGAAATGGAAACCGAGAAGCGCAGCGATGTGCTATTTTGGGGAAGAAGACACACATATGTGAATCAATTTTCTCTTTGGTATCTGATACCTGATTGTATAGTGCTGTCTATCACAGTCGGCTTCTCCGTGGTGAGCACAGTGGTACCACCTGAAACACAGAAAGAGTAACATCCGAGATGAAAAAAAGCAGGATGATAAGTAATACCCAGCAGAGAATGCTCTTACATACGTCTGTTAAAGGCTAGCAGTTCCCTTAAATAAATCTTCTTTTAATTCCAGCTAGAGTAACTGTCTCAAATTTTGCTCACCACCACACCAGGTTCAAATAAACCACTATTTTTAACCCATTTATTCATAAAGCATCTAGACAGTATGGGTAATTCCAAACTTCCTTCCAAGGGCATTCCTTGACTCCCAGACTAATCGACGATACTCACAACGGCAACAATGAAAAGCAAAGGCCTCCCAAGATCCTTAGTGACTTGAGTATTAAACTTGACCTAGACCTCTAAGTTCAAATAGTTTCTCAAGGTTTCAGATTTGTGCCTTTTGGAGGGGAGGGTGTTGCAAGGCTGGTCCCCACCATCTATTTTAAAAACTGAAGGTTTCAAGTGGATAGCTGTAATTCCTCCTTTCTTTTGCTGCTGTGGTTGTTTATTTTTCCCAAGGACAAATATTCCACCCAGTATGTAGCTTGGACAAGCTGCAGGGAAAGTGGACGGGGAGACACATTTTTCAGCCCCGAGGAGCTGGAAGACTGCACAAACGACCCCCTGAACACTGTGAACTTTAATCAGTCTGGGTTGACTTGGAATACTTGGTCCAAGGACGTCGCGGAAACTTAGATCTACCATCTCAGCTTAAGTATCTTAGCTCAGCCATTTTCTGCCCTTTATCCTGAGACTTCTGTTTTATTTATTTATTTATTTTGGCTTCCCAGGTGGTGCTAGCGGTAAAAAACCCACTTGCCAACGCAGGAGATGTGGGCAAGAGACTGGGGTTCAATCCCTGGGTTCAGAAGATTCCCTGGAGGAGGGTGTGGCTACCCCACTCCAGTATTCTTGCCTGGAGAATCCCCATGGACAGAGGAGCCTCGTGGGCTACCGTCCATAGGGTTGCAAAGAGTCGGACACCACTGACGTGACTTAGCGACAGCAGCAGGCAGCCTACAGGATCTTCACCAACCAGGGATGGAACCCATGCCCCCTGCGGCGGAAGAGTGGCAGAGTCCTAACCACTGGACCGCCGGGGAAGCCTGAGATTTCTGTTTTACAGCCCTGTTCCTCAACTTGCCCAAACCACAAGCATCACTTGAATGCTCCTTGAAAAACTGGCTTATTGTTTACTACGTAGGTACTTGAGAAAGCCATTTCTCCTTATGTGCGTCTGCCTTGCAGATAATGGTTGAGGATCTATCTGCTTTCCCAAGAGATAAAGTCCTGGGCAGACTCAGGGTAAGGACATGGGTGGGCTCATGCTGATCCTGGAACGTCTGGAGGTGGTTATGAGGTGCCACTGTACACCTTTCAATACTATCATTCAATAAAGAGACTGTGATCATTCCTATTCTGGCTGAGCCCTGGTCCTAACCTACAGCTCCCACGGGTCAGAAATCACCCAGCTCATGAATCAGAGGGTCATAAAACCGAGCTCCTGGGGTGGCCTGAAGATTTCTGAGCTCATCCACTGCGGCACCAAGTCGTGTTAGCCCCGCTTGCTCAGTAAATACGCTGGATGAGTGATCACACTTGTATGTGCCCTCAACGAGGCAGGCGCTAGGAGAAGAAATTATATATATTATGGGTTAAGAAGGTGAATCTGTAATGGCAGAACTGGAGGGAGGCCAGAACGCATTAGCATTCCGTTCCCAGTGGTCTTACAGGAGAAAGACTCAAGGTGAAAACTCACTTTTTAAAACCGATACGCACTGTCAATTTTGTGAGAGGTTGGGAGCCAAATTCTGCTGCCGGGTAGACACAGATCCAGTGTGAAATCTGGCCTCCTGGTGCCTTTGAAGCCAATTGTATTATCTAATGACTTCAAAGGCATTTGCAAATGAGGAACTTCAAGGGTGAATTTTCACCTTGGCAAGCAAGCAAAGGAGAGAAAAATCTCTCTTTATTTCCATGTTTGGTGCAGTTCACCTGGAATTCAGTGTTGTTTAGAGGTAATGAGCATTTGCCTAAAATACTTATCTCTCACTATGTCCAAATCGGTCACCCCTGGGAGAAGACATTAAAGTGACACCATCTGTATTTAGGACCCAAACCTTAAGAGAACACTGATCCCAATTTCCAGGCTTAGCACTAAGCATTCCAAGTTTGCAGGTGTGACCGAAACAACAAGGAGGGTATGGACTTGTGTGTGAGTCCGGGAGGCAAGATGCTACCTGGGGGAGGGCTAGGCTGCCTGCAATCACTGGCGCCTGTCAGCACACCCTTCTTCAGAAAAGACTAACACAGAGCTTCATAGAGGAAAACAAGCTTTTAAAAAAGGACAAATTAGTCATGATGTAATAAATGAACCTGAAGCGCGAAAAGGCCTTCTAAGATCACCTTTTCTTTTTTTTTTTTTTAAACTTTTTCTTTTATATTGGAGTGTAGTTGATTAGCAAAGCTGCAATAATTTCATATGGACAGCAAAGCGACTGAATTATACATGTACCTGCATCCTTTTCCAAATTCTTTTCCCATTTAGGTTGTCACAAAATATTGAGCAGAGTTCCCTGTGTTGTACAGTAGGTTCTTGTTGGTTAAAGAATCACCTCTTTTTAATGGTGGAATAAAGTTAACTTTATCAGTACCCCTAGAAGTACTTCTTATTATATGCACCTATTGATCAAATTATTAAGACAAATGTGCTGGCCTGAAAAAATGACATTTTTGGGGGGCCAGGATAATATGTAAAAAAAAAGAGACTGCCCCCTTTTTTTTCTATCTAAATAAATGATTCTATCCAACAAATGAGTTTATACACTGTAAATAAATGATCACCTTGTACTTTTAAAGGACTGTCAGTGTTTCCACTGGAAATGACCCATTTTCTGCGGTTTGCAACTTGGTGCCATTCACAATTTGCTCGAGGCTAACAGACTTGCCCTATTTCATTCAGAGGCTTAGGTTTCAATTGATTCAGTCATGAAGCAATGCAAAAATGAGAAGGTTGGTTGTTCTGACGCGAGGAGTAAATCTGAGGCTTTGACTCTAATCAATATTAACTGACCACTTTAGGGTTTATAAAGGAAAGAACCTCTTCTCCAGAGGGTAATTGAACAGAAGAGTCTCTGATGACTGTATCCATTCCTTTTTATGAGGATTTTCACTACAGATGGGATGTGTGACTAGGTTTGCAAAAAGCCTAAGGTTTGCAGAGAGTGTTTACAGGCAACCTTGGGAAGGTTCTGTAGGACCTGCTTCACAGGCTAGTACTCTTGTTTTTCGTATTAGCTGTATAGTTTTCAGCTGGAGCTTGACATCTTACAAAGAAAAGGCCTCTGTCTTATTAGATTTTTTTTTTTTTGTGGCTTGTGGCTACTTAAACACAAGATTTATTTTCAAAAGCCCATAGCCATGTAATATTTATTGGCCATTTGACTGTAAGCGATTATTCTGGAAATTTGGAGGGAGAGAGCCTTAGGAGGAGGGATTTAAATGTAAACTCAGTTCATGGTACTAAACTTCTCAGCTAGATTTTACCTTTATTCCATCTCAGAGTACCAGAGCAATCTTGCTCTTTCAGAGGAGAGGTTCTGAAGTAATTGGAAATGGGGGTCCCTCCAGATTTTACATTAATGCATCAGCCACTAACATGGCACTATTATGAAGTTACATGGGAACAACTACAGTTTCGCCCATGGAAATGAATTATGTGGGCTCTCTAGAGTCCCATCTGGGTAAAAACACAGACTGCACCCAAGGGCTGCTGTTTAATGTAAAATGAGAGTCAGATGCTGTAAGAAACTGCGTTTTGACCTGGGTAGCAGTAAAGGTCCCAGAGCACCTTTGGCAACAATAGGGTGAAAATTCTAGGACTTTGGCCAATTTCCAAATGGTGGAGTCCGACTTCCCCATCTGCTTAATGTTTCCTCTGCCAGTCCAAGTGGAAGAGAAGGTCACTTTCTAGCTTTTAGGATTTCAGAATATTATGGAGTCATCCTCTAATGAGTCAGTGAGGCACAGAGTACATGCCATCCCTGATATATCTGTTAGTGGTGATGTGAAATAGCAACGAATTGTGACTTTCTAAATTTTAATGTAAAATGATTCACAGATTCTAACTTAAAAGCTGCAGTTCAAATTTAAGTCTAATTTCATCAATTAGTTGAAGGATCCACTCAAACATGTTGATTCCTGTTTGAAATTAAATGTTCTCAAGTGTGTGGAGCATGTGTTACTGGGGTTGGGGGTGAGAGTTAAAGATGAGAATCAATTTATGTTACATATTGTTGTTTGTTATTGTTTAGTCGCTAAGTTGTGTCCAACTCTTTTGCAACCCCATGGACTATAGCCTGCCAGGCTCCCTGTCCATGGGATTTCCCAGGCAAGAACACTGGAGTGGGCTGCCATGCCCTCCTCTAGGGGATCTTCCTGACCCAGGGATTGATCCCAGGTCTCCTGCATTGGCACGTAGATTCTTTACCATTGAGCCACCAGGGAAGCCCAACCTCAGATACAGTTAGCCATGGAGACATTCTTATTCATTCAATGAAGACAATCCCAGCCCTTGACTCTGAAATGGCTAAAATTACTGTTCCGGATGGCTGTGACTTGGAAGAACAATTTGTTTGTGCGATGACATGAGATGAAGATGCACGTGTTCTGGCAAAGTTTCCTCCACCCTGATGCCTAGTGCCACGAGGATTTTCACACACACACACACACACACATGCACACACACACACTCAGAGGCGTTAATAAGCGGGTCTCAACTACAACATGAACTGAGATGCACAGCAATGGGATGAAGATGGTTTCTGCACCTGTGAGCTGGAAGTCATCACCTGTTCCGCTGTGGCAGTTGGCCTGGTCGTCATCACATTCATCTACCAGGTTCCCGTTGGGAGTGGTCGGCCCAGCTGTGGGTGCTGAAACAAGATCCAAGGATTATTTTCTTACACCTCTGAAATGTATTCTCCAGCCCCCCGGTTGTTGACTTTGCTAATGCTTTTGCAGAAAACTTTAATCTGCCACAGGAAGACGAGGAGGGTGGTGTGCCTGCCTCTCTTTCAGGAGTGGAAGATACCTGGATTTTGCAGAAGGCACTGGGGACTGCTCTGTTTTGGTATTTGATTCCTATCTCCTTGGTAGACTTGGCTGCCTTCTCATTTCACAAGTTGTTATCTACATAAACATACTTTTTCTGAAAAGTTCCTGAATTCTCACTGGTTATTTATTCATGACCCTAGAGTTGAGAATTTTGAGGATAGAGGTTTTGCTTGAACTGTTTTTCCTTTCATTTTCAAGGTGCTTGAGGAATCAATTGTCATGAATTCTTTTATATTCTTGATATTTACTCAGTTTATCTTGTAATTTTTTTCCTAAAAGGGAGTCTCAGCGTTCACTTTTAGTACAATATTGTTCTTATTTATTTTTTTCACAGTGACTCCATTTCCCTCTAAGTAAGCGCCTGGGCTTGTGAGTGCTCCCTCCAGAGCAGGTGTCTGGGAGCTCCCAGGGGTCATGTTACCTTAACTCCTGGGGGACCACATTCCGCTGCCGACAGGTATTCCCATAGCTCTGAGTTTGTAGTTGAAAAGTAGCCAGCATTAATCAAAGACTGCTTTTGAAGTTCTTTACATTTAGTTCCATCTATTTTTTTTTCAGCCTGTTCCTCATTTTTGCAATCTGTTTAATATTTTACAGTTTTTGGCATTACGTTTCACTTTACAAGACTTGAGATAATGGACAGTTCTCTTGATGTCTGAGAACCAGACAAGATGCTGGGAGTCAGGGGGGGAGGCAGGGGTCTGTTCTCTAATAGCTTCTGGCCAGTTGGGATGTGCTGGTAACTGCTGCTTTCTCAATAAAAATTTGACACAGTTTTTCATTGTACAGAAGGACTGAGCAGAGTTATAACAAATGGAGAAACATAGCTAGTTTCGAGGTCCTCAACTGCCCGTGACACACACCAATAATTGCTAGGAAATCACCACATATAGGTAATGTCCACACTGTTTAGGCTACAAACTGGACTTTGTAAACTGTGTAGGGTTCTGGTCATTGCTAACAGTGAATCAATAGCACCCTCTTCAGCAATCTTGATGCTTGCCTTTGCTAAGCTACCTTTGCTGTTGGTTTTGTGCCACTTTTAAACTCTATTCATCTTGCTGGTTTTTCCACATTCCTTGTGGTATTTATAAAGGAGTTTTACATTGGACATGGCCCAGGATACTACCTGGATTAAACTTTAAAAAGTAAAATGTGATTCTCCAAAAATTTTTTTAAATTATATTTCTTTTTTTTTTTTTTTTTCAGTGTGGGGATAAGCATATGGGATCTTAGTTCTCTGACCAAGGATTGAACTCATGCCCCCTGCAGTGGAAATGCAGTCTTAACCACTGAACCACCAGGGAAACCCCCAAAGTGAGGCATTTTGTTGTCCCAATTCTACTACTTGAAAATATTTTATCTTCTGTGGTCCTCGAATTGTTTCTTAAATACAAGTCCTAGCCCCAAATAAGCTAGAGGCCCCAGAGATGGCTGGGTTGTACCCCATCCTTTTTTCCTATCCCTTTAGGCATTTCCTGTAGAACAAGGTACAAAGTTGATGTTTAATAAGGGCCTGCTAATCATTTTAAGGAAGAAGAAAAACACTCCCTTTCACCAACTGTGTTAAAAAGCTTGGACAGTTCTTTCCCTGGGTGCTGGTTCCTCATGTGGCTCGGGGCAACTTCCCCACTTTGCTGAGTGCCTGTGAACATCTGCAGTCAATCCCTTCACCACCATCACGACCTCAGCACAGAGTTGACACTGGCCAACTGCCACCAGGCCCAGTCTTTTCAACCATCCATTCATTCCACCTCCTAAATCAGTGTTGCTTCCCAGAATCCAGGCTAAAGTCCTGCATCAGAGCAGCAGAGGCCCTTTTCCAGGTGACCACACTGCTCAGCACACTGAACCCATGTGTCTGCAGGGGGTTCAGTCTGCCCCCACCCTCTTTTTTCCTAGGTGTCTTTGCCAATGTCCTGGAATACTGTCATTCACGGTCTGGGTTGACAGTGATGGGATAACTCAGGGGTCCTGGGACATAGCCACAGATATGGAAACAGCTACCCAGTAAAGAATGGGAGATAATGGCCTGCTTTTAAATAAACACATAGGAAAGCAGCTATGAATTATTTACTAGGATGGTGATTTATAGCTTAAGATTCTTTAGTGCCTAAGAAATGTTTTATGATATTTAATGTGCTCAGGAATGTAATTATATTTGGGTAGCTTGAAACACAAATAATTCTGAAATCCCAAGAAGGTGATATTTAAAAAGCATCCTTCCAAACAACTTTGAGCATATGCTCAGTGGATTAACATCTGGGTACCAACAATAGCCATTCTTTGCACTAACCTAGAGGAAGACCTTTATGGGGATGAAAATGTTGGTATAAGGTTACTCATTTATGCCCAAATCGAAGGCAGATGGGAATTCCAGTGCACAAAAGCATTAAATAGTACACTGAGCAACCATCATATGATTTTTTTAAACATTCATCTCATTCATTATGTGATTTAAAAAAAACGCAGAGCAAAGTGCAGTTCTGGGGTCAATGTGAGAACTGAATTTGTCCCTGACCTTCCTATGATAACCTAAGTTTATGCAGTTGTATCTTTAAACAGACCCCATTGTGCATTACATACATTATGTGATGTAAAGTTTGGGTTTCTCTGCAGCAGTCTGAGAAATTTATCCACAACAATGTCTCAATGTTTTTGGTCTGTCAAATGCTGCTTCCTGCTAGTATGTGATGGTAGTCAGCACTGCAGACGGAAACTTGGACCAGACACAGGCCTCTGAAGAACTCTAAGAAGGTCAAGGAATCCGTGGTTGCCAGGGGTTGAGGTAGAATGGGGATGGAGAGGGTCTGCTTGAGCTGCTAGAGGGGCTTTCATTTTGAACCCACTGAAATCTTTTGTAACTAGACAAAGGCTGATTGCATAAGCACCTGTTAACTATGACTATGTACAAATGCCAGACTTGTTTATAATGGTGAATTTTGTTATGTGAATTTCAAAACACATCATTTTTTAAAAACAGATCAGAGAACACCCCTCCACCCAGGATCTGAGGAGTGTTATGCAAACAACCCCCACAAAAGCAAGGTGCAGAAGAAGCACTGCTTCATGCCGCTCACCAGGTGATGCGCCCTGTGCACAGGCAGGCACAGGAGACGCAGGATCATTTAGGGGAAAGGTGGCAATCTGCAGCAGCACCGTCAGGGCCATAAGCACGTGAAAAAGGACAGAAAGCATCTAGGGAAGCAGAGCGGGCTTACCTTCCACCTCACAGCCCAGCAGCTCCATTCGCAGCCCCAGTCCACCGTGAGTGGCTCTCTCGGGGTAGATCCTGATGAACCGTGTGGAAAGGGGTGGAAAGGTCCGCAGCTCAGGTGTATCATAGTTGTTGTTGCCTTCAAAAGACTATGAAGAACGAGAACCAGCAGGTATTAACAAACCTCCCTTTTGGCAGAAGAGTCTCTCCTTGAGGACTCTTTAACAGGGCAGAAAAATGGGCCTCATTCTACCAGTTCACGGAAGGCTGACATTCCTACATGAGAATGGAAAAAAACAATTAAACCTTCTCTAGGAAGTGACAGATGTCCTTCTCAGAAACTCTGGAGGCCGCACTGAGGCTAGTCCAGAAGCTAAGGATTTAATGAGACACATTTTTAAATGATAGGCTGATGTGCCTGGAAGAAGTGACAGTTTCACCATTTCCTTGAGGTGGAGGAAGAAAACTCAGGAAAGGAGCCTGCCTCTTCTCAGAGCTTATAATCGAGACTGTGTTTCCAATAACAGCTCCTCTTACATTCTCTTGGATGAGCGGGTCCTGGTTTTGCTAAAACTCCGTCCTCAAGAAGTGTAAGGGGGCTTCTCTAGTAGCTCAGTGGTAAAGAATCCGCCTGCCAACGCAGGGAACACGGGTTCGATCCTTGGTCTGGGAAGATCCCATATGCTGTGGAACCATGAAGCCTGTGCTACAATTATTGAGCCTGTGCTCTAGAACCTGGGAGCTGCCATCACTGAGCCCACATGCCCTAGAGCCCATGGTCCGCAACAAGAGAAAGCGAATATAGTGAAGTCGCTCAGTTGTGTCCAACTCTTTGCGACCCATGGACTGTGTAGCCTGCCAGGCTCCTCTGTCCATGGAATTTTCCAGGCAAGGATACTAGAGTGGGTTGCCATTTCCTTCTCCAGGAGATCTTCCCAATCCAGGGATCGAACCTGGGTCTCCCTCACTGCAGGCAGACGCTTTACCGTCTAAGCCACCAAGGAAGCCCGCAAGAGAAGCCACTGCAATGAGAAGCCCATGCATGGCAACTAGAGAGTCGTCCCCACTCTCTGCAACTAGAGATAAAACCCATGCAGCAATGAAGACACAGCACAGCCAAAAGTAAATAAGTAAGTAAGTTTTAAAAAAAAAAAAAGCAGCTCAAGAAATTCCTTTCTTAGAGGAGATGGTAAATTTCACATGGTGCAAGTGCTGTGTTACCAAGAACTTGGGTGATTCCAGTCCCCTGGAACTGCTATTGACTTACGAAGTCCCACCAGTGGAGACATCTGTAGATAAAAGAACTTCTCATCTCAGGAAAGTTACGGGGTCCTGCTCACTAAATGACGTTCGGAGGCCTGGTTGCCCTGCAGTGAGTGAAGTGCATTCCTAACTCGACATCACTGTGACATGTTCAGGAGACCAGTCGTTATTGCCCTGCTGCTGCTGGATTATTCTGCTCCCCTTTTTAAACTGATGGGAAGCCCTTGAGTGGAATCATCAGAAAATGGAGCAATGGCTAGGCTTGTTTTCTTTTTCAAGAAATGGATAAGCCTCTCTGTATCCTCCTATCCCAGTATCCTTCCTAACTCTGTCCAGAATGGGAAGAGGGGAAGGGATTAGAAAAACCAAATTGCCTTGTCACTGGGACTGTCGTTTTACATACTGAGCACCATGTGATGCTTACTGATGCAAGGCATTGTTCTACAGGCTTAAAACGTATTAACTCAACGTAATCCTCAAGACAATTTCGAGAGGTAGGTTCTATTACTGTGTGTGTGTGTTCAGTCACTCAGTCATATATGACTCTTTGTGACCCCATGGACTGCACCCCGCCAGGCACCTCTATCCATGGGATTCTCCAGAATACTGGAGTGGGTTGCCATGCCCTCCTCCAGGGGATCTTCCCAACCCAGAGATTGAACCCACACCTCTTATGTCTCCTGCATTGGCAGGCTGATTCTTTACCACTGAGCCATCTAGAAGTAGATTAATTGGCCTTTTCAAGCTCAGAAAATCCTCTAGGAATCTAGAAGTACAGGGCTCATACCTATCTGCTTTTCTCAATTAAAGTTCTTTCTATCATTTTCAAGAGTAAATTCACTACTGGGGGCCCTTGCCTTCTTGACAGAACTGCTCTTGCTGCCAGTAATTGAGAATCTGACGGATATCATTGTCAGGCCCAATTAAGTGTTGTCAGTAAGACACTAATTATAATGAAAACAGCGTTACTACACAGGCAAGTTCTATCTACATTAACATAGCTCCAACATTCCTAGGAGAAAAGCACTTATATCTATGGACTCCCAGCTTCTTCTCCTACTTTTCATGTAAATACATTACAAAGGTCGTCAGTGATGAGCTGGGAAGAATATTAGCAAGGAAGGGTCACATGGAACTGGGCTAAGTTTGCTAACATAACATTGTTTACCACATAACACTGTTTATAACATGTCTTTCTGTCCTTTTACTAATCATGCTTTAGAAGAAGAGGGCTTAGAGTGTTTAGATATATTTGCTCCTGGAAAGACTAGTTGATTCAAAGACTCTGATGTACCTTGTCCTTTATGTACTGTTTAGGTGTAGGAAATAAGGAGAGGGCATAAAGGATTCCAACTCTATCAAGGTGCTGTTTCATATCATAGAACAGACTGCTCACTTTACCATTACATAAAGTATACTTGGCATCCTAAACAGGTAACCTTTACTTGCAAGTTCAAATATAGTCTGTTTTAACTATCTTTGTGCAAAGTTACTATAAATACACACTGCTCCTAAATGGATGATTTAACCAGTGTCCTTTTTCATCTTGAAGATTTTATTCCAGGGGAAGGACATGTTAGGAATCACTTATTAGATGCCCTGCCAATGATTTAGAAGCTTTTATGGTTTAAATAAGGGGCTTCCCAAGTGGCACTAGTGGTAAAGAACTTGCCTGCCAGTGCAGGAGATGTAAGAGACACAGGTTTATCCCTGGGTTGGGAAGATCCCCTGGAGACGGGCATGGCAACCCACTCCAGTATTCTTGCTCGGAGAATCCCATGGACAGAGGAGTCTGGCAGGCTACAGTGCATAGGGTTGCAAAGAGTCAGACACAACTGAAGTGACTTGGCACGTAGCACATGGCTTAAACACATAGGAACATGATAATGATGGGTAAAATCATATTTTAGGAATAAGATCTGACACATTCAACCAATCTTGAACAGAGTTTCTTTGTTACAGGTGAAAGCTGGGTGCTGCTGGCTTCTTGGGAAGGCCATACGTGATGCCCTCCAAGGGAGTGACAGCTTTAGACTTGACCTCAGATGAGTGGATAACAGGCGAGTGAGCACAGGGTGCATCCCACCCGGAGCATATAGTGACCTGTTTTCCTTCCCTCTTAGAACCCTTGTGCTGAAGAACACATCACAACAGTACACACTGCCATGTGACTGTGGCAACTTGTTGATCTGCAGCATTTTCACACTTGCTGCTAAAGCCACAGGGCTCATGACTCCTCCGAAAAGACTGGCTCTTAGGGGAACTCCAGTTTCTGATGTTTATTTTACTTTTTCTTCCACCAAAACAAGAGCGGCAGATATAAAAGAGGAAAATGAAAGGGACACCAAAGAAAGTAGCTGCACATGGATTAAAAGAAACACTGGAAATGTTTTAGAAACCCCAAGTTAACTAGGGGTGAGGTGGGAGAGGAATTCTTACGTTCCTGAGCAGCAGCATCCCTCTCGGTGCTCTGCCCGCTGGAGCAGAGCACAACATGTGGGGACAGCCTCTGCGGAGCCCCCACATCTGGGCAGAGTGGGAGCTGGCTGCGTGGCCCGGCTTTGCTTCCCGCCTGCAAAGCCTTTGGCCCGGGTGACTGTGGTGACTGTGTTCAGCCATAAGCCCACAGTCCCATTCTCTCCCAGTCCCCAAATCTTTTCACAAAAGGAGTAGATCCTCAGCAAAGCAGGGGTGAAGAGGCTGGGACAGAAAGGCCAACTGGGCTGGTGATGAGAAGTATCATTAGCTGAATACAATACTCACATAGAGTTCTGCATACAGAACTGAATTTCTGAGGACTCTTCCTTATTTCAATCTGAAATCAGTTAATCTGAAATTTAGCTGATTTCTGAAAATAACTTCCTTATTTAATCTGAAATCAGTTTCCAGGTCACCCAGCATACTTGGGGTATCCTTTCCAGGTTGGTGTTCTGTGCCCATGAAATGCAAATACATGTAACCATGAGCCCCAGAAAACCATTATCACTAAAGGATACTTGCTGTGTTAAAAAAGAAAAATTATACCACATGTTCTGGGGAAGGTTGGAATATATCTTTTTTCACTAGATCATCAAAGGCCAGCTGCTTTTTAAAAGGTTCCAATGTACAGAAAATAGACTTAAGCATTATTCATGATAGCCAAGTGTTAGAAGCAATGAAAGTGTTCATCAATGAATGGACAAATACCCAACATGTGGCCTGTATATGCGATAGAATATTATTCAGCTTTAAACAGAAATGAAATTCTGATCCACACTACAACACTGGCTGAACCTTGAGGACATCATGTCAAGTAAAACAAGCCCATCACAGAGACTAAATTTTGTATGCTGCCACTAACAGGCTTCTGCTGCTGCTGCTAAGTCACTTCAGTCGTGTCCAACTCTGTGCGACCCCATAGACAGCAGCCCACCAGGCTCCCCCATCCCCAGGATTCTCAGGCAAGAACACGGGAGTGGGCTGCCAATTCCTTCTCCAGAGCGAGAAAGTGAAAAGTGAAAGTGAAGTCGCTCAGGCATGACTCTTCCACACCTCATGGACTGCAGCCCACCAGGCATTCATTTCAAAGGCTCCCCTCAAACACCCTGGGGTAGGGGGACCCTCCTACCTCTTCAAGCTGCCTCAAGCACTTTCTTTCTCTTCATCTCCTCATCATCTTTTTGCTTTCGTTTTGCCAACTTTGCTGCTGTTGGAATGACTGATTTCCACAATTGCAGCCCTCCATTAACTGAACCTCCAGTCAGTTAATGGGCTGTACTTGATCTAAGAATAACTTCTGAATACTGGGATTTTCCAGGCAAGAGTACTGGAGGGGGGTGCCATTGCCTTCTCCAGTCAAATTCATAGAAACAGAAATTGAAATGGTGGTTGTCAGGGGCTGGAAAATTATTGTTTAACGGTGAGGGAATTTCAGTTTTGGAAGAAGTTTCGGAGATGGGTTTGCACAACAATGTGAATGTACTTAACACTACTGAACGGGTACACTTAAAAAAAGGTTATGATGGGAATTCTGTTATGTGGATTTCAGCCCAGTTATGGGCTTCCCTGGTGGCTCAGTCGGTAAAGCGGCTGCCTGCAGTGTGGGAGATCCGGGTTCAATCCCTGGGTCGGGAAGATTCCCCCGGAGAAGGAAATGGCAACCCACTCCAGTACTCTTGCCTGCAAAATTCCACGGACCGGGGGGCCTGGTAGGCTACAGTCCATGGGGTCTCGAAGAGTCAGACACAACTGAGCGACTTCACTTTCACTTCTATGGAACTTTAGAAAATTGTACAACAGTATAGAAATGAAAGACTCTTTCATTCAATAAAACAATTTTAAAAACACATGTAACAAGGGATCCGTGGTAGAAGGGGGCTGGCAGCTGGGGCTCTCCAGAGACGATCCAAGGACCTTTGGAGGGAGTGCGTGTTCCTACCAGGTTACCCGGTGCCCATGTCCCTGGCCACACCCTCACAGCCTCCCGCTCCCCGAGCCTTGAGTCACCTGCTGTTTCCTGAAGGAAGGAAAGGTGACCAGCGATGAGATGCTCAGCAGAGCTTTTTGCATCCCATTCCTGTCTCCCCTGGCATCTTACAGACTCCATTCCTCGCCCCCGCAGATCCCACGGCTTTCAGGAAATGAGAGAGATGCTTCCGCAGGAAGAGGCCAGGGTCCTTGATTCAAGTCAAGGCCGCCAGGGAGCACCCCCGAGCCCTTCCTGGCGCCGCCCCCGCCCAGGGCTCACCTTGGCCTTGCGCTTGCTGTCATCCATGATCATCTTCCAGTCCGAGCCGTTGTTGCTGTACCCGATCTTGAATTTCCTCATGAACACCTTGTTCTCCCGGTGCTTGCCCCCCTGAATGATGACTCCCCGCACAATCTTCTCCTCAGCGAGGTCCACCTGCAGCCACTCATTCACATACGGGTGGGGGGCCGGGGGCAGTGCCCAGCCCGAGCGGCTGGTCACCAGGCGGATGTTTTCAGGCATCCAGTTCCTGTCCCCTTGATTGGACGCTGTGATCTGGGAGTCGGAAATAAGGCCTGACACCATGCCCAGCATTCCAGAGCAAGGATAATCTAGGCGGAGAATGGAACAGACAAACGTAACGTGATTTGAAGTCTCTATGCTGAGAAAGAGAATCCACCTTATTGAGTAAAAACAGGGACTGTCCCCATTCATGTACATTTGTAAATGCCTAGACCATCTGATATGAAACCAAAGCTCCCCCCCTTCTCTTTCTGCACTGCCCACCCTACACTCAACAGTCCAATTTAAAAATCTTCAATAAGAACCGTCATTTCATCCTTTCTGAGTTCTTCCGAGTGTAAAGTCAACATATTTACCGTCCTGTTGGTATTCGGAAGTTATTCTTAGATCAAGTACAGCCCATTAACTGACTGGAGGTTCAGTTAATGGAGGGCTGCAATTGTGGAAATCAGTCATTCCAACAGCAGCAAAGTTGGCAAAACGAAAGCAAAAAGATGATGAGGAGATGAAGAGAAAGAAAGTGCTTGAGGCAGCTTGAAGAGGTAGGAGGGTCCCCCTACCCCAGGGTGTTTGAGGGGAGCCTTTGAAATGAATGCTTAAGGAGGGGGTCCATCTTCCCACCTCAGTGTCCCCTCACCCCCGTTTCTAACTGCAGCAGAACTTTTCAGTATCCCATCCTCACCTCAAATGTCCCAAGTCCAAACAAGAACAGTCCTTTCCACTCAACACTGAATCCCTTTATCCAACTCTTCACTTTAATGGGTGGAATCACCCGTCAGCTAGTTCCTGCCTAGTTACCTTTGTCTTTCTTGATTTTCCATTTTCCATTCCTGTTCTGCTACCAAATCCTGTCATATTTTCATTAAAAAAAAAGTGTCCTCAATATGCCTTGCAACCTTCTTTTGGCATCATCTGGATCGAAGGACTCAGGCTGACACGCTGAATGACCTCCAGACTACCCTCTCAAACCCCAGTTTTGAGTCAACAACACCCATGTCACTTTTCATAACTTTGTTTTTGCAGTGTCATTCTCATGCTCAAAAATCTTGCATTGCTAAGGAAAATAAACCAAAGGACAGATATTGCATGACTCTCCTGAAATGAGGTGCCTGGAAGAGTCAACTCCATAAAGACGAAAGTAGAATGGTGGTTGCCGGAAGCTGGGGGCAGGAGGGAATGGCGAGTTAGTGTTCCATGGGTACAGAGTTTCACGGGTACAGAGTTTGTTTGCGATAATGAAACGTTCTGAAGGTGGATTGTGGTGATGGCTGCACACTAATGTGAAACTTGAAGGCAATTAAATTGTAAACTTAAACATGGTTAGAATGGTAAACTATGTTATGTATATTTGACCACAATAATAAGAGAAAGATCTTTGAAAAATCTCCCTGGCTTTCCATTATTTATGGTATGCTATAAAACAGTCTCTCTCTGGCTTTCAACACCCTCATTTTGGCTTCATCCTATTTATCTAATTTTATTTCCTATTACTGACAGGAATCTATTTTCTTCCCATATACCATAGAGATAACTCTCATCATTGCCTTTGTTCAAAATGTTCCTGCTGCCCCCTTATCCTTCTGTGGACGGAGGTAAGTTCTGCCCATTCAAATCCAGCTTACGACTGTTCCTAAAAACTTCTCAAATGACTCTCGCCTTTATCCTGAGCTCTCTCTTCTCAGAAATATGCCTACATGGACAGGAAGCAGCACAGAGCTTAGCATTAAACTATTCTTTCTATATTTTAAGATTGGGAATCGTGTCCATAATTAGATTGTAAATTCCTCCAAGACCATGAACAGCATCATAGATTTTGCTAAACTTCTACAGTAGACCAAGGAGCTTCTGAGCAGAAGGAGAGTATCAATCACTGATTAATTGATTGGTGGCTTCATAACAAAATGTCAAACACTTCAGTTATTCTCTTTTCAAAATTGTACATCTCCATCTAAGACATGCCAGGAAGAAGAACTTATTCTTTTTAACAACCCTGTTCTGCATAAATCAAAATTCAGCTGAAAATGTAACCATTGTAAATGAGAGGTAATGCAATTAAGCCTTCTCCGTGTTATCAGCTGACCCTTGAGAATGCATTAGACACTTTCTAATTCAGACATTTTCTAAATCAGATGCTTACCACCTGAGTTCTACAATTCAGATCATGTCATTTCTTTACTTAAAGAGTCAGTGCCTGCTCATCTAGGAATTATGCACCTACTTTCAACCTCGTGTGCCAGGTTTTTGGTACCATGGTCTTGTAAGCCTCTCCTCAATGAAGGAGAACTCCCTCACCTCTGTGTAGTGGTACTTGGAGGCTTCCTCTCATTCTGTCCCCTCCACTAAAGAATTTCCCATCACTTTGCCCTTCCCGCTATCTTAAAATGTTGACCTGTTTTCAAATTTTATGTTAAATATTCAATTTTTCTGATCTTTCCAACTGGACATGGTTTTCTTTTTCTGGGACTCTTCCTAGCTCGCCACCTGCGTGTCTCAGATATGTTGACCATATTCAGTTCCTTGGGTTGATTGCTTGCTTGCTACCTGCCTCCCCAGATTTTAAGTTCTTTGAGGCTGTGAACCAAGTCATATTAAAAACTTTTCTGTGAAAAAAAAAAAAAAAAAATAAAAACTTTTCTGTGAGTCCTTGTGCCCTGCTTTATCCGTGGTATTTGCTCCACAAATATTTGTTGAATGAATCAGCTTATTAACACAATAAAAGGCAGCTGCCATTCTCCCCAAGCACCCTTTCCTGTAATTCAGCCGCACTATTTGCTTCAGGCCGGGGGTCTGGAAACCAAGAATAAATTCAATGGGGATTATAAAAAGATTGACAAAAGCGATTTTACTGAGGGTCTATGAAATTATAGTGTTAAAAATAGAAGTCGCATATTTGGTCACTGTGGTCACACCTGTCTGACTCAAAACTGACTTTTGTGAAGAAAATGTGTAGCTGGTAATCCGTACCAGATGTTACCCTTCAGAGAAAAACAAAATTAACTTGAATACTGTGAGGAGAGAAGAAGCTCTACCAGATGAAGGTCCCTTCTCTAACGCAGAGTTGTGGGGGCACGGCCCTTGCATCAACAAGCCTCCTGAGGCCAGCCTGCATCAGCCAACACAGCCGTCCTGCAGTCAGATGGCCTCATCCAAGATCAAGGAAGAGGCAGCCTGACTTGCCTTTGACTCCAAACCAGTGACTCACTTTTAGCCACGGTTAGGAGAAAGAGTCCACTAACAATTCAAGGTTTGAAGGAGATGCTAGGTTGTAGCTCTGTTCATCCACAGCAGGCTGGTTCAGTGTGCCTTGGTTAAAGCCTGGCTCCATCTCACATCCTTTGGAAACAGTGTTGCCAGATTTAGCTAACAAATAATCTAAAACAGCAATACCAGAAACCCAGGGTGCCAAACTAAATTCAAATTTCAAATGACAACAAATAATTTTTCAGTATGGTGGTGGTGGTGGTTTAGCCACTAAGTTGTGCCAAACTCTTGAGACCCCATGGACTGTGGCCTGCCAGTCTCCTCTGTCCATGAGATTTTCCAGGCAAGAATACTGGAGTGGATTGCCATTTCCTTCTTTAGGGGATCTTCCTGACCCAGGGATTGAACTCACATCTCCAGCATTTCAGGTGGATTCTTTACGGCTGAGCTTCCACTTGGTAGCCAGTTTGTCCCAAATACTGAATGGGGAACATACTTACACTAAAAAATTCTTTGTCATTTATCTGCATTAAATTGAACTGGACATTCTGCATTTCACTTGGCAACCTTGATTAAAAACTTAAAACCAATCCTAGATGGGAGGGGAAAGTGAGTTCTGTGATGGGGAATTAGGTGGTTCTTTTCTTTTTGAATTGAAACACAATTGATGTACACTACATTAGTTTCAGGTGTATTCCACAGTGAGTTGATATTTGCATATATTATGAGATGATTACCACTGTAAGTCTAGTAACCATCTGTCCCCATACGACGTTTTTACAATACTATTGACTGTACTCCTTATCCTGTGCAGTACATCCCTGTGGCCTTATCTAGAAATTTGTAAACTTAATTCTCTTCACCTATTTCACACACCCCCACCTCTTTTCCCCTCTGGAAGTGGTTATCTTCACTGATATTATTTTACAATAAAACCTCTGAACTGAGACTTAACGGGAAAACAGAAATACTGGTAAATCAAATACTTAGTTAACTGGTTTTCAAGGAATGAGAAGACAATGACTGCATTTGATGGGTGAACCTGAATAAGCGTAATTTAATCTTCCCTGATGACTCAGAAGGTACCTATGGATGTTGGAGGGCTCAAGATCATCCTTGCAAACTCTGCTCAACACAGGCACACACTGACCTGTGCAGAAGCCCCAGTTCATTAACTTCTGGTAAACGAAAAAGCCCACATGGTCTGCAGTGTGTTCTCAGACAGCAAGGGCATCTTCACCAGTTTTTCTTCCAAAATGATGAAGCCTTCCTGGTCAAAATAATGCAGATGCTCCTCTGTCAATCACCTACAAGTCAGGATGACTTGCTCCACTTCTGTTCTCCTTATCTCTCTATATGGTGACCCACTGTTGTACACTCTGGTTATTACAGGGTTGCTATGTTTCTAGCAAATAATTTCTGAACAGAAAAATTGGGTTAGACCTTGGGAGCTCTGGAGACTTTCAATTGATGTACTCACATGGTAACTTTGAATTCAATGTGTGTGTGTGTGTGTGTGTTTAATCCAGATTGAGTTGGGGCTTGCCTACTCTAGAGAGGGTCAAATTTTGCAATCGTCACTTGTTTGTAGGAAAACATGGATAAAGCTGCAATTCATTAATTTGCTCATTCACTTGTAAAAAAAATAAGTGTGTCCAGCGTATTATGTTCCAGACACACAGGACACAATGGAAAAGAAGACAAACACGACCCCTGCTTTCATGGAGCTTCCAGACCCACAGGAACCCTGCAGTCTCGTGCTTTTTTCTATCAGTCTCCACTGAGGGGACCATGATCTCTAAAAGATGAAAATTATCTCCCCTGGTAACAATGAGCAAACACTGATGTCATTGTCTCATTAGAGGTTCTGTTGCTGGGGCCTGTTGCAGATTCAACTGATTGAGCACCAAGCACTGTTTAATATACCAGGTACTGTTTAGTGAGCACTTACTCTAAACCAAGTGTCATGAGCATCCTTCCCTTGTGGCTCAGCTGGTAAAGAATCTGCCTGCAATGTGGGAGACCTGGGTTCGATCCCTGGGTTGGGAAGATCCCCTGGAGAAGGGAAAGGCTACCCACTCCAGTATTCTGGCCTAGAGAATTCCAGGGACTATATAGTCCATGGGGTCACAAAGAGTCGGGCATGACTGAGTGACTTTCGCTTTAGCTTTTCACTTAAATCTTATTACAGCTGAATTAAGTTAATCTTAGTGACCAGGAGATGGAGATCAGAGGGACCATGAGTCTTGCCCGTGGTCATTCAGTCACTAAGTGGACAGCCTGGAGTGAAGCTTGGATATGTCTATACACCTTCTCTTTGTGTGACCATCGTTATGACAGGCTGGCCTCTCTAAAAACCTGCCTTGACCAGTTATTTGGAGGTTGTAGTTGTCTTATTAGAGAGAAAGTATCCAAAACACATTAGGGGTCATGATTAAGAGAGTGGCAGTATGTAATTTGGAAAAAAAAAAAAAGAGCTACTTAAAATAATTGTAAAACAGAACAAATCAAATGTGAAAATATTAAAGCATGGTATTTCAGACATCTGTGCTGTGCTAAGTCACTCAGTCATGTCCAACTTTTTTTGTGACCCCATGGACTATAGCCCGCCAACCTCCTCTGTCCATGGGGATTCTCCAGGCAAGAATACTGGAATGAGTTGCCATGCCCTCCTCCAGGGCATCTTCCCAACCCAGGGATTGAACTCAGGTCTCCCACACCGCAGGCAGATTCTTTAACGTCTGAATCAACAGGGAAGCCCATGAATACTGGAGTGGGTAACCTATCCCTTCTCCAGGGGATCTTCCCGACCCAGGAATCGAACCAGGGTCTCCTGCACTGCAGACGGATTCTTTACCAGCCGAGCTACCAGGGAAGCCCTATCGACATCTATGTTTGCTTAAATAACTAGGCCATTTGATTGTTTTTAAAAATCCAATAGTTTCCCCTGTTTATATATAAAGACTCATGCTCCTAGAATTATCTCTCAGGAAAATCCTTGTGAAAATGAGAAAGAGCAATTTAGGCTTAAATAAGTATTTTATTTAATTAAAAGGAGAGCCAGAAATTCAGAATTCACACTAATGCATTTATGAAGTTTACCTTTTTTTTTTTTTTTTGGTACAGTGACATGAGAATAGGTGGGAGGAATGGGACAGAAATTTCTACTCTGCCTTCAAATGGCCTTGTTTCTATGAATTTACAAGTAGTCGTTTACATTTGTAATGCCCAGAAAATGACCTAGAGCCTTCTCTCCTGTATCTGCTGATCAAGAATAAAGCCAAGGTTATATCTAACCCTACACTGCCCCTTTTCTCCCTCCAAACTTCTCTCCACCCAATGCCTGCCTCCAAGGCCTTGAACTTTCTAAATATTTAGATTCTAAAACAATAAACAAGTCTGTCTCTAAGATGGAAATAAATAAAATTTGGGGAAGAGATCAAATGTCAGTTTTTACTTTCCAAAATGGGCTGTACTGTAAACAAATGTAATTTTTTTTTTCTCCTTAGTTAGCTTTCTTCAAATTGCTTGTAATTTCATGGAAAATTGCCCAGGTGATTTTTTTTTCCCTTCAGAAGTCAGTACTTTCCTTCTCTAAAAATAATTGTACTAAAGAGGATAAAAATAAAAACAATAGTGTTGGCGTTCATGGAATGAGAAATTAAATGCTCTCAATATGTATACTAAGATCACATGAAAGAAATTTGACAGCCTTTAAAGGTTGTTCACTTTTAGTTACTTTGTAGTGAATAAGTTACTGATTCTGTTTTTGAAGTTTTTTTGCATTCTATGGAGGTTACATTGTACTTTTTTTAATGAAAAATTTGTAGTTTACTTACTTACATAGAAAGGTATTTGAAATGGGCTATTTACTTCAGAAGGCAGAGTAGATGTACAGGATGAGGAAGAGCAGTACTGGTTGCCATAGAAACACAGTGAGACTAACTGGATCCTGCTACTTCCTGCTCCGTCCTGACCTGCCTACCTTTTTAGCCACTTAATCACCCAGTAACCTCATCTTCACCTCTCAAGTGCATATAATCCACCTACTTGTTCCAAATTTAAAAGAGACTCTTAAAGTCCTATTAACCTCAGAAGAAACAAACTCCAAACCAAGAAATATTGACAAATTGATTTCTAATATTGATGTTAGTATACGCATTCAATGAAAGATATAGACATGTATTGAGCCAAAACCTAACAGTAAGTTGTCAGGGCAGTTAGTGAGTAAAAGGAGAATAAATTAACTCCATAAATTAAACTCCTCCTGAACTGTTGCTAATGAGGTCACCTCTAGGCTTCAAGATTAAAAAGACATGTATATACTACCATGTGTAAAACAGATAGATAGCTAGTGGGAAGCTGCTGTACAGTACAGGGAGCTCAGCTCAGTGCTCTGTGATGGCCTACAGGGTGGGCTGTGGGTAGGTGAGAAGGAGGGTCAGGTGGGAGGGGATATATGTACACATCTAGCTGATTAACTTTGTTGTAGCAGAAACTAATACAACACTGTAAAGCAATTATACTCCATAAAAAAGACAAAGGAGGTGAAGAACATTTCAAGCAACAGTTATTTACTGTAAACCTACTAAGTAGCAGTCAGTATGGAGTAACCAGGAGATGGAGGATGAAAGGGAAGGTATTTGTCTTCCTGGAGCCTGCCTAGTGGAAAGACACCACTTGTAAATACCTACCACATGCCAGCCTGTGTAAGCGCTTCATATTCACGAGCTAATTCATTATCACAACAACCCTCAGTGGTGTACACCATGATGCCTGTTTCTAGGTGAGATAACTAAGGCTTTGAAAGGCAGTAAACTGCCCCAAGAAATAAGCCAGTGAGTAAGTAGTACAAGTAGGATATGAACTCACTTTTGTCCAAATCCAAAGCATATGCTCTTAATTACCAAATGAAAATGACCAACCCCATTTATATCAAATTACTCTCCCTGTATTTAAAAGTTGACACAGATAAAAACCAGGTGATCTTCCATCTTACCTGTTATCTTGCAGCCATAGACTTCAAATCTCATGGAGATGCCAGTTTCCCAGGTCACAGGTTTGATTCGGACAAATCGAGTGATCAGGGGTTTGGGAAAAACTCCAATCACGACATCTGTGGGGTTGGTGTTTCCCTGAAAGATCTAGATGGAAAAAGAAAGGGCCCTTTAATAACAGACATTTCAGATTAAAAACAAATGCAAAAATATGTTTTCACAAGTGCTTGTCAAATTGTTTACAATCTCTTCATTGTTTACCATGGTTGAGGTGGTGTTAATAACTTGTCATGTTATTTTTCCAAATGATGGCAATCAGATAAGAACCATGTCTAAGATAGAATGTTGTCCCAATCATCTGTTCAGTTTTCCGAGAGGATTTTTGTTTTTATTTGCTAAGTTGTGTCCTTCTCTTTGCAACCCCATGGACTACAGCCCACCAGGCTCCCCTGTTCATTGGGATTTCCCAGGCAAGAATACTGGAATGGGTAGCCATTTCCTTCTCCAGAGGATCTTCCTGACTCAGGGATCGAACCCACATCTACTGCACTGCAGGTGGATTCTTTACTGCTGAGCCACCAGGGAAACCATATAGAATGTTGTCCTAATCAATTTTCTGAGAGGATGGAGCCTCTAAAAGTATTATTATAAGGATAGCATTTGTTAAAGAATACGTGCAATTATCTAAAAAAGTGGGAAAATGATTAACATTATCAAAAGAACTTAGAGAATACGGTGGACATTTCATGGGAACTTTCACTGTTTTACTTTCCCAGGAATTTCCCAAAGGAGTGCTTTTTGAGTTCAATGTAGGATCTGGCTATTTGAAAATTCTAGGTTATGTTCAGCCCTAGGTCAAGGAGCTTCCTCCCTTTGAACTCCAATTCTTGATGGAAGATCTTATCCCTGACGTGAATGAATGACTCTAATTTTTTTTTGTGGAGGGGGTGGTTGCTGGTAAAAGTATGTGTCGGTGGTCAAGATCAAAACTGAATTATACATAATATGTAATGGAGAATCAGTTTTCCCAGGGCTTCTGTTTCTTGTTTTAAAAATGAGTCATTTTCTTCTAAGAAAGATGAGGCATGTAGCTGCAGTGTAATGAGTGCCAGTCACGAACTGGTTTCCCACAAGTATCCGTGGGGGCCACTCGGCCTGGGCATGATGCCACACAGTGTCCTCTGGCGACATCTCTCAGGAGCAGGGGGCTGTCTGCCACGTGGAACCCTCTGCCACTCGACTTGTCTCAGGTGGGACTGAAAGCCTCCTTGTCCCTGGATTTTACACTAGCTTACAGTGGAGACAGCTGTGTAAAAAGTACAGCTGAGACACAGGCCTTGGGTAGCTAGAGCACCACGGGGGCCATCAGAGGTGAAGAGACTCCCCTGTGAGTCTGTGGAGGAGGACCACCATCCCCAGGGAGGAAGGAGCTTATGGGTCGGGCTGAAGTTCTTACTACATTTAGCCTAAGAGCCCTGCTCCGTGGGAGGCAGTCAAGCATTTTACTAAGTCAGATGTTAGCCGGATCCCTCTCTGGAGACGAGGTAGTATCAGAATTTATCCCAGCCTGTGATGGCCTTTATTTACTTTTTTAAACGAATATTTATTTACTTAGTACTGCTGGCTGTGCTGGGTCTTCGTTGCTGTGTGGGTTTTTCTCCAGTTGCCGCTTCTCCTGTTTTGGAGCACCGGCTCTGGGGCCCACGGGCGTCAGTACCTGCAGTGTGGGGGCTCAGTATTTGTGGTGCCTGTGGCATGTGGGATCTTAGTTCCCTGATCAGGGACTGAACCCATGTCCCCTGCATCGGAAGGTGGATTCTTAACCACTGGACTCCCAGGGAGCCCTTGTGATGGCCTTCAGATTTCTGTCTTACTTCAGCAAATCTCTCTGGGCAGCAATCTGTATGAATGTGTTTTTGTGTCCTGATGAATAACGGGGACCTGCCTGAAGGGGCAGAGTTTCCCAAGCCAGTGTTTCTAGGGCCAGGGTGGTCCACTTCAGGGAGGGACCACCGGCTGGCTTACCCTGAGGACGTTTTATGTTTCCTGAAGACCGGGTGAGAACACACACGCCACCAACAGAAAAAGGCTGCTGGCTCTGTGGTCAAAGGCCACTGTTGCTGAGGTGCGTATGGCCAGCTCTCCCCAAGGAAAGGAGGGGAAGGGGCATGCCAAAGACCCCAAAGTACAGAGCAAGGCAACAAGAGCTGGACTCCGGGTGGACGTGGGGATTTCATTCAGGTTCAGTGAAAGGGCTCAGACACACACCCGGTCTTTCCCAACGTTTTATTCTTTCTGCCTCCTATTCTAGAGCCCCTGTGTGCCAAGGTGACATTGATTGTGAGCTGTGTCCACGCCAGACGCCCCCACGGCCCCAGTGTGCTCTCCCCACCCACATGTGGACAACTGTGGGCCACGGCTGAGGAGGGGTCTTGGATAAAGAATGCTCACTGATTAAAGAGACAGCCTGAAAGCTGAGTCAGCCCTCCCCACTCTCTCCGGGTTCTTCTGTTTGTTGGTGTGTCCTTGGCATTAGTGTTTTTTCATTTGTTTGAAACTAAAGCAGGCCTTCAAAAAAATGACTCCAAAACAAAAACAAGCCATGACACTCAGGGGCAAAATTTACTCAGTGGATCTGCACCAATAGTGACCATGAGGGATTTTTTTTCCCAAGATGGAGGATCCACTCCATGTCCTCTAGGGCAGGACAGTGGCCTTGAGTTGGCTGGTCCACAGAACTTTCCTCCCACAGATGGCTGCATCTCTATGGCTGCGGCCTTCCTGCCTGCCCTAAGTGAGAGTGGCAGCTTTGCAGCTAGTCAAGGGTAGTTTTTTCTTTCTTTCTTTTTTTCGGGCATGTGGGATCTTATTTCCCCAACCAGGGATCGAACCTGTGCCCTCTGCATTGGAAGCTTGGAGTCAACCACTGGACCACCAGTGAAGTCCCTCAAAGGATATTAATAGCCCTCTCACTTCACACCAAGGAGGCCTTTCTCAGTTCCAGACCCAGAAGGAGACATTTAAGCCCATACATGCTCCAAAGAGAGACAAGGACATGTTAATTGGTCTCTTCTGGAACCCAGAATTCCAAATTACCTGGATCTTTGCTACCACTCTCATCAATTCTGCATGTTTCACTCAGCCTCCAGGGCAAGCTTTTAATTTGGGGGAAATGGCAAGCATGAGCTCTCAGTAATCTCTTGATTAGTAATTCAGAGCAAGCATAACTTCAAATAAACAGCAAGCTGAGAAAAACATCTCAGCTCCAAATAATTCAGGACAGAGCACCCGAGGAATAGGGCATGGTGTGGCCTCCTCAACAACAAAAAGCAGCGAGGAGGTGGCGTGTCGTTCGTAGGATCTGAGAGAACACCTTTAGTTCTGTTCATTTGCACAGAAGCAGCCAAACACACTTGTAAATTAGTTTGTGAGGTGCAGAGGGTAGATGAAAAGGAGTCTTCTAAAACCAGCCCATTACAGAGAGGAAGAAAGAATTAATCTATGAAAGAGAATGAGGAAACACGGGGAGAAAGACAAAACAAAACAACTCCAAGGGTTCTGAGGGGGACGGTGTTTATCCTATGCAGAGTCCATGTCCCTGTGGGAGGTTTAAAGCGATTCTTGAGTCTGACTTAATTTAGCTGGTATTGACTTTTCTTGGAAACATCCGTATAATTTCCTTTTGGCTTCTGGATCTGGGAACATGAGACCCCTTGGTCAGATTTAAACTTCTAATTGCACTTTTCATTTTAAATCAATTCAAAAATAAGCCAGGCCAGACAGCAAGCTCCCAAACAAACAAGTAAAAATTGATCATCCATTTCAAAGACTGAATTAGTGGAGGAGGCAGGCAAACTTACAACAGGTTTATTTCCTTCTTTAATGGTGATCCAGTCTTCCCCATTGGAGCTAATGTCTATTCTGTAAGTTTTGACGTAGTATTTCCTCCTGGTTTCCTTTGAAATGGCTCCCTGTGTCCCGACAGCAGTGACAAAGCGCAGAAGGCCCAGGTCTACCTACAAGACAATACAAGCCTGATCAGTTGCCCATCCTGATACCTCTGTAACGTGGAGCATCTTTTCCTGCGGGGAACAAGATGTAGTCTTCCTCCACCTGGGGTCAACAGACTCTAATTCCATCAGTATCGACAGCCCCAAGAAAGCCTCGGATATGACAGCCACTGCCCTAGCTGGCAACCGCCAGGAAGAGAACTTTCTCATCCTTGCAACCGGCAACCAAGATTGCTTGATCCTTGGAACAAAAGAGAAAACCAAGTCCAATATCATATGACTGTATTTTCTAAGAGATTAATGATACTTTCTAAACAGCACATTAATAAATGTCATTTTACAAACAGAAAACCAAGACAAACAAGATAAGCTCTCCTCCTGGTTTATGGAGAAGCCTGGACTAGAACTTGAGTCTCACACGGTCCTATTTCCCATTGCTCTGCAGCAACCTCCTTCCTTCTAAATAGGATGTGGACTGGAACCATCCTGACTCTGAAAACCCTTGTGCGTGCTGGGCTTTGGGAAATGGGCCATCGATTTGTAATCTGGAATGGCCAGACTGTATTTCTGTATAATACAGAGATTTAAAGAAACAAAGCACAAATATTTGGCAAAATATTTCATAATGTTCACAAAAAGTAATTGCATGTTATGACTGATTAACACTAACAAGATATTTCAACAGTATATTCAGTAGTAAGAGGCTGTTTCCCCTGAAAATGGTGACAAAAACAACCCCCCCCCCCCAAACCCTAAGCCCACCCCCTTCCCCAACTGCAGCGTCAGCATCCCGCTTTCCAGTTGCTACATGACAACCCAATTCTCAGGAAACAATATTTCAATTAACCCTCCAGTGCCCATGGGCCATAAACACCTAAACAATTTCCATTTTATGTACAACCTGTCTCCTGAAGAATGGCTATTGTCTTCCCCAAATTGCTTTTTCCTGAAGGCCCTTGGAGCAGTTAAATCAACATGTTGCCAATACCTTCAAAACTGAAGCAAGACCAAAAACAACAACAGCCCCACCACAGAGAAGCCAGCTTGAACACACACAATTCAACAATAGGAGATTTCATCTAAAAAGGAAGGGGATACTACTCAGTGTAAAACAATCTTTATTTCATTATCCTGATTTTAAAGATGTAAAGTCCAGGCTCAAGATGCTTTTACCAGGTTTAAAAGAAAAAAACGAGCAAGCCTTTCATAGAAATACATATTTTAAGATGACAGTGGTAGATATGGTCTAAATCTTAATTTAACAAATAAGTACTTATCCAACATGTTTTTATTAAGTGCCTAAACTTGCTAACTGAAATTTGCATTTTTTCAAAAGTGAACTCTAACACTTTGTATGAATTTGTGTACACATTTCAAAAACGGGAGGCAGCCCCATTTACCAGATTTAGCCAATAAAAATACAAGATATTCAGTGAAATCTGAATTTCAGATGAATAGCAAATGTTTTTAAAATAAATACATCCCATGCAGTATTTGGGACATTCTAACAACAGGTTCATTGCTTACTTGAAGTTCAAATTTTACTGGGTGTTCTTTTCTGGATGTGATCTGGCAACCCTAAATCTAACTCTGTTCTGAACAAATAATCAGATGATCTTAGGTTGCTGCAAAAACTCGCTGATTTCTTAATGCTGCAACTTGAAAGTTAATGGCTACTCTAGACATGGATGCACTGAACAATTTCAACTGTTTTCAAATGCTCTCATAACACTTAGGGCTTTACTAACTGTCCACTGAGTCACGCCCTCATGCCCAATACCCAATCCACTTCAACCTGAAGAGCCCTTAAAACCTTGATTTTCAGGGGACTGTGAAGCAGAGCTGTGCAAATAAACTCAGTCAAACCTACAGATGGCTCTTCGGTTTGGAAATGATTAACTTCCCGAGAGTGCATATGCAGCTTAGGCTGATTAGAAAGAGCTCTAGAACTTCATGCTCTGGCTGTCCTTTTCCTATTTTTAAAATTTTGTTCTTAGGATAAGATAAGAAGTTAACTGGTGGTCAACTAGAAGAATCCTAGCACTAGAAACAGCCAACTTTAAAGGAGGGATCTATTGACTGGAATTAACCGGATGCCCAACGCAAGAAATGTCCAAAGTCCCAAATCGAGAGGTCCCAAAGCATGTGCCTGAATCACTCATAAAGAAGAAAAGATATGTTCTTTTCTTAACAGCAGTGAAATGCGTTCACAACCTCCCCTTGTAATTGCATGAAGTTTCCTGCTATGCTTTCAAACTCTGCAGATTCTCTTACTGCACTGGGATACTTGAAATTTCATTTCATTTTTCTTTCTAACATTACTGCCACTGGGTTTAGAAAGAATGAATGACAACCAAATAATTATAGCTGGGACTTGAACCATTGTAATTAAAACTGAATGGTACCCAGAACTCTAACAAGACACAGCCCAGTACTGGAAACTCTCACTTGCAACACCATGAGCTTCTCTTAAATCCTTTATCCTTGGGGACCTTTGTGGACTGCCCTAAAAGTGACTCTCAGTGCCTGAGAGAGTTTGGGAGGAGATAGATATCAGCCTCAGAAGCAACACTGCTCACTCTGCAGGTATCTGTAGGGAGACCCAGAAGGACTTACTGGGTGTTTATACCTTTCTTAGGGTTGAAGCCATCTTTGCTAATCATGACGTTGCTTTGATGTACCTTTTTATTTCTTATGGGCTTCCCTAGTGGCTCAGAGGGTAAAGCATCTGCATGCAATGCGGGAGACCTGGGTTCAATCCCCAGGTAGGGAAGTTCCCCTGGAGAAGGAAATGACAACCCACTCCAGTATTCTTGCCTACCTTTCTCAGGGTTGAAACCATCTCTGCTAATCATGACATTGCTGTGATCTACCTTTTTATTTTTTATGGCTGTACTGCACAGCTTTGTGATGATAGAACCTGCACCCTCTGCATTGGAAGCACAGCATCTTAACCACTAGGCCACCAGGGAAGTTTGGGATTTACCTTTTCAGTCTCCCCTGCTACACCTACCTCCCTTCAATGTATCTTTCAGCCACATCAAGTATTTATTCTTCCTAAAAGATATGCCTTTTCTGCCTTTGCACCCTCACATATAAAGTTTTCCTGACTTAAAAGGACATTTCCTCTTTTCTTTGACCACACATGACTGTTTCCTCTTTTTGGCCTGGTAGGCAGAACAAGTCATTTCTAACCTCAGGATGTTTAGCGCAAAGCTCAGTTCTCCAACTCTCAAGTCAATATATTGTGTTTTTCCTATACTTGCATCCAGACCTTTAAGATTCAAGGAGTGTTTATTTTTCTATCTAGAAAAGTGGTAGGTGTCTATTAAAAATTCCTAAGATACAGAAGAGTCTAAAGAAGAAATTGCAATCTCCGTAAGACCACCAATAAGAAATAACCACTGAAAGTAGTCTTCCAGAGTTTTTTTTTCCTTATGCAAAATATATGTGACTGTTGTGTATCTTTTGTTATTATTGGGTTGATCAAAACATTCGTTCAGGTTTTTAATCTGAAAAAACTTTTTGGTCATCCCAATACAAGGTCATATTACCTCTACATTTGATAACCTGCTTTTTGTTTAGTTTTATGGATATATTTCCATGGCAAAAATATTTTTCTATACCATCAGTTTCAATGGCTTCATGGTATTGGTTGTAAAAATGCCATTGGTTGTAACAATGCCATTGGTTGTAACATCATCTGTTTAGTCAGTTTGCTGCCTGGGAACATTTCTACTCCCCTTGATTGATATTTATCCAGTGAACACTTAGTATCAACTTTCCACTAAGTTCTGTATTAAGTGATGAAGATACAAAGAGAAGCAATAATGGGAGACACAAACAAGATTACAGGATGGGCCAGTGCATGAAGGAAGGGAGCTAAGGAGTTGGAGACATCTCACAGTTGACTTCCGTGTCTAAGACACCTATTGAAGGATGAATGGTAGGAACTTACAAGTGGACAAAAAAGGGAGAGAATATTCTAGAGAAAAGGAGGAATGGAAAGGGCAGAGGCAAGGGGAAGGAAATGAATGAATGAAATAACATCACTAAACAACCTAGCATGTTTCTTTCTCATCCCTCTAGATATTATTTGTCAATAAATGGATTGATCTCCAAAGAGATTGTTCTCTGCTCATTTGGAAGCCTAAAGAAGCAGTTGTCATGAACACTACTCAAAATCTGGCCATCCTCTTAGAGGATTAGCTTTCTGAATTCTGATGAGCTCGCCAAAACCTCACAGTCTAACAGACAAGATTGGCGACCCAAGACAGGCAGCTGAAAAGACAAAGATACAACCCCCAGAAGTTCTATGCAATGGCAACCCTCTGTGTTTTGGAGGGTTCATCGTCCTAAACAATAGTTCCTTTCTTTCCACAAAAAATTTAGATACACAATAACCATAATTAACCTGCTTTCCCTAAATCCAATCAGCCCTGTTCCCATCACCGTTTTCTTATTTTAACAAGAATGCCATTGTTTCACAGCTGCTTTATTTTTAATTGGAAGATGGGTGTGATTTCACATCTGAGTTTGATGTACTTCTGTTTAACATGAAGGGTGATGTTGAGGGGATGTGATGATGAGGGGTGTAGCCAGAGCTGCACATCAAATGCCTTCACTGGAATTGTGGAAAGTCTCACTCCGTGTGTGTGTGTGAGACAAACATAAACATCTGGTTATTTATCTGATGGTCTGTAGGCAATTTGACAGAAGTTTCCCAAACTCCTTTGGAGTTCGAGTGGCCACTCTCTGAGTTAGCTTATCACCATTAGCAGAAGTGACCCAGTATGACATCCTGTTTCCAATATAAATATAAAAGTCTAACACTGCCGGGAGAATGTCTACACCCACATCTTCTTTTCACTGTGCTCCCCACGCAAAGAGAAGACACAGCTAGACACAGTGGAGGAAAGCCCCCCTTTTATTCTGGGTGGGGAGAAGTGAATTAGTAAAAGAAAACAGCCATCCTCATCCCCTTCCGGGGGCAGGGGATGGTGTCCTACAGCTCCTGTGGATGAACTCCCCACCCTAACGCCCTCTTCCTTGTAAGATGTCTGCAGGTATTAACCCACATGCACTTTATGGCCACAGCATTGTCTTAGTAATGACAGGAAACACATTCCCCAGATAAAAAGAAGTCAGGAGAGAGACACATTTTACTGGGAATCACTTGAGGACAGAGGGCACGTTTTTAGCATCGTGCAGTAAATCATCGTGCAAACCTCTGCAAACTGCTGGTCGAACACCAGCATGCAGCCTCCCAGCCATGCAACAAATATCACTGCTTCCTACGATAATACATAACCAGCTACGGGTAACATCAGAATGTGGAAAGCCTCATTTCTAAAATGAAAATCTGTCCTACTCAATAAAATACTGTCCCTTGAGCGAGCATTGGCAAGGGAATGTTTCCCGGCATTTAACATTCCCAAGACAGGTCTGTACGAGAGCCTGAAAAAATAAAAGACAAAGAATGGAAGTCTGATTAAAAACAGGAAAAATACTTTTTTTGATGGGGGGAGGTGGAGTGTGTTGGGTTCTTTTTAGAGCATCTCCGATGACTCAAAGAGCTGTTTAATTCATCACTAGACACTACAAGCTAAAGAAAATATTTTTAAGCAATTGTCTCATTTCCTCAGATAACACACATGCTTTCTGATAATGCCTGAGCATCTGAACATGGATGCTGTTCCAGGATCTTGGAGCTTAATTCACAGCACCTGATCACCTCGTTCCTTGACTTGGGACCTTGGACTTTTTACAGTTATGAATAGGCATACAATCGTTTTACAGTTGGTGACACGATTCTCTCTTTATGTATTTTTTCATGATTACCGTGTTACATAGGAAAAAAAAAACTGATGACTAAAATTAACATTATTAATGGAAAATTTATAGGGCAACTCTTCTGCGTCAGGCATCTTTGTCCTCCATCCTCAGCTGCTTCAGTCATGTTCGACTCTTTGCAACCACAGGCTCTTCTGTCCATGGGATCCTCCAGGCAAGAATACTGCAGTCGGTTGTGATGCCCTCCTCCAGGGGATCTTCCCAACCCCTGGGTCTCCTGTGTCTTCTGCATCGCAGGCGGTTTCTTTACTGCTGCACTGGGGAAGCCTGTCAGGCATCTTATTAAGGGTTACACTTAGATACATTATCTCTTCAGCTCTCAACAGTCATACAAGGAAAAGGTTTTGTGGACAAAGGAACTGAGAAACAAAGTATATGAGTTCCTTGTTCAGAGTCACATACATGTTAGAGACTGATCCAGGTAAATCTCTCACTCCCCATCAGATTGGTGGTCCATGTACTTGTCACCACCACACCCACACTCTGCCTCAGTTCCTATCTTCAAAACCACAGTTATCAAAAGTTAATTTAGAATTTCTTAGTAAACAAAAATTAAATCTTATAGTTATTCTTTCTGCAAATTTAATATTTTTGCATAATTATGGAGAATCTAAAACCATTTATGATTACTTTGACTACATCGAACATTTACCTTGACTACTGGAAAGCAAAATTTTGCAAATGACTCACTTATGCTGTTGAAAAACGAGATGGTGGTGATGGATCATTTTAGCAAAAGATAATGAGAAAACATTTTAAAATTCTGGTAAAGAATACAAATATCCAAGAGCAAGAAAAGTGTAATGCAGGAAGAACCTCACCAATTTTCTTTTCTCATCTTAATTGCTTGAATTAATTTTTTTTTCCCAGAAAGGAAAGCATTTTGCTGGGTGGAATGAAACTACTGGTTGCAACAAAACCAGTGTTGGTAGGAAAACAATCCCGAGTGAGAGGACAGATGGAGTTTCCTCTCCAAAGACTTGAGTCAAGCAGCTAGAATAACAATAGATAAGGCTGCACAGCTCAGATGCAGCCTCAAGGCTGGCTTCCCTGATACTACTGTGCATACCGCAAAAGAATAACAAGGAAAGGGCAAGAAGATGAAGTCCCCAAACAAGGGCTCACTTCCATCTCCTCTGGCTGATCAAAGATCACGCTGCGGGGTGCTCCACTGCCTCTGTATGCTGGCATATCCTTTCATTCTCATATATATTTGCAGAAACCAGAAGCAATGAATGAAAAAAGAAATATCTGGGGGACTTCCTGGCAGTCCAGTGGTTAAAACACTGTTCTTCCACTGTAGGGGCATGGGTGCAATCCCTGGTCAGGGAACTAAGATCTTACCTGCCGTGTGATGCAGCCAAAACACAGAAAAAAATAAATACATAAAAAAGAAAATTTGAATTCTGATATGTACTTGGAACTGGAGCTCCATCTGGTTCTGTTTGAAGAGTAAGAGCTGCTGTAGCTGTTAGAACTGACAAGGGGCATGGTAGGAAAGGAAAGGGACTCGATGTGACAGGTTAATACCCCAGGGTCCACACCAGACACATTTCCAGAACCCAGTGACTCAAATCATTCCCACATGGAAACCAGGAGGGTGCTGCTCGGGGAGGGGACAGCCAGCCGGGTCCACATCTCCTCGGAGTGTCAGATAGAGCATTTCAAAGATCCTGAGGAGAGCAGGGCAGAGGACTACGACGCCCATGCCCGAACATGCTCAGCTTCACAGATGACACTTATTTAAGACACATACGGGAGGTGTGTGTCTTCACAAACTCCTTGCAAAATCTGAGGGTTCTTCTCCCCCTTCTATACTCTCTAGAACAGATATAATTGTGTTCAGAAAAATCAGACAAGTCTTCCATTAGAATTCCTCAGTTACTCACTAAGTCTGCAAAATCTGGTTGTCAGGAGGCAGTATATTTTGATAACAAAGGCGGCGAGAATGAGATCGTATGAACTCATTGTTCATATAGACCTTAGGATACAAGTGATCAGCATCAAAGATAACTGGAAACTGCTATGCAGAGTTAAGGAGAAAGGCTGATTGAATGCCTAGACTTTGGGAAAGATTGTTTTATATTTTTTAGACAAACACCAACCCAAGAATTCTGTCTGTTTCTCCTTAAAGTGAAGATTCCTTACTGTAGCACCATGTTCACTTTCAGATGGGGACCTGGGAAACGTTTAGTAGCTTGGTCAAGATGACTCTTAGATTGTGCCCTCTTCCAACTTAGATCCTCGGGAGTTGCTGCTGGACGATAAAAGATTCAAGGGCTTAATATTTTTAATTAACATTTTTTTGAGTGCTTATTTGTAAGTTACATTAAATGGAAACCCTGAGCCTAATCCTTTGATCTGGAAAGAGGATAAGCATTCAGAACGAAACAAATGTAATCCCTAGAAACTTGGTTAAGAATTTAACCTACAAACTGTAGAGCAGAAACTGCTTAACAGAAATGTCTTAAGAAAGAAAACTAAGTATGCTGCAGTTCAAAAAAGTTGCAAACATGTATAAATATTTACACATCCTCAAATATGTACGAACATGATGCAGATCTAGTCAAATGTTTCACAGGACTTATATCAGGGGCTCTTACTAAAAGGTTCACTCAGCAAAGATTTGGTGAGCATTTCCTACATGGAGGAACAGGCTGGCTTAGGCTCTCCTGATAGACCTTTCGGCTTTATCCATCAATTGTTAATTGCAATACTCATGAAAACTAGGAAAGCATTCTCCTAGTAGAAGGCTCAATGGGTAGCGATCACTTGGGGTCGGTAGGCAAGAGCAAACTGATGGGTCAAGTGGAATGGGTCCAGTTGAGTGCATCCATCGGCGTCTCATGAGACCACTGGCCTCTGACATCTGTCTCAGCCAAAACAACGAGGGCGCAGTAATGGAGGAACGGATAAAGGGATCCGGATGACAACCGCCTTAAAACGTGATAGTAGCATCTATGACCTCTGCATATAACTTCAGTAGGACTGTATTATGTAAACAAAGCATTTATTATTGTTTTCTTACTATTAAAAACATTTTGGGAAAACTATAAATGGATATATGGAGCCAGGGTGCAAGTCCATTGTGTGTCTTAAAGCCCAATAATGGTGCTTCACACATTGTAGATGCTTAAATGGAAAGTGTGAAATTGAAGTAAACTGAAGGATACCAAGGGTCCAGATAAAAACATTTAATCCATTAACTCCAACAGATATTTATGGTATGCCAGGCTCGGGAAGCAAGCAGGCCTGCACAGAAAAAAATGACAAGACTGAAAATAAAAACTGCCACTGTGGCCACAGATGAGTCATTGTGAGGTTCAGAAGATGGTTATGGGCGCAAGGGGAAAGTTCAGGCTTTATGGAATAGAGGTCATCTGAATCGTTCAGACTAGACTTCACAGGATAGGATAAGATTTTGGCTGGAAGGGGCCAGGGTTGATGAGCTGAAGGAACAGGAAAAAAATCCTACCCAACTGCCTATATTTTAAAATATCTGATATGATGAACATTTTCCTCCTGTCTAGTATCTCTTGGCAAAAGTCCTTTAGAGAGCAAAGCAAAATGTCCTCCCCAACCCCAACCTCGAATACACACCCTCCGTGCAGAGGCCTTCATGGAAGCCAGGCATCCCCACCAGCAAGTGCTGGGTGGGTAACAGAGAGACGATACAATCTTGTTTATAATTAAACTTTCAGCTCATGACTATGCAAGGCACTGCTGAGATAATTCTGCTAAAGTGTTTGCTTTTGCTACCTCTGGGAATCCAGGCATTCCTGGGAATAAGACCTAACCCTCAGCCCGCATGAGTCAGACTCTTCTCTCCTAAACCTCTTGGCACGCTGTCCAGCCCTACCCTCTGTTTATATCTACATTTGAAAGAAAACACCTCAATGAAATGGCATCAAAACTGTGTGATGTTTTCTGCAGGGATCCACATTGCTGTCAAAATGACACCATTGTTCCTCAAACCAAAAGGGCCATGAGTTGAGATTCTGAGCTTACAGTGGTGGGTATTTCTGTGTCTCACGTCCCTTGAGCTGTGGAGGGAAGTTGGTGACTGGAGTTTCTTCTTTTATCACACAAATAAGCGCTAGGTACTTGGATGCAGGAGACTGAGGTTACCAAATTCCTGCTCTCTCATCAGTGAGGGAAAAAGTCGAGTAGACAAGAACTCTCTCTACAGAGAGAATTGGTCGCATTAAATATCCTCAGTGAATGCTAGGGCTATAGGGAAAATATCTGGGTGATGCAGGCAACACATGTTGGCAAAAAGGCACAGGCTCCAGGAGAACCTCGGTGGCTCTGACCGTAAGGAGTGACCTGGAGGATGTTAAGCAAGCTAATTAGTCATTCCAAGCTGTGGTCTCCTCCTCCCTCCAACAAAAATACTAATGCATAGCCCATTTAGTTATTTTTCCTAGTTATTGTAAGAGTCATAGTGATGCATTGCTACACACGTTAACCATGAGAATGTGACCCTAATACTGTTTTTCCCTTAGTCATTTGAGTAATTGGAGTGTGTGGGTGTGTATGTATGTGTGTGTGTGTTTGTGTGTGTGGTTTTGCCTGAAGTAGCTAGGTGGGCTTCCCAGATGGTGCAGTGGTAAAGAACCTGCCTGCCAATGCAGGAGACACAAGAGACATGAGTTCAATCCCTGGGTTGGGAAGACTCCCTGGAGGAAGGCACAGCAACCCACTCCATTTTTATTGCCTGGAGAATCCCCATGGACAGAGGAGCCTAGTGGGCTACAGTCCATGGAGGCTATAGTCCGTGGGGTTGCAAAGAGTTGGACCCAGCTGAGCGCATGCACATACATACATACATACACACACACACACACACACACACACACACACACACACACACACACACAAAGCTCTCTTTAAATTCATCTGCCTTGAACAGCAGAATCCCATCCTTAGCAAATGCTCAATACACATTTGCTGAATTTAAGTGCAGTGCTGTGTCAGTTCAACACTGCCAGCAAGACCTGAAATGCCTTTCTTCCAAATAAAAGCCAACAATCCATTGTTAAGTCAATGTTAGCATTTGAGCAACCAATCTGTCCTCTAAGTTGAGGAATATGGCTATCCTTATCTTGATGTTTAAACCGCAAATATTAAAACTACTCATAGAATTTCCAATCCTTTGAAAAGTTCACCACTTAAAGGGAGGGTCTGCTAAGTGACAAATTTCATTGGCTAGGTCCATGTCACATGAAGGATTCCTTTTTATTTGTTTCTCAAAAGAACTCTCAGTAACTTACTAAGTGTCCTTCCTCCCAGAATTTACCCTAAAGGGCAGCAGGGCTTAAATCTGTTTTTCACCATATCTATCATTCTCTCCAACCTCTTCTCAACCTTTTCATTTTAGAGTCAAGTTACTGGCAGTCATGACATCCACAAGATTTTTATGGACTGGATGTATATGGTATCTTAGACTTTTCTGTATTTTAGAAAAAGCAACCACATCAACATTTCACTGTCTAACTGTAGGTCTTCAAGTCTTCACCTGCTTAACATGTGATCTTCATAGGATATTGTCATTGTAAGTTTTGTGTGGCTGGGAATTGAATGCAGGTTTCAGGCCTTGTGATCTTTGTGTTTGTCTCACGGTCTCTGAGAAGCAGCCCCATGGAAGAAGCATTGATGCTGGCTCTGAATCGAGGCCAGGCCACAAAACACCTTTCCACAGTGCAGTAGCCTCAGTTATGCACACGTACAACTTTCCAGTCTATCAGCAGTTTAAAGAGATTATTAAACCTAAAACACCAAGACAATATTAAATAGGTACAGGTAAGGTCTATTTCTGTTTCAAAACCTGTTGTATGCTACCCACAAACTTTTAATATCTGCAGTATTGGGGAGATTTCAAATCACTTAAGATCAACACAAATCTATTTCAGCACAAACAAAGTGATTTGTTTATCATTAGTTTCTCAGTAAGTCATACCTTTAATTTTTCTCCCTCCTAAAAGGCTTGGTTTCAAAAACAAACACAAGGGTGAATTTTTAGAAACTAAAGACTTGCAGATGGGGGCAATGGTCTAACTCAGCCTCTTGGCCTATAAACTTTGACAGCATCCTTTTACACCGACTTTCTGTGTATTTCTCAGGCATCTAGGTGGGCCTCTCAGGTTAATGAGAGTTTCATGTGCTGATGGGGAATCTGGACATGCAGGTGTCCAAGAAGACTTCTCTATTTGGTGTTAAAAATCCTGCAAGGGGTTGATGGGATTACCGAGATTAAAGTCGGTCACCCGCCAAAACCCTTTATGATGAACACTGCCCCGGGGACAAGAGAAGAGACGAAGAACAGGCTGCCGAGGTACAGCTGGTTGTCAGAAACTGTATATAAACTGTAGGTCTCTAAAGGGGTGTCAGTCATTCCTGAGAAGAGATGAAATGAACTTCACGATTTAATATTTGGTCCACAGCATTTTCCCTATTTGGAAGCTTACTCTTCAGCCAGGAAGTGTAGACTGACTTTTTTTTTTTTTGAAGATGACTTATAAAGGAGGTGGAAAAGCCTTTGAAATAATACATTTTCAAAGAATTACTGTCTAAGAGAATCATCTGTAACTACCATCCACAGGGGATGTTCTATAGTAACGGATGGAGCAGAGGCCAGCCCATGGCAAGAGAAGAGCTGGAAAGTTGGAAAAATGTGGATGGAGGTGGGTAACCAAGGCGAAAGAGGGGAAACCGTTTGTGCTCTGAAGACTTGCTGCTTTGCCATCCAAATGCAGTCAAGGAATAGAACTGCAAATTCTTTTAACGTTCTGAAAAAAAAAATCTATCTGTAGTAATTTCATTCATTTCAAGCCTGGGTCATGAGATGGGAAAAGTGTATCTGCCTGTCTACTTTCAAACCACAGGAGAAGAAACACAGATGTTCTGCTAAAGACATCACTTCATGCTCGTCCCCCTCTAGCCCTGCCCAGAGTCCTTAACATGATGGGAACTGTGACTTGTATTTATCCACCAGAACCACTCTTTTTTTTGGTTGTTTCAGAAATGGTTCTTTTTTTAAATTATTTTTTAAACTTTTAAATTTTATTGGGATACAAAGAAGGTGAAGTCGCTCAGTCATGTCTGACTCTGCGACGCCATGGACCATAGCCTACTAGGCGTCTCTGTGCCTGGGATTTTCCAGGCAAGAATACCAAAGTGGGTTGCCATTTCCTTCTCCAGGGATTGAACCTGGGTCTCCTGCATTGCAGGCAGATGCTTTACCCTCTAAGCCACCAGGGAAGCTGTTGGGATACAGCCGATTAACAATGTCATAATTTCAGGTGAGCATCAAAGGGACTCAGCCATATATATACATGTATCCACATTATCCATTGTTTTTCCAGTAGTCATGTACTGATGTGAGAGTTGGACCATAAAGAAGGCTGAGTGACAAAGAATTGATGCTTTTGAATTGTGATGCTGGGAAAGACTCTTGAGAGTCCCTTGGACTGCAAGGAGATCAAACCAGTCAATCCTAAGAAAGTCAGCCCTGACTATTCATTGGAAGGACTGTTGCTGAAGCTGAAGCTCCAATACTTTGGCCACCTGAGAAGTTCCAATACTTTGGCCACCTGATGCGAAAAGCTAACTCACTGGAAAAGACCTTGATGCTGGGAAAGATGGAAGCAAGAAGGAGAAGGGAATGGCAGAAGATAAGATGGTTAGACAGCATCATCAATTCAATGCACATAAATTTCAATAAACTCTGGGAGATAGTAGAGGACAGAAGAGCTTGGCATGCTATAGTCCATGGGGTCAAAAGAGTTGGACACAACTTAGCAACTGAACAATAACATCCATTGTATCCTCCGGAACCATTCTTAACACATGCACAGACACGTCTGTTTCACCACATCCTTGGAGGTAACAAAAGGCAAAATGTTTTCTTGGTGAACATGATCACACTGTGGTGTGTGTAGTGTTGAGGAATGTGTTTTTTGACAGGAAAAAATAGGGCTAAGGCCCACATTTGGAAATGTGAAAGAAAAAAAAAAAAAAGAGAGAAAACCACTTTTTTTCAAACCACTTTGAGGTTTCCAGAACAGCAAGAACCTATCATGTTGTCACTATACTTTAAGATACAAAGTCACGTCTGAAAACACATTACTCTGCATGGTTTTAATAAAAAAAACTTCTGATATTTAAAAGGAAATGGAATGAATTGGTTCTTAATTTGTTGGAATTACTTTTGATAAAAAGATTTTCATTAAGATGAATTTTATATGAGACGAATATTCTAAGTTTAGGCACTTTAAAAAAAGATAAGTAGATAAACAGATGTTCCCATAAACTCTTCTGGAAAACAGCAAAGTTCTTAGACTAAGGGAACTAACATTATATTATAGAGGTTGATAATTAGAATTCAATTTCAGTGTTTACAAATTGGACACCAAATTAATTATTCCTGCTTTCTTTTCTTTTTTTTGTCCTATCCTTTAGAAGACATAGGATTGCCCAGATGGTGATCATATAAGATGCCTTCTACATTTGTTTTAATAAATGAGATTCACTGATTTACCATATTTAGAGGAAATATGTTAAGGGAACAAATGTATTGACTGAGTTTTCTTTACATGGCACATGATTGTTAAATAAATGAATTCTTACCATCTTGGTATCAGAGCTTTGTAAATGAATAACAGCATCCTTTTAAATTAATGCAGTATTTGGAAATGTAAGTTAAAACTACAGAAATAGGATAATGTGTGTGCTGTAAATGTTAGTGATTGAAAATAGTAGTAACTAGTCTGGATTTTCAGAATAATGTTTAAAAAACTAGGCCAAGATACTCTCTAGGCCCATCTATGTCTCTACAAATGACCCAATTTCATTCCTTTTTATGACTGAGTAATACTCCATTGTATATATATGTATAAAACAGACAACTAATGAGAACACACTGAATAGTACAGGTGCATGAAAGTGCTGCACTCAATATGCCAGCAAATCTGGAAAACTCAGCAGTGGCCCAGAACTGGAAAAGGTCAGTTTTCATTCCAATCCCAAAGAAAGGCAATGCCAAAGAATGCTCAAACTACCGCACAATTGTACTCATCTCACATGCTAACAAAGCAATGCTCAAAATTCTCCAACCCAGGCTTCAACAGTATGTGAACTGTGAACTTCGAGATGTTCAAGCTGGATTTAGAAAAGGCAGAGGAACCAGAGATCAAATTGGCAACATCCACTGGATCATCGAAAAAGCAAGAGAGTTCCAGAAAAACATCTACTTTTGCTTTATTGACTATGCCAAAGCCTTTGACTGTAGTGGATCACAATAAACTGTGGAAAATTCTGAAAGAGATGGGAATACCAGACCACCTGTATGCAGGTCAAGAAGCAACAGTTAGAACTGGACATGGAACAACAGACTGGTTCCAAATTGGGAAAGGAGTGTGTCAAGGCTGTATATTGTCACCCTGCTTATTTAACTTATATGCAGAGTACATCATGAGAAATGCTGGGCTGGATGAAGCACAAGCTGTAATCAAGATTTCTGGGAGAAATATCAATAACCTCAGATACACAGAGTATACCACCCTTATGGCAGAAAGGGAAGAAGAACTAAAGAGGCTCTTGATGAAAGAGAAAGAATGAAAAAATTGGCTTAAAACTCAACATTCAGAAAACTAAGATCATGGCATCTGTTCCCATCACTTCATGGCAAATACATGGGGAAACAATGGAAACAATGACAGACTTTATTTTTTTTGCTCCAAAATCACTGCAGATGGTGACTACAGCCATGAAATTAAAAGACGCTTGCTCCTTGGAAGAAAAGCTATGACAAACCTAGACAGCATATTAAAATGCAGAGACGTTACTTTACCAACCATAGACAAAGCTATGGTTTTTTCAGTAGTCATGTATGGATGTGAGAGTTGGACCATAAAGGCTGCGTGCCAAAGAATTGATGCTTTTGAAGTGTGGTGTTGGAGAAGACTCCTGAGACTCCCTTGGACTGCAAGGAAATCAAACCAGTCAACCCTAAAGAAAATCAGTCCTGAATATTCATTAGAAAGACTGATGCTGAACCTGAAACTCCAATTCTTTGGCCACCTTATGGGAAGAACCAACTCATGGGAAAAGACTCTGATGCTGGGAAAGACTGAAGGCAGGAAGAGAAGGGGACAACAGAGGATGAGATGGTTGGATGGCATCACCAACTCCATGGACATGAGTTTGAGCAAGCTCTGGGAGGTGGTGAAGGACAAGGAAGCCTGGTGTGCTGCAGTCCATGGGGTTGCGAAGAGCTGGACATGCCTGAGTGCTCAGTTGTGTCCGACTCTCTGCAATCCCATGGACTGTAGCGTGACAGGCTCCTCTGTCCATGGGGATTCTCTAGGCAAGCATACTGGAGTGGGTTGCCATATCCTCCTCCAGGGGATCTTCCCAACCCAGGGATCGAACCCAGGTCTCCCACACTGCAGGCAGATTCTTTACTGACTGAGCCACCAGAGAATTCTTCTTAATTCTCTGTGATGATCTGAATGGAAAGGAAATCCAAAAGGAAGGATACACCTGTAGATGTATGGCTGATTTATTTTGCTGTACAGTGGAACCTAACATAACATTGTAAAGCAATTATACCTCAGTAGGAAAAAAAAAAAAAACTAGGCCAGGAAAATTCTGCATACTTTATCTTCATTTTGTAAGACTGGGAACTTAAAAGTTCTTCTCTCTTTTCCCCATGAACTCTGTGTACCTCCTGAAATATCAAAAACAATCTGTTCAGTATTTCACAGTTCATATGATTTGCTAACCTCTGTTTATTATCATGAGTATTTCCCACTGGAAGTTTTATATTTAATTTCCAGATCTTCAAACTTAAGGCTCTGTCTCATTTCTTGCACCTGTAGGGATCAGCCTGTGTCTTTACCAGGGTCTCGGTCTTTCTCTTTGGAGACCGGGTCTATGCTCCATCAGTTTTAGCCCTAAGTAAACACATCGAGTCTTAGAAGCATTGAGACCTCTGTGATGATTCTCCAGACAGCTGGATCTCCCACCATGCTTTTTTCCCTCCCACATTTCTGCATTAGTATGGTGGCCTATAACATTGCACGTGGTATTTGTCTTCTTAAGGAAAGAAGAAAGACCGAATGTTGGCCAGACTTTAAGGTGTGAATAGGCTGGAACGGTGGTTGAGTTTATGCCTTACAGATACTTCTGTCAAAGACTGGGAAGACAGGAAAGATGAACTGTCCAGGCTTCATCTTATCTCCCCTAGTAGGCCGCACATCCCCCTGAACTCGCTCAAAAGGATCAAGTGAAACAGCTCCACTAGTGAGGTTTCTATGTGAAATCCTCAGATAAGCTTCAGGTTGAAGCCAACCCAAACAATGACTTGATCTAAGGGGGAAAAAGACTTTTTAATTAAGGAAAAAAAAATTTTTTTTTGGCTATGTGTTGCCTCAGTAGTATTTAAAACGAATTCCAGCTATGCTTCATATATTTATATTCTCATTTAAGCAAGCCCAGGGCACCAGCTGATGGAGTAAATTTATTTTTAATAGAATCACAGAATCTTAAATGCTTGAAAGGATTTCAGAAGCTGTCGCATCCAATCAGCCATCCCTTGAAGAATTCTATCTGTTGCCCTCTCAGGCTTGCTAAAAGAATAAAGGAGTTTATTTATTTTTCTGCTGAATCCAAAAAAACAGTTACAATTTTAAAGCACTGGGATTGTAAGAAAAATAAAACTTTGGTAAAATTAAGACTTCATTCTTCTGAAGGAAAGCAATTAGAGGCAGGCCATAAATATGTTTTTAACCCCTGGAGGCAAATAGAGCTGAAAAAAATGTATAAGTCACTTATACAAGTACATATGTGATTATTCTGTCATAACATGTGCAATTAGTCTCAAATGCTTACTTTGTTCGATAGTTGGAGATATAAAAGCTTAATGCATTTTATTACTATTGGGATTTATAGAGCATTTTTAATTTAATCTACTCTCCTTTCTTTATTTGAGCGTACAATTGAATGAAATGTGAAGGCTGGGGGCTTGCTGTGGAGAAAGGAAAGAAGTGTGTGTGTGTTTTTGTGTGTCTTTGGTTCAGGTCAGCATCCAAAATTGTTATTTTGATGTGGATAAAAATTGCCATTTTGATATGGAGCTTTCAAATGGTGCTTTAAATGAGAAATATACAGAATACACATGCACATCCTGGCTTTGGAATTTCCAGTGTGGACATTTTCCACCTTTCTGAAGAAGACTGCTGTGGACGTGTTTGAAAAGTTTCAAACTGTGGGTTCTGCCTATTCTGAAGCACACACATTTTGTGCTCTGGGTCTTTCAAGTTCTGATATTAAAGTTATTCAAAGCTTAGAAATTTGTGTCCTGCTTTACACGCTGCGTAAACGTAGCCATTTCTGCAATATGTGAACATTAACACACTCTGTAAAAGGTACAATTATTAAAGCCAGGGCAGAAATCAACAAACCCCACCAAAGGAATTTCTTAAAACTGGTATAATAAAATCTGTGCACGTTATGGATTTCATTAACATTTCACTCCCCAAGGATTCCCAATTGTATAACAGAAGTTCTTTAAATTTTAAATACCACAGACAGGAACAGTCTTTCACCTAAAACAGATGTAAGACCATCAACCTTGCCTTCCTATTGGTCCACAGATACAAAACTGGCTGGTAATTGATGGCTCCTTACTTGCTGTTGTTTAGATTTCAGAACTGGAAACTTAGTAATATGTTTCCCATGAAAAGATTAGTTAATAAGCAATAGACAGGTTTTCAAACACAGTTCCTTACTCTTAATTACTTTTGAAGTTAAAAAAAAAAAAACAACTGTTGATTTATATACTGCAAAAAGAAAAACTCAAACAGGTAAGTCAAGGTCAGGAACATACAGCGTCCTAGTGAAGAAGAGCTCATTTCACTCTTATTTTCCCTAAATCTTGTCAATGATGACTGCTGAGTTTATCCTTGTGATTCCTTTCCTTAGTCTCATCCTTATCAGTGCATTTTGAGACTCAGTCATGTCTGAAATAACCTCTGTATTTATTTAGCTAAAAATAGTGAAGCTTTAAGATAAACAAGCAAGCAGGTTTATGATGGTATTTTCCTGCATAAAGTAAACAGATGCATTTGTATTTTTGGAAAACAAAAGAACTATAGTTCTGTTCAAACCCTATCTATGATAAGAATTTGAAACGTGACAAAAACCAGCCAAGCAACCAGCAACTTTTTATTTCAAAATGCTGATCGGTTTGATTATTTTTAAAACATGACTTGGTTAGGATATGTGGTATCTTCTACCCCAGTGGTTTTCAATTGGGGATACATTTGCACCCAAATAGGACGTTTGGCAACACCTGGAGGTGTTTTTGGTTGTCATGACTGAGGGTGTGTGTGCATATATATGTGTCTTACTGACTTCTAGTGGGTGGAGGATTTTGCTAAATACCCTACAACACACAAGACAGGCCCCACAACAAAGAATTATCCAGTCTATAAGGTCAAGGCTGTCCAGACACAGAAACTCTGCTCTAGACAAAGTCCAATCATTTGTTTAAATTAAAGCTTCTGCAGTGACTGTTCGATTTACTAGATATCAGTCACTAATCAGTAGCTGAGTAGGGATACATTGGCATTTAAATGTGGTTGCTTGGTCTTCAGTTGCCATGTTCAGAAAGGATCCAAATTCATTTTCTCATACTGTTACAACAGAGTGGGAGCAAGGAAGCAGGGGCCAGAATACTGAGATTCCAACCCACATTCTGTCACGAACTTGCTCTGTGGTCTTGCAAATCACCTAATCCCTCTGAACGCATGCAAATTAAGGGATTTAGACAAACGAATGTTTGCACCTTTGTTTAATCATATTCTTAAAGTCAAGATATTCTGGAAACAAATATAGAAACCTCTCCTCTAGAATTTAGCTATGAATGTTAGGTCCAGATAAACAACACTGGTATGAAACAATAAGAAACCAAAACAGCAGACAAAAAGGAAGGTTCACGCTCTACCAACGAACTTAATAAGGGTGCTTGTGCTTAGTTGCTCAGTCGTGTCTGACGGAGACCCCATGGAACTGCAGGCTCCTCAGTGCACGGGGATTCTCCAGGCAAGGATACTGCAGGGGGTTGCTATGTCCTCCTGCAGGGGATCTTCTCAACCCAGGGATAGAAGCCAGGTCTCTCACCTTGCAGGTGGATTCTTTACTGTCTGAGCTACCAGGGAAGCCCAATTTTAAGTATAATTCTACCTAAACTGTTGTGGTTCTTTCAACACTGTCTTCCCAGTGATGCTTCCTCATAAAAATCAAAGAGGCTTCTTTAAATGTCATACATTTTTTTTTAAGTGCACTGACATGAAATACTAAGTCCTTTGACTGATTTTTAACATTAAGTGGTCAACTTAATCAAAATGGTTAAAGTCATCTCAATATTTTTCTCTGTGACAAAAGACAGCTGCTGCTGCTAAGTCTCTTCAGTCATGTCTGACTCTGTGCGATCCCATAGACGGCCGCCCACCAGGCTCCCCCGTCCCTGGGATTCTCCAGGCAAGAACACTGGAGTGGGTTGCCATTTCCTTCTCCAATGCATGAAAGTGAAAAGTGAAAGTGAAGTCACTCAGTCGTGTCCGACTCTTAGCGACCCCATGGACTGCAGCCCACCAGGCTCCCCCGTCTCTAGGATTTTCCAGGCAAGAATACTGGAGTGGGGTGCCACTGCCTTTTCCCAAAAGACAGCTAAAAATGTCTAAATAATAATTATGTCACATGTGCATTCTGTTTTTTCCCAATCATAGCCTCCTTCAAAAAGCATAGAAACCTTGGAATTTCTTCTGTCTCTATATACCTCTCCTATTATACATTTCTTTCAAATGACTTTCTATAACACAAACCACCAAGGTATCAGAAAAAACATTAGGACAAGTCCCTTTGGAGACAATAACTTTTGGAATACAAGCTTCCTGGCTGGAAACCTAGAGATAGCAAGTCTGTGATACATGATAAGTGGGAGGTAAAGCATTTATTTTGTGCAGGGAATACAAGCCACTGCAGAACCAGGGTAAGAAAACCAAAGGCTCACCTGAGTGACTTTTTAAAAAAGCAGATTATCTCCCTTCCAGATCAATGTTTCCATTAAAATAGCAACTTAATATTAGTTGCACACACACAGAGCATACCTGGGGAATAAACGTTCAATTGAACAGCTGTATTTTCCCTAAATTTGCCAACATTATATTTAACACGTGTCATTCCACATTTAGGCAACCCAGTCAGCTATTTTCATCAGTTCTCTAGTAGCACATTTATAAAGCATTTTATTGCAGTTTCAGCAATTTACTAATGATCTGAATGAGAAAACGGCCCTCTGAAGAGTCTGGTCTGTAAGACCTGACTATATAGTCAGGATAAAGTCAAAGTTTATAGTCGAGATAACATGTTCGTTCTGGATTAGTCCAATTCAAGCAGATTTTGAACACAGATTATAAATCTGTTAGAAACTAGTAGTTGTATGAAAATATCACAAACTATTTCATGAGAGATCGCTTTCCACACTCAACACATTCATATGAGAGAATGAAAGATTGTCAATGTATGGCAAAACCAATACAGTATTGTAAAGTAAAATACAGTAAAAATAAAAATTTTTTTTTAAAAATGGAAATTAAACCAATTTTAAACTATACAATGAAACTCAAAAAAAAAGTGGTGAAGGAAAGAAAATGAGATATGAAACTTGTGAAAATTAATGACATTCAAGAGCCTTAAGATAAATTTCTTCAGCTTCTACTTTCAATCTGGGGAAAACTTCAAAGATTACAACAAGGGTTTCAGATAACAAATTCTTCTAATCGAATAAACAACACTCATTTCTCCCACCTAAAATCCGATAAAAACGTGTCGCAGTGCTGTGTTGCAGAGCGAACATTTCCAAGAATTCACGAACTATTTCATTCCATTTGGCACGTCAAGGATGTCCAGGTAGCCCTTTCTCAGCTCTTGACATCAGGTCCATGCCTTTAAATGATGTTCTGTCTCTATTCTCATTAAGTAAGTGTAAGTGAAAGTTGCTCAGTTGTGTCCGACTCTTTGCGATCCCATACAGTCCATGGAATTCCCCAGGCCAGAATACTGAAGTGGGTAGCCTTTCCCTTCTCCAGGGGATCTTCCCAACCCAGGGATTGAACCCAGGTCTCCTGCATTGCAGGCGGATTCTTTACTAGCTGAGCCACAAGGGAAGCCCCCGTTCTTGTTAAGGGAGAATAATTCAGCTTCTGAATCATGATGGAGCCACCATGGAGGTTGCTGGTAGCAACAATTCACATTCCTGGGTGGATATGGAGGTGCCTGATGGTAGTAAACCTTGAAGAACCTTCTGGACCAAAAGGAAGATCTTGAGGCTGGGGGCTGGAACCTGGCGAGGGACATGACAATTTCTTCTGTGACTCGTGAGGCTTTAAGACCTCACCAGGCTTTTCACTTTGCTCAGAATCTGTACAGTTCACTGTACTGGGCAGAGCAGGAAGTGAAAACCAAATCCTGACTTCTCTGCTGGTGGAGGGGTAAAGAATCTGCCTGCCAATGCAGAGGACACGGGTTCGATCCCTGGTCTGGGACGATCTCCCATGCCGCAGAGCAACTAAGTCCATGCACCACAACTACTGAGCCCTCCCATCTAGAGCCTGTGCTCTGCAACAAGAGCGTGACCCCTGATGGCCGCAACTAGACAAAGCCTGCTTGCAGCAACAAAGACCCAGCACAGCCAAAAATAAGTAGATAAATTTGAAAAACAAAAACAAAAAACCAAGTAGTAATTCCAACAAAGAGCTCTGCAAAGGCCAGCTACACCCAGGCCCGGCTCAGATCTGAACCCGAGCTTTGAGTCTCCAGCGGCCACCTGCCCTCCAGCTCTCCAGGTGCCCAGAGACTCAAGTCCCAAGTCCGAGGAAGGAGGTCCTCTTTGGTTGTATGAGGCTGACTCTCCCCACAGGTTGTAGCTTTTCCCAAATCGGGACTTGAGGAAATATTTAACCTCTCTGAGCTTGAGCTTTCTCATGAGAAAATGCAGATTAAAAAAAACCTCTGGTCCAGTTCACTTATACTTTAAGACTAAGATGGGATGTCTTAGTCTTAGTGTCTGAAAAGAGGCTTTTAGACAGGGAAAATGCTATAGAAACATAATAACGTTTTGTTGTTAGAATGTGTCTTAAAATGAATTTTAAAATTCTCCAAGCAACCTCAGGGTCGCTTGGATCTGACCAGCTTGAATGAGGGCACCCACTTTCTTCAACCCCACAGCTATGGCTGTGAGTGATTGAACCCTGAATGTGTGTGTGTGTGGCAGGGGGTGGGGGGTTGTAGGCATGTTTTGACTCAGTTCAGCTCATCTCCTTACACCAAGGTCTTTGGTTATTGGTGTCACTTTTCAAAGTTCCTTTAGTTAGAAAATGTGGAATATTATCCAAGGAAAATGCATATAAGGCAAAAGGAAAATATGGGAACAAGCTCCTGGAGGGGTTAGCATGAGTTCCTCTCTTCTGGAACTTTCCTTCTCCTCATCCCTTGGAATGAACCAGAAAATGTAGTAAACAGAGACGGGGCTTGCTGACGGATTCTTACAGCTATAGAGGGTCTTCTCAGAGAGTTCTCTCTTCTATGGGATTAATCCATAATAGGGCCGAGGGACCAAACCAAGCAGGATGTGGTTTAGAAGCCAGCTGCTTTCTGCTCCTCTGGAATAAGTGAGGGCATGAATAATCTAGCACCAATCTTACCCCCCCCCACCCCCGCCGACCGCCCACAAAAGACAATGCTACCAAATTTGGAGACACGCAGAGTTTCAGCTTGAGTTGGTGTGTAAAGTAATTCTATTTCTAAAGTCATTAGAGGGTATAGTAAGTAATCGATTAGTCCCTAGTGCCATTTTTATTTCTTCGGATCAACAAAGTTCATACTCCATCCAGGCATTATGTCTCTTGGCTTTTTTTTCCTTCTCTTGTCTCCTGGCATTTTAATCAGGGAAAAGTCACAGTTGTTTTGAGAAAAGCACTCCCAGGAGCTTTAATTAAAGCTAGAAGGACAAATCTGTTTACAGCACGGTGAACACCATCATTAATAAAACATTGAAATAATTAACAAATTAAATTCTGCTTTGTGTGTGAATGGCTATACTAGGATTTAGGATAACATGTCTTCTGATCAGACACATATTCTATACACTTAGTTTGCAGATGTGAAAAGAAAAATCTGAGCCTGCCTTTCTCTGAGATCCACTGTCTCTGGCAAGACTACCAGAGCTTGAATGAGGAAGGCTATGTTACCTTGTGCAAGAGTGCTAAGTCACTTCAGTTGTGTCTGACTCTTTGCAACCCATGGACCGAAGCTCACCACTCCATGGCAGGCTACATGTGACCACGTGAAAATGTCCAAGTCAGGACTTCCCTTCATGCTCCTCCTCACTACACAGCCCCTTGCCGAGTTCTTAAGCTTTCTGCCAGGCTCCTCTGTCCATGGAATTCTAAAGGCAAGAATTCTGGAGTGGGTTGCCATGCCATCCTCCAGGGAGGACCTTCCCAACCCAGGGATCTCAAACCCACGTCTCCCGCGGCTCCTGCATTGGAGGTGAATACTTGACTGCTGAGCCACCTGGGAAGCTTAGGTTACCTTTATTTTATTGGAAAATAAAACTCAGTGTCAGTGAGGTTAATGGCTTGGACTCAAAGGATGTGCTTGAAAATTAAGAATTTTTTATAGCACCACTGATACACTGATTCCTCAGAATCCTTGACTGCTTAACCAGAAACAAAAAGAAGATAAAGATGAAATGAATAGAATAGTAAGATCAGTAGTTCTAGGATACAGACCAGAAAGGAATACTCTGGGGGAAAAAAAAAAAGGTCAAAGCTCACAGGGTGATTAACTCTGCAATCAACAAGAGGAGGTTTTTGCCTCTCAGGATACCAAACAGCCTTCAGACCAGGATGTGACCACGTGAAAATGTCCAAGTCGGGACTTCCCTTCATGCTCCTCCTCACTACACAGCCCTTTGCCAGGTTCTTAAGCTTTCTGCCAGACAACAGATCCCACAGGAAGCACCACAGAGGACATCCACACCGGCGGTTAACGACGCATTGTTTTTTTATGTCACTCGGTAATTTCCTAAAGAAAACAATTGAACCAAAGACTGTTCCTGTCTTGAGGGAGAGTCAGGTTCCAGGGCTGCCTTATTAATTTAACACATGCAAGTGTTTGTCCTTGTTGCTACAGCAACATGTTTAGTGGGGTACAAAAAGAAAAAGAAAACAAATTCCATCCGCATTCCGCTGCGCATACAAATGGGACTGTCCCGCGCGGAGGGTCCTCTGGGGGTGGGGAGGCGGGTAGGTGCCTCCTGCCCTGCGTCTCCCTTACGCTGTGCTTGTGGCTTAATTTATTAGGCATCCACCCAATGAAAGCAACCAGCCCACTTCTTCTAAGGGGTTTCAGAAAAGCTGGAAACACATGAAATTATTCATAATTAGGTGATGGGTGGATGATACGATCCCCCACTATGTACACAGAGGCATCCAGCATGGCAACGAACTCGCTGAGCTCCTCGCCACCCCCATTCCCCGGTAGGAGATAACGATCATTTTCCCTCCAGGTGAACTGTCGTTGACATTCACCTCCCAAAGAGATGGAGGAGCAAAGGCCCCACATTCTCAGTTTAGAAACAGGACACCCCCACACCCATCCCACGTGAGCCTTCTCAGCAGGAGGAAAAGTACAACAGGAGACCGGTGTCTCACAGGATACACCTGAATGTATAGGAATCAAGGGCGAAGATGAAGCACACGGGGTCCAGCAGACCCTGCCTGCAAGCCTGATCACTAACCATGATCTCGGGGCATTTACTCATCTCTTCGAATCTCGGGCTCCTCATTTTAAAAATGAGGATAACTAGACCTCCATCACAGGGTTGCTGTGAGGATTAAATAAAAATGTATCAAGCACCCAGCTGAATTCGGGGCAGAGTAAACACTCCGTACATGGCAACTATCCCGTGAATGACACGTGTCATTTGTGCTGCACCAAAGACTTCTATCTGTTCTCCCTCCCTCCCTTGTTGCCCATCAGAAGTTAAGTGTGGTCCTGGGAGGCACTTTGGCAATGAACGTGGTGAAGCACTCCTGGACAGAATGTCAGAAGCCAGCCTGCTTGGCCATGCTCCCCGCCTCTTGGTGACAGGTTCTGGATGATGACTTTTCCCTCCAACTAAGTTCTGGTGTGAGAAGATGTGGGACAGACTGCTCCCGCCCCCCACCCCTCTCCTCACCCCCACATACACCGACCAGAGAGGACTTCCCTGGTGGCTCAGTGGTAAAGAATTCGCCTGTGAATGCAGGAGACACAGGAGACTCAGATTTGATCCCTGGGGAAGATCCCTTGGAGAAGGAAATGGCAACTCACTCCAGTATTCTTGCCTGGGAAATTCCAAGGACAAAGGAGCCTTGCAGGCTACAGTCTGCAGGGTCACAAAGAGTTGGACACGACTGAATTGACTTAGCACATACACAGGCACAACAACCAGAGATGTGTGGGGGGTACTATCAGCAAGAGGCAAACCTTGCCTGGGGGGTTTTGGTTACTTAGCATATCTGAACCATACTTTGATAGAGAGCTGAACCATTTGAGATTTTTCTTCTGGGGCCATCTTAAATGGCACCTGACTCCTAAGAGAGACGTAAACTCTATCCCACTGACAAATGTTTTGTGAGAGTCCATTCTGTCTCTACGCTTCTACTGACAAAGAATTCCTTGCCCAGATGAATTGCTACCGTTGCATTTTCCAAACTCATGCAAGACCACCGTCTCTAAATTATTGAGTTTTCTCCACATCACCAAGAAGACAACTATATTACCATGCAAACTTGCTTAGCTCTGCAAAATGTAAGCACCCCTCTAAAGGCAAGTCAATCACACTGAATTGCTTACTGGTCGGGGGGTGCGGGGGAAGTCTCCAAGAGCTCTTTTGACGTAGGCAAGTTCATTTCATTTCTGACTTCATCTAGAGCTGGATTCAGTGATCCCAAGGTAACAGCCTCTTCTTTTCTCACCCTCTACACATTTCTCAGTGTTATCATTTTGAGGTTAGTGTGAGTTCAGCCTCCTGAAATAGGCCATTTCACTTTAAGTGTATGTTAAACTAATATTGACCTTTCCAAAGTAAAACAAAATCTGGTATTTGTGCTCAAAAGACTGAAACAGCCATAGATGTAGAAAGGAGGGGATTAATCATCCTGGTATTATTTCTTGCTTAGGAACTCTCCCTGGGAATTAGTCATTTTTATATATCTTGAAATGAGTGCAAGACAGGCTCTGCCTACACTCCTGAAAAGGAAGTCTGGATCCTTCAGCAAAAAATGTTGAATAATTTGCCCACAGTTGAACCCACACAGCCAGATATGATGTTTGATTTGACAATGGGTGAAAAAGTCAAGAACCTGAATATCAGGCCTTGGGTGAGCATATCCAGACATCAAGGTTGGGAAAGTTTAGACTTTGGGAGTGATGCCAGGGATGAGCTGGGAGACAAGTCCAGGTTGGGGTGCAGAGGAGGGGAGCCTGTGGAGGGTGGAAGGGCGAAGGCAAGCAGGGAGTATCAAAGTGGGGAAGCAGAACCAGCATCACTACTAAGGACGGAGATGTGTACATTTCATATGTATGTGCCTGTACGAAATCCAGACACCAACACCCGCTGTTAAACCACTTTCTGGGCACATGCTACGTGGACACCAGCGTGAGAAAGTAAACCTCAACCTCGTTCTTCTCTTCTTCTACCCTGAGCAAACCAACAAACACAACACCTTATCAAACAAAGACTTCATGCACGCCTGCAGGTACAGTTAAGATATTTCATTAAGGAAATAAAAATCTGTTGAAGTAGGAAGCACATCAATAGAAAATGTGTAGCTGCTGGGAAAAAAAATTTGTATCTTTGAGTTGTTACCCAAGTGAGACATCTGTGCTCAGATTCTGTTGAGTCATATGCAAGTATCTGAGAAGCTAAATGGGTTTTCAGGGAAATCACCTGGGCTTTTCTCTGATCCTGTGAATTCTGCAGAGTAATTACATTTGGTGTCCCCTTGTCCTTCTGGTTGGAAGGTCTCATGATGGCACGTTTTTTTCAACAACCTTTGTAGACAATCCAAACTTTCTACCCTGATGTGCCAGGTAGAAGACACATACCTGGACCCACTCTCTGTAGGAATCCTCTCCCGGGGTCCACCCATTCTCAGGGTAGTGGAGGCGGGAGCGCTCAGCAGACCAGTTGGTGCTGTACTGGGAAGAAGCTGTGATTTGATCAGAGTGGATCTCTCCAGATTCCATGCCCAGAGCTTCCATACATTTGAAGTCTGAAGGGAAAAAACAATGGTCCAAAGTCAGGAAAATGCAGGGGAACCTAAGATGCATATTTTCTTTTTGGATCTGGAAAACTAAAAACTTCATTTTGATGTTCACACAAAATCTTACAAAAGATGACAGCAAGGGGCTTATTGGATTGTAGCACTGATATGTGCATTTTCGCAGCAAGAATTCTTCAAATCAAGGCTATAAAGATCTCATACTTGGGGCTTAGGGTGACATAATATTATTAGAGACTTTTTAGGAAATGATGGATATTCTGATTTACTTTCAAAGTTAGCATATACAGATATGTCATATGCATACACATCAAGTTATATTTAAATAAAATTTTACTGTTTCCTCTAAGATCTAATAAAAGTGAAAAAGACTCTTTGTCTATTTACAGCTCCTATTTGGTGGGCTGAGTAGATCTTAACTCTCTGTCTTTCAGATTCCTTAACACTGGCGCTCAGGCTTCCTCTCCCAGACTCCCCTGTGTTATTCCCCTGCCCTGACCTGGCCATAGTTAATAACACCACTAGTTTATCTTATTAATATACAAGAGTATCCATCAGGGGTAAACTATAGTATCATAGGGTCCCAAAGACCACCACAGTTTTACAGCATAAACAGTAACATTCACAAAATGTCCATGAATCATAAATACATATATTCCATTAGGCCTCATATACTCAACAAAAAATGAAATATGAACTATGATATTGGGAAGTGAATAATTAAGTTCAGGAAAATGTGAATTCAAAGTACCAAAGTGCAAAAAAAACCTTCAGAGATTAAAGAGAAGGCTCTCAGCCATCCAGAAAAACCTCAACCAATGAAACTTCTACATTTTCTGTATTTTCCAGCATAATTAATAATGTTTTAAGGCATACAAGATTTTCTTTCACTGGTTTCACACTTTTAAGCTTTAGATTTATTTGGAATATAAAATAGGCACAAAAATACATGAATGAATTAACCAAATAAATTAAGTACAAAGAAGATTTTGAAGTTTAATTGGCTTTTTTCCTTTTCTAGTAAGATCTGGTAGAAAAGACATGAGCATATCTGTAAAAGAGGTCTCCAAACTCCCCTGCCTTCTCCCTATGCTATGTGATAACCTAGCAGCTAAAACTGGAGAAGGCAATGGAAACCCACTCCAGTACTCTTGCCTGGAAAATCCCATGGACGGAGGAGCCTGGTGGGCTGTAGTCCATGGGGTCGCCAAGAGTCGGACATGACTGAGCGACTTCACTTTCACTTTTCACTTTCATGCACTGGGGAAGGAAGTGGCAACCCACTCCAGTGTTCTTGCCTGGAGAATCCCAGGGGCGGGGGAGCCTGGTGGGCTGCTGTCTATGGGGTTGCACAGAGTCTGACACGACTGAAGTGACTTAGCAGCAGCAGCAGCAGGAGCCAAACTGATGAGACCCAAATCATTCATTGCTCTTTCAGGTTTTCTCCCTCAGGCCTTTAAAAAAGCTGGAGACCACATCAACTTTGAGCAAGGACTGAGTTAGTCAAGTATTTTAATAAGATACAAAACCATATTACTTCTTTTTTCTTTTATGGAAAGTAATCACAGAAATTGAAACATACTTCTTTTACATGAATATCCACTTTCATTCATGTAAGAAAGACAAAAACAGCTTCTGCCAGGGTCTCTCCAAACCAAACTACCACGCACCATCCATTCTACCTGTCTGCTTGTCAATGAACTATGTTGATACTGACTGGTCCTTATTATTAGAGATCAATACCTGTGCTTTCCAGACTCTCAATCCAATACACACTGGAGGGTGCCAGGTAGGTGGTCTGGTCATATTTCATTGTTTCTAGGTGCAGTTTTGGCATTTCCCAATTTTTCTCACATAATTTCAGAGGTTTACAAGCAGCCTTCTCACACATAATTTTCTTAAGAAAGCACCCCAAATAGTTCTTTCTGTTGATATTCATAAAAACCATTTTAAAAAGAAAGAGAAACACTTGGCACTCCAACTCACAAAACTCATCTTTAGTGTTTCATAGAGCTGCAGGTCTGTGAGGAGGAAAAGCAGAGAATATTTAAGGCAGGGCTTTCCAAGAGGCATCAGTACTGACCTTCTGAAACACTACTCTGCAGGACACTGTAGTTTGCCGAGAAGCCTTCTTTGGCTATGGCACTGTCCGTGTAGAACACCATGGACAGGATGCCGGACGACGAGAGGATTCGACCTGGTGTCTTCTGCCCACAGTATCGCCCAATGTGGGGACCAACTGCAAAGGGAGAAATGCAGAGACCATGAAAACACCTTTTCTGCTGCAGCTCATGCCAGCAAAACCATTTGCAGACATGGGTCCCAGTGGAATCCAGAAGTGTTTTCTTACCCAAAGCAAGCCTTTCTTGGTTAATTGGTTTGCGGTGAACATACTGGATCAGGTTTGTGGAGGATTTCAAGTGTGCTCAGAAGGGCAATGACAGGCATAACCACATTCCCCAGTGAGCAGGACTGTTTTCAGAAACAAAATCAAAATACTGGCTTCGATTGTAAAGGAGATTTGGGCTGCTAAGGGCACCCTGGCATTTATCTTCAGGACCACATGGTACACACGGTCCAGTGCCCAGCAACTCCGCCAGGCTGTGATCACCCAGAGAGGGTTCCTGGAGTTGCCTGTTGTCCCTGCCCCCAACCTAGGAGGGGATCCTGGGAAAAGTCCTAGAACAGAGAGGTCCTGGCAACAGAGCAGAACCAAGGTCTGACCCCACCCTGGGTAACCCCCACTTTCTTCCTCTTTCATCTTTCAGTCCTGGAGCCTCGTTATGATAAACATCACAGACTTTGACAAGTGACAGTGGGTGATGTATCTGAAGACCAATAATTGTAATAATTAGCAAATTTACAAACTATAGATATCAGTATACATACTAGCAAATTGTAATCAAAACAAAGGAAAAATGCATCTTTCTGACTTCTGTTTTGCATATCCCAAACCTTAGAGAGGTGACTGCATGGCACTCGTGTCCAGCAGACAAGAGAGGACCCAAATCAGCCATCTGACTGCACACCAGGAAACGGGCAGTAACGGAGGCAGAGAAAGACTGGGGACACTGATGAACCTGTGATAGAGTCAAATTGTTATTTGGCTTAAACTGGCCAGTCCTTTGTTGAAGTGCTTTCACACCAACTGTGGCAATTCAGGAACTGTAAGTTGCCTTATGGACAGTGCAGAAGCCCTTTGGGCTTGGAGAATCTTTTCATTTCCCTGTGTAGATCAGCAGCAAGACCAAAAAAACAAAAACAAAAACAAAAAAACCCCCTCCTTTTTCTCTAGAATTTTTTTCATCGCACATATGGTAAAAACATACCAGATGGTTTGGGCTTAGAAGGACAATCTGGTATAGACCATTACCCCCTCCAAGAAATCCATGGTTCTGTGCATTTCAACTAAGAGTTATTGATTTGTTCAAGGAGGCACGGTAGGTGGACTTTTCTCTGGAGGGATGGGTCGTGGGCAGGGGTGTAGGGTTCCAAGGCCAGTGTGTGCCACTTAGATGCAGAAGGCGGCCAGTGAGGGCTGGGAGAAGCCTCATGTGTGATCGAGAAAGCACACCTCATAAGATCTGGCCTACCTGGAGCCCCATGTGCCTGCTGAGTTCCTGGCCAGTGGCTGTCTGAACACCCTGCTTTACAGAGTGATCAAACCCTGGGCTAACAGGTTTTTAGTTCCTGGCCAACCATCTTTAAAAAATAAAAGGAAAGGAAAGAGAAGAGAGAAAAAAAAAAAAAAAACTAAACCAAAGTGGTTGACTATTTGAATTAGTGCAAAATGCTGTTTGAATAGCTGATAACTTCTCCATGCACCCAAAGTAATGGATCTGCCAAATTCTGTCATCCTTACTCTCCAGCACCCAAATATTTGTGTGTGTCAACCACTTTATTATGAAGAAGACAAGGAGGCTGCTCATTTAGGGGATGGATACAGATGATTCAAAGGGCACCACAGAGTCCTGGAGAGTGGGGCTCTGCAGAATTGCGGGGGAAGGTCATGGTATCAAGTTTCCCAGTTGGCAGAAGACAGCCTCTCAGATGAAACTCTCACTGATTTTTGTTTCTCTCCAGCTTTAATCCTGGCTTCAGATTCTCCTACACCAAGTGCTGTCTCTGGGCCAGGCTTTCTTCATTCTGAATGTGGCCCTGTCACCAATTCAACACTTTCCCCTTCCCCTGTGGGGTGCAAAGCTGCCAGAAACATACACGTGAAAATATCTCACTAGAGCCAGAGACTCATAGACTCTCTGCTTTCCTCAAAAGGAATCCCATTTCTGGTCTGCAGTCTTAATGGGAGGCTGCATCATGGAAAATGGAAGAGAGTTCCAGAAAAACATCTATTTATGCTTTATTGACTATGCCAAAGCCTTTGACTGTGTGGATCACAATAAACTGTGGAAAATTCTGAAAGAGATGGGAATACCAGACCACCTGATCTGCCTCTTGAGAAACCTATATGCAGGTCAAGAAGCAACAGTTAGAATTGGACATGGAACAACAGACTGGTTCCAAATAGGAAAAAAAGTATGTCAAGGCTGTATATTGTCACCCTGCTTATTTAACTTATATGCAGAGTACATCATGAGAAACACTGGGCTGGAAGAAGCACAAGCTGGAATCAAGATTGCCAGGAGAAATATCAATAACCTCAGATATGCAGATGACACCACCCTTATGGCAGAAAGTGAAGAGGAACTAAAAAGCCTCTTGATGAAAGTGAAAGAGGAGAGTGAAAACTGGCTTAAAACTCAACATTCAAAAAACTAAGATCATGGCAACCAATCCCATCACTTCATGGCAAATAGATGGGGAAACAATGGAAACAGTGACAGATTTTATTTAGAGGGGGGCTCCAAAATCACTGCAGCCGTGAAATTAAAAGATGCTTGCTCCTTGGAAGAAAAGCTATGACCAACCTAGACAGCATATTAAAAAACAGAGACATTACTTTGCTAACAAAGGTCTATCTAGTCAAAGCTATGGTTTTTCCAGTGGTCATGTATGGATGTGAGAGTTGGACTATAAAGAAAGCTGAGCGCTGAAGAATTGATGCTTTTGAACTGTGGTGTTGGAGAAGACTCTTGAGAGTCCCTTGGACTGCAAGGAGATCCAACCAGTCCATCCTAAAGGAAATCAGTCCTGAATATTCATTGGAAGGACTGATATTGAAGCTGAAATTCCAATACTTTGGCCACCTGATCCGCTCCTTGGAAAAGATCCTGATGCTGGGAAAGATTGAAGGCGGGAGAAGGGGTCAACAAAGGATGAGATGGTTGGATGGCATCACCGACTGGATGGACATGAGTTTAAGCAAGCTCCAAGAGTTGGTGATGGACAGGGAAGCTTGGTGTGCTGCAGTCCATGGAGTCGCAAAGAGTCGGACACGACTGAGCAACCGACCTGAACTAAACTGAGAGTCTATTCATCTTCCCTCACTCCTTCCCCTCATTTAAATTCCATTGTTGTGGTTTCATAACTTTCTTTTTCTTATGTTTGTGGGCAAACTTTTACAGCCTTAATCCTTGAGGTCGTTCTCGACTTGCCAAAGCCACTGACCTTACCAGGAATATGAGCACACAAGGGAAGCTTGCAGTCATCCCCACTCCCCTCCCCCCTACCAGCTCTGGCTGTCTCCCCTCCCCTCCACCATCACCCAATTCCCCTGGGGATGGCGGGAAAGGGGGTCTCTTTGAAAGAGCAAACAGAAGAGAACTTGTCTAGTGCAGACTCATAATTTAGAGAGTCTCCATGACTCACTGGTTTATAATGTTGAAGACATGCCTGGTAAATCTGCCTTCTGTCCTTCTGAACATCGCCCCCGGACACCAGCATGCAGCTCTCTTTAGGAACCCTCAAGACTGGAGAGTGAAAGGCTTTTTCGACTATAATACAAAGAAGTATTGAATTTTCCTGAACAACAGCGAGACCTTAGCCTAGCAAGCTAATGCAATATTGATCTGAGCTGGAGCGGCTGCAGGACCCTGATCCGTCTTATGTGTGTGCTCATTTGTGGATTTACATGATCGCAGCTCTTGGGTTCCCTACTTCCGTTATGGTGGAGCCAAAGAGCAAGGCGATGAATGCCAACTGTCCCCAAAACAGAAGTATAATTTAAAAATGGGATGCCTAGAGAATTTAAAAACAGGCATCGAGCTCTCTCTGCGGGGAGAGCAGGCCTACGATGACCGTTGCTTCTCAGGTGTGAAGGCAACACTGTATTTGTACTGCTTGAAAAAGGAAACGGCAAAACCCCCTTCTTTGTATTTTTCCCACTAATCCCTCCATTAATTAGAACCCTACTTTAGAATCAGACAATTTGGCTTTCTGCCACCTTTTTAGGAAAATTAGGCAACAATCTACTATAAAGAGGTACTATTAAAATAAGGTATTTTTGAATAAGTAAACACAAAAGGGATCATTTTAAACAGGAAAAAGATCAGCCAAGTCTATTTTTCTTAAAGTAAACTTTTTAGTGGAGAATATCTGGATTTTGCAACTTTTCCCCAGAAAGAAGAATTGGCACAATTTATGTCATTTATATTTTGGAAGATTTATATCACTGATATTTTATATCATTGATACTGTATATTTATATTTTAGAAGGTTATTTTTAACATAAAATTCCATCTAGTTTTGATGAAGCTTATTCCTAAAATCATCATAATAATTCCTAATAATTTGGGGAGTGTAGGTCACAGAGCATTTCCAGCTCTATCCCCAGCCTGGATGGAGGGCTGGCTTATGGGCATCCAGGTGCTGTGAACTAGGCATTCACATTTGGCCCCATAATTCAGCACAAGCATCTGCAGGCACACTTAGTTCATGGCTCTGAAACTATGTGTTTCACCAATGACTCCAGAGCTGTTAGTTTTGAATCTATGGAGCTTCAAAGAGACTGCTAGCTGAAGAAGTGGGGTTCTCCACGTGCATGTCTCGTATCTCACATTTTGGAGCAAACTGCTTCTCTTCGAAGTCAAGTTGAATCGCTTTCAATTACTTATCGTCTAACTCAGTGTCTATGATAAAATGCCGCATAAAATCACTTGATGGGTAAAAGCCTTCAGTGCCTCCTAGTTGTTTTTTTTTTTTTTGGAAAGGATATCAAAGAATAAAAGCAATTTTGCTGGCAAGGAAATCTGTGTGTTGAACTACGATGACAAACATGTTCCTTGTGCCACTGACAAAAAAACCCAGGAGGACACACTCTCATTTTGCCTACAAAAGAGTGCACAGGATGAGGCCAGGTGAACACAAACAAATACACAATCACATTTTTCTAATTCCAAAGCCAGTTTTCTCTAGGAATAAGTCAATTCACCCAAAACATGGGTGAATTGCAGGCTGACAACCCATATTGTTAATTGTTCTTTGCTTCAACTCAGTGATTTTCTAGAGCCAGAAAATTACTACTTTGGAAAACCCCTGACACTAATAACAATGCTCTCCTTGCTACATAAGTTGGTTGATTGGACCTTCTTTTCAGATGTCAATTTAAATATAAGTTCTAGAAAGGAAGGCTGCAAATTTGGGTTGTGAACAAATAAACCCATTATTAAATGTTCCAACTATTATTGCAATACTATTATAATATTGTTTTCCTAATTATCGGATTGAATACTTGGAAATCAATCAGAGCTCTGTTTGGACAAATCTCATTACTTAATGAGGGAGTTTCAATAAAATCATCATAATCCTATTTAGATGGTTAAATAAAGGAAAGAAGGGACTCAACTAATGATAACTCACCCATTTGCTCCAATGACATAAGCTTTCTCTAAACCTAGATTTTCTCTAGTGCTGTTTACCACTAAGGAACATAGCTGAACTGAATGACACCGATCACTTAATGTCATTTCTAAGAAAAAGGCAATCTCTTTCACATGATATGAGCTTTCGTTCACAATTTACTTAAATAGTCTTTCTTCCATCCGATAATATCATCTGACTATTTTATAGATCATTCCAAATCTCTAACTGCATGATTTGTAAGAACTTCTAAGCTGCCCTTTCTGATCTGTGTAGAGTGTGCTCTCCGGAGAAACCTTACTATTAAACCAGACTAAACACAAGACTAGCAACGCAGCTGCAACAAATTATTTGATATTATCTCCCTCTGTTCAGAATTTGGGTGTGTATTTTTGCCATTCACCTTCTAATTCATAAGGACTGAAATGGAAAACTTTAATTTAGCTGGCCACATGGTTACTTTTCCCACTTCCTTCAAATCTGGCTCATTTTCTTAATAAGACCTAACCTGACCATCCTATTTAAAAAATTCCACCCATCTTTCTCTCTTTACCTTTATTTTTGTCATGCCTTTATTCTATGTTTTCTTCTTTTCCTTTTTTTTTTTGTTTATAGCACTTCTCACCTTCTAACATCCCATGCACGTGATTCAATTGTCTGTAATGTGCACTGTTTACTACCTCATTCCCTCTGACAGCATCTAAATGGGGCATCCATCTTTGCTTTGTTTGCTAAGAGATTACTACGGCGCCTGGTACGGGGCAGATGCTCACTAAGTATACTTTTTGAATGGATGATGAACTCAGCTGATGTGAACAATGAGTGCCAAGGACGTGTGCCAATCTGATTGGATTTCCCAAAGATAAAAATTCCCTAGAGAGCAGACAAGGAATCCATCTAAACTAGGAACATCCAAATGCGCTCCTCCTTCCTTTCTGAGATTTCTAAATGTGGTAGCATAGTGGGTGTATAGTTCACTGTGAAAATTTTAGCAGGGACTTAACCTCTCGGATTCTCAGTCTCTGCATTCGAAAAATGACTGACTTCATTTAATTGATGTCTTAAGAGCTCATCTTCTGATGAGTTTATGAATTAATAACCAGTAGGCAAGCCAATGAAATGAGAAAAATACTTCAGTCAGGAAAACCATGGGTTGCTTCCAATTTTCCCATAGAAAAGGTTATGAGACCTGGCAGAGTCTTTTATGGCCTCTGTTTCCTTATCCACAAAATGAAAGCATTAGACTAGAAATTTACCAAGTCTTTTCAGGCTCAAATATTTCATCACCACTCTGCATAAAGAAAATTGCTGTTTTTCTTCCTCCTTTTGAGCTACTTTTTAAAGTGATGCATGTGTATGATGCTTGTAAAAGGATCCCGGGGCCCTTCCCCTAGATCCTTCCCCTTTGGGGTGCTTACCATCGGGGAATCCATCCCAGATTTCTAGCCGGTCATAGCGACAAAACACCCCCCCCGGAGGATTCGAGTCAGGCTCCAGGTCAAAGCTTTCAAATTCCAGGATAATCTCTGACATCTTTGGTGCAAAGATAATATAGGTGCATTCTAGGCTGTTGGGATATTTTTCAGGGAATCCAGGGGACTTTATTACCCCACTAGGCATTGTGTAGTTCTGGGAACATTCGGGACCTACGAGTGAAAGAAAAAAAGAAGCAGAGTGAAAATTCCACTTAAATAACCCGGGCAAAGACAGTTTATCTTTCCAATAAAAGCCCACCATTATAATCATTGTCCTAATCACTCATTACTCAGCCTTTTCACAGTGGTGATATATACAGAAAGTCGAGTTCAGATTTATTGCATTCACCTTAGTTTTCCATCTGTGTGGAGCAATTTACAAACTTCTGCTGTTGCAGAGGGGAGAAAAAATGACAAATACAAAATCATGTGGGAACAATGAATGAGTAAGCTACAGAAATCTCGACAGAGCCCTCGAGAAATAATTATAGCCCCTTCAATCTTAAATCTTTAAATCTTGAGGCTGACAGCTCTTTACTGGTGAAACAGAACATTTACAAAGGCGAGGGAGAGAATCCAGTGGAGGGAATTTGGGTTTCAGATTCCTCCACCAGTGACTCAGTAATTCTGCCAGATGTGACCTTTGCCTCCTTGACAAACTAAATGTGAAAGGTAATTCGTACATGTACGCAGGGTGAGTGACTCATTCGGAATGGTGTTGACACAGGTGTGCCAGTAAAGTGTGGCTGTTAGTGGGGGCATGATAAACTGGGATGCAGGTCCTGTGGCTCCAAGTCACCTGATATCAATGTTGACATCCTAACCTTCCGCAACATACAGTGTGTGTGTGTGTGTGTGTGTGTGTGTGTAATGTTATTTATTTATAATGTGTCATTTAAATGACAGTTCAGTGTTATCAAGACTATAAATTATGGCAATTCGTAATTTAGGTTGGTTCAAAGCATGCATACAGTTGTTGCAAGTCAACCTTATGAATACATAAAGGACCACAATGTCAGTTCATGGAATTGGCAGTGAATAGGGTGCTGTCCACCACACAATTGAAAATGGCGCATCCACACAGACTATCAGACTATCCACGCCAGCCTATCAGTTCTGCCCCTTATCGCCACCACAACCGTGGTGATTGTCCAAGAACTCTTAGGCAGTCTGGTAAACATAGATGACTTGACCTTTCTGAATCTCAGGATCCAATCTGGGGATGTTTGGTTAAACCATTCTTTTTTTTAAAAGAAAATATTTACTTATTAATTTGACTGTGTTGGGTCTTAGATGCAGCACGTGGCATTTTCATTGTGTCGTGTAGGATCTTTCATTGTGGCCCATGGACTATTGAGTTGCAATATGCAGGCTTAGCTGCTCTGCAACATGTTGAACCTTAGTTCCCCGAACACGGATCAAACCCGGGTCCCTTGCATTGCAAAGTGAATTCTTAACCACTGGACCACCAGGGAAGTCCCAGTTCAATAATTTTTTTCCAGGGCCATTGTCACACTGATGGGGACTCTGTAAGGGCATATAAGGATTCAGGTCCAAAGAGGGAAGCTTGTGGAGCTTGTTCTTAACTAAATATTCTTCCAAAGTGCCAAGTACTAAAGGCAACATGTTTGGCATCAATATACACTAACTTAACTAACAGATCTTTATTTTTAGTGGTGAGGGCTATTAAGTTCACTCTCTACCTCAGTGCATCTGGCAGCATGTTGAGAAAACAAATCAGTCTTTCTCTCCTCATGCATATATTAGCCATGGTCCTGGAGACGCAGAAGACGACTTAGTAGATGGCACAATAAACCTGGTCCATAGAGGTCTGAGTTGAATAAATACCTCCCAAATCCTTCTACCATGGGGCTCACCCTTCAACACAATGGCTTCAAATGCTTATCTATTCAATTCTGGTTAAAAAAATTATTACCAAATGGCATTTTTGCCATGTCAGCTTCAAGTAAAGAGATTGTGGAATGTGCTATATAATTTCTAACATGTTTTGAAGCTATTTGGTGGTATCTGAGATAACAGTAACTATGCCAATTTGTCATTAATTCAAAAGTCATTCATTTATATATAGTTAATTGGGAACCCTTTAGAATTTTATTTCCAAGATGTAGGAACAGAGACCCCGAAGACCTTCAACCTCCTCCCCAGGGCTTTGGCTGGCAAAGCAAACAGCAGAGTTTAATGCAGTTTCCAATATTTTCTCCTTCTTCAAAAGATTATACAGTTGTGGTTAAGATTTAATGAAAAAAAAAAAACGGAATTAAGGGCGCTCTTTCAAAATCAAATAAATTCCAATGCTTTCACCTATATCCTTGTCATGTCAGATTCCTTTGAAAGCTGGCCCAGGTTTTCTCAGGTATTTTGACAAAGGCTGGGGACATTGTGGGCTTCCCAGGGGGCACCAGTGGTAAAAAACCTGCCTGCAAATGCAGGAGATGTAAAAGGCGTGGGTTTGATCCCTGGGCTGGGAAGATCCTCTGGAGGAGGGCAAGGCAACCCACTTCAGTATTCTTGCCTGGAGAGTCCCATGAACAGAGGAGCCTGGTGGGCTACAGTCCATAAGGTTGCAAAGAGTTGGACACAACTTGGCATGCATGCATGGGGACATTCCACAGGGAAGTGGAAGCAAGCTGGATGGAGCACCAAGAGATCTAGTTCCACCGCCTTGCTAACCTACTGTGTAGCCTTGGTGACCTCGTAATCTTTCTGATCCTCAGATTCTGTGCATCACACATGAGAAGTGGGCTTTAGGGTTGGAAAATAAAGCCTTTCAAACCCAAAGCTGCTTCTGTAATTTCTTACTTTCTCCATTAGACATCAAAATGTGTTTTAATGGGTTCCTTATTCTTTATTGTACAAGCTTGCCACAGTTGAGGGAGCACTTACCCCAGTGGATGATGGCAGGAGAGGGCTGAGGGATCCCGGGGTAAACACACAACCCACAGACAGGACTGAGGGTGAGTAGCCAGGGTGCCCAGGAGGGTGTGAGCTGCTGGGTAAGGGATGCACACACAGCAGTGGCACCCAGTGACACCACGCTTTCCCCGTCATTAAGGATGAGGGCATCCAGTGTGGCCACAGGCATACCACATTTCGTTGTGAAGGACCATCAGGATGGATAAGGATAATACCTAAGATATCCCCTTTGGAATTATACTTAAATGTACAGACTCTTAATCAAGTAACATATGAAGTCACCAAGCCTGCTCTCAATAAATGCCATCCCTTCCCTGACTGAGACCCATAGGAAATGGTACAGCTTCTTCCAGCATCTGAGCCTGGATGACAGGGGAAGGACAGAGGAAAGGTGGCAGGTGAGCAGGCTGAGGTTTCCTCAAGAAATTCTTTAGCTGAATGAGGATCATTTTAGGCTGACGGCCCAAGGTTTCAGTATCTGTGAAGAGGAGGGGTGTGGGTACCCGAGGAGAGAACTAGGGTGTCCTGGGGGCTCCAGGAGGCATGGGGAGAGGTGGGCACTATCCCCTGCCACCCACTGGGCAAAAATGGTTGTCTAGAAATGTAGCCTTAGGGATGCAAAAATGGCCCTGTAACCTACTGCCAGAAATCCTCAAGGCCGACAGGTGAACGAATAATGCATTGGTTCCAATTATGATTAGTCTAATTTATGGATTTTGAAGAAATCTGAAATTGCTGCAGCCTGAAAGAAATGCTATATTTTTTCAAAGAACAGAGGTTCTATAATATTTATCATGAAATTGCTTTCAAGGAAAGAATGTCTGTGAACCTATGTGTGTGCAAATGTATTCTACTAGTTCATGACTTTCAATGGAGTATCTGTAAGAACTATAGTATGTGCAACAAGGGAGAAAGATGTTTTCTTTTTTAGGTGGTACTAATTTAGTTGGGAAATGAGACAGACATACATGATAAAACTTGAAAATATTTAGGAAAAACATACTGGTTAGTGAAATACAGTTGTGTTTGTGTATATATACATACAGTATCTATAAGTGTATATTTATTTGTGTTTTATAATAGGGGACAAGCTGGGTAAGTGTAAGAAAATGAAAAGTACATTAATTAAGAATAATAAACGTGGAGCCAGGTTTCCATGGAGGGTAAGAGGCTTAAGCCAGAAGAGAGAGAGAGTGCTGTACAATTTGGAGGGACCAGCTTCATTGTAACAGTTAGTGTGTATGGCACACAACTTCTGGGACACGCTCTGCTACGTGTTTTCATTTCAACCGATCTTCACAAAGAGCCAGTGCAAGACACAGTTATCCATTTTTCGGATGAGGAATCCAAGGCTCTGAACATTCACACAGATGGACAGTGGCCACATCAAAATTCACATGCAGATCTGCTGGGCCTCACCCAGTGCACCCACCAACCTGGGGCAGGAAGATAGGCTGTGAGTTCGTGCAAGTGAAGCCAGGAAGGTTGGGAGCAGCTGAGGTCAAGACCTCAGAGAACACTGAGGCTTCACCTGACAGGTGACAAATACCCGTCATAGGCATTCTGGGGATAGCAGTTTGATGACTGAGAGGCTATGTGTAGGGTTAGAGAGCATGGGGATAACCATTAGACAGTTCTATTTGTTCAGTGGCAGAGGATGTGGAAAGAAAGCTGTAAGACTCTCTTTTTAACTGAGGTATAGTTGATTTATAAGATTATATAAGGTTAGGTGTACAGTCTGGTGATTCGGAATTTCTGAAGCTGTGACTCTCTGAGACTTTTGAACAAAAATCCAAAAGAACCGGCAGCTATATTGGATGTAGAAGAAAATAAGGCTTCAAGTCTCAAGGATGGCATTGGGCGGTGGGGACAGAGGAGAAATCCCAGTGCATCTGAGACTAACAGAAGTTTGAGGGCTGAATTCATCTGGAAGGAAGCAGAATTCTTAATAACTTAGGGAAGATCTTGCTATTTCTCCACCCACCACATTCAGATCTTTGGGAAACACTGACAATGAAAAGCTGTTCTTACCTCCTTTTCTGATACTTTCTTTCTTTGATGCTGTCACATGCAGGTGAGCAAGCAAACACGTATGTTTGTGCGTGTGTGTACCTACGCATAGGTGGATTTACATAGGTCAAACAGCTTTCAACACAAGGAAATACATACGTAGTCATGTGAGCCCACTGAGATCCTACGTCTGCTATTATTTATACTAAAGGCTTTCTAAGCATGTGCTCAGATGAATTTCTGAAGAAAGTTCTCTCCATCGACCCATATTTATATGGGACAGTACCAGAGTTCTTTGAAATTTAAAGATGTTGTGCCAATGCTCCCAGAAACGCTTCAAGTCCTTTTTGTTATTCTTGGTGGCCACTGACCCACAAGACCCTAGGCTTTCGAATTTGGTGTGGCTAGATTTTTTTCTATTAAATAAAGCCCTTTTTCATATATTCCAGGACAATACATTTAAATCTGTCACCTCTGTCCCTGGAGGGTCTCCCACACATTAATGTCAACTTAAAAGGGAAGGCGGGACTGAATTCATAGCAGGAATCTATAGGCTGCTGTGGACAACAGTGACATCCAGATGGAGATACAATTTTTATTAACTGGCTGATATGTGAGTTTAATTCGTCAAACCTGGGAGACGATACATTCTCAGATTCTATCCTGTCCCAATATATACCATTGTGACAGAAGATGGTGGTGCTTTAGTCACTGAGCCATGTCTGACTCTTGTGACCCTGTGGACTGTAGCCCACCAGGCTCCTCTGTCCATGGGATTCTCCAGGCAAGAATACTGGAGTGGGTTGCCATTTCCTTCTCCAGGAGATCTTCCCAACCCAGGGGTTGAACCGAGGTCTCCCACATAGCAGGCAGACTCTCTATTATCTTACCACTGAGCCACGAGGGAAGCCCTGAAAGAAGATTCAGTTCAGTTCAGTTCAGTCGCTCAGTCGTGTCCAACTTTTTGCGACCCCATGAATCGCAGCACGCTAGGCCTCCTTGTCCATCACCAACTCCCGGAGTTCACTCAGACTCACGTCCATCGAGTTGGTGATGCCATCCAGCCATCTCATCTTCTGTTGTCCCCTTCTCCTCCTGCCCTCAATCCCTCCCAGCATCAGTCTTTTCCAAGGAATCAACTCTTCGCATGAGGTGGCCAAAGTACTGGAGTTTCAGCTTTAGCATCATTCCTTCCAAAGAAATCCCAGGGCTGATCTCGTTCAGATTGGACCATCTCCTTGCAGTCCAAGGGACTCTCAAGAGTCTTCTCCAACACCTCAGTTCAAAAGCATCAATTCTTCAGCACTCAGCCTTCTTCACAGTCCAACTCTCACATCCATACATGACCACAGGAAAAACCATAGCCTTGACTAGACGGACCTTAGTCAGCAAATAATGTCTCTGCTTTTGAATATACTATCTAGGTTGGTCATAACTTTTCTTCCAAGGAGTAAGCGTCTTTTAATTTCATGGCTGCAGTCACCATCTGCAGTGATTTGGGAGCCCAAAAAAATAAAGTCTGACACTGTTTCCACTGTTTCCCCATCTATTTCCCATGAAGTGATGGGACCGGATGCCATGATCTTCGTTTTCTGTATGTTGAGCTTCAAGCCAACTTTTTCACTCTCCTCTTTCACTTTCATCAAGAGGCTTTTTAGTTCCTCTTCACTTTCTGCCATAAGGGTGGTGTCATCTGCATATCTGAGGTTATTGATATTTCTCCCGGCACCCCGAGTCTGAGGTCAGGGGCGGCAGCCGAGAGGAGATACTCCAAGCCCGAAAGAAGATTAGTAAGTGATTATTTTGGAGGGGGCAAGTGGATAATTAATTCTGAAGGAGAATTATTATTATTTTGTTTCCTCCAAGAAGTTCTTGCCCTAACCATGTTTCTGTTAATGGAAAGCTTCTTCCTCCAAAAGTTTTTGAAACTCTAAGGCTAGTGGACTACTGCTTGGATTTTCCCGGGAGCGACCAATTTTGGATTTTGCAATAAAATAAAGGGAACAGGATGTACTGAGCTGGCCAAAAGTTCATTTGCATTTTTTCCATAACATCTTACAGAAAAACCTGAATGAAATTTTTGGCCAGCCGAATACATCATTTTCAGGTAAGAGGGACTCACACATTTTTAATGAAATAAATAAAACTTCAAGAGTAGATCCAACTTATTTTTAAAGAAGAAAAAAAAAGAATAAATGTCCTTAAAGAAGCTTTACAGAGTATATATTTTAAAAACATTGGTCAGTATATTAGAATGATGAAATTCTGATTTCTAAAATACATTTAAACAGTGTTTTAAACATACTTCCTTCATACAGCAGGTAACTTTCCTTTGTGCAAAGTATTTTCAGCATTTTTTGTCATGAGAATATCTGACTTTTTACCAAAAGATTAAAAACATCACTCCTGGTCTTTCTTTTCACTTTGTCTTTCACAAGATCGAGTGAGGTTCGTGACCACTCAGTCATACTTGGTCTCCTGCAGGTCACTTACCTTTCTTGAAAATTTCATAGCGTATGGAAAATCCTGCCCCATGAGTCTCATAATCAGAGACAAATTTGATAAAGAGAAATGGCCCTGAAGACACGAAAGAAGAAGGGGCGATCTTTCCACAGAACTTTCCCAATACACGTCCATTTTCGTTTTCTCCATCGATGACCTCCACGTAGTCATACCTGAGACAGAGGTGGAAGGAAACATCAGGTTAGGGAGAAAAGTCCTTTTAACTTCAATCATTTAGAAGCCAGCATTCTCCACCACGGTCTGTCAGGAGAAAAAAAATAAGTGCTATCTATCTGCATTCACTGCTGGATTTCACAGAGAGGGGGGAAAAAAAAAAGTCTAGCAAAATGAAATAATTAAAATGGACTACATCATGTCCGTGCACATCATCTGGTAACACAGAACTGTTAAGAATAATGGTGTCCATTATACTTGCAGACAATGTCAGTTAAAGTAACCAATTAACAAGAAAAAGGAAAATCTCATGAGTACAATTCTCTATTATTAAGTTGTGTTCCTTTGTCTGGGGTTGGGGGGGGTTGTCAATACATAATGCTACGCATTCTTTTCAAACTGTGAAGTTCTTTTATGAATTCAAAATGTCTCCTTGGCTGGAGCTCTCTATGAATAATACTTTGATTTCTGGGAGCAACCCTCTAAACATATGGCCACAGAATAATAAACAGATTCTTTACCATTTAACTCAATTTCACCAAACTCCAGGCTTTGCAGGAGAAAAACCTCTCTCAGTATCCACTGTGGTCAAAACAAAGATTTTCTTCCCTTAAAACTACAACTTGAACTGTAGAACATAATCTCTACAAGGAAAAAAGTTTATTTAAAATTCAGAAGTAAGTGTTTACTACCAGCCTGAATCTTTAAAAGAATGCTGTCATTTGAAAAGAAAATATGACAGACTTGGAATCATCAAAGTGATATGATTTTTAAAAATTCAGGCTTAATGATAATACACTGAGATAACTGATAAAGGGAATAGTAATAAAATACTAGCCTAAAGAATGCACTGAGATAATGCATATGCTTGGATGAACTTTTTTCATCTCTAAAATATGGAAATCCATCTCCAGTAAAGTAACATCTCCTAGGAAAACAGGAATATTTTTGTTTGTTTGGCATTATCTATTTCTTAGTGTCTTGCTCCTCCTTTTCTTTTTATTATTTATTTGCCAAGTCACCTAGGAGTCAGATAACCAGATAATCTCATTTGGATTCCATATTTCTTCTAGAACTGACATGAAGACATTACAATCCATTCATTTCAAACCTGTATTTCTCTGCTGAACTTGATTCAAAAGTTCTGGGATATATTCATTTCAGGGATGGCTAAAATATGGCAGTAACATAAACTGCATCTGGCAATTTAAAACAGATCAAAGTGCGGGAAATCTTTATGACGACCAATGTCATCCTTAGCAATCCTTTTCAAACTGTCCAGGACACATGACTTATGTTTATGTAAAGTCTCATGAAACAACTGCAAAGATGCTATCACAGTCCAAGTGGATAGCTTAAAGCTCTCTCAATTAAAAATGACATTACCTCATCAGTTAAGACTGTGTGCCAGCCTTGTGTATATCAAGAAGAAAATAAAGGTGACAGTGATGGAATGAAGTATTAACATATGTGAATTATTGTATTAACTGCATTTCCCCTGCTGCATCTGCTGATTGCAAGAGCAATCACTGGCCAGTAAGCATCACTGTCCTTTGAAAAACTATGGAGCCACACAGAGGAACTGTTTGTTTCTCTATACACTGGGAGATGTTTTGCATGCTCAGACAAAAGAGGAGAACTGGAGGATGAGGAGGAGGAAGAGGATGAAGACGGTGTTCTGTTCAAAATCCTCAGTGGCTTTTTATAGTCAACCGAGGGCCACTAGAAAGAACCCCGCCTCTGTACTCCCGAAAGCCTCACAAGCTGGCATTTATGCAGTAATTCCTTTTATCTCTGCAGCTTCATTGACTAGGCAGGTCTGTGCAGTTTACCCCACACTCGCTTATAATTTAACTGTGATTTGAGAGGCTGGCTGTGTTTGGCCTGGCGACCGTGCGTCCAGCGCTGCTCTACAGGCTTTTTACTTGCATCCTGACATGGTCTGAATACTAAGTGGCCACATCCTAGTGCATTTTGCCTTCCAGACACAAATCAGAGAGGTGGGTCAGCCATTCTGAGGACTAAAGGGCATTTCTGCAAAGAGACCTCTCTCCCAGGTATGAGAGAACTCAGCTATTAGACTGCTGGGGATGTATAACAGGAGGAAGCTAGTCTTTTAATCCACATTATCTGCTAGTGGTAAATTCTAAGCTCTCCTCTTGGCAACAGTAAAAGCTATTTTTAAAAGGGGCAGAGGGACTAGACGTTCTACCCAGCAAGCGATAAGTCACTGCATCTTAAGTGCCAATTTTAGGCAATGGGATTTTTCAGGGACACAATAGTTACATTTATATGCCAGGATGCTGCTATCATTTTAGCACTTTCCTTCCCGGTACCATCCGACAGGCGCCCCCAAATGTATCACAGAGAGCGGTTCATGTAAATATTCAGGAGGGTGTGCGCGTACAAATTGCAAAGGGTGATACTGCCAAGGAAGTTAAAAAAGCAGCCAGCCTCTCCCTCTGAAGTTGAGACCAGTTCCACTCCATAAGTTTCTCGCTGGCAAATGTGATGCCAGGAATGCAGCTGGTGTGTCAGCATCCCTCCCCAGAGACTTAATGTGTCACCACAGTAACGCACCCAGCCTGCATTGGCCTGAGGCCCAGGATCCCGAGTTTGCAAATTTCGATCCCCCAGCCGGCTGCACTGCTCTGTTACTGCTGCTGGCGTGGCAAGCACTGTGTTCCTTGCGATGCTAGCATCCTCGGTCCTGATACCAGAGACCTGCACAGGTGAGCCTGGAGGCACCTGTCTGACTTGCATTCTGGATCCACAAGCTTGGGCTTGGGAGGAGAGCTGGGGATGGTGTCTTGGGACTCATTCAGAGAAGCTAGTGGAGGGTTCATGGACTTTCCCAGCGGCACTAGTGGTAAAGAACCTGCCTGCCAATGCAGGAGACATAAGAGACTCAGGTTCGATCCCTGGGTTGGGAAGATGTCTTGGAGGAGGCCATGGCAACCCACTCCAGTATTCTTGTCTGGAGAATCCCCATGGACAGAGGCGCCTGGCTGGCTACAGCCCAGAGGGTCACAAAGAGTTGGACACGACTGAAGTGACGTAGCACATGGATGAGGGGTCACAAAGTTAGCTCATCTGTTTCTTTGGAGTCCTGCTCCAGAAAAAGAATGTTCCAGGTGACAAGGAGGCTGCATCTGGGTCCACAGTGTACCACCCACCTGTGTAGGAAAGCCCTTCCTCAGACATCACCGCCCCACGTTACATCATAGGAATGCCAGCATCTTATGGATTTGGCCATCTCTTAAAAAAAAATTTGGGCTGTGCTGCATGGTTTGTGGGATCTTAGTTCTCTGACCATGGATCGAACCCAGACCCCCTGCACTGGCCTCGAAGAGTCCTAACCACTGGATTGTCAGGGAATTCCCCCATCTCTCTTCTTAAACCGTCTACCTTAAAGTTTTCACTTCCAGCACGAATAATGGTAAAGCAGCCAACCTTTACTGAGAACAAAGCGAAGCTCTCTCTGCTTAACCTTCTTACAATTAAAGACATTTCCCCAAGGTTTCCTTTTTCAGCTGTGAAGGCTTGGCCAGGGCAGTGGTGGGATGGGGGCTCTTCTCATGAGTGTTCCTGGCTTTAAGCCCAGGCTTCTTAAGTCCCAGGCATCTTGTTGACATATCTCTAACCCTCACCCTACCTGGGTATATGTGGGTGGTAAACACATTTTGAATCCTAATAGTAATCACGAGTTAGGTTTCCCATAAGAGTGATAAAAGAATAAAGATTTCCTTCTAAGAACTCTTGAAAGGATTACTCAGAGATTATTATTATTATTTTCTTCTGGAAAGTTTAAATTATGGTTTTAGGAAAATGGCCAAGGAAGGGGAAAAGTGATGGGAAAATGAGAAATGTCTTCAGTCACTAAAGAGTGGTTTGGGAGGCTTTCTAGGTATGCAGTGCTGAATAGACAAATAGCACACTTTACTTAAGTCGGGTTTTCTCCTCTGAGTGCAAATGACCCTTGACTCTATGGTGGGGCCCGTTAGTGGTTAAAAAAAAAACAATTAATCCTCTGTAGGGTGTTGTCTGTATGGGGAGCTACTGTACCAACCCCCCTCACAGCTTCTGGACATTCTCGAGTTGCTGAGAAGGGGGATTTTAGGCAATGGTGTCTTTTTAATCTCCTTCCAAAAGGATCTTCTCCCGCGTGCATACCTACGTTAATAATGGAGAAATCCGATACCTGACATCATAAACCAGAGTGAGAAATGATGTTGGCTAACATAATTTTCACCTGCAAAAATGTGTTTCTTTGGATCTTTGGTCTATTTTACACGAGGCATTAATAGCCATCCCAACTGAGCAAGCTGTAAACGATTACTGTGCTGCTGCCCAAGAATTACCTTCCCTATTCCCCAGAAGAGAACAGATTTTTTTCGGAGAGTATTAGAAAGAGGACGGGGATATAAAAATATACAGTGATGGAGCTAGGAGGGGCCAATTAGTTTTCGTCTGTGTTTCTGAGCGATTTTACATGATCCACCTCCTAACTGTTATGGCTTCCTTGCAATGTTCTAATCAAGGGAAATATAAGAAAAGCCTTATAAGGCTCACAGTCTCTTCTGTTGTAAAGGATTCTTAGAAATCTATTCAAAAGAAATAAACTGGAATAATGTCAAATATGTATGCAAAAGTATTGCCTGAAGCTTTATAATAATGGGGAAAATGGAAATAAGGCAGATAGAAAGGAAGTAAGAAGGAACTTACATACATTCATATAGAGGAATACTATGCAGCTATTAAAAAGAATGTTCAACAAAAGTTTCTTATAACAAAGGAAAAATGCTTATGATAAATAAGTGGAAAATCAGAACATAAAACACTATACACAAGATATCCTCTATTTTTATTTGCATGAATTAGAAGAACAGGAAGGAAGTACTCAAGGTGTTAACAAGTGTTTATGTCTGGGTGGTGAGATTACTTCTCTATTATTATTATTATTTCTGTATCTTTCAAAATTTTTATAATGAACAAGTGTTCCTTTGTCACCAGATAAAGTTATTTTGAAAAGCATTAATATCTATGCATAAAGTCTCAAATCAACACCCTGTGATGCAGCTAACAACTCTGTTTATTGGTCAGAAAACAGTATCTTCAATGATGCTTTATTTGGAAATAAATCAAAGGCTTTTGTTTTTAAAACAACAGGATCAATGAAATTCCCTGTATTTTGGTGGGGGCAGCGGTGGTGGGGGGGGCAGTGCTAGAAAGTTACAATGAGCCAGACTGGATTTCACACTTTCTGAAATGCTGGAAGTAATGCTTTCGCACTGCCGTGTGTTTGTGTGGATCTGCATGACCTTCTAGACTGTTAACGTTGTCCACATTTTTTTTCAGGTGGACGTGGCTGCCTGTGAGACTTTGGAGTAGCAGGTTAGGATTTGAGTGGCATTTCTGCTGCCCCACCATTAAGTTCCTTCACTGATCTTATCACCCAAACGCAGGTTCCAGCTAGGAGGAGACTAAGGGTCTACTGTCTGCTGAACTTTGAGGTAAGCACAAGTGCCAGGGTGCAGGTGTGACCGCTGGCTGGCCTGGTCTATGCCACAGAGCCATGAAGAGCCAGGAGCTAAAAGACCAGGCACCTTTGCTCGGTGGCTGCTGCATGTACTTCGGCCAAACCATCTCTCTCTAGTAACCTACTCCACTGATGATAAATGGGACATCAAACAGCTCACTCCTCTTGAATCAAAAAATTGCTACAAACACTGTCTTTTGTTCAATGTCACTGTCCTCCTCAAAGGCCCACACAGTGTGACTCTCATTACTTGTCCGTGGGTCTCCAGATCCTTCTCCTCCAGGAAGTTCCAATGCCACAAAGCCCACCTGACGCCTTTCCTGTACGGCTCCTTTCATTAAAGCTCAATAAGAATTTCCATAAGCATCACAGTCAGAGAGCCCTTTCTCAAATAATCAGAGTACAGTGAAACTCACAAAGCTTGACCTCACATGTTAACATTTTCATTTTTAAGCTTTTGTAATGCCTCAGGGCCGTAATAATGAATATCAGTGATTTTATTGCATCCATAGAAAATAGATGATTAATAGGTTAGGTAATGGTATAATAATGTATAAAAGTGAACAGTCCCAGGAAATGAGGTTATTACAAAAGTGAAGAAGGAAAATCTTTAAGGAAAAACTTTTACTGGAGTAAAAAGAAATATTAAATGGTTTTCACTGCAGTAATACAAAGCGCTAATCAAAGGGAGTTAGATGGAGAAGACTCTTGAGAGTCCCTTGGACTGCAAGGAGATCCAACCAGTCCATCCTAAAGGAGATCAGTCCTGAGTGTTCATTGGAAGGACTGATGTTGAAGCTGAGACTCCAATACTTGGGCCACCTGATGCGAAGAGCTGACTCACTGGAAAAGACCCTGATGTTGGGAAAGATTGAGGGCAGGAGGAAAAGGGGACGACAGAGGATGAGATGGTTGGGTGGCATCATCGACTCAATGGACATGAGTTTGGGTGGACTCCAAGAGCTGGTGATGGACAGGGAGGCCTGGCGTGCTGCAGTTCATGGGGTCCCAAAGAGTCGGACACAACTGAGTGACTGAACTGAACTGAATCAAAGGGAGTGGGTCATGGCTTGTTAAGACCAACTAGAAAAAGAGAGAAATTGTGATAATAAACATTCCGCAGATAGCAGACTCTTTCCTGCTGCTGTGTAATGAGTCACTCCAGACATAGGGGCTTAAAACAGCACACATTTATTAGCTCAGGTCAAAGCCTTCCCAGGTGGTTTGGTGCTAGTGGTAAAGAACCTGCCTGTCAATGCAGGAGATGCCGGAGACAAGGGTTCCATCCCTGGGTTGGGAAGGTCCCCGAGAGGAGGGCACGGGAACTCACTCCACTATTCTTGCCTGGAGAATCCCATGGACAGAGGAGCCTGGCAGGCTATGGTCCATGAGGTCACAAAGAGTCAGAGATGACTGAAGCTACTTAGCATGCAGGCACATACTGGCCTGGCTAGGGTTTCGACTCAGCGCATCATAAGACAGAAGTCAAGAGTCCACAGGGCTATCTTCTCATCTGACTTCTGTGTCTTCATTACAGTTCATATTGCTGTGGCAGTTTCCTGCAGTTAGGGAACTACAGTCCCCATCTCCTTGCTCGCTGCCAGCTGGGGGCTACTCTCAGATCCCAGGGGCCACCCGCCTTCCTTGCCACACCACTCTCTCCAGCTTCAAAGCCAGCAACTGAGACGTTCCCTCACACTGGATTCTTCCTATGCTTCAAAACCCCTCAAGAAAAGATGGGTCCTTAGTGAGCATTCACCTGATTAGGCCAGGCTCACCCAGGACAACCTCCCTTTCTCAAGGTCATCTGATTTGGCAACATAATTAAATCTGCAGAATCCCTGTACAGCAGCACCTAGATTAACAGATGATTGAGTAACTAGAAGAAGCTGTGTGTAACCAGGCTTGAGAATTCTGCCTACTACCCAGACCCAGCTCTGGATGGACACATGAAGCTTGGAAGCTGCAGCACAAATTCAAGCAGTGGGGATGGTCCATGTACACCCCCTAAAAGGGCAAAGGCTAGTAAGATCCAGGGTAAGACAAAGGGCAGGGGTGGGGAACTGCAGCAAGGCTGGAAGCTAAAGTCTCAAAGGGGACAATAGGGCAGAGGTTCCACCTCCTGGTTCTCAGGCCACACTGGCTGTTGGTTTGGGAGCCCTGAGCCCACGGTCCTCAATCGCAGAAAGGAAAGCAGGTTTCTGGACTGAGCCATGTGCTTCTGATTAAAGCAAAAACAGACACTGCAAAATTGTCCAACACATATGTCTAGAGACAGAAGAGTGATAATAGCTTAATCCAAAAATAAATATATAAAAGAACTCAAGAAATGGTGTAAAAGAATGGTCAAAATATATATAATTTTAACAGAAATGTTTGGAGTTTGAATTTCTCATTGCTGTGGGATCTCACTTTATAATTAAGATTTATTGGCATAGAAGATTAAAAAAATGCTTCACATGGGAAAATATCTCTATGGTTAAACTTGGATTATGAAATCCAAAGATGCATTTCAAATGGAAGATCAAGGACGCCTCCCTTAAAACAACTCCGAGGTAATGGAGTCGTCCAGTGTCAAACTTGCAAAGTTCAGTATTTATAGAAAAATTCACATGCCTTTAATTACAATAAATTCGGTTCCCAAGTAAAATGGTGCCATCTGGAAGATATTAACATCATTTACAACTTGTTCGCCTCCCTATTTCATAGAAAATTTTTACTTCTTGCCAACTTTCCACTGTTCTCAGGGTTAAAAAAAAAAGGGAATTAACTTTCATGGATTGTCTCAAGATGGGTTTATATAGCTAGTCAAGTCATCAAAAAGTGACAAAAGGGGGCGTCTTGGACACATTTACTTCCTTCTTATTTACTTTAAATCCTAAAGTTTGGGGTTTTGTTTGTTTGTTTTAAATAAAGCCTGTTCTCTTCTCTCTGCTCCTCTTCTCTCAGCCTTCTCATGGGGATAAAGTGGGGAGAGAACTGGGGTGTTAAAAAGCGGGGTTCAGGGACTTCTCTGGTGGTCCAGCGGTGAAGAATCCACCTGCCAATGCAGGGGACACAGGTTCGATCCCTGGTTCAGGAAGATTCTACATTGCTGCCGGGCGGCTAAGCCCATGTGCCACAACTGCTGAGCCTTGCACTCCAACAAGAGAAGCCGCTGCAATGGGGAGCCCGCGCACTGCAGCTACAGAGTAGACTCTGACCACCGAAGCTAGAGAAAGCCCATGCGCGGCAACGAAGACCCAGCACAGCAAACAATAAATAAATATTTTAAAAGGAAATGCAAACAACAACAACAACAACAAAAAACTGGGTTCTGGTGTGGGCTCTGAGCTTCAGGACTCACTCATGCACCTTTAATCTATTAAGACGTACCCCATCTTTGACCTCCCACAAAGTCTCAAAGGGAACCATGGGGCAGGAGGTGCTACCTGCCTGACCATCCATCAGATTAGCCAAACTGGGGTGACTGTGACCCAAGTTCTCACACTCTTGTCACTGACTAGCTGAGTGTCACTTACTGACATCTATAAGCCTCAGTTCCTCACCTGCAAAAATGGACAAAATAATTAACCTGCAACGATGAGAGGGAGGACTCAGTGAAATAATGCATGCTGATGTCCCCTTCCAAATGAGGCTGGAATGCAGGGGGAGCAAAGAGAAAAATGCACAGAAAACCAAGTGGAGCACAGCTTTGTTTTCCAAATCATATATAGTACGCAGTTCAAGACGGGCTGTAGTCTAGGTAGGGCAGAAGCTTGGCTACTGCTATTAATATCTCCCTGGGGGAATCTATCAGTCAGAAGATGACTAGCTCTCAGAAGATGACATAACTCTGAAATATACTATTTGGAATGACAATAGGCCTTGCCCCTACTGTTGTTGTCATTATTTAGTCTCTAAGTTGTGTCCAATTCTTTGAGACCCCGTGGACTGCAGCATGCCAGGCTCCTCTGTTGTTTGCTGTCTCCTGGCATTTGCTCAAATTCGTGTCCACTGAGTCAGTGATGCCACCTAACTCCCACATTCTCTGCCATCCCAATTAAAGCCATAGTCAATAATGGAGTTAAAGAAGCTAATTTATATATATTACAATACTTTTTTTTTTTTAAAGAAATCACTAAATCCATTAAGTGTTTCCATTGATGTACCCAACTGATTTAATGATCTGCAATTGGATTAGTGCGGTCGGCCTGCTGTGCTGAATTTGCTCAAAAAGCCCCCTTAATTGGTATGGTGAAGACACACCAGGGGGCAACTTCCAGTTCTAGAAAAGCAGCAACTCTGCCTTAAGGTTTAGCAAGGTCATAATCGGCAAGTTTCCTTTTTAATTCTTTGGAAGAAGAAATAAAGCCATAATTCTGTTCTAGACAATAGGACCTAATGTGTTAATTTTAAGAGTTAAAAAAAAATCCTCCTGATTCATTTGTAATTATTCAGTGGGGATCCAGGTAGTTTGCTAATCAGAGCTGCAGGAACTAAAGTTGGCAAATATTCATTTTTTTAAAGGCTTTTTTTTCTCTTTCTTTGCAGTAATCACAGTAGAACATTTTCAGCATCAGGTAGGTGAGATTATTCTGGAGTGGGGAAGACCCCGACTCTATAACAATTGCCCATTTTTTTCTAAAAAAAAAGTGGAAACCAAAAGATGCTGAATAAAAAATGGTTTCAGTGAAAGATAGGTGTTTCTTCCTTTTAGATATACTGGTGGTAAAAGAAAGGTTGAGCTGAGTTTTAGAATGGGCAGTTGGCACTGACCCAAGTAAAAATGGTGCTATTCTATTCAGTAGACCCTTAAGGTTTACTTAAGAGTACAAACTCTTGACCTAACCACAGCCAAGAAACATGAAACTTTTAGATACGGGCCCAATGCATTTATTTTGCGAGGATGAAATGCACAGCAGAAAAATTGATCATGTCGAGACAGAGTTTCCTTAACCCCTCATGTTAATTGAAAGCAACATTCTGTTTGCTGTAAGTCATTCTTAGCATCCGAAGTTTTTGTGTTTAGGGTGTTGGCTCTTTTTCAAATTTTTCATTATTAAAAATTCTATCAAGTCAAAAATCAGACGTTTTAACTGCAGATGACTGGGTTACTAGTATTCACACTAACAAACGTAGGATATATTCTGTAACCACGAGTCAATTTGTGATACAGGGAATAATTTTTATAAGAGAAGTCTATTGTGGACATAAAATACTTCAAATGTCACTGAGGGTTTCTGTCTGTGTTAAAACATACAAACTGGCTACAGACCAAAATATGAAGAGAATCATTGGTTATTGGCCTAAACATTAGTTTACACAATTTTTTTCTTATCACTGATTTGCTTTACAGACTGAATAATTAATTGGTGTAAAGCAAGCTTTTAACTATCTCTGAGTTATGAACAAGTTCACAGAGACAGGAGAGGATTTTAATGACCTAGGTGGGCTGATGATTTATACGGACCTTGAGGAGTATTTGTGTGTTTAGAAGAAAGGCAAGCAGTGGCCATAAACTTTACGGGTAGCCGAAGAGCAGAAGCACCGTCTTGCTAAGTTTAACCATATGACCACATAAAGGGTCAGCTCACAGAAATGGCTCTGTGGTTGGAGCGTGGATTTAACCCAAGCAGGAGATCATATGGCCCTCATCCTACCATCTCAACTACTCCCCAGCCCCCAGATATCTTTATGGGAAGCTTAACAGAAAGGAAAAGAGAATATGGTCAAGCTAGGTAAAATAAAACATTGCATAAAGGGAGCATTTCCAAACACAAGCTCCTCTTAAGCACAGCACAAGCTAGAGACTGGTATAAAATGTTCCCCTTGATAATACTAAAGACTCAGCTGTAAAAACAAGACAGGTAAGCAAAGAAGAAAGAAGCCTATCCTCCACCTTTCTTTCTCTAATTGTTTCAAAAGAAAAGATTTTTTTTTTTTTACTGAAAACCAGAATACGTAAAATGATTTAAATTTTTATTCCGTTAACAGCCTAATTTCTTTGAATGCTCTTAATGTAAAGGGCTAAAATTCACAGCTCTATCTATGAATAAAAGTTTATTAAGAGAATTGACAGCATATAGTTACAGGGAGAAATAGGAATAAGGCAGTTTTCCAGCATTTTAGTTCTTGATTTTGGGGCAAATAAGTGTTCACTTACAAATATACAATAAAACAGATCCTTTGAGAATCTTTTTAGGGAAAACATTCAAAACATGGCAGTTCTTGAAGCTGTTATATTACTTTAAAAATACCCCATATTTCAGGGACTTCCTTAGAAGTCCAGTAGTTAAGAATCCCTACTTCCATTGCAGGGGCAGAGGTTCAATCCCTGGTTGGGTAGCTAATAGCCCGTATTACACAAATTGAACCAAAATAAATAAATAAATAAAGACTGGACCAAAAAAAATCCACAATGAACAGGAAAATCAAAGTTTAAAAATACCTCATATTTCAGATATTTCATTAATTCTGATTGCTTTTTCCTCTTATAATAGCAAATTACCTAGATCATATCATTAGCGTTCTCATCATTTTGCAATCTGTTGTTTGTTGTTTTTTTTTTTTTTTTAATGTAGAAAGCAGGAATCATAGCAAACTGGTCCCAAATGTGTCCCTCAGAGCACCAGTCTTATGAAATGCTTCATGAAAAACAAATGTTTCCCCCCCAAATCATTTGGGAATGCTGCACGTCACAATGTTCCTTTTGTGAATATCCATAATTTGTGTCAGTATAAATGCTCTGAGAAGTCCCATGAGCATGAAATGTTGATTTAACTTGGTTTAACCCACCATATACCAATCTCATTGATCATAAGACCCTTTTATTATATAATACAGGTGGAACTAGTGTTGAAAAGAAAGTATTTTCTACATCTTATTTTGAAAAGTCACTTACCTTGCACTAGCCACAGGTCAGATATTTAAAAAAAAAAAAAGAATCCAGGAAGAGAATCAACTTTGTAAATGATGATATAAATTTGAGAAGATGGAGATAAATTTGGCAGCTTAATTTCTTTTCATATTCTGCCTTACATGTTAGAAGTTTAATCTGAATCAGTGATTTGAGAAACTGTTTTAGCAACAGTTTTAGAATAAAGAAATACGGTGCTCCATGTAAGACCGAGTCTATACTTGGTAAAAAGGGGCTGAATCACAGGGCATGGCTGACTGCAGTGTCTGTCTCTGAACACAGGAATCAGGAACACACTGGTTTTACTACCTAGCTGATGTTAAGGTGAATACCATGAATCAGACTGGCTTCCTTGATGGCTCAGACGGTAAAGAATCTGCCTGCAATGTAGGAGACCTGGGTTTGATCCCTGGGTGGGGAAGATCCCCTGGAGAAAGGAATGGCCACCCACTCCAGTATCCTTGCTTGGAGAATTCCACCGACAGAGCAGCCCAGTGGGCTACAGTCCATGGGGTTGCAAAGAGCCGGACACAGCTGAGCAGCTAACACACATATGAATGGAACTACCAGAAGTTTACCATGGAAAGAGATCTAAGGGATAAGGAACCAATATCATATTTTATAGATGAGAAAATTGAAGCCCAAAACACTAAAGGAACTGAATATCTCAAATCTATTTAGTAGAGGAGCCAGAACTTTCTACTGTGTTATGGTGAAAGACAAATCCTTGCATCTCACTTTTTAAGAGATGATGAGAAAGATTACTGTGATCATCAAGGTCTACTTTTTTTTTCTTTTTTTTTTTTTAATTTATTTTTTATTTTACTTTACAATTCTGTATTGGTTTTGCCATACATTGACATGAATCCACCACGGTCTACTTTTAATTTGAGAGTTCCACGAAGGGATTGCTCAGCTTTGTTCAAAAAACAACAGGAAGAGGAAACACACAGAGTCCAGGCAGGGAGCTCAGCCCATCTTTAGTGCCTGGCGAGGCTCCCCAGTCTTCCTGACTTTGCCTCAGATCCGTTCCCTCAATAAATGTTTCTTCAGTACTTAATGTGATTTCCACTCATTGATCCTCAAGACCACATTTAGTTCCTCTTTCACATGACAGCCTTGCAGCTCTCTGAGCATAACCATCATACTCCTTGACTCTAACTCTGTTGGTATTGTAAGAAGAGAAAAATTTAAAGAATTCATTTATTAGACTGACACACCAAAAAACCAAGCAAAACACAGAAATCACTTGTCTAATTGCTAGAAGGCTGCCGAGATATTATTTTAGCAAACCAGGGATGCTGAGTAGTTTGAAAGCGTGTATCCATTTGAAAGGGTCTATAACTGAATTTGGGGGGCCTGGGGTGGTGTCTGTGTCATGAAGGGCAGGATGGGGGAAGGGCTAGATGTCTATTGTCCTCTCTTTCCAGAACCTTCTCTGCCTTCCCACTCCCTCTACTCCACACGCTCCAGCCTCTGCCCTTCTTCTTGGTTTTGAACTAGGCTACCAAGAGTTAGGGGGTCTTGTCCTATAAATAAAAAACCAGGCCTGGGGAGCAAAATCCAGGAAGATGTAGAGGACAAGGAAGTGTGGGCCCAGGAATCCGCTGTGGATGGAATCAGAGGTCAAAGGGATGCCTGGATGTCAATTTAACACAAGCATTTCCCACATCGACTTTGAGGGTTGGCTTTCTGATGCTAAAGAAAACATTTAATTTATTCTGCTGAGTTTTCTTTTACAATCTAAGTATGCCAGCCCCAAACTCCAAATTCTGGACAGAGAACATTCCTATTTTTGTAACTGCTAACTTTCTATGCTGAATTTTCTCTTATTGCCTCCCTCTTCAAAATAGTATGTAATTTCATGCCAACCTTTAGTCCCTTTAACATCTTTGTGTGTGTATGATATAGTCAGACTATTACTGCATTGTAAAAATGTCGCTAATCCAGGACATTTCCCTTCATGACTCAGATTATTCTCCTTCCCAGACAGAAACAAAATACCCATTTTCACTAACTAAGCACACACACAGCCTGCATAATATTTTAAACCTTAAAGTAGGCTTTTGTAAATTTGGAAGTCAAATGTCCTTTCTATCACTGACTTACTACTGAATTTCTCCCTAATTATTCACTGACGAATGCACACTCAGAAACACAGGTTAATAACAGTTCAAATGCTACTAAAGCAGAAGTAATGTTGGGCTTGGCAGTCTTGAAACATAATAACTTCAACTTGAAGTTTCTGTAATTTTTCTTCTTTAAAATCCAGTATCTTCAGACATTCTTTCCCCTTAATGGGTGACAGACATGTCAAACACAGGCTGGGTAAACGTCTGATAAGTAAGAATATTGATCTCTTCAATGGAAATTTTCCATACAAATAGTAGGAGACCATTAGCAAAAGCTTTTATTTTTACTTCCATTAGGTTTTAAAATTAAGAAGAAAAGTATTCTTAACATGCATGAAATTATATATTTACATATATTATACATATATATAATTTTGGTGGAAAAAGTAGTAATAGCATACATTTATATATGAGCTTATAATAGCTTATAATTATATATACAAAAGTTTTGGTGAAAAAAAGTAGTAATAGCTTATAATTATGTATATAAAATTTTGGGTGAAAAAAGTAGTAATAGCTTATATATGTGAAGCACTCTTTTCTGAAAGGCTGAGAAGGCTTTTAAAATGCTTGTCCTTCAAGCAAAAGCTGAGAGAATTTAGCACCACCAAACCAGCTCTCCAACAAATGCTAAAGGATATTCTCCAGACAGTAAACACAAAAAGGGTGTATAAACCCGAACCCAAAACAATAAAGTAAATGGCAACAGGATCATACTTATCAATAATTACCTTAAACGTAAATGGGTTGAATGCCCCAACCAAAAGGCAAAGACTGGCTGAATGGATACAAAAACAAGACACCTATATATGCTGCTACAAGAAATCCACCTCAAAACAAGGGACACATACAGACTGAAAGTGAAGGGCTGGAAAAAGATATTCCACGCAAATAGAGACCAAAAGAAAGCAGGAGTGGCAATACTCATATCCGATTAAATAGACTTTAAAACAAAAGCTGTGAAAAGAGACAAAGAAGGCCACTACATTATGATCAAAGGATCAATCCAAGAAGAAGATATAACAATTATAAATATATATGCACCCAACATAGGAGCACCGCAATATGTAAGACAAATGCTAACAAGTATGAAAGGGGAAATTAACAATGACACAATAATAGTGGGAGACTTTAATACCCCACTCACACCTATGGACAGATCAACTAAACAGAAAATTAACAAAGAAACGCAAACTTTCAATGATACAATAGACCAGTTAGACCTAATTGATATCTATAGGACATTTCACCCCAAAACAATGAATTTCACCTTTTTCTCAAGTGCTCACGGAACCTTCTCCAGGATAGATCACATCCTGGGCCATAAATCTAACCTTGATAAATTCAGAAAAATCGAAATCATTCCAAGCATCTTTTCTGACCATAATGCATTAAGATTAGATCTCAATTACAGGAGACAAACTAGTAAAAACTCCAACATATGGAGGCTGAACAACACGCTTCTGAATAACCAACAAATCACAGAAGAAATCAAAAAAGAAATCAAAATATGCATAGAAACAAATGAAAATGAAAACACAACAACCCAAAACCTGTGGGACACTATAAAAGCAGTGCTAAGGGGAAAGTTCATAGCAATACAGGCATACCTCAAGAAACAAGAAAAAAAATCAAATAAATCACCTAACTCTACACCTAAAGCAACTAGAAAAGGAAGAAGTGGAGAACCTCAGAGTTAGTAGGAAAGAAATCTTAAAAATTAGGGCAGAAATAAATGCAAAAGAAACAAAAGAGCCCATAGCAAAAATCAACAAAGCCAAAAGCTGGTTCTTTGAAAGGATAAATAAAATTGACAAACCATTAGCCAGACTCATCAAGAAACAAAGGGAGAAAAATCAAATCAATAAAATTAGAAATGAAAATGGAGAGATCACAACAGACAACACAGAAACACAAAGGATCATAAGAGACTACTATCAGCAATTATATGCCAATAAAATGGACAACGTGGAAGAAATGGAAAAATTCTTAGAAAAGTCCAACTTTCCAAAACTGAGCCAGGAAGAAATAGAAAATCTTAACAGACCCATCACAAGCACGGAAATTGAAACTGTAATCAGAAATCTTCCAGCAAACAAAAGCCCAGGTCCAGATGGCTTCACAGCTGAATTCTACCAAAAATTCTGAGGAGAGCTAACACCTATCCTATTCAAACTCTTCCAGAAAATTGCAGAGGAAGGTAAACTTCCAAACTCATTCTACGAGGCCACCATCACCCTAATACCAAAACCTGACAAAGATGCTACAAAAAAAGAAAACTACAGGCCAATATCACTGATGAACATAGATGCAAAAATCCTCAACAAAATTCTAGCAATCAGAATCCAACAACACATTAAAAAGATCATACACCATGACCAAGTGGGCTTTATCCCAGGGATGCAAGGATTCTTCAATATCTGCAAATCAATCAATGTAATTCACCACATTAACAAATTGAAAAATAAAAGCCATACGATTATCTCAATAGATGCAGAGAAAGCCTTTGACAAAATTCAACATCCATTTATGATAAAAACTCTCCAGAAAGCAGGAATAGAAGGAACATATCTCAAAGTAATAAAAGCTATATATGACAAACCCACAGCAAACATTATCCTCAATGGTGAAAAATTGAAAGCATTTCCCCTGAAGTCAGGAACAAGACAAGGGTGCCCACTTTCACCGCTACTATTCAACATAGTTCTGGAAGTTTTGGCCACAGCAATCAGAGCAGAAAAAGAAATAAAAGGAATCCAAACTGGAAAAGAAGAAGTAAAACTCTCACTGTTTGCAGATGACATGATCCTCTACATAGAAAACCCTAAAGACTCCACCAGAAAATTACTAGAGCTAATCAATGAATATAGTAAAGTTGCAGGATACAAAATCAACACACAGAAATCCCTTGCATTCCTATACACTAATAATGAGAAAGTAGAAAAAGAAATTAAGGAAACAATTCCATTCACCATTGCAACGAAAAGAATAAAATACTTAGGAATATATCTACCTAAAGAAACTAAAGACCTATATATAGAAAACTATAAAACACTGATGAAAGAAATCAAAGAGGACCCTAATAGATGGAGAAATATACCATGGTCATGGATTGGAAGAATCAATACAGTGAAAATGAATATACTACCCAAAGCAATCTACAAGTTCAATGCAATCCCTATCAAGCTACCAGCGGTATTTTTCACAGAACTAGAACAAATAATTTCAAGATTTGTATGGAAATACAAAAAACCTCGAATAGCCAAAGCAATCTTGAGAAAGAAGAATGGAACTGGAGGAATCAACTTGCCTGACTTCAGGCTCTACTACAAAGCCACAGTCATCAAGACAGTATGGTACTGGCACAAAGACAGAAATATAGATCAATGGAACAAAATAGAAAGCCCAGAGATAAATCCACGCACCTATGGACACCTTATCTTTGACAAAGGAGGCAAGAATATACAATGGAGTAAAGACAATCTCTTTAACAAGTGGTGCTGGGAAAACTGGTCAACCACTTGTAAAAGAATAAAACTAGATCACTTTCTAACACCACACACAAAAATAAACTCAAAATGGATTAAAGATCTAAATGTAAGACCAGAAACTATAAAACTCCTAGAGGAGAGCATAGGCAAAACACTCTCCGACATAAATCACAGCAGGATCCTCTATGATCCACCTCCCAGAATACTGGAAATAAAAGCAAAAATAAACAAATGGGATCTAATTAAAATTAAAAGCTTCTGCACAACAAAGGAAACTATAAGCAAGGTGAAAAGACAGCCTTCAGAATGGGAGAAAATAATAGCAAATGAAGCAACTGACAAACAACTAATCTCAAAAATATACAAGCAACTCCTGCAGCTCAATTCCAGAAAAATAAACGACCCAATCAAAAAATGGGCCAAAGAACTAAATAGACATTTCTCCAAAGAAGACATACGGATGGCTAACAAACACATGATAAGATGCTCAACATCACTCATTATTAGAGAAATGCAAATCAAGACCGCAATGGAGTACCACTTCACACCAGTCAGAATGGCTGCGATCCAAAAGTCTGCAAGCAATAAATGCTGGAAGAGGGTGTGGAGAAAAGGGAACCCTCTTACACTGCTGGTGGGAATGCAAACTAGTACAGCCACTATGGAGAACAGTGTGCCGATTCCTTAAAAAATTGCAAATAGAACTGCCTTATGACCCAGCAATCCCACTGCTGGGCATACACACCAAGAAGACCAGAATAGAAAGAGACACAAGTACCCCAATGTTCATCGCAGCACTGTTTATAATAGCCAGGACATGCAAGCAACCTAGATGTCCACCAGCAGATGAATGGATAAGAAAGCTGTGGTACATATACACAATGGAGTATTACTCAGCCATTAAAAAGAATACATTTGAATCAGTTCTAATGAGGTGGATGAAACTGGAGCCAATTATACACAGTGAAGTAAGCCAGACAGAAAAACACCAATACAGTATACTGACACATATATATGAAATTTAGAAAGATGTAATGATGACCCTGTATGCAAGACAGCAAAAAAGACACAGATATGTAGAGTGGACTTTTGGACTCTGAGGGAGAGGGTGGGATGATTTGGGAGAATGGCACTGAAACATGTATACTATCATGTAAGAAACGAATAGCCAGTCTAGGTTCCATGCAGGATGCAGGATGCTTGGGGCTGGTGCACGGGAATGATCCGGAGGGGTGATGTGGGGTGGGAGGTGGGAGGGGGGCTCATGTTTGGGGGCCCATGTACACCCATGGCGGATTCATGTCGATGTATGCCAGAACCAATACAGTATTGTAAAGGTGAAATAAAGTAAAAATAAAAATTTAAAAAATTAAAAAATAAAATATTACTTGTAAACAAAAATAAAATAAAATGCTTGTCCTTGTGGTACAGGCTTGAAAAGTGAGCCAGTAGACTCCTGTGACATGTCCTTACTGCCAACGAGTCTACATCACTCCTAGACCAGCCAGTTGATTTTGTCAAACCACTGGTTTCACAGGAGATTCACTGCTGAATTCACTAGTGAATTGACCGAAATAACTCCTGAGTGGTTCACCCAGAGTCACACTGAGCACCCAGAATGGAGTCCAGAGTCTGAGTGGGGTTCCAGGCAGCAAGTTCAGGGACAAGAGGGGAACCAATAGCATGATGGTGTAGGGGAGCTAAAAGAAACAGAAGTTGTACTAGGGGAAAATAATCTGAGGACATCTCTACAACAGCGTGTCTTCTCAGCCTCCAGACCATGTTCTCCTCTTTCACAGTGGCAAAGTCATCTCAGGGAGAGGGCAAGCCCAGACTTTGCTGGGGCTACAAACAAAACACTGCATTTCCTTCTTGCTCTCAACTGGACTTTTAAAAAACAGTATCTAAACCTGGTTTAGATATCACTTTGCTGACAAACGTTCATATAGTCAAAGCTGTGGTTTTTCCAGTAGTCATGGAAGGATGTGAGAGTTGGACCATAAAGAAGGCTGAGCACTGAAGAATTGATGCTTTTGAACTCTTGTGCTGGAGAAGACTCTTGAGAGTCCCTTGGACAGCAAAGATATCAAACCAGTCAATCCTAAAGGAAATCAATCTTGAGTATTCACTGGAAGGACTGATGCTGAAGTTAAAGCTTCAGTACTTTGGCCACCTGATGCAAAGAGCCGACTCACTGGAAAAGACCCTGATGTTGGAAAAGATGGAGGGCAGGAGGAGAAGGGGCCAACAGAAGATGAGATGGTTGGATGGCATCATCAACTCAATAGACATGAACGTGAGCAAACTCTGGGAGATAGTGAAGGACAGGGAAGCCTGGTGTGCTGCAGTCCATGGGGTTGCAAAGAGTTGAACACAATTTAGCAACTGAATGACAACAAAACCTAGTTAACATGACTTTTGATAATGGTCTTTAAAAAGTTAAAAGATATGATATGAATCCTAGTAGATAAATGGCAGAGTAAAAACAAAATTAGTAAGGGTGACTTGGAGGTCAAATGCAAGTCCAGGTACTAGCTGCAGGGTTTTCATTTTAAGGTACAAACTGAAGGAGCTTTGCCCTGGCTAGTTCCAGGGTCTCTACTATGTCTCTTAGTATTAGCTTTTTTTTTTTTTTTTTAAAGATATGGAACATTTTTAAAGTCTTGACTTTTAATTTGTTAACAATATTGCTTCTTCTTCTTTTTCTTTTTTAAATAATTTGGATTTTTGGCCCTGAGGCACGTGGGATCTTAGTTAGCCTGATCAGGGATCGAACCCACGATCCCTGCCTTGGAAGGTGTATTCTTGACCACTGTACTCCCAGGAGAATTTCAAGTGTTAGCTCTCTGAAAGTCAGGGACAACTGCCCTGATGTCCCCCATCTAAGGATAACTGCACAGAATTCTTCTGGCATCTCTTCCTTAGGAGTTTCCCTTTTCCTTTTTCTGCCAATCCAAACTCCATTCTTTCAAAGCCCAACTCAAGGTTCACTTGTTCTGTGAAGTTTTTCTTAGGTTCAATTGCCTGTAAATGTTTCCTCCCCTTGAATTTATGGAGCCCTGAGTTAGTATAGACTGAGTAATTACAGATTTGCTCAATGTTGAGCTAGAATCATTTTTTTAGGTGTTACCATGCCTTACTCATTTCTCTGATAAGATTATACTTCTTGTAGGTAGAGAATATGTTGCTCTATTTATCTTGGATTTTTGTGAGAGTCAGACACAAAAACAGTTTCCTTGGAAATAAATTAACACATTGAGAAACTGAACAAACAAGAAAAAACTACAACATAGCACAACCTCTATTTTGTACTCCTACATTGACATCATTGATAATAAACACAATCTTCTACACTGTTTAGTAAATAGATTAAAAAAAAAAACTTACACTTTCGAAATTTTTTCTGACAAGCCACGTCAATCGCTTTTGGGAAAACTCAAGGAGCTATGTTCTGCTTTTGTTCCAATTACATTAAACCCTATTAAAACAGCCATCATGACAACCACCGCTCTTTGGAAGAAAGCACCAAATACTTAGGGGCATAGCCTCAACTAGACGTTCTGGGACTTAGAAGCCCAACTCCTATTAGTGATAATAAGTATTACGTCTATAAATCCCTAGATGCTTTTGTCAAGCCTACTCATTTCAGTTTCCACAGGTGGAATGATGGCTCTAATGAGGTCCATGTCCTCAAAATTTCTACTTAGAAAACTATAGTATTTAGATTTCATCTTTTCTGCCATCCCCGGTCATGTTACGGATAACGGTGACATTTATGCACTTTGAACTGTATGTTAAGAGGCTGTAAGTCACTCCGTTTTAAAGAAATTTGCTCCACATCAAGTCTCCAATCCAGTGGATATTAGTATGTGTTACAAACGCATACAAATGCTAAGTTTTGCCTAATGACGCTGTTCATTATTTTCTCTCTGTTAGATTCCCTCCTGTATCACCAGTCTTCTGCCTTCTTTAGTCAAGGGACAAGCATCGCAAGGTTTCATAGGCTTTATTTTTATACTGATCTTTGGAAGGCATGACACACAATTCATTCTACTAATTTACGTTTGTTTTCAAGGTCAGTATCTGCAGAAGCATTTTCCACTATTTCTTTTCATCATTTGAATTTCAAATTATTGTCCTCAAATGCGTTTCACCCCTCTTGAAATCCAGAGCCTAAGGGGAATTGTGCACCCTGCTCTGATTATCTCTGTTATTCCGCTTAGAGATGTAAATTACAGGTTTTGTTCTTGCATTTCTCCTTTTTAGACTCAGACTTGCATTAAAATGGAATATAAGGCCAGTAGGCACTTTGTCAATGAGCATATATGTAATGCCAAATGGAATATGTCTATATGCACATATATTAGTGTATGCACAAATACAGAACAATCTTATCTAAGAAGATTAGTTTACAAATAAAAAGATTCCAAATCTGTGCTAGTTTACACAGAACGTTGCCATTTGGAGCTAACTTTGTGTGCTTGCTTCCTTTTCCAAGAGGTTTTCTTATTCATGGGAGCCGCTGAGGCAGGCGGAGATGACAGGAGAAGGACGGGTTACCCCAAACCCCAGGATTGGCAAATGATTAACTCTAGTGGGCAGGTGATTAGCCCGAGTCCCAGAGTCACAACCTTGCCTGTCAGTAACTTGCACCCAAACTCCTTCAGGAAAGGTAAGGGAATTTGAACATGCCATTTTTTAAACCAAAGTTGGTACAGTTTCAACAGACTCTGAATTCTGTGCACGCATTTTCTGTGGAGTCCGATTTCCAGTTTTTGTTAAATTAGTTTCATATCAGTCAATACTTGTTTAAAAACATGTCATAAGTCTCTGTGGCTTGTGCATGCTTCAATTCCCTCTGATTATTACATCAAGATTCACAAATGAGATACCACAGTCACTCCTATTTACTGCAAAATGCTATTGAAACAAACTGAAATTCAATTTCAGAACAGATTGCAATAACCCATCAAAACAGAGCAAGTGGGGGAGGTCAGGCCCCCGAGGTGTGCCCAGCCATTGTTAAACCAAGACGGCGTCTCACCTAATCATTTAAACATGGTCTTGTGGCCTGACATTTTTAATGCTTTCTTGATCTCTTTCTTCTGGCTCTGTGTGTGCTTTGCCACCATGGGGTGCAGTGTATGGTGGGTTATGGATTAAATACCCAGTCCTCTTATGCCAATAGCACTTTTAGGAGGGGACAAATGATTGGGTACTTTTATAAATAGTCACGCTGCAGGTGTCTGCAGAAAGCAACCTTTATTCGGTGCTCTTAAAAACCGCCTGCTTTTTAGATACAAACTGATCTATAAAACTGCAAAGTTCAAATTTTTCAGTTATTATCTGGGCAATAATAAAGTCTCAGGCTCCTTGGTAAGCTGGTGGGACACTTTTGTTGGCCCACGTTAAGATCCCAGGCTTAACGAATGCAATCTGGTTCTAAAAGTTAATTTCACTTACATAATCTCCCTGATATGCAGCCCACAGTTTGCATTTACTTTTGTGATTCAATGCATTTGGATTAAACTGGATGGTTAAGAATTTTACGCCCCAGCCAGCTCTGACCCTGGAGAACAGAAACACACACATAGTCTCCCATCATCGGTTGCTTCAGGGCAAGAAAAAAAGAAAGCCACAGTAATTTGGAGACAAGACTTTTCCAGACAACTGCGAACAACAGCAACCACAGCGAGTCACTGAACAGAAAGAAGTGTGTTGTGGAGACCTGGAGAGCAGTGAGAAATTAGTGGGGAACACAGACAGTGGACCAAATACGCAGTTTCCAAAAGAGATAATGTCAGCAAGAATGCTAGAAAAAACTCAGAGTCTGCAAATTGGTTGACCATGAACATTTAAAACATGTTTACAAAATGTTTCCTGGAAGCAGAGAATTAATGAAATGGGGACACAACTGAGAAGGTCTGTACATTTTAATAAAGACAGTTATGTACAAGCAAGTCTGAAGTTGAAATGAAATAAACTGGTTCCATTTCTTTATGTTAAACACAGGAATGGAGATGCAGAGAAGTTGAATTTCCACAATCACAGCATTAGTTTTAGTGTCAAAAGACTCAAGTCTTCTGTCTTTAAAATGGATAAACAACAAGGACCTAACTGTGTAGCAGCTGGAACTCTGTCAAATGTTATGTTGCAGCCTGGATGGGAGGAGAGTTTGGGGGAAAATGGATACATATATATGAATGACTGAGTCTCTTTGCTGTCCACCGGAAGCTTTCACAACATTGTTAATCAACTATATACCAATATAAAATTAAAAGTTAAAAAAAAAAAAAAACTCAAGTCTTCTGACACCTTATCTAGTACTTTCCCCACAGACATAACAAACACGTTTTCCCACTTCTGTTGGTTAAGAATGTAAACCTTCTCTACGGATTTTCTTCTTTCTTAATTTTTCATGAAAAGCAGAATCCTATCAACTCTTGGTCTTCGACCTTTTGGTTTCTCTAGCATATTCCTGAGCAATAAACGAAGTGATTTTAAGAATCTTCACTCGAACAATATACATTTTCAAGGGCTCTGATGGACTGGGTTAATCCTTAACTACAAATAAGGTCAAGCAGGAAGCAAGTTTTCTATGTCTGTGCCACTCTGCTGACATTCACAGGGAACCTCCAGAGCCAAGTGTCTGAACATTTTGGTGAGAATCGAAACATTGAAGGGCTTGGAAAGGTTTGAGGTTCATTTACAGCCTAATCCAGTTTACGCAGGTGAGCAGATCTGTCTCTGTTCAAAGGAAGAAAGGCCACAGCTTCCCTGGTACAGACATAGAAAACTTGCTTTCCGCTTGATCTTATTTGTTGTTGAGGATTAACCCAGTCCATCAGAGCCCTTGAAAATGGATATTGTTTGAGAGAAGATTCTTAAATCACTTTGCTTATTGTTCAGGAATATGCTAGAGAAACCAAAAGGTCAACAAGCAAGAGTTGGTAGGATTCTGTTTTTCATAACCCAATCCTATATTCCATAACCCTGACTTTTTTAAAGCAAATTTTCTGAGACAATTCCAATCTGTCTTATTTTATTTTCATACCATTTCTTCTCCTGTTTCTCCAATTTATTTAAATGCACATATGCACATATACTTAAATAACTTAAGCTATTTTTTATCCCAGAATACTTAAGTTCTCTCTTTCTTTTCAGACAAGATAAGAAATGCTTATAAAATACTAGCTTTAACACAGTCATCAGGACAGGGACTTTCTCCAGCCTTTTCCTTTCCTGGTATGTTTTTGGTCCAGTAAACTTGAATTGTAACATCTTCAGTTGCAATCTTGGCATCCAGTGCAGAGGAAAACAGAAACAAAGTGCTTCCTTAGAATTTTACAACCTGTTTGCACTGTTACAATGTCTTTACAATGGTGATGGTATATTTAACCACACACAATTCATTTCATTGTGTTAGAAACAAAGACAACTATCATGAACCAGAATTACAGAAGGGAATTTGGAGGGCATCTTCTCTGACCCCTAAATGTTTCGAATAAGAAAGCAGAGACCCTGGTAAGTGATGTGGACCACAGGTCACACGACCAGCAGTTGCAGCAGTTTGTGCTTAATTCTGGATTCTCTCTTGCAAATCCAGTACTTCTATTATAACACATTCTGTCAGCATTCAGCAAAGGGGAGAAAACAGAAAACACATCCATTATCTTTGAAAGAAGAATGCTTGACATCTACTAACAGCACACACAGACACACACACACACACGCACGTGCACGCGCACACACGCACACACTCAATGCTGCTTCAGTAAAACCCATTTCTAGTAATTATGCCAAGAGACACAATGGGCCAGAAGAGTAAGTAGTTGAAAGTTAATGAGGAAGAAAAGAAGTAATATGCCCTTCTTGGATTGATAAAATCATAACAGGTTCACGCTATATACATGAACCTGGGAGTAAACTAACATCTGTTTCATATCTAAGCAATAATAACAACATTAAATAAGGACTACTTCCTCAGTGTCATAGCTATTCATCCACTAAACTGCCCAGAGCAAGCAACTGTGATGGGTATGGCTTTGACCAAGGAAACAGGAGGGCAGAGTTGTAAGTCAAACTCTGCTGCTGAACAGCTGGGTAATGCTGGGTGAGTCACCTGACCTCTCTGAGCCTTTGTTTTCTCATCTGCACCCAAAGGGCTTTGCCCTGGAAGATCTCCAAGGCCCTTTCCATCACCAATACACCCCGATTCAAAACAGTCATGCTGTGTTCTGGTTCCATCATAGCCACTGGTCATGGCCCAGAGCCTCTGACTTACTCTGATACCATCTCTAATATGTCAGATGTGGGCAGTGGATCTCAGACTGGTCATTCTTCAAGTGTCAAGAGAGTTACAAAAAAATTTAGAAATGGTAGGTTTTCATTTTGATGATTATCTTTTAAAAACGCACAAGCCAAACATATCCTCATTCACCACCATATAAGGAATACTGCCATGTGTTTTTGCAGGCACATGAGTGTTTGTGTTTATGATTCAGTGCATGCCAAGTGCAGCCACAGGAAAGCTCCCTGTGTGGACAAAGACACAGTGGAGGGAGAGTGACTCATCTCGTGAAAACTCAGGAGTAACACAGAGCTGAACTCTAAAAAAACCAGGATCCACAGTGCCTCTGGGTTTCCCTGGTGACTCAGTAAAAAAAAAAAAAAAAGTCTGCCTGCAATGCAGGAGATACAGGTTCAATCCCTGGGTCGGATCCCCTGGAGAAGGAAATGGCAACCCACTCGAGTATTCTTGCCTGGAGAATTCCATGGACAGAAGAGCCTGGTGGGCTACAGTCCATGGGGTCGGAAAGAGTCAGATATGACTGGGGGATTGACACACACTATAGTGCCTCTCATTGGGAAATCAATAAACCATAGTTAATCCACAGTAACTCTAGACATAAATAGGCAGTGTAGAACTTTTCATTACAAGAACTCTTTCATTAAAAGAGTTTTTTCCAACATGATATTCTGGGGGTACACCATTAAATTAATTCATGATTAATAGACCATTAATTTAAGCTATCAGTGGGTAAAACAAATTAAACAATAAAAAAATTTAAAAACCAGCAAAGACCATGAAAATGGCTAAAAGGGTTTTCCATCATGCTGAAACTCAAGGAAATTAAGTTAATAACAAGTAAAGCATAAAATTGCAAAGATATCCTACCATTATTATATTACCCAATAAAAGGGATTTTGTTTCTACCAAATGCCATCATTCATTACATCAAATTGAGGTTGTTATCTGAGTGTTCACGTTTTGCAGTTTTGTTGGGACAAATGTGTAAACTTTCATTGCTCTATTCTATGGGTACATTAAACATAAAAGATGGATAAATTTGAACGATACATAGAATAAGTAAGATTATAATAAAATAGTTTTCAATGCAGAAGTTCTGTGAACCTGCTTTTCTGTAAAAGGGATCAATAGATTCTTAAATTTTGAAAACACTTTTCTTTTCTTTCAGTTGTATCCTCAGGCAGGAACCCACAGACAGACAGGAAGGTCTGTTTGAAGCCAGGCTGCCTTCCTGGCCCACTGACCTCTCTACTAAGTTTGATTGTTCTGGAACTCTCGGTCTCCTTTTCCTCTTAGTGGCTCTAAGTGGACTCATGAAAAAAGGCTCTTTTCATCTTAATCCTACTTCTTATACAGAAGCCAGCCCCGAGCCAGCTGGAAATCTCCAAACTGCCTTGTTCTTGGAGGAGAAGGACGAGACGTCTCTGGACCCCTAGAAGGCCTGGATGCGAATGGGAGAGCTGGGGAGGGTTGATCTCTAGCAGTAATTGCCGCCTCACCCAGGGGAGGGACAAGGGGCCGCCCTCACTCTAGAGCTGGTGGGCTGGAATGGAAACAGACCAAAGGCTGTCCGGCCAATGCTCGTTCAGGCCAGGCAGTGGGCTCCCTGAAATGGACGGCATCACCAGAGCCCAGATGGGATTAGCATCTCAGTCCTAATAATCCCTTGTAGCTCAGCCGGTAAAGAATCCGCCTGCAATGTAGGAGACCTGGGTTCAATCCCTGGGTTGGGAAGATCCCCTGGAGAAGGGAAAGGCTGCCCATGCCAGTATTCTGGCCTGGAGAATTCCATGAACTGTATAGTCCACGGGGTCACAAAGAGTTGTACACGATTGTGCAACTTTCACTTTCAACCTAATAATCCAATTTAAATAAAGTCGTTTGTGCAGCGCAACTTCTATATTTGCAGCACAACTGCAAATACTCTACAAATTAATACAAATGACAAATTGAAGGTTGACACAAACTGTAACAGAAAAACAAACACAACATTCTCATCTCTAGTGATGCCATATAATTAATTTTATGGCAAATTTACTTAAGGTCATGAGCTGGCTGTGTGTCTTATTATAATCAGCAGCGCACTTTTAAGGGGAGACTAGTTCATCTGTAAATCTAAGTTAAACAAGTTTCTTCCCAAGGCTGTTTTTAGGAGCCGTTTGCTATGAATTTCTCAGTTTCTTCAGATTTACATCGAATATAAATAAGGATTCTGCCATATTGCTGGGGCCTCTGCAAATTTTACTTCCTCCCTTATATCTCATGGAGTCAAAGTATATCTTGTCCTCAGGAAACTCCTCTGCCTTCAGACACTTGGGGCTTGAACGTAGGATTATCTGTCCTAAATTAGACAGACTCTGAGGATACTGGGGGTGGGGGTTGCGGGGAGGGGAAAACAGAGATCCACCCTGGTGTTGACTCATTGAGATCCTACAGTACAGAGGCTTGGCCTTGTGGTGCTAGAAAATCAGACTATCAGATGCCACTTTAAGAAAAAATGTCTAAGTGTTACCTTATTCTTGAAAATAACTACAATATTTTCCTGTTAATAATACACTTATCAACTTCAGTTCACAGTTGAAATTCATTTTTCTGTTAATCACACTCATTTTGGCAGGCATGAAATACACACGTTTTTATGGAGCCAAGCGAGGACTTTCAAGATCTTGGGATCCCCTGAAGAGATTTTTTTCATTTGGTGAAAGGGAACTTGCAAGAGAGCTGATTTGCAGCACTGGTCCCAGGAGTGGCTTGTGAAAGTCACAGTCAGTTATCTCTACCCCAGGTGACCAGAACTCACCTGCTGGGCACTCAGATATGCAGGTGGGCCCTGACCACACAGGCTGACAGCTCCAAGGATCTGAAAGAGCTGCTTCTGTGTGTTCACAGCCACTCTTGACCCTGACAAACACCTCGTGAATTTTCAGCCTCACAGTAGAAGGGACCATTTCACAATCTAATCTGAATTCCCAAGATCCCAAGTGCTTTTCAGTTACGGCTCAGGAAATAACCACACTCATAACTAGTCATGCCGACAGGGACTGTATATCCTCCGATTGGCTGGCTGGGGAACACGACATCCCACAACCAAGCATCTGGTCAGGCTTCATACAGGCTGTGGTTTTGGCATTAGAAGGATCTGGCTTCAAACTCATCTGCCACCTCGAGTTCTAATAGTCTTAGAACAGGAAAAAAAAAAAAGTTCTGTACATTTTTTTTTTTAGAGACTTTATTGAATTTGTTACAAGATTGCTTCTGTTTTATGTTTTGGCTTTTTGGCCATGAGGCATGTGGGATCTTAGTTTCCCAACCAGGGATGGAACTCACATCCCCTGTACTGGAAGGCAAAGTCTTAACCACTGGACCACCAAGGAAGTCCCTGGGTGGATCTTAGAACCTTTTTATACTTGGCTTCCTCTTTAGTAAAACGAGTATGAGAATGTCTTGCGGGGTGCTTGTGAGGATTAAACATCATACACACCCACCACCAGGCACACAGAGACATAATATGAATTGTAGCTGTTACCCTTCTAAGCTAGGCTGGCACAATGTTAGAATGTACGCTCCATATTCTTCCCACTAATCTAAACACTCCACCACCACCACCACCATAACTTCTACTGCCTACTCCTCATGAACACAGACTTGTACCAGGAAATTAACTACGTACTTTTCCTCCACAATCTCATTTTATAACCAATAACACCACAAGGTACTATTTGTAGGTCTACTTCATAGTTCAGAGCAAGGAGGCTTAATGAGGTTCCACTGGGTAAACCCAAGGTCATAGAGTAAGTGGTGATCCCAGGATAGGGCTGTGGAAGCCACACCTTATTCCTTCTACCAGGATGTTAGCTCTGTCTCAGCCCCACCACAGAAGACCTGCCTTTCCCCACTGGGACCACCCTTTCTTCTGGTCACTAGCTCTCTGAGCAGAAGTCCACCAGGCCTGCAGATTTGCTCAGCATGGCAGCCTTTGGACCAGAAGGCCTGGATGCTGAGACTGGGGCCTCAGTCTGTTCTGTTCACAGAATTGTCTCTGGTCCTTGCAGAGCACCATCCCTAGGATCGTAGTTCAGGATGTCTAAGGCAGGGACCAGTTTCAGATATTTTGTAAAACTTGCTGTAGGTAGTTGATTCTGAGGGATGGGCTTGGTTGAGCATTGTCCTGACTGCCTTGAGAGCAGCTGCAGAACTTTGGGGGGATCCCTGGGCCTGCTGTCAGTTTCCTACCTGAACTCCCGGTTGCTAAATGCTCTTCTGTGGAAACCAAACAAGATGACCTGTGTGACCTGGAAAAGTCACTTTTGAAAGAAATTCGCTTTCTGAGCTTGCCACCCTCTCCTTCCAGGCAAACTGCCACGGTCACAGTACCCAGATGCCTGCGTGCCCACACCCTCTTCACAGCCAAAGGAATCGGCCTAGACTTCTGTTCAAACTAGCAGCTAGTGACGGGACCTCCCTGCTGGTCCAGTGGCTAAGACTCCACGCTCCCAATGCAGGGGGCCCGGGTTCCATCCCTGGTCAGGAAATTAGATACCACATATGGCTAACTAAGCCGTGGAGCAGCCAAAAACAAAACAAAAACAAGAATCAGAAAACACACACACACACACCCAGTACTAGTGAAATATTTCCAGTGACCCAATAACCTCACTCCTTTATCCTGGCTTTCAAAAGGACAAGAAGACACCTGCCTCCTGTTTTCATTAGCCTCTGACAGCGATAAAACCTCTACACATTTTGCAAGTCCACCTGGCAGGAGGGCTGTAAAGTCAGAGCTGTTCTCAGGAACAGGTCTATCACAGCCTCCGGGTGCCAGAGTCCCAACGCCCCACTCTGGACTGTGGCGGGGAGAGGCCTTGGGAAGCGCTGCTGCCTGCTGACCTAGGACCCACGGAGGCCGTAGCAGGGATGCTGTGAGCAGTTTCAGGCAGGGATGTGACCTGGCTTCACCTCCCGTGCTGACCACACGTCTTCCCCAGGACTGCTGGCCCCTCTCTCCTCCATGTGAGCTGAGCCAACTCCAAAGTGGGGAGACGTTTTCGCTGAAAGGAGCATGACTGCGGGCGGAGGAAGAGTCGCTGCCCGGTTCCCCGCCGCGTTCCGCAGCGTCCTGTGGAGGGACTCAAGGACGCATGCTCGGCATATGGAGAGCCCGTTTGCTTAGTGCCTCTGTCTTGAGGTTAGGTTGAGAATCTTTTCTTCAGCCTGACATTACGGAGGCAGGCAGAAGAGGGCTGACCTTTAGGAGGTTTGCATAAAAGAAATACACTGGATGACAGCATATAAAAGTCACAAACCTCCTTAGAATGCCATATGCGAGCGACTTGTAAACAGTCCATAAATATCACCTGCTGGGTGCGAGGCAAGGAGACCGATGCGGAATTCTGCACAAGCACATTTTCTGCAACGCGGAGCATCTGGTAAGGACGGTTTATTCTCCGGTTGGCACAGGACGACAGTGATAAAAACCTGTTACTAAGACTTCTGTCTGGAATCGGGGATTGTGGGCGGCTCATCCAGGTGGTGGAGATGGAGCTGGGGGGTGGGGCTCAGGGGTCACTTGGGGACTGGCTGGTGCCAGGAGCCGGACTGGAAAATGAGCGGGTCGTTTGGTGGGGGTCTTGATTTCACAAGGGGGATGTCACCAGCCACCACCACACACACAGTTTTGGAAACACTGCATAGTAATGCTTGATGTTTGAGGCACTTTCTTAAAGGTTCACAAACATCTATGTCAGAGTGTGGAAAAATCTTTGTGAATAGCAACGTTAACCTTTACACACTGTTTTCCATCTCTTAATGATTAGTTCTAGAATAATTAATTCTATAAAGAATAATATGGTCTTTCCTAGGTTCTATTCCACACAGAAAATAATATCAAAAAGAATGAAGTTTGGTTGTTTTTCCCTCCCCAAACACACTTAGAAGAGTCCTCAGGTAGAAAAGATATTTCAGATTGCTCCAAAGTGGAGAAGAATGTGACAAGGGAAACAGAACTGAAGAAAAGGTGGGCTAATGGCTTTCTTAACTATAAACACATACATAGTCCAACATATTTTAATACCATTATCTCTGACCCTCCCAGCACAAACCTTTCCAGTAATACTTTTAATCAAGAATTCCTTCTTATGTTGTGACTTCCTGCCCTTCTGGGTTCCTATGATATTCAGTTTCCATCCTGGTCTCATCCTGTTTGGCCCCTTTGCATAAAAGCTAAGGAGGCTGGCCCACAGCTTGCCAGGGCTTTCAAAGCTGCAGCTGTCTGTAAACAGGAAAGATTTCCTCTGAGGCGGAGGGCCTCTCCTTGATCAAAAGATGGCCCTTGGATAAGGACTCCCCCCAAATTTTCAGCCATTAGCACTTTGAGATCAGATGTTCTCTTGAAGGGCACATGACGAGCCATCCGTGGCAGAGGTGCCAGGCCTCCTGCCAGGAGTCCAGGGGCCACACACAAATTGCAGGAGGAATCAGCTTCAGCTGCTTTGTCTGTTAATGAGGACGTAGGGGCTAGAGAAATACAAAGATTCCTCCGAGCTGTGGCCCTGCCTGATGAACATCCAGGGAGGACAAGCTGACCAGACTTCAGAGCAGGAAAGGGGGACAGGGGAGCTGCATGAGGTGCTCTGGCAACCTTGGGGACCCCAGAGTTTGGAAAGAATGACTCTACACAAAAAGGCTCCTTTTATTCCCCAAACTGTGTTTGAGAAATGGAAGCGTGGCTGATGACATTAGTTGGAGACATCTTTCCATGTATCACTGAAAACTCTGGGTATGTTTGTGTTAGGGGCTTCCCTGGTAGCACTGTCAGTAAAGAATCTGCCTGTAGTACAAGAGACCCATATTTGATCCCTGGGTCGGGAAGATCCCCTGGAGAAGGAAATGACAAACTGCTCCAGTATTCTTGCCTGGAAAATCCCATGGACAGAGGAGCCTGGTGGGCTACAGCCCATGGGGTCGCAAGAGTTGGACACGACTTAGTGACTAAACCACCATGTTTGTTTTAGAGTCGACTTTATTACTTTATAGCCACAGTTCCGCTTTTCAAAGTTGAGAACATCTTTATCCAAGGCAGCTCATCTCCCCTCCCCTGCCAACCCCATTCTCAAAAGAATCTATTAAATTCAGGCAAAATCTGTCCCTCATCAGTCACCATACTTTGCATTCCTTTCTAGTTGATCACATCTGGTTGTGGACCTCAGTCTGTAAGAGTGAAGTGAGAGAGGAAGCTATGAAATCATTGGTTATCTTCTTTCTAAGATGGGTAAACAGATCAAAGTCTGAACCAAAACAAACAAACAAACATTCTTAAAAGCCATGCTTTCCTGTATGGGTTGATTAGAACCCATTCTTTTTAATTATCTGACAAGGAAAAGGAGTGCTTTGAATTCTTAACACGTACTCTGTGACTCTGGCTGGCACTTACAGACTGCCCACTTAATCCTTATTTGGATAATCTCCACCTTCTGAAATAGATTGTTGTTGTTGTTCAGTTGCTAAGTTGTGACCAACTCTTTGTGATGCCATGGTTGAGTAGCACAATTGTTTGTCTCTCCCTTCCATGTTCCACTGGTACTAACAGATCAGGAACAACTTCACGTTTAAACTCTTATCTAATTTCTTTCCAACTGACAATATAATATGGAAATGGTGTGATAAGGTCAAATTTTGTCAATGTGGAAGGTTTCACAATCTCTAAGTCAGATTTTAGTCTGAATCTCTATGTCAGAAGTTGATGGTTAATAAGAAGAAAGTAAATGCTAAATGCGATGGAGGTGACGAGTGGAAAGTGAAACCAACCAAACTGGGTGGAAAACGCCTCACTTTCCCTTCAGCCACAGCACTTGCATAGTAAACTATAAAATATCTGTTTACAAGTCATGTCTCCCCCACTCACCGTAACCCCTTCACAAACAACAAACAAAGCATTCTTGATCTTTCTGTGTCCCATATGATATATATACCACCCTTTTTTTTTTTTTTTTACTGAATGAGATCAAATAATACTGGCATAGTGATGAGAAATAAGAAATGAAGATTCTGGTTTTTTTCAAATTTTGAGAATCTACTTTCCTGTCAAGATATAAATGGGGGAATTTAACCAAATCACATGAGGAAACAAGCATTTCCTGTTCAATAATTAGCTGTTCTTGGGAAATAGCTAGCTGAAATTTGGGTAACACATAAACAAAGGCCAAACAGTCGAAAAGAACTGAAATACATTATAATAGTTTAGGAGTTGACCCAAGACGTTGTCAGTAAAATACTCTCCATTTTTGGCCTCCATTCCCTCTTCTTTCATTGATTTCCTTTCCCTTATTAGCATGGAATCCCTACCCCCAGAAGTACTGTATAACCCCTTCAAAAACTTGAGAAAGCTAAGAGAATGGGGAAGAACACAAGTGTGGTATAAGAGACCTCAGTAGCATTTTTCCCTCCTAAGAGGTTCTAGTCAGCATCCCTGTCCTGCTCCACAAGCCCCCAATTCTTTTATTTTATTTATTTTTTAATATAAATTTATTTATTTAATTGGAGGCCTAATTACTTTACAGTATTGTATTGGTTTTGCCATACATTGACATGAATCCACCACAGGTTAATTTTATTTTTTAGTGAAGTATAGTTAATTCACAAGGCTGTTTCTTTCAGGTGTACAGCAAAGTGATTCGCCTGTACACATATATATTCTTTTTCAGATTCTTTTCCATTATAGGTTTATTACAAGATATTGAGTATAGTTTTCTGTGCTATACAGTAGGTCCTTATTTACCTATTTTATATAAAGCAGTGTGTGTATGTTAATTTCAAACTCCAATTTTGGCCCAAATTATTGCCTCACTGGTCCCTTTGCTCCTCAGCACACAGGGCACCAGAAGGCTAGTACAGATGACTGTCCCCTAGCAACCATTCCAGTGACAGTATCCAGTTCAAACTTAGCTTCGAGATAAGCTGTGTCTTTCATTATGTGCTCTCGGAAGGAAAATAAAATGACTCTATCTCAACCAAAGGCCATGTGATTGGCATTCAATCTGCTCATCCCCTTTCACTTGTGAACCCATTCGGTCTAGGTCTGAAGCTTTACAAAAATGCATGGCACTCCCCCCCAGAAGATGGCATCGGGCCACTGCTTGAAAGCTTCTGGGGAGAGAGAAGCTCACTGCTTTATGAAATGGTCCCTCACCAGGCTAGAAAGAGAGTAGAAAACCATGTCTTAAGTCCAAGCAATGAAACCCCCAAACGTAGAAGCATTCATGCAACCAGACTGATTGGAGGAAATGTAAACAACAGAATCAGCTCTTTGTAACTGCAGTGTGATCTGCTACAGAACCACGGGCAGCATGATGGGGTGTCCTGTCAGGCCACAAATGAGCACCTGTGCCAATTACAATGGCCCGATATGCAGCTTGGGGGCACAGCAGCAGGAATCAGTGGTCTGGGCGACTTCACTGGCAACTCCCTTCTAAGGTACGCTGTCACATATTTAGGTGGATAACAACTGTTCTAATGTGCTGACCTGCATTTGTACAAACATATGTAATGTACTCGGAGAAGGCACTGGCACCTCACTCTGGTACTCTTGCCTGGAAAATCCCATGGACGGAGGAACCTAGCAGGCTGCAGTCCATGGGGTCGCTAAGAGTCGGGCACGACTGAGCAACTTCCCTTTCACTTTTCACTTTCGTACACTGGAGAAGGAAATGGCAACCCACTCCAGTGTTCTTGCCTGGAGAATCCCAGGGACGGGGGAGCCTGGTGGGCTGCCGTCTATGGGGTCGCACAGAGTCGGACATGACTGAAGCGACTTAGCAGCAGCAGTAGCAGCATGTAATGTACTAAGACCATTTTTGATAATGTATGACACTCTTAAGCTAAAATAACTCAAGATTAAACTTGGATTAAACAGGAGGAGAAGGGGATGACAGAGGGTGAGATGGCTGGATGGCATCACTGACTCAATAGATGAGTTTGAGCAAGTTCCGGGGGTTGGTGATGGACAGGGAAGCAAAGAGTCGGACTCGACTGAGTGACTGAACTGAACTGAAACTTGGACATCCCTGAGAAATTCTATTTTATGAGTTGGGAAGGTTGTTGTGGTATAGCCGTTTCCTTCTCCAGGGAATCTTCCCAACTCAGGGGTAGAACCCACATTTCTTGCGTGTCCTGTATTGAAAAGTGGATTCTTTTTACCACTAGCTAGTGCCACCTGGAAAGCCCTTCTACCCATTGGTCCCTGTTCTATCCTTCAAGATGACAAAAAAATAAAATCTAAACATGCATGCATCCCAGAGCACCAAATCATGATTATGCACAGCCTGCAACAAACCACAGAGAGGAAAAGCACCAGAGCTGAAGAGGAAGGGTGGACAGGCGAGAGGACCACTTTCCTGGGGATCAGGAGAACCAAACTGGCACCAGGGACCCACCCACTGGGCAAGTCACCCACTGTTGAAATGCCTGTTTTTTCCTCCGTCAAAAAGAAGGATCAGAATGTAAATCCAGGGTTATCTTCCTGGCTAGCTGCCAAGCAGTAGATGTGTGTTTATAAACTTTCTACACATTTTAAAATATGTGTACTATGACTAGATGCTTATGATGGCAACACAATGTGTGTTTTTTTTAGTGAAAAAGTCTTTCTAACTAAAATTTTAACTTGCAGCTGTTATACATATATGGTATGTATGTGTGTGTGTATGTGTGTGCAGGAAAGTTATTGTTATTATTAATCTGCTAGGTCAAATCCATTTATTCCCCATCTCTTTGTGACTTGCTTGGGCTGACTGGGCACACACTTCTATTATTGGCAGAGGGCTGTGTACACCAAACTCACATTGTTTCTCCAGGATAAATAAGAGACAGAAACAATGGGCATATAACCACTGCTGGACTCAGATGTGGTGTTTATGAAGGCAGCTGGTTTTGCATTCTTGGGGTCAGAAGGGTGTGTGTGTGCGTGTGAGTGTGTGCATCTATCTATAAACCAACAGCCTCCAAAAGCAGCTCCCTTTATCTTCATTGTGCCAGAAAGATTCCGAATTCAAAGCACCTTCAGAAGGGAGGTAGACAACCGCTGAAATAACATGATAAACAGATCTTATCCCCCTGGTCAATTCACAAGTTTCTTTGAGAGATAATTGCTAATTATCTCTGTCATAGTAGCATTACTTAGGAGGTTACACTTGGTTTATTTTCTTTTATATTTGCTTTACACCGTTCTAAAAGTAGTCAATGAGGTCTTTTAGCTGCTCTACAAAGGGTCACCTAAGGAAAAGCAATTGTATGCTCAACATCTGGGAAAAATATTGCCTGTTGGGTAGGTTCCATGAAAACAAAGTTATTTCTCAGATTTTTCCCTTCCGGCTTCAGCTTTTCCTAGGAACTGTGCAGTAATGCTAGAATTAATAAGTGATGGAGGCCTTGACTGAATCAATATTGAGTGCAATTCACTGGTATACACAGATATGAGTCTTACTCTGGGAGTCAGTGAATTTCTCAAGAAGGGGCACTAAGAGAAGATACAGGGCAGAAAGAACAGCTGCCTGACAGAGGCAAACAGAAGCTTAACTTTATAGACCACACCATACTTCACATATGTTGAAACAACAGGCTGATTCATAGCTTCCTTGCTTAGAATCCAAACTGCCTTGCAGTGAAAACAGACTGACTGCCCTCCTTGGTCTGTAACTGGAGGGATTCACAATCCTACAAGCTCAGATCTTCAGAAAGGGAACATAGCTTCTAGTCTTTGAGAGCCACAAATTCAGATGTTTTCACAAAACAGCCAAATTTTTAATTAAGACAGGGGTTGGCAAACTATGACTTCCCAATCTGTCTGACCAACCCTGCCTGTTTTTGTAAATAAAGTTTTACTGGAACGCAGACAATCCCATTCATTTACCTACAGTCTGTGGCTACTTTCTCATTATGATGGTGGAGTTAAGTCATTGACACTGATGTTATCTTGCCAGAGAAGCCTAAAATATTTACTACCTGGTTCTTGGCAGAAAATGTGCCAATTCCTGATTTTAAGTATCAATTTATGTCATAAAAATATTAATTTCTTTAAAAAATGTAGACATAACTTAAAAATAAACATTATCAATCTCCTTTATCCCTGAGAATAACCCTCTCAAGTGAGCTGGTATTTATGTCAAGAGTTTTATTACTGCCTTTATTGCTCAGTTCAGGAATCATACTTCTAGAAATTTCTTCTACAGAAATTTTCAAAGATACATAAAGGCATGCATATAGATGTACATCTCAGCATCATTCACATTTGCTTATAATTCTAATTGAAAGCACTCTAAATATCCTAAGCAGTGTGAATTAAAATTATTATTTTGTAAAGACCATGTGATTTATAAAAGATGTTTTAAAAACTAGTTAAGGGCCTATCATTTTGCTTAAAATGTAATTTTTAGAGAAAATGATAGTATAAAAGGTGTCTATAAAGAATCATCTCTTTTTTTAACATATGAGTATTTCCAAATGCAAAGAAAAAAAGGCTGAAAAAAGACATATGAAAATATAGACAGTGTTGTCTTTGAGTGTTAGGATTACGGGTGACTTATTTTCTTGTGTTTTTCAAATATTTATTTAAGGGAAAAATATGCAGCATGGCTTCCTCATACATATGCAAACTCAGTGTGTGTACATGTCTCCAGAAAAGGCCTATTGTGCAAAACAGAATATGGGGTTTGCCAAGCCACACAGAACAGTTCTACTTAGAACTATAAATATGTTTTTTTTTTTTTTTAAAGAGAAACTGCAAACCTTGAGTTTTAAAAAGTGATTCTATGGAACACATACATTAGACTTCATTTAAAACAGAGAAATTAATCCAAAAATTGTCAGTGGGCTTATGTAACAATTAGAGTTTAAAGTTTATTTCTGATAACTCTCTGCTCAAGAAAAATAAATATGCATGCCTTTTTATTCAATTAGCAAAAATGTTTGTTCCAAATAGAACTCTTCTCTGCCATTCTGTGCTTAGCCTATTGGCCAAAGAGGCTGCTTCTGCATATGAATTAAAGATAGCAGATTGGTAACATTTGGGTACCCTGCTTCCTCATGCTCACAGCAGGCACTGCAGTCCATTCTGCTACTTTTTTCCGGAATGTGCGCCAAATGGCAACTACTAACCAACCAGAGGTATCGTGTGACAGCAAACATACCTGCCCACCCCCGACATGGTGACATAGCAGGTCTAGCAAGTTAATTCTTAGCGTCCTCCTACCCTTAAGACTAAATGGTCAAACCCATTTTTATCAGCATTGAACTTGACCATCTTACTTCAAACGCAATAGAATGCTGTGTGTCTATTTCAAAAGCAGCTCAGAATGTCTGAAATGGGACCTACTGTCTCGTTTCTCTGACTATTGACATTACTGGAACTACGGTATCTTCAGACCTGAGGATGGAGATGTTTAATCCGTAATGTCCCAGTCTTCAACTCCCTTCAAATCCTATCATTGGTCAAGGTCTGTCCACATCTCCTTGATGATACCTTTTTCTTTCTATTTCCACTGCCAGTACTTACGATCAGGGAGTGATAGGGACCTTTTTTGGGAAGAGAGGAGGATGGAATGGTAAGATGAAGCATCTATCCGTTTACTTATTAGTCACTAATGTTTTTATCGAAGAATTATTATTTTTATACCTTGCCTAGGGATATGAGAAAGAAAAGATCTCCTACAGTTTCTTTCTTTCTTTTCTGTTGAATTTATTCTACTTGAAGAGCCAGTCAAATAGCTGCTTGGGCTATAAACCAACTCCAAAAAGTCCTAGCTGACTGTGTCCAGTCCCCGCAGAGATTCCTGTATAAGAATCACCCAGAGTCCATACACCCCGCAGCCCCTCTGAACTGGCTTTCATACTTTGAAGCGACCCCAAACCATCTAGGGAAGCTCTGGAGGTCACGGGCTCACTCCATCCATGCCCAATGCTTCCTGAAGCCTGTTACTCAAGACACCACCTAAAGTTAGAATAGCCAGTTAGTGCCAGGCATGGAGAACAGGCGTCACTGGTCACGTATTCGGGGCTGGAGATGATGTGAACTTGGGAAACACGAGTAGCCCAGTCAAGAGCTGAGTCACAGAGAGTCTGGAGCCCCAGCAGAGGGTTCAAGGCAAGAGCATCGCAGCCAGCAGTGAACTTGATGCTCAGCCAACAGTTGCCTCAGCCAGACATTTTCTATATGCATCTTGTTTGGAGCCAGAGCCAGGTCCCCAGGGGGCTTGCCTTAGAACTGCAGGGGAAGATAATGAGCCTGGAAGGGCACAGAGGATATTCCTGCCATAGCAGCTCTCCTTGTTTATCACTGTCTTCCTGGAACACAAGTACCATGAAGGCAGGGCACCATGCGCTATGCCCAAACAGTGACTGGCACATAGTAGGTAGTCAGTAAATACGTACTAAATGAATGAATGATGAATGACTGAGGCAGCAGACAACAGTTGAGGTATTAGAGGAAGAATTTTGGTGTCCAAAAAAACAATGTTTTACAAAGTGCCTGAATCTATCCCAACTTTCAAGTTTTTGAGTTCTGAATTTATTACCATGTGTATTTTTCTTCTAGGTCTATGTCATGATGAATGTTTAACAGTGAACTCATGTTCACCATCAATCTCAGGGCCTGTGCAATCAATGCAGAAACCAAACGCTCAAACAACATTGGTAAGAAACATGAATAGTTTAAAATCTCAAGGTCAGGCCTAGGATAGATGTAATGACAAAAATGACAAAAGTAATGGGGGTTGACAGTTCAAGTTCTTTTTTTAGGATGGTGTTTAGAAATACTAGACATTTTTCAATTAATGCTGGGAATTAGCTAAATAACTCTAGACGTCAGTCCACCATTGATCATTTGCTTGAACAAAACTTTGGCTCAGGAGGAACAAATAGAGGAGAAAAGTACAATTAACATGTTCATTCATTTTACATTCTGTTTAGATTTGCATGTTGAACGACTTGGGCTTATTTTTTTAAACCAAATTTCCTACCCTTATAGAATCGTTAACATTCATCTTTATTGGTGGCACATCTGTGTTTAAAGTCTTGGGAAGTGTCTGGTCAGATATGCTAAGGAAAGGACACACACAAAAGGACAGCAAGTTTCAAGCACATCTCTCTCCCTGTTTGGCCTTTGGCAAGCTGCTTAGTCTTTATACATTTGGGTGATTTCATTCTAAAATGGGTCTGGTACAAATAAACTACAAATAAACAATTTCCCAAGGATGTGTGAATTAACCAGTGGTTACAGAGAGCTTCAAAATAATGATGTGCTATCAATGCTAAGTCAAATTATGAAATTACACCTTTGCAAAAATGCTATTGTGGGAATAAATGAATCTGAACATTGTATTTACAGTGTGATTTGCTTCTGAAAAAAAATATTTATAATGGGCCTCAGCAGGCGACAACAAAGTGCCATCTTATCTCCTGTTGATAGACCACAATTTCAGAAAATTATTTTTACAATGGCATCTGAGTAAGCACCTTAATTCAAGACTGTTTTACAAATAGATTCATAGTTCACTGCATAACTTACACTGCCGTGGAGACATAAAGAGTAAGATGGGATTCATGAACAAAATCACTGTTGTCGTTCCTTTGTACTTTTGCCAATATAATTTCTATTCTTTACAATCTAATTTTAACAAGCTATGCTGAATGCAAAGATAAGGTAAAAGCTACTTCTGTGTTAGTGATCAAACCTGAGCTTAGGTTAATACTCAGGTTATCAACTGCAGTTAAATTACACTTCGAACTTGGCCTGTGGCTCATCTAGTTTCAAGAACAAACAACCCATTCCTACACAGAATTTCCACAGCCTGCAAATGTTATATTCAGCAATGGCAGAACAATACGTGAATATTTCTGAGACCACATTCCTAGTTCTTTTAAATAACTCATTCGTGGGACTTCCCTGTGGAAGTAGTCCAGTGGTTAAGACTTTGCCTTCCAATGTAGGGGGTGAGGGTTCGATCCCTGGTCAGGAAGCTAAGATCCCACATGCCTCGTGGCAAAAAAATCAAAGCATAAAACAAAAACAATACTGTAACAAATTCAATAAAGACATTAAAAATCGTCCACATAAAAAAAAATCTTTAAAGAAAAAAAAGTAAAAAATAACTCATTCACTAAAATAGGCCTGTTAACAGGTAAGATTAAAGTCTAGGTGAAAAAGTGAATGATTCCGTGGAATAAATGTTGCTAAAGTAGAGTTTTAAATGCCAGATACAATTTGGGCGTAGAAAACAGACATAAAGTCCGTGTCTGGGAGGGAAAAAAAGAATAGGCAGAGGCTGTGCTGTAAAAGGCAAGGAGGGTCTGGGCTGAGCTGGGGTAGCTTAGATCTAAGAATGGAGAAGGCGATGGCACCCCAGTCCAGTACTTTTGGAAAATTTTCCAGTACTACCTGGAAAATCCCATGGATGGAGGAGCCTGGTAGGCTGCAGTCCATGGGGTCGCAAAGAGTCGAACACGACTAAGTGACTTCCCTTTCACTTTCATGCATTGGAGAAGGAAATGGCAACCCACTCCAGTGTTCTTGCCTGGAGAATCCCAGGGACGGGGGAACCTGGTGGGCTGCCGTCTATGGGGTCACACAGAGTCTGACACGACTGAAGTGACTTAGCAGTAGCAGCAGATCTAAGAAAGAAGAAAGATGTTGGGGGGCAGTGGGGGCTTGTGTCAAAAGCCAAAGAAAGGCTCAGGGATCAGGGCCAGGCTGAGCAGTCAGAAAAAAACCTCTGGAATTGACTCTTGCGGCACCAGAATTCCCCTGCACAAGCTGAGTCCTGTTATATGGGGAGGGCCTATTATTCCTATGACAGTTTATGGGGAAGCCGACGAACTTTTGGGCCAACCTTATGTTGGAGGCAATAAGAGCTCAGAGCCCAAGGCCCACCCTTCCCACCTCACAGATGAGGAACTGTGGGTGCAGAAAGATGAAACACACCAGCCCACAGGTACTTGGCGGCTGTCACTTCTAGAACTCAGGATCACTGTGGGTTCCCAGAGGTACCACATGCAGAGGACATGCCACCCACCAAGTGAGTCATCATAGGGACCTGTGAGCATGATAACACAGGACAGACGGGCCCAAAAGAGAACATGCGGAGGGCATGATCAGCTGACCCTTCTTCCTCGGCCCCACCTCATCATTCCCCCACCCAGCCCTGGAAATTCTGTTCTCTGGATACAGAGGAACTGGAGATGTGAGAGTGAGGGGGTGCTATGCCTTTCCTGACCAGAGATGTAACAGAAACATCCAGAAACACCCCAAGAGAACTCATGGAAGTTCAGGGCATCAGGAGCCAGAAGGGATGTGAAATCAGCCATGTTGGCAGGCAGGTTTGCTGTCCCAGGGGTGTTCATGCACCTGCTGCTTCTCTGCCCCTTCTCTCTGACACTCACTCATGGTGACACACAGCTTTAAGAAATGCTCAGGAAGCACTGTTACGGTGAGAGCCAGGGGAGCTGCTAAAACCCCTCCCTGTCTGCTTCAGAAAACACCTTGGGCTGCTTCGGTCTGTCTTCTCTCTAGGATCACATCTTTACGTGGCTGCTCAAAGGCACAGCGCTTGCTTTTTACCTGGTGACGTGGACAAACATATCTACACTACTCTGCACGGGACGCATCCCATGCTGCCCTCCCTCATGGAGAAGTTCAAGTTCTACATCTCCCCCAGCAAGCCTGCTGTGAAGTTAGCATGTGCATTTATTGGGGTTGCCAGCTGGAACGAAAGAAGGCTTTAAATTATTTGTGGGAAATTTATGTAAAGGTGGTTTGGATGTGAGCCCAGATATGAATATACAATAGACAAAGTTTACAGAGTTATGACACAACATTCCAAGAGTTGTGGGGATGTCAGAACACACTAGCAATCTGGACTATGCCTGCAAGGTTCAGACGCTGGATGCCTCTAATTCTAAAGCAGATGGTGGAGATGGCTGTGAGACAGAAAGAAGGGCTTCCGGTCAAGCCGTACCTCTGCATATTTTTTTAGATGTAGCTAAAGCTTTAAATTCTAGGCTTTTCAAAGTAGTAGTTTTTAAGAGGAAAAAATGTGAGCTTGATACCACTACCCTGGAAAATAAAGGGTTTACTGTCTCAAGGAAAAGTGTAAGTGTGCATATATCTGATTAAGTTCGAGCTTTTCCTAGGCAGCTGACTCAGTTCTTCGGCGCTAGGTGAACACGCGGAGAAGGACGTCCATCGGCCAATTCAATTCGGCAAATATTAATTGAGCAGCCGCTACAAGCAAAGCACCATGCGAGGTGCTGCCAGGGCTGGCAACCACTCTGTCTCCCCTCTGGAACATCTTCCAAACTAGCCGAGTGAATAGTAGCAGAATACCAATGAGGTGTTAGTTGCTCACTCATGCCTGACTCTTTGAGACCCTGTGGACTGCAGCCCACCAGGCTCCTCTGTCCATGGGATTCTCCAGGCAAGAATACTGGAGTGGGTTGCCATTCCCTTCTCCAGGGGATTGAACCCAGGGATCGAACCTAAGTCTCCTGCCCTGCAGGCAGATTCTTTCCCAACTGAGCTACCAGGGAAGCTGAACACCAATGATTATGACTAAATAGAGGAACTGGAAGGAGCATGAATGCTGCCCAGACATAGCTCTTGGGCGTGTCAAGGACAGAGAACGAGACCATGTTTAATCAGAAGCAGCTTGCAGAAGGAAGCCTCACCGTGACGGAGCCAGGGCACGAGCCACATACTGACAGGGAGATGGAGGTCTGTGTAGGGCATGAACCCCTTGCCCATCTGGGAAGGAAGCAGCCCATGAAAATGCTTGGGGTAGGAAGGCAGGGGTGAGTCTGAAGAACTCCAAGGTGGCCACTTGGGTGGAAGGTGAAAGGGAACCGGAGGAGAAAGGCCTGAGGAGTGGTTGAAAGGGACAGGGTCTCATTTCTAGTTGAATTGACCTCTCAATTCAAGGCTGAGAAGCACGGATGAAACAAGAAGAGAATGGGAAACTCTTGATGTTTCTAAACAGGGGGAGAAGAAGGGAAGCCCGCTCCTGAGGCTAACCCATTGGCACCAGGTAGAGGTTAGCCAGCGTTAGGATTTGAGAGCTAACCAGAGGAACACAACAGAAAAGACAGATGTGGTAGATATTGCAGATATGTGATTTAGAGGCTTTAAACTGATTTGAGGGACAACTAGAAATTAGGAGATGTCCCAGAGTCTCAAGGGTGCATAAGTAGGAAAAGGTAGCAAAGAGTTATTCCTCAGGGAAGGGGTCCACTTTGATGGCTCATTTGGGGCAACAGTCCAGGCAATCAGCATCACCCAGAAACAGTTTGAAAGTCTCAGTCTAATGCTTGGGGGCTTCCCAGGTGGTCCAGTGGTAAAGAACCTGCTTGCCAAGGCAGGAATCACAGAAGATGCAGGTTCTATCCCTGGGTCGGAAAGTTCCCCTGGAGGAGGAAATGGCAACCCACTCCAGTATTCTTGCCTGGAAAATTACATGGACAGAGGAGTCTGGTGGGCTACAGTCCATGGTCTCAAAAAGAATCGGACATGAATGAGCACACAGCACACACACATAATACTTTAGGCCAAATCGAGGTGGACAGAAATCTTGGTAAAATCTGAGCTGAGTGGCTCAAAAAGGCAACTTGGGGAGAAGATATTCGGGGTCAAGTCCAAACCTTGGCAAAGGCCTGTATTCAAAGGTTGGAGGATAAAGAGAAACTAGCCACAACGGGAAGAGGCCAGAGAAGTGGCGATGAAACCAAGATGGCTCAGGGCCATGAGACTCAGGAGAGAAGAAAGCGCTGAGGCTCTGGATCATGTTGTGCAAAGGGTGAAGAAATCTGAACCAAGAAAAGGCCAGTGGTTTGTGGCATGAGACTAGTCATTGGGATCTAAGATTTGAGCAAAAAATTCAGTCAAATGGAGGGGAGAGGAATTAGGCTGGAAAGGGTTTAAGGAGAAAGTGGAGTTCTGGGGTGTAAACACCACATTCAAAGCCCTTGGCAGTCATAGGAAAGAGATGCGAAAGTTTTGTTTGAGGGGTAATAAGTTCAAGAAGTGTTTCTTTTACTCAAGAGTAGAAAGTCCTACAGAATCTACTGGACCCGGGCAGTCTACGTGGTCCCACAAGAAGGGAAGCAAAGCCCTTCTGTTGGACTCCCAGCCAAACACAGCTGTGGTCATTTCAAAGGAAAACAGGGCTGGGGGACCCAGAGAGGCTGCAGACGTCATTTTATCACATACGAGCATTCTTGTGGGCGGAGCGGGCAGAAGAGACCAACAGAGTCATCTCTTCTCAGCTACTATCCTAAGCGCCTTCCTGTGGATGGGCTTTTTCTCGAGGCTACCGAGAACTCCCTCACTTTTGAGAAATCTGTCCTAATCCGACATGGTGGGAGGAGACGGCAAGATGCAAAGGGCGGAGGCCTTTCCCAAGGGAAAGTGGGGATGGTGGGAGGGACCATCAATTTTACAGCATGATTTTCCCTGCTGCTTTTCTGTATGAATTTATAATACAAGATCCATGTAGTTCCCTACTCTTGGACCCAAGCATATGGGCACTATTTGTTTTCTCTGATTGGGAAGAAGGGACAGCCCTGTTGTAATAATCACCATGACATTGGCTCTTGTCTTAAAGGAAAGGCTGATCTCTCATTGGATTGTGTTGAATATATTGGGGTCGCTAAAAAGTTCATTTGAGTAACAGCTTATGGGAAAATCCCAAATGAATGTTTTGGCCAACCCAATGTTTATCAGTTTTCCAACGGCACACCTGGGCAAGGCTTTTTCAAGGCTATGAAAACTTTTATCTAGTTTGTGACAATGAGCATTTTCCCTGAACTCCCTAGAAACCCACTAGATTTTTATTTTCACTTTTAATTTTTTTAAAAAATTGTATTGGAGTACAGTTGATTTAAAATGTTCTAAGTTTCTGATGTACAGCAAAGTGATCATTTATACATGTATGTATATCTACTCTTTAAAAATTTTTTTCCAACATAGATCAGTACAGAGTATTGAGAAGAGTACCTTGTGTTACACAGTAGGTCCTTATTATCTATTTTACCCATAGTACTGTAGATTTTTAGAAGACTGCAATTATGACACATTTAACCAGCCAACTCACTGTAAGAACTGGGAACGCATGTACACCTGTGGTGGATTCATGTCAATCTATGCCAAAACCAATACAGAATTGTAAAGTAAAAATTAAAAATAAATAAATAAATTAAAAAAAAAAAAAAAAAAAAGAACATTCAGAAATTCTTGTTGGCTGAATACACGCTGAGCGTGAGATACCATCTCTATTGTGGAGATGTGCCGTGCTCTTGAAATATTTATAAGTGTCTCCTCCCAAGGATGCAGACTTTATTGTTTACAGTCTGAACTTATTTTAAGGAACAAAACCTGCGGATGCACTTCCCGTTAGAGTAATACCTAGGCTTTATTTAACATATCTCTCTTGTATTCCTAAGATATTTCCACCTACATTATCTCACTCATGCTGTGTTACTGAGTTTGGTAGAGGAAGGAAAGCATTTTGTTTTCTTCAGAAAGAGAAGGAAAAAGATTAGCTGAAGCTGTGTCTAGGTCCACACAGACAATGATGTCGTTCTGTCTTCCTGAGCCATGGTGATTAACACTATCAAAACCATCATATTAATGGTGGTATAACCAAGCCATTAATAGACTGCAACCCGGCCCATAGGACCTGTGTCCTGTCTCACAGATGGGAATGCATGGCAGAGGGGCAATTATAACCCATGTCTTTAATTTTCACCAGAACACTTTTTGATAGGGAGCTGCTAACATGGTCCCCTGACAATCAGAAATCCCCAGCTCATGTTAATGAACTAACACATACAAGGTATGATGCTAACGCAGCTATAGCCTAATGGTTACTCAGCAGTGACCCTAGCCAAGGACAAAGAAATTGGCACTGGAATAAAAAGTAAGGAAAATGCAGAATTTTTTCCTTGGGGGGAACAAAAGGAAAATTCTAATCAGTGCTAACCCCACCCCCCACTTCCCTTAGCATAGTGTCAACAACCTTCACTGAAAAATCAAATTATGGGCTACCCCTTGTAGGTGTCACTACACCTAAAACCAACATGACCCTGAATCAGACCAAGTCAACCTAGTGCCACCAAGTTTTTCTGGGGTTCCACGTCCTTCATTTTCTTTGAGTCAAGAGTGTGTTCTTTTGTCTTTAAATTTAGTACTTCTAATTTTTTAAAGCTTTCTGGCCAAGACTAAGATTCTGACTACATCTTAGGTTTTTACCGTGCCATTTCACTGACCAAGGGTATCATACACAATAGCTGACCAGCTCACAGCATCTAGTGGCTGGAGGGTCAGATGGGGACTTAGAATCATGACTACACTGACTTGCCTTCGCCTGCTCTGGCTGTTCTAAAGAAATATTAGAACTTGAATGGAGAGACATTTAGCATCCTCTTTCAGATGGGACAGGTCGAGCTCTCCATGACACGTCAATCTATCACAGAAGCAACAAGCCATCGCCTCCAACCTGGCCGGCTGCTTGTACAAGTATCTGAACAGATAAAAACAAAATACTCCGGAGCGTCTGTTTCTTCTCAAATCACACTCCTCTGTTTCTCAGAGGAACCCAGGGCCTTGAGCAAACATTCTCTCTTTAACCCTTCCAGTATCACTGTGGCCAACACAAGTATTGACATCTGACAACAGGGAAGCTTTGGAAAAGCAAAACTTTCCCACTATTCGCCTGAGATGAAGCAAATGAGGGGAGTTTGGAAGAGAACCCCGTCTTCTTCCTCCTGGGCTTGTAAGGAGCTGGTATACAGCTGGTATATCCTATGTCCCTTGAATCAATTGTATAAATGGAAACTCTGTGCTGGCTGGTTTCTAGGCTTCAAATAAATGTTATATTTACATGTGTTTTGTGTTTTCGAATTCCATCAACCAAAGGACCCAGAATTTAGATATTCCCCTTCCCCACTCCACTGCGAATTTTATTGCTAAGTTAAGACAAGTTTTGACTCAGTGGAAAGATCGTCAACTGGTTGGAAGTTTCTGTGCACAAGGCTTCACTAAATCTGAACTAAGAGTTTAAAAATTAAGTCCTTCTTCAGAATTAACTGGTTTGTATATAAACTTTCAGGTGTTTCATGGAAGAAAATGGCAGCTAAGTAAAAAGTAATCTAGTAATTTTCATGTGAATTTTCTCATTCTAAAAGTATATCCCAAGCCCCTTTGATCACAAAGATGGAAAGGTGTTTGGGGCAACAGCTGAGCATTTGGGCTCAGTTTATCTAACTTCTCTAAGTGCCAGTACTATCATCTGCAAAATGGGCACGCAAAGATTGAGACAGGGACTTCCTTTGTGGTCCAATAGTTAAGACTTCGCCTTCCAATGGATGGGGTGTGGGTTTGACCCCTGGTAGGGGAGCTAAGATCCCACATGCCTCCTAGACAAAAAACCAAAACAGAAATGATATTGTAACAAATTCAATAAAGACTTTAAAAATGGTACACATCAAAAAAAAAAAGTCTTAAAAAAAAGATTGAGTGAGATGAAGCCTAGGGTGTTTAGAAAGCTTATGGCAGCCACAGAAGACCCAACAACAAGAACATGATGACCCCTTTGTAAACACTCTACTGATTATTTAAATTAAAGGAGAAAAAAACATGTTGCACATAAATATGATACAAGATGTGTACAATACAGACCTGGGCTTGACGAGGAGAAAAACTATTTTAGAAGCAATGGAATGGCCAGAAGCCAGTTGTTTTTTTGTTTTTGTTTTCTCTCTCTCTCTGTGCTGCTGCAAAATTGAGTAGAATTCTGAATGAAAGCAGTTCATTTTCTAAGCTATCTGTAAATACTAAATGATTTCAACCATAAGCCATCATAATGTGTTTGGCGTGCTTCACAGCCAGTCTGAGAGTTACCTCGACCTCTTATCATCCTAACTGACCTGGATACTGGACACAGTTCAATTAACCAGAGAAGAGCAGGAAAAATGTTCTTTGGAGGTGCTATGTTCTGCCAACTGACTGACTCCTACAATCAGGATTGATTACAAACAGCCAATTAAGACGAATTTGGAACCTGATCTGAACACTAATCTTGTCTCTTATTTTTCTTTAGGCTTAATGATCAGCCTTGATGAATCCTACAATGGCCATTAGTTAAGTTCATTTTATAGCCTTCCTCACAGCACACACACGCATATGTTTGTGTGTGTGCTTCTGCCGAAGGATGTCAGCATGCATGCAAGTATCAAGTTTTACGCTGGAAGGGAAGGAGCTGAGAATACGCATGCTGGTTGAAGGCATATGTCTCCCTTGGATCGATTCTGAAGTGCCTCCTCCCTAAAGTGAGATCTGGTTGGAAATGCCATGCACATGTTGATTCAATTTGATAAGATTTCAACTAATCTTCTCTTTTAGCTTCTCATAAAGGTTGCTTCTTCCAAATTACAGAAATGCCCCCCGCCCCCGGACAACCTAGTAATAGTCAAAATTCATTATGATCCAATGTGATTGCTCATAGGAAGAAATAATAAAGGAAATTAATTTTATTAAACACGTGGGGTTCTGTTCAAATTAAATCAGTGCTAATGGAGAAAGAAATCAAAAGGCAGAAAGTAGATAATTACCTGCCTGTGCAGCAAACAAGAATGCGGCAGGTGGTAGCAGCAACACTGACCTCCACTGTTCTGAGAAGAGTTCATTTTTACCCACTCAATAGTATTTTAATTGAATTTAGTTTGGTGGTGGTGCCTCTCATATTGCCCATATTGGGAAATTACTTGAGACCAAAATCGACAATGAAAAGATGAGGGAAAATAAAGCAAAGAAAGATCATTCTGAATTTCCCTTGCATAAAAATCAGGCTCCAGACCAACAGTTTTGTGCTTCTTTTAACATAACCATAGTAAAGCAATAAATATATTTCTACAATTGTCGTTAAAAAAATATAAGAAAAATGCTTCAATTGTACTTTCTGATTAGAACAGTACACATTTTTTTTTCTATCCCCATTCCAAAGAATATGACTATTTTCAAAGGATGGTACATACAGACTTCAAGACTATTGTTGAGTTTTGTCTGATTTTGAAATTTATAAAAATGGAATCACACAAGTCAGGACAGCAGTAGCCTTTGAGGCCAAAGGTCAGAGACTGAAAGTGGACAGAAGGTGGCCTCTTACTAAGAAGCTGGGAAATGTTTGCTCTGATTCGGTTTATATGAATATGCTCCCGTTGTAAAATTGCATCAAATGTTACTTTGTATATTTTTCTAGATAGAGATTATGATTTAATAGACTTTCATATTTCACATAGAAAAAAAGAGACGTACTTTGGCAGAAAATACCCACTGTTTTCCATAAAAATAAGGTCTTTGTTTGATTTGGTCTAAGTGATGCTCAAAAACCCAAGACTAGGACTAGGGAGAACACCCATGCCTCAGATACAAAAAACTCCCTAATCAGGATAAATACTTTAATGCAATTCTAAAAAACAAAAATTAATACAAAAATCTATGCCAAACAAACCAAATATCAAGCAAAAAATATTACTTAGGGAAACCAAAATGGAACTTAGAGTTTCCTATAAATGACAAAGTAACCATTGTATAATTACATTTTCAGGAATAATCATATTTAAGGAACTAAGGGCAGATTAATTTTCCTTCAGTGAGTTTATATTCTATGAAAATAAATGGTGTTTCAAAGTTTATAACAACTTAGGAAATTTTAAAAGTGTATCAGAGATACAATGTGTGATTTATTCCAACAAATCCCCAAACTTGAATATTATCACTGTTTAACTAAGGTCTATTGTGTCTAAATTTCATATGAAGTTACTAGACTGAAATCTTCCTTTGTGTTGAATTAAGAAAAAGACACTGAATTCTTGACTACAGAAGACAGAGACTACAAATCTAAATTGTAGATAGAAAAGCTTCTGTGGGTAATTAGTCTGGTGTCTTGATGCAACCCTACAAAACAGCCCTGACAAATCAGGCAGCGAAGTCAGGAACTTGTCACTCAGAAGACCTCACTTCTCGCCCATCACCGCCACTTTTTCAGGCTCTTTCTGGAGCTTCACATTCATTTTCTTAATGTTTTTAACCCAATGTCTGTGAAATTTTTATTGCTCCCCAGATGACGACATCTGATCTGAATGTAACCACACACCTCTTTGCTCAGCAGTATTTGTCACAAACCATTATAAATTATCATGCTGATAGTTTGCATTGCTGGGAAACCGGAAAAACGCCATAAATTCTAACTACTGTATCAATGACATTCTTGTTTATTATGCAGATATAAAGTTTTATGAGAGTCAAGATGTCCGCTTTACCACTGAAGGAAACCCCAGTGGAGTAAGACCCAACCAGCTCAATGTGAATATTGAACGCCATTTTCAGTGCACAATGAACACTGCTGTCTGACACACACTCAGCAGGTGGCTTTTCCTTTCTTCTCTGCTTTTAGCTCCACTTTGACACTTCACAAGCATGGAGGAGTTTGCTGGTGCAAAAGAGAGAAATCGGATTCCTCTTTTTCCCTCAATGTCTTCTTCTCCACTCGGAACATTCTCTAGCCTCCTCTAGTATCAACATTACAGTAAAACCAGGCAGTTTATTTACCTAGAAATCCCAGCACAAGGTTAGCCCCAAGACAGATGCTCTCTGGCTCCATGGATGGACTGATACCACACCTTGTTCAGTGAAAGCATTCAGGAAGTTCTGATATTATATTTTTGATGCTTATTTGCAATGAAGCCTGATTCAGGGGTGGCCTACACATAGATGGTTGATTTTTAAAGCTACCAAACACAACTTGGACATTTTCCTAAAGGAACTATCCCCCCTTGATATCCACTGTAAAAAAACCTTTTTGCAAAGTTAGCATAAGTTAATTATGTACTGGGCCAGACTTGGCATTCTTCACAAGAAAAGTTGTATACATTTCACTGCGTGGTTAAAATTATGAGAGGATATCTTCATTTCACGATAAAGAAAACCAAAAAATAAAAAGCAAAATAAAAATATTTTTCCTACCAGAACTTGTCTATTTAATTATTTATTTATCCCTACGCTGTAAGAAACAACTGTCTACTTGGGTCTCCAGGATATTTTTGCCACAAGCGGACACGTGAAGGAATTGATTTCTTGAGCTTTCTTTCCCATTGTGAAAGTTGACTATTCAAATACTGACAGTTTCAAGGGAAATGCAAAGTGTATTATATGCAGATGATCCCACTACTGGATCAGTATATTTAGTTTGCCTAGCTTCCTAAATCTGAGTGTTCTAATAATCACCAAGTTCTTAAAGATACTTTGATAATATAACTGCTTCTGAGGGGAGTTTCTAAAGTGAAAGTTTCACTTTTCAAAGGGCTTTCATATCCAATACCCTATTTTATCTTACGAGAATATGGTACAGCAAGTCCTCCTGCCTGGTGTTAGATACAGCTGAAACAGGGAAAGACGTTAAGCAACTCACATAATACAAACAACTTGTTCTTAACAGACACGATCACTAAGAGCTTACCAGTTCTCTGAACGTGATGTGTCATCTCAATTACATTTTTGGAAGTCACTTATTGTAAACAAAAGAATTCCACAGTCCACCAAAACTCTGTCATTTACTATAAATAAAACAAGCCCACAATCCATCAAAACCCCCAAATCTATATTTTTGCACATCCCACATAAAGTTTGGAAGTCTATGAATTTCTTCTGACAGGAGTTTCTCACAGGAATGCTTTCCATTCCTCTAGAGAATTATAATCCCCTATAGATTTTAAAGTGTGGACTCTTCTCACAGTCTTTACCAAAGGAGAAAAGAATTGTGCCGCATTTGTTGAATTTTCAACTGCAAACTTCAGCAATAACCAGGAGTCATGTGGACTGGTCGGGGAAGACAGTGATGGCAAATGTCCTAAGTTGGTCTTCCTATATCATTTTGGGACCTTCTATTGATAAAATGTCAGGCAGCAACACTTGAAAACAGGGCGCAGATGTATTCTCCAGGACCATAATCTCCACTGACTATAGCAGGCTAAATACATCAGCCTTCAAGACTGGTCAGGAGATGGCTTCTTCACAGAGAACAAATCCTCACTTACTACAATTAAGAAACCACCTTACTCTGAAGCATTAAAACACAAAACTCACCATCATAATTCCAGAAACAGTCTTATTGGCCAGTTTCTTGCTGATATCATTTAAATGGTCCTTTACTCTGAGTTATAGTGATCCCCTTTTCTTGTTATCTTTAAAAAACGAAACTAACAAAAAAAGCTGCCCCCTGCTCCCACCATGCTCGACCTCACATCATGATATGGCAGATAATTATTTAAGGTCTGCTATGTGCCAGATTCCCTAGAGGGGAAGGTTCCCCTGGAGGAGAGCATGGCAGTGTTCCTGCCTGGAGAATCCCATGGACAGAGGAGCCTGGTGGGCTACAGTCCATGGGGTCACACACAGTCAGGTATGACTGAAGCGACTTAGCATGCACACATGTGCCAGATGCTTATAAACACTTGCCATACCTTAATTCATGCAACTGGCTCCCCCTCCTTACACTCCTGTGCAGTTGGGTGTTGGAGCCAGCTCACACCAACTCATGAGAATCAAATGTGCACGTCTCTTTGCAAATCTGTGCATAGTGACACACTGAGTGGTTTGAAATCGGCCGTGGAGAGAAAATTTTCACTACAGAAATTGGTAAATACCACAGATCCAGATTTGACCCATCCCCTCCTCAAATCCAGTTGCTAACATTGACCAGCACACAACTTCAAATATTCTGAATTCTTTATTAAATGACACACATATATGGTTGAGACTCTCAGATCAGAAATCAGCAAACATGAGTTTCCTAGAATCTAATAGCACCTTATTTTGAGGAATAATGCTATTACTTGAGTATGTTTTACCAGAGTTTCCTAAAAATATCTCCTATAGCAGCTCCTTGTTGTTGCTTACTCACTAAGTCACTTCCAATTCTTTTGCGACACCATAGACTATAGCCCACCAGGCTACTCTGTCTATGGGATTTCCCAGGCCAAGAATACTGGAGTGGGTTACCGTTTCCTTCTCCAGGGGATCATCCCAACCCAGGGCTCAAACTCAAGTCTCCTGTATTGGCAGATGGATTCTTTAACACTGAACCACCAGGGAAGCCCCCTCTAGCAGTTTAAGTATTGTCAAGTTGCAAAAACATAACACAAAACAAAATAAATGAAATGAAAAATAAATCTTCAGGTTGTCTCAGCAATGCACATTGTAAAAACCACCATACAGAATATTGGCTTAAAAAAAGAGAGAATGAATTTCCCGTTTCCAAGAAGTTACTGGAACACTTTATTAATGGCAGCTTTCACACAAGATTAAAAAGTCAATATAATGCCCTGAAGCACTTCTGAATCACAGAACAAAGATTAAATCGAAATTGGCATAATTTTACTGTAGTGTCTGCTGATTATTTGGAAATTGATCAACAGCACATGAATGTATGCTAATTCTCCAGGCACCAGATGTTGAATTAACCAGATGATGTCATTTCCCTGGCCATGAAAAACTAGTTTACCCCCAGAATCCAACAGGTTCTGGAGGACTTCCGACAGGTGGGAATATTTTCATACTATTCTATTCTTCTCTACAAGGGTTATTATATGTTTGTAAAGAAAATATTTTAAATAATGAATTTGGCTGCATAATAATGTTATCCAGTGGAAATAGTAGTCTACACGGTATATAGTTATATCAAACAGACTCATTTTAAAACTTGGGAAAACCTATCAGTCCTTGAGAAACACTTTAGAAGTGAGATTAAAATGTCTAAACGTCATTAGAGGTTGATACTCAGGCTCAGGTCTCTGGAGAATACACAGCATGGTAGAACCGGATGAGGTAGACAAGACAGAGCCAGGTTGTCTGCTGGATGTCCAGTGAGAAAAGCAAATTTGGACCCAAGTGGGACTGCTGCCTGCATTGTTAAAACATACTTTCCAACTGTGGAAAGCAAAACTTACACACAATTCTTTCATACAAAGTGAGGATTTATAATTTATTCTGTTTCTCTACTGATAATGTTTCTATAATAATGAAACCTGGCATAAATTGATTATTAGTAACTTAACCACTGAAAGAGACAGGAAGGCTAAAGCACATGAACAAACATTATATTATTGTGAATTAACAATTTTTTAGCATTTTTCATAAGAGACTTGCAATCATTAATCTACTATAAAAGTCCTTCATTAGACTTATCCTATATGCCTTGTTTTTTTTCCCCCAATGACAGTTTGCTTTGGTGATGTCAAACTCAGTAAGATAAACACAGTTCTTCGATCACAAAATATGCCCCAGATTTGTTCAAAAAAACCCAACCTCACCATCTGCCAATGCACTGCATGTTAGAGACTCACAATATTTAATAAAAAGCAAGAGGTTGGGTTTCTAATTCTTTGCCTTTCCAGGAAAAAAAGAAACCTAAATACACTTTTCTTAACACAAGTTCCTCAACCAAAAGTGCTAACAAGAAAAAGACTATGAGAGATTACACATTTAAATATAATCTCCCTGGTTTAGGGAACTCAGAAATCACTTAACATAATTTAATTTCCATACCATTGACACAGGATCTGGCCTAGATCGGAATTCCTCCTGGATCCATTTACATCTTAGACAGTTCACAGACTTCCCCCATAACACCCGTGCCCACTAGATGGTGCTGTGGTGCCCTGTTCAAACATGTTCACTTACTTGCAGTCTCTGTCTTCCAAATCGAAGTGAGGGTTGAAGTTAATCATAATTCTCTGGTATGGGTCCGGAGCCTGAATCAGCCATTCACATTTTTCACTTGGGTGATAAGAGTGAGGATAACCAGGAGATGTAAGGTACCCAGGGCTTTCAATTTTTATAGTATCGCCACACTTATCTGCAATAAAATTAACATTTTAGTACTAGATGGTTCCCTGTACAACCAGTTACGTATTCTAGTTTAACATATCAATGACAGGTTATTAAACATTCCATAAGTTTTTAAGGGGAGCTCCAAGAGGTGCCTGCAGGTCCTTCAGGTGGCGCTGATAGCAACATGCTTCCAAAAAAGGCTCTTTGATCTCAGGAAGTTGGTTCAGGAGAACTTAGAGCTGAAAGGGCTCCATCCCCACCTCCCACAAAGTTCCCTCCCAAGAAAAAGGTCTTCCAGCATTAAAAACATTAAGTCCTCAATGGATGTTAACATGGTCCCCAGGGAGCTTCTGCTAGACTTAATTATACCCCCAGAAGTGTAATCACATTAAGTAGCAAGTTCTAAGTGAAGGTGACTAAAAGATACTATTCGACCCCTTGTGTTGCTGTTTGATAAGCCTGGTCTGTGTCATTGATCAGTGGGCATTGTCATCCAGGACTTCAACTGGCTTAAAGCCAAACCCTTTTTGTTGTTGTCTTATCTGCCTGTAAATCTAAGTGATTTTGAGTTATCTCTGGTCTTTGAGATCCAGAGCATCAGGGAACAAAGTAGATGTGGTGAAGCAGAAATAATTCAGCTCTACTGCTCCGAGGAAAGTTGCTCAGTTTTGGAGACCAGATCAAAGTAACTGGGCAGAAAGAAAAATAAATAGCTACACAGATTAATTCTAATTACCTACATGTTGGAAAAACCTCCCCCACATGGAGGTCTGGGTATCACAGATAGTGATCTATACCCTCACATTTTAGAAAAGGTGAGCTAACTACTTTTGACCTTCCTTTAAAAAAAAAAACAATAAAACCCAAACCTGAAGTGATTCACTGAGAGCCAAAGAAACCAGTCTTTGGGCAGCTTTATTGTTCAGTATGGACCCTCACTGTCACTTGTTATGATGGATTTCATATTAGAGAGTCTCAGCCTGAAAGGCTGCCGCATTTATTGATGCTTAATTTTGAGCAATAAAAATTCGGTGCATAAGCTATGTAAGAGGAACAGGTATGAAAGCAGTGAAACATATAAGCCTATCAATCACAAATTTTCAGTAATGGTATATATAGATTTTAATATTGCATCTAATAGATTCCCTGTGGAAAAAGAATGGCATTCTTTGCTCTCAGCATGAATTTATAAATCTACAGAATTTTATTACAGGAAAACCAGGTCAAATGGAAATGAAAGATGAAGTGCACATCAAAAATGCATAAAGCTACATGCATTACAGAAATCATTTCCCATAAATTAAAAGAGAAGACAATATAAATTACTTTGTTTTTCTCAGTTGCTAGATGTTTCTGACTTTGTTTCTTAGACTGTTGGGGGGCGGGGGTAGCCTTATAAGGGTTTCCTCTGCCTTAGCTTTTAGAAGCTTAAGGTTTGCCAAGAAGAAATGGTGTTGTAACTGGAGTTCAGAATCTCCGCTAATGATCATACTGGACTCTGTTATGTTATTCTGCAGAGGCTCTTGCATTATTTTAAATGTGCAGAAAACTTGGAAAGCAACCCCATCTCATTAAGTCTCCTCCAGCTCTGTACAAACATCATGGCAGTGTCTGGCATCTGTTAAGGAGTGAAATAAAACAGCACTGCTTGTAGCCACTCGACAGAGTCACTTCAGAAGACATTTAGGTGGACTCAGTACCACACCAGAGCTCTTTAATCTGTGACTTCTGAGAAAGTGACAGTGTAATAAGATAATGTGGACTCCTAGACTCCCTGGCTCTGTTAAATCTCTCTAACACTTGATTAAGAACGAGCAGTTTCTAATGATTCTGGACCATTAGTCCTAAATAAGGTTAATGAATTAATTTAGCAGACACTGGTACTCCAAGGAGGTGGACATGGCTGGGAAAGGTCTGCTGAGCTAGAGGCATTAACTGGCTTTGGTCACTGTTAAGTATAGCAACATAGGTTTAACCAGTCAAGTCACTGATTGCAGCTTAGGGTCTCAGCATTCCCCAGATTTCTGCTAAGAAAACTGGGAAGTATGTGTATCTCTCATGTATGTATATACACACACATATGCACACATACACACAGACATACATATGGAGTTCACAGCCTAAAGTCTGAAAGCTTATTGGCATTGGATTTCAAATCCATCCTATGAACACCCGCCACCCTGGAAGCAGATGTTGTTACTGTAATTTCTAAAGTCTAACCACTGGAGCTCATTCAACTGGAGGTGAGTGTTATTTCATTCCCTGCCAGACTAGAGAAGGATGCCATCATCTGAGGTTCATTAATAAATTGAACTCTACATTCACAATTGTATGTGTTTTGCTTCCAAGCATATCTTTTAGAACACTGCTTGGTAGCTGCTGGGGAAATCTATTGCTTCAATCACGAAACCTCTAAAAAGCATATTAGAGAGATTAACGCCCATCATAAAGATGTGATTTAAATTCCTCTCGGTATGAACCCCTCCACTTGTGGTCTCTTATTAAAACAATATACCACCAGTAAGTAGCGGATGGGCTTAATTACTCTGATTGAAATCTAAGCCAGGCTAAAGTAAATATTTGATAATTAGTTAATAATAATTGCTGAAGACTTACTGTAAAGATAATGTCACCCGCCCCCTTGCTTCCACCTACTTTACAGTGTAAGTTGAACATGCCTACAACCAGATCTCATTTTAAAACACATTATTTACGTTACAGGATACTGCTTCTAACCCAGTACGGTCTTCCATTTACTTAACACTGAGTGGTTTTAAAAGCTAAGTGGAAGCTGCAACTAGGTTAGGGGATTTTCACATATCCTGGTGCCTTACAGCGTGTGTATCAGATTCCTTTATTGACACGATATAACTTTCATTCATACTCCAGACGGAGCAGGGCTGGTTTGAAAAAGCGGAGGAGGGACTAACACCCACCCGCAAACCGCTATCTCCTGCGGGCATCCACCAGAGGAATCAGTTCAGGGGAGCTGTCGGAGAATCAGGAAGTGCTCCCGGTAAAGTGTTCATTAACTTTCAACAGCCATCATATTTTTGAAAGGGAGTCTCCTCTAATTGCCTTGGGGAGGAAACATTATTAAGATAATTGGTGCGCTGATCTGGGAAGGTAGGGCGCTCAGCCTTGTAGCAGAGGTGGGAAAAACCCCATGGCCAAACAACCAACTTCAGGAGGGAGTCAGAGGACGTGAAATCTCCCTGCCCTACCTACAACGACTGATCTTATTTCTTTATTTCTCCGTCTGGCTAAAAGTTTCCTTCACCAGGAGGCGGCTCTCCCCGGTGGGTCCCGGCAGCTCGGAGCGGGCAGCCGGGAACAGGGTTCACCCCCGCGGCCGCGCGCCTCCGCCTGTCACTTACCGTTGCGAAAAGCGCCGGCCGCGCCGAGGATCAGGGCTAGCGCGGCGCACAGGAGCTGCAGCCCCTTCTCCATCCTCCCTTCGCCGGGTCCCCGGGGCGAACGCGGGAGAACCGAACGTGCGGGGAAAACAGAGCACCGGGGCGATCTCCACGATCCGGAGCGCTTTCACTCTTCCCGGAGCTGTAAAATCCTCAGACCGTTTTGGAGAAAGAAAAGCGGCGAGGCAATGCCTTGATCCGAGAGAAACGCTCCTCTTTTTGTGTCTCAAGTCGCCTGCATCCTGTCATTTAGCTCTGGTTTCCTCTCTCTTTTCCCACACTTGTTCCTCTTCCAGGAGCCGCTGCCCGGGCCATGTCTCAAAAAAAAAAAAAAAAAAAAGTGGGGGGTGTGGGAGGGGGAGGAGGGACGTAGAGAAACACACACCAACGCCAATTTCCAGAAAGAAAAAAAAAAACAGTCCTGCTTGATTCTGGACCCGTTGGATCCGGGGAGCTGGCGCCCAAGGGAGGTCGGGGTATCTGCGCGAAGAGGAGCAAGCAATGAAAGATGAGCGGGAGACGGAGGAGTTTCACCAACTGCACCCCCGCCTCCCCCACTGCCTCCTCCCCTCCCCTTCTGGAGCCCTTCCCTCGCTTCCCCCCGCCCCTCTCCCCGCACAGGCTCGCCAGCGACTGCCTGACAAGAGACGGGGAGGAACAAGTTTCTCTCCCTGAACGTTCCCCGTCCGTCTGTCCGTCTCTCCCACAAGCCCTGCTGGGATCTTCCCCGGCAGGGAGGCGCCGGGACTGCGTGCTCAGGGCCGGGTGCCGGGTGTGTTTGGAGGGGGGACCGGGCGTCGAGGTCGGTGGCAGCGCCAGGATCGGGCTAGCCCACCTCGGCATGCTCGGTCGGGCCCCCGGGGGAGAGCGGGACAGTTCCGCTAAGATTTGGGGGGGGGGGGGTCGGCCGCCGGAGACAGGCAGTGCGCCCGGGAGGTGGCGGCTGCTTCTCCCAACTCCGAAACCTCCGGGAGGCGCCCGAGGCGTGACCTGGGGTCGTGACCTGGGGCAGGAGCACCAGGGCGCCCCTGGACGTTGCGGATCAGGCCCGAAGGGGTCGAGGAAAGGGGCTGGAGTTGGGGACGCACCCCGGAGCCGGGCGAGGGTCGGCAGTATCGCTGCCACGCAGAGCCGAGTCAGTAGACTCACGCGGACTAGGCTGTGCTGCAGCCCCGCCCGGCCTCCCTGCCCCGAATCGCGGCGTGCGGCTGGGCGCCTGGCAAGCCCGGGTGTCTGCTGCGCGCCGCGGGCTCCATTGTTGCCGAAGATCTGGTGTCCTCTCCTCCCGGCCAGAGGGGACGCCGGAGGGTGGAAGGTGGTGAGCCTTCCAGCTAGGGGGCAGTCGTCGCCCGACCCCACCCAGCCGCCTCATGCGGAGCCCAGGTGCTCGGGGTTTGGAAATGAGGGGTCCAGCGACCGGGGCGCCTGTGCATCCCCGGGGAGCAGGAACAGTGGCGGGGGCGGGGTGTTGCTCTTGGCCGGGCTCTCACGGTGCCCGCTCCGGCTATAGGCCGTTGTCACGCCGGCCCACCCCCGCCTCCCACGGCAGCGCGTCCTCAATGGGCTCTGGATGTCCCCCAGTTCGGTCCCTGAAGGGTTTTCCGGGAACTGCTGCAGAAAGCCTCTGCAGATAGGAATAGCAAGGACATTTCAGGGACCAAACAGGTTTTGGCTGCGGATCAGGCCCTTGAGAAGGTAAATGCCCAGGGCCCCCTCCGAAGGAGTTCGTGGGGAAGGTGAAAAGGTCAGCCGCCTTCTGGGAACGGCGTTTCTGCACACACCCGAAAGCAGAGCCTTAGTCCTACCTGGCGCAAAGAGCTGGCAAAAGAGATTTAGGAATGTTGGCAGGAAGACTCTGGTCAAAGGTTTTGGCGGAAGAACTAGGGGCGGGACGCGAGAAAGGCGGCCCAGCGCGCGCGGGCCCGGGTGAGGGCTCCGCTCTAGCGGGTGGCGGCTGGACGCGGTGACGCGCCCCGGCTGGGGTATAGACCATCCCTGCGCGCGGTGCAAAGCGGCACCTCGGGCTTGCAGGCCCGCGCCGGGGGAGTCCCCGCCTCCAAGCTGGAGACCGGCCTCCTGGGCGCACGAGTCGTCGTCCCCCCCGCCCCCCACCTCCCCCGCCGCACGGGCGCGAGCGCTTCTTCGCCCTAGCTGGTTTGCTTCTTCCCCGCTATCCCACCCCGGACTCTGGGTGGGAAGGTGGCACTGTGAGGCCGAGAGTCAAACGCCTGGGCGGGGCGGAAGAGACAGTGGCGGGGTGAGACCGGGCGCCAGGCGCGCCCGCGCAGACCCCGGGGAGCCATCGCCGCGGAGGGAAGCCCGGGCGCTTTGGCTACCGCGGCCGCGCGACGCCTCCTCCCCGCTTTCCGCTCAGTCCCAGGCGCACCCCCGGCAGTGGCAATCCCCGGCTGCTCGGGGCGAGCGGCATCGTCAGATTTGGGGTAACCCGGGGCCACCTCAGCCCGAGGTTCGGAGCGAGAGGCGCCTCTCCGAAACTGGCAGGTTGACAGAGAAGTCGAACCGCGCGGCGCAGCGCCGGGGCGTCCCAGAGTCACGGCTGCCCGCCTCCTTCCTAGTGGGACCCGCGCGGCCCCGCGCGCTCCCGGGACCGGGTTGACCAGTCTGTGCCTCCGCGGGGTGAGCGAGGGGGCACTCGCAGAGACTTGAGCCGCGTTGTTTTTAGAAAACTGCCGCCAATCTCTCTTCCCTTTTCCCTGCTGAGTGTGCATTTCCCAGTCTGAACCCACCAAGCTAACAAAGCCACCAGATCCTGCGCTCCAAGAGGCACTGCCCCCGCCCCGCCACCTCGCCCCCTTCCTCCCACCCGCCTTTCCCGGGGAAGGGTCGGCACGCAGAAAACGCCTTTCTTGCTCTGCAGCTGAGCATTTTGCCAGCCTTTCTCCAACCAACTAATAAGACACGCAGTAGGCACTCTGGGGGAAATATCATATTTAAGTTCTGCCTCTGATTTTTCTGATCTGAGACTTTTCTCTAACTCCGGAGTTTCCACATGCGGTTCTGGGTAATGGGAGCCCTACCGCACCGATTGATAACTGACTGCTAGTGGGCAGGTACGGAGTAAATTGTCCTTCTAACAACGTCTTTCTTCTGCTGGTGGAGTCCACTAAGTGTCAAAGAAGGTCAGTTTTAGATTTCTGCTGTTCCCTCTGTAAGGAGACAGACCAACCTTTACTTGAGGTAAGTGATAGGAAGAATTTGGCAGTATTCCTAGGCTGATTCTATTTGGTCTCGCGAACACACATCACTCTTTCAGACATCACAAGTCCTCAGGCTATGTAGGATCGGATTCGACTGCAGGGAAGATCCACCACCACACTCCCTGAGTGCAAGGCAGAGGCCCTGGATGGACGACACCCAGCTTCAGGAACTCCCATGAAGGGGTTACTGCAGAAAGAAAGCCCTTCACTTCTGCCTCCTGAGCCAGACTGGAACAGAGGTCCATCATTTAAGAATAGACTGGGTGGTAAATGCATGGTTTCTTTCATCAAGCGCTCATCAATTTGTCATAAGTAGGTGGGATCCATTGCTCCCAGAAGGCCATTTGAGCTACTAATGTCCTCAAAATTTCTAGGTTGGTGCAAATGCAGATTGGTATTTCAGAACTGCATCACATCAAGTTGCTGCAGGAGGGCATGGCAACCCACTCCAGTATTCTTAATTGGAGAATCCCATGGACAGAGGAGCCTGGAGGGCTACAGTCCATAGGGTCTGACATGCCTGAAGGTACTTAGTACACAGGTACACAAAGTCTAGTCAAGTTTTTTTAAAGCATACACATCAGCTTATTTCAGAAAAGTAACCACAAAACATAGTTTTAGTAGGAGCTAACCTACATTTGAAATGTAAGAATGAAAGATAAAATAGAAAAGCTTAAAAACTGAAATTTAGATTAAGTGCCCACTATTTAAAATAATTACATTAAAAATGGCATGGTTGTTAAATGACTGTCATTCAAGGGATGCCTTTTTGGACCTCATGTAGAGCTCTCTCCATTTGGATTAACAGAGGAAAGAAGGAAATAAACTAATGAACGTTTCCCTTCTGATCCTTCATTTTGGGCCTTTTAAAAACCTTGAAAATTCTTCAAATATTGGAGAAAAGACTACTATCAAAGTTTTAAAACAGAGTTACAATATAAAGTGTCTGTAATACAGTGTGTACAAATGCAGGAAGACAATGCTAGAGTTTGAATCATGAGTAGATTCAAAGCATTTGTTGATGTCAAATATTAGGGCTAGAATTTGAAACCTATTTTTTGTCTGAAAAGATAATCTTAGATTATTCTGCCTTCACTGATTACTTTTCATCATAAAAATTAAATAATAATAATCCATAGAAATACTCATCAAATCAATGAAGACATCATTAGAGAGAACATAGTCAACTTTTCAAAAGAACTACTTTTAAGTAGAACAATCTATAAAGCATTATTTGAACATCAAATAAGGGAAAGCTATCTCTTAAAAGTTTATCATAGTGAACTAAAATTCTGAAGAATTTAAAAAATTAGTAAAACCTAAATTAAAACTATCAACTAAAGGTCAAAAATAATTCTAGAGAATTTTGAAAATTAGTAAAAAATAATTTTAAAACTATCAACCAAAGGTCAGAAAAACCCTCCAAAACACATTTCACAGTTAAGAACTATAGAATTTATCCTAACAGAATATTATTTCATTTTGTATTTTTAGTCGATGGCTCTAGCTATTTACATGAGAATGATGCAGTTGTAAATGGAATTGTTTTCTTAATTTCTCTTTCTGATGTTTATTACTAGTGTACACAAACACAACAGATTTTTATGTATTGATTTTGTAGTTTACAACTTAATTCTGAAGCTGAAGCTCCAATATTTTGGTGACCTGATGCGAAGAACTGTCTCATTTGAAAAGACCCTGATGCTGGGAAAGATTGAAGGCAGGAGGAGAAGGGGACAACAGAGGATGAGATGGTTGGATGGCATCGCCAACTCAATGGACGAGTTTGAGTAAACTCTGGGAGTTGGTGATGGACAGGGAGGCCTGGCGTGCTGCAATGGGGTCGCAAAGACTTGGACACGACTAAACTGAACTGAACAGTTTTTTGGTGGAGTCCTTAGGGTTTTCTTTCATATCATCTGCAGATAGTGACAGTTTTACTTCTTTTCTGTTTGGATGTCTTTTATTTATTTATTTTTCCTTGCCTAATTGTTGTGACTAGGCCTTGAAATATATTGAATAAAAGTAGAAAGGATGGGCATCCTTGTCTTGTTCCTGATCCTACAGGAAAATCTTTCAGCTTTTCCCTGTTAAGTTTGATCTTAACACTAGATTTGTGATATATGGCTTTGTTATATTTAGGTATGTATCCTCTATACCCAATTTGTTGAGTGTTTATATACCATAAATGGATGTTGAATTTTTGTCAAATGCTTTTTCTGAATCTATTGAAATTATCATATAATTTTTATCCTTCATTTTGTTAATGCAGTGTATCACACCAACTAATTTGTAGCTGTTTGAACCATCCTTGCATCCCAAGTAAATCCCATTTGATCATGGTGTATGTTCTTTTAATGTACTGTCGACTTCAGTTTTAATAATATTTTGTTGAGAATTTTTGTATCTGTGCTCATCAAGGATATTGGCCTGTAATTTTCTTTTCCTGTGGGATCTTTGTCTGGTTTGGGCTTTGAACATTGTTAAACGTTTTGATGATGGGTCAATTCTAGTATTGGGGGACAATGTTGAAAATAAGGCACAGGAAAGATAATAAGGGTATAAATTGCCTGACAAGGCAGGAGGGGATATAATCTGGATTTCAGAAAGACGATTTACTCTAGATTGAATGAGGGACAGCTCCTTCGTTATAACTGTAGGGAAAGAGGAGCTGATGAGTATAATTGCCATCAGGTTTGTCATTCTGCAGAATAAGTGGGCAGTATTTTCTTTTTCATTATCTCCTGTCTCCTATAGCAAGAGACAGAGGGGTACTTAAAGTCTACAAAGAGCAGTGAAATTGGAGTGAAGACCAGACTAACTAGAGAAGCTGTTACTGCTATTGCTGTGGTTTTGATAATTTTTGATTAAAATAGTTTGAGAATTTGAGCTAGGAAAACACTTTCCTAGAAAAATTGGCTAGGCTTTCATAAAATTCACAAAAATATGCTAACTCCTACAGAAGCACATGAAAGGTATTATTTTAACTTTAATGATTCATAGTAGGTGCTCAATAAATGCTTTAAGAAATGGGAATTTTTCTAAGCATATTTATAACAAATTAAAGACTATGTCTATTGATGTACAGGAAGTATTACTCTAAATATCTTTTTTCAGTTATGTCTATCCCCTATTCATGCTCATCTTTGGCCTTTAATATTCTAGAGATGGCCAAAGAAGGTTTTAGAATTTGTGTTTTACACCCTATACCAGACATCCACAGACTGACTTATTTAGACAATTAATGTGAAATACAACCAAAACATTTCTTTAGTTTTGTCAGTTTCAGAATCACCATCAGTGTCACATAAGTTTATCACAGATATTTATGTGATTCTTTTGCTTGCTTTGAATTGTTACATAATTTCTGCCTTGGGCTTCCCTGGTAGCTCAGCTGGTAAAGTATCCACCTGCAGTGTAGGAGACCGGGTTCGATTCCTGGGTCGGAAAGATTTGCTGGAGAAGTGATCGGCTACCCCTCCAGTACTCTGGCCTGGAGAATTCCATGGACTGTATAGTTTATGCAGTCAGAAAGAGTCAGACACGACTGAGTAACTTCATTCACACTTCCTGCCTTGATAGTCCAGACAAACATATTGCATAGACTCTCTGTCAATGGGCATCTTTCTTCAATGGGTTATGTTAAACCATCAGATTGTTAGTGCTTTACCTCCTATGTAGAAGGTGATACTTAAAATACTTGGTGATTTTCAGCTACAAAATTCACTGCCTGGATAGACTTGCCCTAATACCATACAAAGCTTGTATGAGGTGAGAAAGCCATGCAGAACAAGGCAGGTTTTCTTAAAGTTTTATAATTAAAAAAATTTTCAGCCAATTAGTACAGCAGGTTAACTTTTGCAGGCATACTTTCCTCCTACTCGAATGCTGTAAACACCCCAGGAGGGACAATAAATAGCAGTGTAGACAGGAAGGACAAATATTTGTTAAGAGACACTCCTGCACTTTCTCTTCTTGATTTTTTTCAGTGTAAGTTTTAGTTGTAGGAACTGGAAATAATAGAACCATAAAAGTTTAGACAGCAAAGTTATAAAGTGACAGGGGATAAGAAAATATATGTATAAGTTTGCCTTTTGAAATATAAGGCAAAAAAGCAAGTGGCATTAGGTCTAATTATATTGCATATATGTGCATTAACAGAGTTCAGAATGGACCTGGGTCTTACCAGCCTCTAAAGGCACTGCTTCTTTTTCTGATACCATGGATGGAAAAACCAGAATAGGTGGTGTGTTCAAATTTAACAAGATTATGCAGCAATTCTGTGATGGAATAAAATATGAGAAATTGATGTTGAACTTAGATTTTATCTTACAGAAGTTGGAAGTAAGGCTTTATAGTAAAATAATTAACATAGTTGGTTCATTCTTTTGAAAATTCAGTGTATATTTAATAGCTTGTGTTTTATGATATCAAATGTCTTCTTAAATTCGTACTGTGCTATTGTCTCTAGTCAGGTGTACAAAGGCACAGTGTAGCTTTTTCAAACCTCTTTGTGATTTTAGAGCCTTTGGGATTATATTTAAGGATAAATTGGATGTTTTAAGCAGTACTCAAATTTTAGCTCATACTCAAATTGACTCAAACATACTCAGATTTAATGTTGTCTGCCAAAGCAGACTCCTGTCTCATTGATTTTTAAGGTTCTTTGGGCTTTGGTTTGAAAATGTTTGCCTTGGGTTTTCACACAGTTATCTGTCCTAGACAGACCAACTCTGTTATCTATGAAGCTGATGTTAGTCTTGATCATGTCAAGTGAACGTCTTTTATTATGTAGATATAAGATCACAACTTTTCCTGTTACATGTAAGAGGAACTTTCTTGTCAATTCCAGGATATATGAGTGTGTGGCACTCAGGGTTGTCCGTTGCACAGCCAGAAACAAACCTGGATTAATAAAACAAAAGCAATTTTTAATTGTCATATCTGAGAAGTGAAGGAGTGGACCTGGCTTCAGGAAGAGGTGGAGCCAAAGGTTCAGTTGGTGCCAATCAGCAGGACATTTTCTGTGTTTCATCTGAGTTGGCTTCCTTCTCAGGTGAGAGCTTTCCAGGCAGAGTTATCTGGCGGTCATGATTGTTCCAGACTTAAGTGAGCCTTTCTTCCAGATTGTGATCACAGAGGAAGGATGTGGGGGCAGGGGCTTTCTCCCCTAGAAGATGTAATTATCTTTAATAAAACTATGGTTGGCTCCACTTGGATGATATGCCCAAGGGAAATGGATTATTCTTGTTAACTGTCCTGGATCACTTGCCCACCCTACCTGTGGCCACAAGGCCATGTGCTAGACAAAATGCAGAGAGGAATTCTAGAGAAACTCTCTGGATTCTTTGAAAAGAGGGGAAGGAATGCTAGCCTACAGAAGTCAACAGTTGTCTGCTCTTCAGAAGACTCTTCTCTTTGTTACTTAGTTGTTTTGAGTGAGAGTGTATGAAAACTTGTAGTTCTTGGTTTTGATTAGGGTTGATGCTACTGTGTTGTGTTTTGCTTTGTTTTTAGTTTTTCACCTAAATAGACACTCACAGCAGATAGCATGAATCCATAGATTTTATTACACAATCCAAAGGTAGTGCTTCATTCAGGGTTGACTGTCAGTCAAAATTATAAAGCAGGTGAAGGAGTTCATCTTTAACTCCATCTTCTTTTTGGAGTGAAGTTCCTGTATTTTATTGTCTCTTCCCTGTTCCCTCACAAAGACCTTGAAAGAAATAGATCACGTTAAGAGCACAATGCATAACCCACAGAATGGTGAGATTTCAGGGAAGATTTTAGAAGCGAGGAAACTTCCAGAATACACTCATAAGGATACTAAATAAGGCACCATGCGTGCTGGTGTTGGTGTATACCGCTGAGGTTCAGAAGTTCTAAGTTGCCTTTTGGGGGAAATGAGGGCATATTTACGGTGAAGAGATTGCCATGAAGACACAGCCTAAGACGTACTGACAAAATAATGTTTTCTTCAACAAATGAAAAGTTTTTACAGTAACGTGATTCAGTTCAGTTCAGTTCAGTTGCTCAGTTGTGTCCAACTCTTTGCGACCTCATGAATCGCAGCATGCCAGGCCTCTCTGTCCATCACCAACTCCCAGATTTCACGCAAACTCACTTCCATTGAGTCGGTGATGCCATCCAGCCATCTCATCCTCGGTCGTCCCCTTCTCCTCCTGCCACCAATCCCTCCCAGCATCAGAGTCTTTTCCAATGAGTCAACTCTTCGCATGAGGTGGCCAAAGTACTGGAGTCTCAGCTTTAGCATCATTCCTTCCAAAGAACACCCAGGACTGATCTCCTTTAGAATGGACTGGTTGGATCTCCTTGCAGTCCAAGGGACTCTCAAGAGTCTTCTCCAACACCACAGTTCAAAAGCATCAATTCTTCGGCACTCAGCTTTCTTCACGGTCCAACTCTAACATGACTGGTGGACTTTAAATATAAATTTTGCAGTAAACAGCAGTTGCATCATAAAAGGAAAGGCTTGGGACTATATATTTTTCTTGTGTGATGTTTTCTTGACGTATGTTAAGCTCCACTGAAAACGAAGAAATAGAGAATTTGAACAGACCAATTGCCAATAATGAATCCATAATAAAAGAAAAACTCCCAGCAAACAAAAAGTCTGGGACCAGATGGCTTCACAGATGAATTCTATCAGACATTTAGGGAAGAGTTTACATTGGTCCTGCTCAAACTATCCCCCAAATTGCATTCATTCTACGAGGCCAGCATCACCCTGTTACTAAAATCAGATGAAGTTACCACAAAATAAGAAAATGACAGATCAGTATCACTGATGACCATAGATGTAAAAATTCTCAACAAAACATTACCTCACTAAATGCAACAATATATCAAAAGAATCATGCACCATGATCAAGTGCGATTTATCCAGGGGATGCAAGTATTTTTCAACATCTGCAAATTCATCACTGTGATACACCAAACAGTGACAAAATGAAGCATCAAAGCCTGGTGATTGGGGAATTCCTTGGCAGTTTCGTGGTTGGGAGTCTGCACTTTCACTGCAGAGGACACCTGTTGGATCCTGCTTAAGGAACTAAGTTCCTACAAATTTGGGGTCATGGCCAAAATAAAACCAAAACCAAACCAAATCAAAACACCAGGTTACTATATTAGATGTATTGGAAACAAGCCTCTGTCGTACCGGTTTATTTTCTTTCACAAAATGTTACCCTTTAAAACTTCTTAAAAGATAACAGGTTTAAATGGGATGAGAACAAGGGCGGGGACAGCCTCACCTACGAGAGCACCCGATAGGAAACACAACTTAGTTTAAGAGATGAGGAGTACAGTCCCAGCGCCACCATGACCTTGCAATTCTGAGCACACTGTTTCATCCTGCTGGGTTGCTAAGGTTTACATCTGTAAAAGACAGAAACTGAATTAACTCATCTTTTAAGACCTTGTTGTTGTTTAGTTGCTAAGTCATGTCCAACTCTTTACAACCCCATGGACTGTAGCCCTCTAGACACTTCTGTCCATGGGATTTCCCAGGCAAGAATACTGGAGTGGATTGACATTTGCTTCTCCAGGCCATCTTCCCGACCCGGGGATCAAACCCATGTTTTCTGCATTGGCAGGTGTTGCAAAACAGTGATTCTACTGTCTTGTGGTCAGTTTTTCAAAAGATGTTAAGAGTGGACAGGTCATCATCCAAGGTCACATGAGACCTTGAATGTGGGGGAGGGCTGTACCAGGCCATCACAGGAGTAACTCACATCAACAGGGCTTTGCCCATATGATATTTGAAACCTTCTCAGTATAGTTTCTTTCTGAATTGTTTGTGTTCCTAACATGGACAGTGACATGGAGAGCCTGTTCTATGTCTATCTGTCTATACTTTCAGCTTGCAGGAGAAATCTGATAATAAAATACTATCAGAGGCTTGGCAGGGGATGATCAAAACCATGAGGAAGTCAAGCATAGAAACTAAAAAACACACAGATCCAGCATCCCTCATCAAAATTTCTCTGCCTGGTCTCCCATAAGTATAGGACAAGTCAATTGTTCTATTCAGCAGGGATCGGGAGAGCTTATTTCATGAAGGATATTTGTGTGTGAACTAAATATAAAAATTAAGAAAAAGATTAGGGAGAAAATACAGGTTAAAGCATGGCTTTTCTTCTTTCGCTTTCTCTGATCATGTGCTGTTTTGCTCCTGGAAAGTGTATGCCCTTCTAGACACCCTTGTCAGTGGAAACAGGTATCTTTCCTGCAGCACACGGACTCTCTAGTTGTGGTGCTCAGGCTTGGTTGCCCTGGGGCATGTGGGATCTTGGTTCCCTGACCAGGGATGGAACTCACATCCTCTGCATTGCAAGGCAGATTCTTAACAACTGGACCACCAGGGAAGTTCCTCAAATTGAGTTTCTGCTTTCTATTTCCAGTTCCAATCAGAAGTAGTGATGGAACTTCCCTAGTGCCAGGTCAAGCTGAAGACAAACGATAACACATTTTGGTTGTAGGTCTCCTTTTATATTGCCTTCAGCTTCTATACCAGGAATGTATTATTTTTGAGTATTTTTCAGACCAACCTTGAGCTTAATTACGTATTTGCTTTTAAGGTTGAAAACTCTGCCAACCACATACTATGCTTTTGACCGAGAAGGTTTCTGGGCCAACTTGGGAGTCTTCATAGAGATCTTGGGTGGGCTCCTACTGGCTAGCTAGCTGCAGCAAATATATTCAGTATCATGAAATCCAGGATGTCGGGTCTGTTGCTAACATGAAAATATTCCTCAGTAATATGTTAGCCCAAAAAGCATGAGGGAATCAGAGAGGAACTCCTCCATCCGTCTAATAAAGCCTGCCTTGGCTGTGGTTTTAATAACCATATCCCTTCATAAAAGCTGTCCTTGGAAAACAATATAAATACAATAAAGTTTTATAAAAGCCCCAGAAGATTCCACGTGTTCCCTTGAGGCTGTAATGACGATCCTGACTTTAAAATCCTGTCTTATTCCTTCTGAGTTTTCCCATTTCATGCTCACTGGGAGTTTCTCTGTAAAATCAGCCTGTGGGTAATGAGGAAATCATTACTTTAATTGAAGGTCACACCTACAAAGATCCAGGTGGGTGTACTCTGGCTGATGGAAAAATCCCTGAGTGGTATCCTGCCGCCCTGAAAGAGAGGTCCTGTTGCAATTTGTCAGAACAGGGGTGGCCCTGATTGGAATCTAGGACATTGTCTTCTTAATCTCACAATTGAGTAATTTCCATTCCTGATGACTCCCTTCATTTGAAGGGGGAAAAGAAGAGCCCCCAAGGACTTCATAATTAAACACAAATGCCTTCATAATTTTAAATCACACCTGAACGACTCCACACCCTGTTGGTGTTGTCCTTGTTCCGTCTACACAATTGTGACCTTTCAGTTCTGCCTAGATTAGTGCCATGGCCTTGGTATTTTTCTGTTTCTTCTAGCGCCTTTCTTTTAAAAGAGGAACCAAGAGAGTGATATTTTGGTGTTTGCTTGCTTGCTTGCTTTTCTCTTTGGTTATTGTTAACATCTAGGGTTGACGCACTTCTTAGCCTAAAGCAGGGAGGACATTCTAAACACAAAGCCACTGTACCTTCAACAACTTGATTTCCTAAACTATTGGAGGATTCTGGGATCTGTTAGACTGCAGCATAAGCATTTTATAGGCGTTCCCATGACAGAATTATTAGCTAACAGTTTCACCCAAAACCCCTTCGTAATTTTCTTCTCTTTTTTTGGTCCAATTTGCTTTCTCTTTCTATGACTACAACTATTAAATATACACTCTCAATATCTCAGTTCCTCTTCTTTCCCTGGAGGAATATTTTCAATTCTGTAATTTCAGCTCCTGCTGCTTATCTTTGGGTCATTATTATTATTATGTGTGGTCCCAACCTAGATATGGGTGATGCTCTAGATACCTGTTTCAAAATTAGTTGGTTGGAGTCCTACATGGTTTCCTGTGGAAACAATGTCATAGAAGATAAACTATAGGCCAGTCCACCAAGACATTTTAAACTCACACATAGCTGCACTTCCATTCTTGGTGGCTCTGAGCTGTGGAGCCCTTGATAACATAAGGCCTAGTTGTTTTTAAGAGGGTTCAGGGCACTAAGTCAATAGGATACTAATACGGATAGGCAAGCAAGAGCTAACAGGGTTCCTCTCTTGGGACTGCAAGGGGAATTTCTTGGTAGTAGGCTCTTAATGGGCTTCCCAGGTGGCTCAGTGGGTAAAGAATCTGCCTTGCAAGGCAAGAGATGCAGGTTTGATCCTTGGGTTGGGAAGATCATCTGGAGGAGGGCATGGCAATCCACTCCAACATTCTTGCCTGGAGAATCCCATGGACAGAACAGCCTAGCGGGCTACAGTCCATGGCGTCGCAAAGTTGGACATGACGAAGTGCCTGAGCGTGCACAGGCTGCTAATGCTGTGGTTGTTTGGGGTCCTAAGTGGATTCAGAGCTCTAGGAAGGGGTGCCCTCACAGCTGAGGACATCAGCTTAAAGAAGAGGGTCAGAAGGAACGGGTGTTCTTAGTGAGGTCAGAGATGGCTTCGTCACCTGGGTGGAGCAGCAGGTGAGCAGATTGTGTCTGTTGGTAAATAGCTTATTTGGAAGTTAGGGACTGTCTTTCTTAGTCAATGTGGTTTTATCTTTAAAATCAACCATATTCATGACATTAAGTCCTCCATATACAAACAGGTTCTGTTCCAAGAACACATTTGTAAGTCCAATTTGTTTTTAAATCCAACACAGTTAGCCTCGGCACCCAACTAGCAAAATCAGCTACATAATACTGTGCTGGAATAGATTTATACTTTTCACACAAATAATGCATAAACCAACAAACACAAACTATAAAGAGAACATTTTACATCTTACAGTACAGTACCTTGAAAAATATGGTACACTGAAAAGTGTGGTACAGCAGCTGGCATTACAGGGGCTGGTACCCAGTGAACAGGCAAGAAGAGTTACTGACTTGGGAAGGGAGAGGTGGCGGAAGATGGTAGAGCTGAAGGGTCGTCAGCAACAGGAGATGGAGGGCAAGCTGCAGTTTGACTCACACCTGACGTTGATGGCCCAGGCTCTGGTTCCTTGCTGGATTCAATTCTATCTACTTTCTTGAAAAAAGGATCCAGTGATGTCTGGATGCATATATATGTGCTCATCTGCTCAGTTATGTCCAACACTTTGCGACCCCATGGACTGTAGCCCTCCAGGCTCCTCTGCACATGGGATCTTTCAGGTAAGAATACTGGAGTGGTTTGCCATTTGCAGTGGGATCTTCCTGACCCAGGGATTGAACCCTCCTCTCTTGTGGCTTTTGCATTGGCAGGCAGAGTCTTTACCACTGAGCCACCTGGGAAAGCCCCACGTCTGGGTAGCAGCTCTTTCTTTCTTGTCATAGATGACTCCAGAGCACTGGATTGCATTCTGAACAGCTGTTGCAACCTTCGTGTACTGATCTACGTTCATGTACTGTGTCTCAAAAACTAACACTGTCTCCTCAAATAAAGAAAATCCTTTGCCGTTTCCTGTGTCATGAATCTCTTCCATTCTTCAGTTACTTCTTCTTCCTTTTGTCTTTCTTTGTGCTTTCTCTGGACCTCCAGTTCCAGCAGGTCTTCAATGCATGTTCGCATCTTTGAAAGTGTGCACCTTGAAGGTTCATATATAGGGAACTTACTATATAATAGGATCAGTTGATGCTTTCAAGGGTTTGAGGGACTCTTAAAGCAAGGCCATCTAATTATCTTTGCTTGACTCATGCCTGTGTTTTTTGCTGTTCAGTGAAAATGGTTATATACGAAGCACTATTTTTAAATTTTCAAGAGTAGATTTGGAGCATTCTTTTCATTATCCTTTATTCTTCCTTTCATGACTCAATAATATTTTTTGCACTTTCATTTAGCCTTTAAAAAATAGAATGATGTATCCAAGGATAGAGTCAATTACAGAGTGACTCTGGTAGCTTTTGCTTCAAAATTGCTGTATTGTGCTATTTTTAATATCAAATTACCATTGTTTGGAGGCAAAAAGATGACTTCAAAATGGCTTCAACAATCTAGAGTGGCATTTAAGAAATATTATCCTCAATCCTGTTACAAGTTTTCCGATGTATTCTTATGACTGAAGATTGTTTTGTAAAAGCTTTAGACTGCTCTTCTTCTCGTTAATGTTGTAGTCTAGAAATATTTAGACAGCTTTCTCTTACATATGACATATCCTTGAGGCTATCAGAAAGACTAGCTCCTTTTCCCAACTCCAATTTGCTATTTCTTATATATCCAAGGTGGAGTTTAGAAAACCCGGGTGACATGATCAATAAGCCATTTTGAGAATTGCTCAGAACTCCATTTTATCTTTAAAAAAAATTTTTTTAAAAAACAATCTTTAAAAATCAGAAACCCTGGCATAGCTCTCTCCAACTGTGCCACAGAAGGCCACAAGGATGTTGGTGCTTTTTCCTGTCTATTTTTGTCCCCTACCATAGCACAGCCCTGGAAGGGAGCTTTAGAAGCATCTATCTGTGCCTTTGCTTTCCTGCTAAACATCACAGAGAAGAGATAACCGAGCCTGATCTGAAAGGTGAGGTGGTGAAAAGCATTTCAAAATTAACCAACAAATATTTCCTTACTATGTTAATAGAACAATATGGAGAGAAGAACATGATGCTATCCATACCCCACAGGACCTTGCATTTTACCTGGGGAGAATAGACACGTTTATGTCCATAAGACTGCCATCAAGAGCCTCCTGACTTTGGTGTAGATCTTGAAGATCTGACTTACTGATCACTACAAATATCTCCTCTTGACTTCCCTGCCTTTGATCCTATCAGTTCATCACTGGGAAAGCCCAATTGCTAACAAATTTTACCCACATCCAAATTCTAAAGCCTTTAATTTATGATAGTTAGAGGTTTAATGACTAGTTTAGAAATGGTCGGCTGGGAGACAAAATTTGGCTTTGCCGTTTATTAACCATGTGGCCTTGGCAATATTACTTTATGCTTTTGCCTTTTGATTTTATGTCTGTAAAATGGGGGAAAGATAGGCTTGAGAGATTTTCATGTTGAATTTTCAGAATAGTATCTGATATGGGTAAGTGCCCATCATATGAAATGGTATTTGTTCAAAAATCATTCAGATGTTTCATTGTACCTTTAATGCCTCATGTCATCTGCCTTCTGCCTGCTTGTTTCCAGATGAAACTTTTCATTTGTGTGATTAATGGTGTAATGATTCAACTGTTGATCACAGAATACAGTTACATAGCTGACTCAGTCTTTCTTGTTGATTATTAATGTCACTCTTACTCCAAATAAGTATGAATAGAAAAGAAAGGGTCAATTACTATTTTCTAAATACTATCTTTGTAACATTGCATCCCAAGTCTGCAAAAGAACTGTAGCAAAAAAGGTGAACCAAACATAAGACTTTCCCTCAAAGATTTTACTTTCCAGTAAGAAAGACAGACATATAAATAACTTTATTACTCTCTCATTCTTAAGTCTGAAGGGCCAACCATGGGTCAACAAGCATTGGATTTACAGCACAAAAGTAAAACACCAGAAAAGAAAACCGACTTCAAAGGAAAGAGAAATAATTCAGGGAGGGAAAAAGAACTAAAAACAGTACTCAGAAATTATGACTAGTATTCTCAGAGGGTTTTGAGAAGATGGAGCAATATTCATGGGAGGAAAACATGAGGTGAGTCATCCAAGTCAGGTAATAAGGATCTTCACTCCATTTTGTTGATAGTGTTTCAAAAGCTGACATTTCTTCTGGACTTAGCTTCCAATTCTGTGACATGCTTGACACAGGCCATGACTATGTCATCATCATCCCATTCGATATATATATGCTTTGTCCCAAAACCTAGTTCATTGGTGAAGTCCTAGTGTTAGTATATTCATTGCTTGGAAAGTGAAAGTTGCTCAGTTGCATCCGACTCTTCGCGACCTCCTATACAGTCCATGGAATTCTGTAGGCCAGAATACTGGAGTGGGTAGCTTGGTCCCTTCTCCAGGGGATCTTCCCAACCCAGGGATTGAACTCAAGTCTCCCACACTGCAGAAAGATTCTTTACCAGCTGAGCCACCAGGGAAGCCCCATTGCTTGGAAGATATTCATTCCAGACTGGATGAGTGTGTGTGTGTGTGTGTGTGTGTGTGTGTGTGTGTGTGTGTGCGCGCACGCGTGTGCGTGTGTGTGTGTGTGCGTGAGTGTGTGTGTGTGCGCGTGTGCGTGCATGCACCTGCAGCCTTGTGTACATGTGGTGTGCACATGCCCAGCATCATGGTTTCGATTTGCTCTCTTCTGTTTTAGAAACTTCTATCCCTTTAGCTACACACACACTGCAGCTTATGCAATCATGTGATTTGGGAGCTTAAGAACCTTAAAAATGATCTCATTTTATAAGTAAGAAAACAGAATCAGAGATGTTTCCAAACATCACATAGTCATTTAGGGGCCCAGCTCAGGTCTCTGGGTCTCAGGCCTGATAAATACCAACTAAAAACTATAGAAGCTTAGAACAGCAGAGTGAACTTTAGTAGGAGAGGGACTTGAGCTGAGCCTTCAAGGATGTGTAGGAATGACATGGCATCTTTGTTCCCTTCTAAGTGGAGGGTTGAGGGAATTATGTCAGGTGTTTCAGCACCATTTGAGGCATAAATGTGTAAGATTTGTCAGAGGACAGTGAGTAGACAAGGGGGAGAAGTTAGACGTCAGACACTAACAGACCATGAGGGTGTTACTTGCATGGAAGGGTATCCAATGCCAAAGGAAAGGATTCTATACTTGATCCTGTAAGCAGTTAGGAGTGAGGAAAGCTCGTTGGATAAGAAAGGAGCATGTCTGGTAGAACCTCGGGAAAATACGTGTTGTGTTGTTAAACGGGATTAATCGTATTGTAAAGAAAGTGGACGATCAAACGGTGCCATCAAAGAATGAAAATCATCTAACAGAGATCATCTAAGAGTGCAGAGAACTAATAATTTCTTTAGGAAATTGCTTCTACTTGGAACCATTCTATAATAAGATAAGGAGAAGGACAAATTCAGATAAGTATTTCACTTGGGTTTTAAATGACTATACAGGAATATATATACATCCTTAAATATGTTTTACTTATATTATATACATGCTGCTGCTGCTGCTAAGTCACTTCAGTCGTACCCGACTCTGTGCGACCCCATAGATGGCAGCCCACTAGGCTCCCCCGCCCCTGGGATTTTCCAGGCAAGAGTACTGGAGTGGGGTGCCATTGCCTTCTCATATATCTATATCCCTAAATATGTTTTGACTTCTTTCTGCTTTAAGCATGATTAACCTTTTTTGGCTTTCTCCATTGACTTCCTAGATGTTCTTTTTCCTGGTTCTTTTTCCATCTGTATCATTGATATTGCTCCTCTCTCTCTCTCTCTTTTTTTTTTTTCACACTATTGACCTACACTGTCATCCCTATCATTCCACCCTTAGCCCTCTTTTCTTCATATTAAAAATGTTCCTAGTTGAAGCTGGTCCCGTTCATGACTTTGTAGTTGTTGTTTAGTCTCTAAGTCGCTAAGAGTCGGACACGACTGAAGTGACTTAGCAGCAGCAGCAACAGTTTCTAAGTCATGTCCAACAGTTTGCAACCCCATGAACTGTAGCCTTCCAGGCTTCTCTGTCTATGAAATTCTCCAGGCAAGAATACTGGAGTGGGTTTCCATTTTCTTCTCCAGGGGATCTTCCTGACCCAGGGATGGAACCCACATCTCCTGCTTGTCAGGTGGATTATTTTCTTTACCACTGAGCCACCTGGGAAGCCCATTCTTGGCTTTAACTCTCACATATAATCTGTGATTCCTCAAATCCAGCATGATCTCTCTACTGTACTTCAAACCCAGATTTCCATGTGGATGGGCCAGAGTCAATTCAAATCCAAAGGGTCTCAAATAATATTGTCTCCCTCCTCAATCCACTTCCCCCAACTTTTCTTCTTAGACTCTTCATCTTGGTTATATCATCCATCAAGATACCAAAGCTTGGAGCTTGGAAGTCTCTGTGGCTCTTGGAGGTCATCCCAGCTCTGGTGTTCCATTCTACCCTGTTATACCACTCTCAAAAATATCAAATCTGCTTGAACACCTTTTATGGTCTCTTGTATGTACAGGATAAAATTCACACTCATAGTAGGATAAATATATTCCTTTATAACTTGGTCTCATATTCTTTCTGGAATCATGTTCTGCTGGTTGACCCTAATCACCCTCTTGCTTTAAGAAATCCTACTTTGATGTGATTTGCTCATCCATCCACCTCCTCATTCTTCAAAGCTGACATAAAGTATCAGCTCTCTTATGAAGTCTTCCCAAAACCACTGGCTCCAAGATACCCTACCTTCTGTGTTCTTGGTATTTTGTTAATTCTCCTTATGTGGTGTCTTCTGGTTACTGATGTGGTCTTCACCTCCTTTCTTAGACTATAGGATCCTCAAGAAGAGGGATTCTATTTTATTCATCTTTTTCCCAGGGCCTCACAATGTGCCATATAAAATTCTGCTAAACTGAATAGAGAAATAATACAAAGGTTGACATGGGGGATATTTTCTTTCTGATGTTAGCATCCTAATTATTAGAAGCCGTGGGAGGCCTGGGAGGAGAACCAGCTCGTGATGGGCATCTATTTTGTGCCCTGCACTACGCAATGTGGTTTCCATATTTGCTCATTTGATCCTCGCAGGGATGTGATAAAATTAGTATTACAATCCCCACTTACATACAAGGAAAATGAAGTTCAGAGAGTTTGAGTCACCGGCAGAGTCTAATTTTTAGATTTCAGGTCTTGGAAGTCAGTAAAAACTAGGACAAGGACTCAAATTAACTTGAGTTCCCCTAAAGCCATAGACACATTAAATGACTCAGAAGAAGGCAAAGTGGTTTGAGTTCTAGGGGGAAAGCTATATAAATATGATAATGACATTTTCTTATTCCAAACCCTTTCAATGGCATTGTTTTTGCAGACAAATGCACTAAACTCCAATTCTGCAGCCTAGTGTTAGGAGCCCAGAAACTGGGTAGTGACAATCATTTCCACTCTTCACTGCCATGAACTCTACCTACACACTCTGTCCTGTGGGAAGGAGGTCCAAGGATTATGCATTCTTCAGCCTTCCAACTTTTGTTCATTCTTCCTCTCACTCTTCTTTCCACCTGGAAGGTACTTTGTCAGAAAGACACTCACAAAGCTAATGAGCTTACTTAGCCTTATCCTAATTAAATATATGGCTTTCCTCAGCTTTTGGAATAAAAAAGTTCTTAATGGGCTACCATTGCACATTCTGTGGCAATTCAGGAATGTCCTGTTAGAAAAAGAAAAAAAAATCCCTCAAAAGCAGAACAGATCTGCTTTAGTAACGACAAAAGAGACTAAAAAAGTTGGTACTTCATCAACATGATGGAAGATTGCCAGAAACATTGCTTGAAGCAGGGAAAGATGATTGAAGCTTAAGGACATAGAAAGTTGTTTTTTTTTTTAATTTATTTTTTCATTGGAAGATAATCACTTCCTAATGTTGTGTTAGTTTCTACTGTACAATGACATGGATCAGCTATATGTATACGGATATCCCCTCCCTCTTGAGTGTCCCTCCCAACCCCTGCGTCCTACCCACCTAGATCATCACAGAGCTGAGCTCCCTTGCTATACTGCTTTTTTGTTGTTGTTATTTTTTATCAACCCATTCTGAACAAACTTACCACATCTGTCAGTCTCCTAAACTTTCCCTCAGCTTATTTTTTCACGTTCCCCATGCCCAGTACAGTTATCTATAGCCCTGGCCTTGGCAGAAGATCAGGATGGCCTTGTTTATCTGCCTACTGGATTTGGTCCAGAATTAGCCAAACTTTGTTTCATTCTCCAGTTTTCAGTCAATCTCTGGTCCAGCATGTATAGTACAATAATTACACAGTTAGACAATGGAGCATAATGCATATTTCCTAGCACCTTCAACTCTGTTTTCTGATTATGACTCACCAACTCAGGGAAGGGGGTGGGAAGCCCGTGTCTCTAAAGAGGATTGAAGCACAGCTGTGGGGTGGATACCCCCACAGATCTGACCTCAGAACTGGTATGCTGCTGCTGCTAAGTCGCTTCAGTCGTGTCCAACTCTGTGCGACCCCATAGACTGCAGCCCACCAGGCTCCCCCGTCCCTGGGATTCTCCAGGCAAGAACACTGGAGTGGGTTGCCATTTCCTTCTCCAATGCATGACCGTGAAAAGTGAAAGTGAAGTCGCTCAGTCGTATCCGACTCTTAGGGACCCCATGGACTGCAGCCTATCAAGCTCCTCCATCCATGGGATTTTCCAGGCAAGAGTACTGGAGTTGGGTGCCACCGCTTTCTCCGTCAGAACTGGTATACTTGGGATAAATTCCCCACAACCTTCCCCAACCCCACCAAAGTGAGTCTACTTTTGTTCACATATTTTTATAGGAGGTTGTTTTCCATGTGTAAAATTTTACTCTAGATGATCAGTGGGGTAAACTTGTGTAACATTCAGGGAACCGGAACATCATTATTACCCTGTTGCTTGAGCATTATGGCTGTCTTCTTCAAAGAGTGTATTACATCTCTTAGAGAAAAAAAGAGAAAAATTCAAAGAACTTGAGGCACAGAGGATTGTTATATTTACAATCTCTTATTTGAAATCCCAAGCCAAACAGCTCTGATGCCTTTGTTTACTTATTTATTTACTTATTGCTACTCATCTGGAGGCCAAAACTGACCAACTCGGACAACTCACCTGATTTGACTTGTTGCCAGGCTCTTAATGATCTTTATTTGTCCTATTTCGTGTGACTATTCACCATTTTGCTACATAAATCTTACTGTGTTTGATTCCAGGGCACCACTGTATGGACCCTATCGGGGTGTGACATGTGTATCATACTAGCTTTGTAAAATTTGAAAAACTGGATAGTGAATGCATCTGGCCAAAGGGACTTTGAATTACTGATTAAGACCTGAAATGCAAGAGGAACTATCTTGATTCTGAACACCTCTTTTCTGAGACACTATAACCTATCCCTCTGGTAAATCACACCAGCGATTCTTCAGTTTTATCAGCATCTCAAATCCACTGACCTCCCTTCCATCCTTGTTTCAACCACCCATCCACACCTTTCCTCTGCTTGCAGTTTCTCCTCCTACATCTTTACATATCAGGTTCTTCTTTATCATTGAGGCTTCAATTCAAAAGTCACCCTCCAGTTCCTCTCTGTCACATCCTTTTGTGTGACAGAAATCCTCGTCCTTGTTGGCCCTTTCCTCTTAGCCTTCATATCTAGTTAATCAATGAGTTTTATTTTCTCTCTGCCATCTGGTAAAGCCCATTCGTTTCTGTCCTTTTCCACTGCCATCACCCTCATATAACCCACCTTCCCCTCTTGCCTGGGCTATAGCAGTAGCCCACCAGCCATTATCCACATTTGTATTTGTTCCCTTACAATCTGTGCACATCCAATCACACAGCTGCCTTACGTAGACACTTCAGTGGTTTCCCATTGCTCTTAGGATGCCTTTCAGAATTCTTAACAAGATCTCTTAAGTCCCTGAATGATCTGGCTTCAGTGTTTCTCTTCAGGTGCACCTTTCCATACTTAAATATTCTTTAGTTTCTTGACCATTTCATACCCTTTCCAATTAAGCTCATGCCTTTTCCTGACATGTGACACCACTTTACTTTTTCCCTTTTGCCTTCTTAACTCCTGTTCATCCTTCAAGTCTTAGCTTAGAAGCCATTTTCTCAGGGTCAGTTTTCCTGATCACCCCTCAGGACTGGATTTGCTCCACTCGCCATATAACACAGAACATCCAGTACTTCCCGTTTGCAGTATGTATTAAAATTATATTTAATCATTCATCTTTATTGCCATCTCCCTTGCTAGAATATGTTTCATCAGCCAAAGTGTCATGAGCTCTGAGGCCAAATGGCCTGGGTTCTAAATCCTGGCTCCTTTTCTTCCTGGCTGTGTGACCTTGAGCAAATTACTTAGACTTTCTCAAAGTTAAATTAAAGTAATTACAGCACCATCCATATAGACTTGTTTTGAGGCTTAAATGAGTTAATAAACAGAAAACCCTGAGTGTCGTGTCTGGCAGATAATAAGCACTCAATAAATCATTATGATTGTCATCACTGTTATGAGGGCTGCCTCATTCATCATGGCACATCCAATAAGTATTTGTTGAATAAGCAAATAATATTTTCATGAGTCAATTAAAGTTAGAAATAACCTTATTAAATGCCTAAATGTGCACTAGGCTCGTTAGAGGATGTAGAGATTAATGAGACATAGTTTTCACAATCAAGGAGTCTTCAACTCAGCACTTGAGAGTGAGATACATTAATGGGGTGTCCTCAGAGGGAAGAGCTACAGCTCTTACATCTTGGTGTCCTGGGCATCTTCCCCAAGCCTAGTGCCTACTTTGTGCTCTGTGTGTGCGTGCTGAGTGGGCAACCACCTCATTGTCTCGCAGAGGCAAACACGGGAGCTCAGGGAGAGCTGGAAAAAGCTGACCTGAGGAAATGGCAGAGAATTCTGCCTTGACAGGTAGGGTTTTAACAGGGAGAGCTCAGAGGATAGGCTGGGGAGTGCAAGGAGGTGGGGGAGGCATTCCAGGAAAGAAAATTAAAGGCATAGGCCTGGGGAAGCCAATGGACACAAACAGTCCAGACCCATGCAACGATGGTTCTCCCATGCAGTCCTTGTTCTAGGACGAGTAGCACCAGTATCACCAGAGAACTTGTTAGAGATGCAAGTTCTTAGACCTCCTAGATTGACTGAATCAGAAAAATCTGGGGGCAGGGGAGATACCCAAGTCTGCATTTTCATGACTCAATCTCTGGTGGATTCTGATGCTTACTAAAGTTTGAAAACGTTAAAGTTTGAAACCAATGGGTCTAGAGCACTGTGTTCTAATTGGTGATATGTGAATACCAGAGATTCACAAAGGTGTTCAGGAGATTCATGTGGCAGCAATGATAGCACAGTTCCGGGGTCCTGTATACAACCAACAGGTAAGCATAGAAGTTAGTAGGAATTAGAATAAACACGGTTGTGCCTTGACTGAACACCACTGTTACCACTGAACACATTACATAGTTCTTAATTGATTTTTTTTTCATCCATATATTGGGCCTGAAAAAAAGGGACTTTAGCTTAAGGCATAAAGTAAAAAATATTGATGTTAGAATATATGTTATTGAGAAGCACATGATAATATTTCTGCAAATTTGCCCCAAGGTGACCTTCACCAGATCCATAAGGCAAATATCAACATTCTTATAAGGCTCATAATGCTTAAAAAATAAAGAGGAACACAGAAAAATGTAGTGGTTATCATATCTAATTTGGTTTTTTATCTAATAAAAATGTGTTATTTGGCAAGTACTTGCAAATAACAGCCTGCAAACTCCTTTCATACCATCGTTAGAACTTAACAATTATAAAAATAAGCCAGTTTGATTTTAAAGCTGTAAGATTCAGGAATTCTAAACATCAACTACTAAAGTAGTCAAATCTTGATGATGTAACATATAATTAAATTTTAATCTACATTTTAATATACATCAATCCAGAAATCACATACAAGATCATTTTGAAACTTGTTACTAAACCATCCTTTTTTCTTATATAATTAAAGTAAATCAAATACTATGTGTCATGTAATAAATCAGAAAAAGCTAAATTATTTTATGCATGGAATTAATATTATAGAAGACTATATTAAATGAATTTTGTAATGTGATTTCTAATAATACACTGATCTAAAAATAAGAGAAAACTTTTAAACTTAAAATGAATTCATTTTATACCATGAAAAACTTTTAAGGAAGATGATTTGCAAGATTTTCATATAAAAGGTTCAGAGATACAAGAAGTTGGAAAACTCAGACTAGGCACAGGGGGTGTGTAGGTCCAGAGGCTGGTGGAGAGAGAGACGCACAGCCAAGAAGGTAATGAAGAGACGTTGAGTAGATCTTTGGTGTGGGAAGTTTGAAAATCCTAAAAATAAATGGAAGCTGTGGTTTTGGAAGAGAAGGGATTTCTTTTCCTGAGATAAAAGGGGGGAAAGGTATGACTTTAAACATTTAAAAAATTTCTGTGCATATCAAAAGTCAGAACACTCATTAAGTGTTCCTAGTACCGTCTCAAGATTCTAGAACAATTGGTCTATGGGATGAAAGTCTCCTGTGATCTGTGATCAGTGTTCTGGATTTCTTCACTTCTGATCTCCTCTGGGACCTGTCGCATGGGACCTCTCCCATGTCCACCGTCTTTTCCTTTCCACTCACCCACCATTAGGCTTCCCTGGTGGCTCAGATGGTAAAGAATCTGCCTGCAATACAGGAGGCCTGGATTCAATCCCTGGGTCAGGAAGATACCCTAGAGAAAGGAGTAGCAACCCACTCCCATATTCTTGCCTGCATGGAAAGAGGAGCCTGGCAGGCTATAGTCCATGGGGTAGCAGAGGGTCGGACATGACTGAACAACTAACACACACATGTACACACTCGCCATTAGCTTAGGAATAGAAACATGTTTTAAACCTGTATTCTGGGTTGCCATGACAATACCACAGGCTGAGTGGCTTAACAATAAGAGATTTATTTTCTCATGGTTCTGGAGGCTGGAAGTTCAAGAAGAGGGGGCTATCAGGGTTGGTTTCCAGTGAGACTTCTCTTCTGGGCTTGCACGTGGCCACCTTCTTGCTGTGTCCTCACAGGGAACTTCCTCTGTGCACTAGCAGAGACAGAGAGGGAGGGAGATCTCTGGTGTCTCTTCCTTTCCATAGAAGGACACCATCATATTGGAATCACCATAACTACCTCCTTGAAGTTCTTTTCTCCAAATAGAGTCACATTGGAAGTTAGGGCTTTGACACATGAATTTAGGAGGGGAGAGATGGGGAACACAGTTTCTTCTATTACAAAATCTCTTTATCTGTATACAGTTTCTTTCTTTCTTTTCTGATCTTTGGCTGTGCTGGTCTTTGTTGCTATGTGAGGTTTTCGCTAGTTACAGCACATAGACTTCTCCAGCTGTGGCTCTCAGGCTTAGTTGCCTTGCAGCATGTGGGATCTTAGTTCCCCAACAGGGATCAAAACCATGGAAGGATTTGACTGGAAGGTGGACTCTAACCACTGGACCACCGGGGAAGTCCCTGCATACATCTCACTTCTGTTTTTCCTCCACACTCCTGGCCACATAGTTTTAGAGAGTAGTTAATGTATACTACACCTGCTGATATCTTTATTTCTATTTCTTTGGTAGAAGATTCCTTTTGTACATATGTGACACTGCCCACTACCCTCTTCTTCTATCATGTAAAGACCAGAGATCAAGATAAGACTTGATTTAAAAGACAGATTCATGTCAATGTAAGGCAAAACCAATACAGAATTGTAAAGTAAAATAAAATAAAAAAAAGACAATCCTAAAACATCTGTTTTCCTTGCTTAATATTACATAGGAGAAATTCTCAAACTATTATTGAAAGTAAATTTTATTTTAAATATACCCGGCTTTTAGCCACTAAAGAATGTGGGGTTTGAGCACTTGTAGATGAATGCCATTGTTTCCTGCCTTTATTACTTGTCTCCGCTTCTTCATGAGATTGGAAGGTCAGATGATCCACATCGTGCTCTGGACTCCATGCATCCTTTTCCTTAAGTGTGGATAGATAAAGAGGGGGGCTACAAGCCCGACTGTCAGTCTCCAGTCCTCATCTCTGTCTTGGAGACTCAGACGCCAAGTAATACAACTGTTCACACTAGGCAAATGCAAATATAACTGAGCAGAATTTCTTTTTCTGTGTATATTTTGATGATTGAAAACCTGGGTACCACCAGTCAGCTCACAGAGAAGAAATGTTACTATATTGTACTCTGTGGAAAGGAGCATCTTTCAGGCCTTTCAAAGATTCCCCGTAAGGGAGACTATAAATCAAAATGCTATGCTTGAAGTTATGTATTGCATATTATTTAGATTTTATATTAAATTATATAACAATAACAGTTTTAAAAATCTTTTCATGTTATTTTTCATATTAAATGTTCAGCATGCTATTTTAAAATGTTGTTTTTGTTTTTCTCAACTAGCCTGATGGAATTAAAAGGGAGCTTTTGTTTGTAACTTCATAGAGTTCTATGTTATTTGAAGTATTTTAATAATGAGATGCATGATTTTCATAAAGAAAGGAAGAGATAGTGAGAAGAAAAGATAGCTAGGAGTGCCAATGTATCTGTATGTTCTTTATCTTGGCTTGATTATAGAACTTCTTAAAAGGTCATTTGGTAAAGTGAAATAAATGACTTGGAAAAAATACTCCTAAGGGAAAATTGTTTTTGAACAATTAAATCATAACAATAAGAATTTAAACCATGTTGCAATTAGTCTTTTCATGAACGCCTACAACTCCAAAATGGTTTTTACAAAAATGAATCTTGGCAACCAATTAATGGTTGGTCTAGTCTAATTTATTTGATTTTCTTGAGGACAGAGAAAGCTGAAGAAGATTCCTAGAAATGATAGCCATTTAAGGTATTCACACATGATAATATTTTTTTCAAAACCTCTTTATATGGATTATAAATTAAACTATTGTACCTTCTTTCTTCTTATCAAATGTACCTTCTTTCTTCTTATCAAACACACTGCAATAAGTTTGAAGCAGTCTGCATTCCTACGCTTTAAGTAAACCTGCATGATGCAGACATATCCTATACACACTGAACCTTAGTATTTTCTTTTGTTAAAAAAGAACCTAATAAACTATCTTCAGTAATTATTGCCAACTTTATTTAGAAGCAAAGTCTCACCATCTGCATGCAAATGTTTATCTTTATAACAAACTATTGTTCATTAAATGTAAAAGAGCACTCTCTTACTTACTTAAATATATATTTAGATTTAATTTTTACAAGTAAAGCAACAGGGACAAATTTGCAACATTACTGGTTATTTGCTAAGCCAAATCTCTCCCTCTCTCTGTCTCTCGGTAGTAACTATAAAGCTAAGAAACAGCTTTCAGGGGTAGCTCATGGAATGTCTTATTACATGCAAATAACATGCTTCTGTGAGCTTAAACAAATATATGTGATACTTTATGTTTTAGGTTCACATCTTAATACATAAAATACCTTTTATATTCTTGAATATGGACCCTTTTGTGAGTCATCAAAAACAAGACCAAATATTTATAACAAACACATACCTTTGTTATTCATTTCACTCAGCACATTTGCGAAAGATGATTGGATTGATATAAAAGGATGGAAAACCATAAATTAATTGATAGTGCTAACATATAATTTAAAAACTCAACAATTGCCACTTATTTCTTTCTCAAATATCCCGTGATCAGGAGCTTCATAGTAGAGTTACATGGGCATGATTGTGTCCCAATGGGAGATGAGGTACCAAATACTCAAAATTGTATCACTTGTGTCTCTCAAGGGCTTATGACTAGAAACAAAAGCAAACCAAACCAAAACAAAAAATCCTACAGCAACATTTGCAAATTACCAACATGGAGGAAAATTTTGCTGATTTTTACATTAAGGCTGTATATTGTCACCCTGCTTACTTAACTTATATGCAGAGTACATCATGTGAAATGCTGGGCTGGATGAAGCACAAGCTGGAATCAAGATTGCCAGGAGAAATATCAATAACCTCAGATACACAGAGGATACCACCCTTATGGCAGAAAGGGAAGAAGAACTAAAGAGCCTCTTGCTGAAAGTGAAAGAGGAGAGTGAAAAACTTGGGTTAAAACTCAACATTCAGAAAACTAAGATCATGGCATCCGGTCCCATCACTTCATGGCAAATACATGGGGAAACAATGGAAACAGTGAGAGGCTTTATTTTTGGGGGGGCTCCAAAATCACTGCAGATGGTGACTGCAGCCATGAAATTAAAAGACAGTTGCTCCTTGGAAGAAAAGCTATGACCAAGCTAGACAGCATATTAAAAAGCAGAGTCGTTACTTTACCAACAAAGGTCCTTTTAGTCAAAGCTGTGGTTTTTCCAGTAGTCATATATGGATGTGAAATTTGGACTACAAAGAAAGCTGAGAGCTGAAGAACTGATGTTTTTGAACTGTGGTGTTGGTAAAGACTCTTGAGAATTCCTTGGACTGTCAGAAGATTCAACTAATCCATCCTAAAGGAAATCAGTCCTGAATTTTCATTGGAAGGACTGATGCTGAAGCTGAAACTCCAATACTTTGGCCACCTGATGTGAAGAACCGATTCTGGGAAACCCTGATGCTGGGAAAGATTGAAGGCGGGAGGAGAAGGGGACAACAGAGGATGAGATGATTGGATGGCATCACTGACTTGATGGACACAAGTTTGAGAAGGCTCAGGGAGTTGGTGATGGACAGGGAAGCCTGGTGTGCTGCAGTCCATGGGGTCACAAAGAGTTGGACACGACTATTTGTTGTTTTGTTTTTTTTTGGAGTGACTGAACTGACTGACTGATGTCTCTTCTCTGTCATCTGATGATAAGTCTTATTTCTTCTGTCTGCAGGCAGAGGAAGAAAAAAAAGGAGAATTGAAAAGAGAAGGAAGGAGCAAGAAGGGCTTGAAGGGAGACAAGAGGAACTGGGCAAAGTGAAAACACACAAAGGAGTTGTTTTATCTGACACTCCACAGGGCCTGGGCTTCCCTTGTGGTTCAGCTGGTAAAGAGTCTGCCTGCAGTGCCGGAGACCAGGGTTTGATCCCTGGGTTGGGAATATTCTGGGCTAGAGAATTCCATGGACTGCATAGTCCGTGGGGCTGTAAAGAGTCGGACATGACTGAGTGACTTTTGCTTCACTTTACCACATGGCCTTGGGGAAAGACATGGCCCTCCTTATTTTGCTCTTGGCCATTCTCGCCCTGCTCAGTCTGCCCCCTCCTGTCCCACCATGACCCCAGCATCTATCTGTGACACGTGTGCCCAGAGGAAGGTTGGCAGAAGGCCTCCCTGTGGTTTCAGTGAAACCCAAGTAAAGGTCCTTCAGATGTTTGTGACCTTGGGGAAGCACATGTGCTTTCCTGAGCCTGCCTTCTGTTTCTAAAATGGGAAAACTGCTGATGTTACAAAGTGTTGCAAAGGAACAACAAGAATAACACACATGTCCACACATGCACACACTCACATCCTGCCCTTCCCCTAAGCCTAAACAGGCATGGTTTATAGAGTCTAAGAAATAAACACATAAATAAGTAATAAAACCTCTCAACTCATATATTTTTTTGATTACCCAAGTGAAGACAAGACACTGTGTAGAAAGGAATTTAAATAATATATAACTCTCAAAATAGTCACTTACTGCCTTAAACTGCTATATTCTTTTGGAGTTTTTCTTCAATGAATATGCATACATATATTTTTATTCCAAAACACAGATTTAGTTATCATTCTGCAACTTGCTTCTTGAAGGTGACGATACAATTCAGACACCTTTTCATGTCAATCCACATACTAGGTCAGTCTTGCAACATTTAACAGTTGTCACTTACAGGGCTGTGTTATACTGTATTATAGAGCATCTTCTGGATGGACATTTAGGTAGATTTGCTGACAAAGGTCTGTATAGTCAAAGCTGTGGTTTTTCCAATAGTCATGTATGTGAGAGCTGGACCATAAGGAAGGCTGAGTGCCGAAGACACTTTCAAACTGTGGTGCTGGAGAAGATTCTTGCAAGTACCTTGGACAGCAAGGATATCAAACCTGTCAATCCTATAGGAAATCAACATTGAGTATTCTTTGGAAGGGCTGATGCTGAAGCTGGAGCTCCAATACTTTTGCCAGCTGCTGTGAAGAGCTGACTCATTGGAAAAGACCCTAATGCTGGGAAAGATAGAGGGCAAGAGCAGAAGGGGATAACAGAGGATGAGATGGTTGGATGGCATCACTGACTCAAAGGACATGAGTTTAAGCACACTCAGAGAGATAGTGAAGGATAGAGAAACCTGGAGTGCTGCAGTTCAAAGAGTCAGATGCAATTAGTGACTGAACAGCAACAACGAAACATACCCATTACCTTCAAATTTCCCTTGTGTTGTTTTTTGCATATGTTTGTGTGTGTTTGGTAAGAACACCTGTGATCTGTCCTCTTAACGTTTAAAAATACTGTAATTGCAGGGAATTCCCTGGTGGCCTAGCGGTTAGGCTTCTGCGCTTCCACTGTGGTGTCCCACGTTCAATCCTTGTTTGGGGAACTGAGATCCTGCAAGCCTCAAGGCACGGCCAAATAAACAAGTATACTGAAAAATACAATTCCACACCACTAACTACAGTTGCTGTGTTACCTATACACGGTTGTACATCAGATACTGTCTTGCAGAGCACAAGAACATCATCCAGCATAGCAGACACCTTATCCTCAATGAAAAAATCATAACTTCCTCTTCCATCCAGACCCTGGCAACTACCATTCTATTCTCTAAGATTGCCAGCTTTTAAAATTGCCAATATATTTATTACCAGTACTTTACATTTCAGTGTTCCAAGCTAGAACTTCAGCATCACCATCCAACTTCTTTCTCTCATTTCTTAGCTTCCTTCCAAACTGACCCCACACTCGGTGATGATTCCTCCAGAATGTCTCCTAATCCCCTCCCCCCGTATTTATCTTCTTCATTACCTTCACAGCTCTGTTAGCAGAAACTTCCAACATCCACATCTCCAAAATCCATTATTTTCTTCTTCTTGGGCACTTCAAGAAGCACATAGGTTTCTTACGCTCCAGGCGTGTCCACAGAAAAGGGCAGAGAACGGAAATGGCACACATACCTTCCAGGCTTGGCCACTAAGACCCGTTGAGGTCTTCGTCGTCTGCTGGCTGAATGCTGCTGATGGTGAGGTCCGTGGGATGGAGGAGACACAGATGCTGAACCTGGGTCTCTGAATGACTGTATGGAGCTGCCCCACTGCCTGGAGCAAAGTTTCTAGCATTGAGCTGTGACCTGGTCACTTTGTTACAGCCATCAGCTTGCATTACAGACGGTGATTTCTCATCCTTCATTCACACTACTGTAGTCAGCCTCTTCTGACATCTCTCCACCTGCTTCTTCCCCTGCCAGTAGCCGTGACCCCGGAATGATCCTCTGAACCACACTGAGGGGCAACTTCCTACTTTGAAGCCATCAGGAATTCAACACCCTTTATTACATGGCCACTGTTTCATGGAGGGGCTCTTCGTCCCTCCCACCCAGCCTGGGTGCCTGCATACACTGACACCCATAGTGTTCGATGCGTCCGAGCAGGATGAATCAATGCAGGATGTTTGGTTTAGAATCAACATAATACAGCCTCTAGGAAGCAGTTTCATAAAGACAATTTTGCCACATAGGACTATTAATTTGTGCATAACAATTGGTGAAAATAGTGATTTCATGGTTCACCTCTTCGGGTGGGGTAGAAGGGCATACTTCTGTATTACTGATTTATGCCCCCAGCAGTCAAAGCTTAAAAAGGCCTAAGAGCTCATCTAGAACAATTTCCTCAGGTTACAGGTAAGGAAACTGCCATCCAGACAGCTGGATGAACTTATCCCCGGGCATGCAACCTGTGGGTCAGGCTCCTTGGAGCTCCCAAGCTAGCCCAGCCCCATGCTCAGATTTGCCTTCCCTGACACTAGGCTGTCCCTGTGGGTAGCAGCCCAGAAAACAAGCGACATCCTCCGTCCCGTCTGCTCTGATTCTGCTCACTTGCAGGCTCAATTTAACCCTCTATTTAAAACCTCAAACCAGCCTAGCCTGTTGGTTCTCCCAATCTTGGTCTCCCAGCAAGGGACAGGGTGTTAGTCCTGGCCTCTTAATCTGCATCCCCATTCTCAATAGACTGAACTCGAGGCTGCAAGGGTGCAGAGAAGTCGTCTTTCGAATGCAGTGGGAGGAATGGTGGGTTTATAGCTGTAACTATACCCCACAGATGATAGCTGCTTCTGAAAAGGTGTATTGTTCTCTGTACTTGGGTCTAGAAGCTGGTCAATGGCTCTGTTTTGAAATCAGTGGTGCAGTGAGCCAAGCTTTTGGCTCGAGGGGATTCTGATCCAGTGGGAAGACAGGCTGTGAAGACACCGTGCTTTGGGTCATGGTCATGGACTTGTAAGTGAACTAAAACGTCACAAGACATTTCTGACCGCCCATTCTGGCACAGTCACCTTCTCAAATGTCGCTCATGTCCTCACTGGGGCTTCTCCACTGCAGCTCACTCTGTTTCCTCCCTGTACAGGGAGGGTACATCCCAGTGGGAAGATCACAGTAGGAGAAAGATTATGCCATCAGAGCTGTACTGGTTATATTTTGATGTATAAAAAACTGGATTCTAAAAAAAAAAACCCTGACGCAAATGAATTTATTTACAAAACAGAAACAGACTCACAAACTTAGAGAACCAACTTCCGGTTACCAGAGGGAAAGGGTGGGGTGGGGAGGGATAGTTAGGGAGAGTTAGCCATGTACACTCTGCGATATTTAAAATAGATAACCAACAAGGACCTACTGTACAGCACAGGAAACTCTGCTCAGTATTGTTATAACCTAAAGGGGGAAAATATTTGAAAAAGAATAGATCCATCTATATGTATAACTGAATCACTTTGCTGTATGCCTGAAACTAACAGAACATTGTTAATCAACTAAGCTTCAATATAAAATAAAAATTTTTTAAAAACAACCTGAACTGAGTGACTTAAAACTACAATGGTTTATTATCCCCACAATTCTGTGGGTGAGCTTCAGATTCTCCTGCTGGCCTCCCCTGGGTGCGCTCGTGGGGCTACTTTGAACTGAAGGATCTGTTGGGGCTCGGTTGGCAGAGCTGGCCTGGCCTGACCCCTCCATCCATGGGGTCTTAGGGTTCCACAGGAACAAGCCCCCCAAGAGCAAGCATTTATCCTATGCATCATAAATGCTCATGTTCCATGGGTTCAGAGCCAAGGTCAGAGAGACAGATCCATATGGGATGGGTACCGGGAGCTGTGACTCACTGCAGACCATTATGGAAACAATCCAATGCATTGGTGATAAAAGGTACTAAGAAAAATAAGGCAGGTGGTAGGGGATCCATAGAGAGTGATAGGGTGGTTATTTCAGATGTGGAAGTCAGCATGAGTTTCTCTGATAAGCTGACAGTAGACCTGTGCAAGAGGCTATAGCCTGGGTGGGTGCAAGGGGAGAAGGGTCCAACCAGAGAGGCAGCATGTGCAAAAGCCAGAGTGGGAGCCACAGAGTGGGGTCAGTATGGCTGGAGGGAGTGCCAAAGGGAGAGCGTGGGAGTAGTTGGTGACAAGTTAGGACCAAATCACAAAGGCCTTTTGCAGGCTGTACTAAAGAAAACATTTACTCTGCAATTTAAAAAAGGAAATCAAGGTCTTTTAAAAAGAGGGTAGATGTCCAGGAAACATTTTAGTTTTATCCTACAGGTGAATTAGTTTAACAGATGTCAACTACTGTAGACATTCTCAGTAAGTTATCTGAACACCCAGCTGTAATTCTCTTTTCAGATTAGTTTTGGAGAATCACCTGTGATGGACTCTTGCGAGAATATGAGTAGGCCAGTGCTTACTAGTTTTGTATAAGCATAAAGCCTGCACACATTCTTTTTTATATTTGACAAAAATTCAAGCTAAATTCTACACAGTCTCCTGAAGGAATTTTTTTGTACCCATGGCATTCATGGATACTTTACTGAGTGCACAGCTGCTATTTTTGAGGCTGATGGATGTTCAAAGTTTGGTGATCAGAGAAGCAGAGGAGGTCAAAGATATAAGACCACAAATGGTCTTAAGGCAGACAGCCAGGACTTCCCTAGCAATCCAGTGGTTAAGACTCTGAGCTGCCACTGCGGGGGGCATGGGTTCAATCCCTGGGTGGGAAACTAAGATCCCACATGCTTCGTGGGGCGGCCAGGAGGAAAAAAAAAAGCAAAGATGAAAGAGGGCTGTGTCTAGAGGCAGGAGGCAGATACACTGTGACTTAATGAGGATCGCCCCCTCTAGGAAAAGAGGCACCCTCCTTGACTCAGCAGTCTCCTTCCTCATCTTATTTTATTTTCTCCATAGCACTTACCACCCTGAGATCTCTGAGGATGGAAATGTGATGATGATTTTTATTATGTATTTACTAGAGAAGCCCCATCTCGTTATTATTCTGCCCCCAGGGTTGAGGTCTACATGACTATAATCTTCCTAGAAAGTCCCTAGGTTTTCTGATTTATTCGCTATATGACTTCAAGCAAGTACTAAATTTCTTATACCTCAGATGTATAATTTTTAAAATGCAGGGTTTTTTTGCAAGTACCCTCGATATTTTATTTCTCTTACAAAATTTGATTTTGGAGGCTCATTCTACATTTGGCTTTAAATGAGGAGCATAGGACATTAAGGGGAAAAGGAAAAGCTGGGAACAGAGAATGTGGGGGTTGAGAATTGAAAGAACTTGAACTTCATGCCAGAAGTTCAAGATTTTGAGAAAAGTGAGGGAGAAGAGAAGCTTCCTTTACTATCATCTGTTTTTCTGTTTTGAATAGCTAGATTCTTTCAGGTGTTTCCTTGTTCAAATTAAATTTTTTTTCTTGGTTGATATTACCCTATCCTGTCTCTTTGAGGCAAGCATAGAATCCCATTTGCAAATTAAACCTCTTATACAAGCAGATACTGTCAAGGATGATGTTGGGGGAATACTGAAGAATGAATAACCCTTAGCCTGAGGGCAGAATCACCAATACTGTGGGTGTTCCCAAACAGAATTCCCAGGAGAATCCATAATCAATTATGACTGTTACAGCCTAAGGGATTATCCATACCTTGAGTTAGTATGGTTCTATGAGATTCCTTTCTATGTGATTCATGTGTTTTTAGAAAAGCCCTTTGTCGTAGATTCTATTTCAAATCTGCCAATGCACGAAACAGTTTCTGATCCAGATTTTTAAAAGGCTTACTGGTGTCCTATTTTTACATTATGAATAGATAGACAATCTCTAATGCCAAAGCTTAAATGTTATACAAAGTACAGTCTTAAAGTCCCAGTTTACGACGTCAATTTCTCACTTACCTCATCTCCGATGTGCCTGTTATTCCATCTCTATTCTACAGAGGGAAAAAGTGCAGGAGGACAGTCATTAAGGGGCTAAAGTGGTTGTTGCAGCTACTGCCTATGATGACAGTCCTCTCAGTGACTTAGCTTTGCCTCTGGCTGCTGAGAAGGGGGCTAGGGCTGCTAGGCTCTGCTTGAGGTGGGAACAGCAGGCTTGGGGAGGCAGGATGCTTCTGAGGTTCAGTCTTCCATCTCTGAACCTCTTTTGAGGGAGGCTGGACTCAGCAGTTTTTCTAACCAGATAGGAGTAGCAGTTTCTTGTTGATAAGAACAGGTAGCCATAGAGTATAGATAAGTATCTAGTCTTGTCCAGATTAGGAGGCCATTCTTACACATTCTCCTGGCTCAGATCATCTGTCCAAGGCACAGTCAGTTCTTGACCAGGTATTGGAATTGGCTCCCTGAAGTCTATTTTTCTTCTGCATGAGCTTGTCTCTCAAAAGTCAATGGCCATTAAAAAAAAATCAAAACAAAACATCATCCTCTTTCTACAAGAGAATGTAGAAAGAGGATGCCTGGTTCTTTGGTCCCCTAATTTCACTTTTCAGAGCTTTCTATTCTTGCTTTGCCAAGAACACAGAGAGATCTTAATTATAAGACTGTCAACTTCCTGAGGGCAGGTATTACAGATTATTCATCTCTGTATCTTTCAGTTTAGTTTAGTTCAGTTTAGTCGCTCAGTCGTGTCCGACTCTTTGCGACCCCATGAATCGCAGCACGCCAGGCCTCCCTGTCCATCACCAATGCCCGGAGTTCACTCAGACTCATGTCCATCGAGTTGGTGATGCCATCCAGCCATCTCATCCTCTATCATCCCCTTCTTCTCCTGCCCCCAGTCCCTCTTAATAGTCCTTAAATACTCGATACTTGTTTTGGAAGCAAAATATATGCAACCAATGTGGGGCAGAGGAAATTCAATGTTTACAACTAGGTTACAGACTTTTCCAGTATAATAGATAGACTTTCTGTCCTTCTCCTCTTTTTCAAACAACTCCAACCGGACTTCTAGATTGTGTACCAATTAATGCTAGAGATTATTTTATACACATGCACCACACACCATATATGTGTGTGTGTATATATATATACACACACACTTACATATAACTCTGTATCTCCTCTGGTGCTAAGCACAATGGTTGGCACATACTAAGGGACCCAGTATAAATTCCTTAAGTGAATGAATGTGGTTTTTTTTAAGCCAAGTTAGTTTATTTTTCAGAAGAATTGAGTTTTAGTGAATTAAATTTTTATGATCTTAGCAAATCCTTCACACAAACCAGTTGGGAAAACACCTATAATTTATGCTTCACAGACCTTCTGTCTACATTCTAAAATTTTATTTGCAGTGCCTACTCTAATTTGAATGAGATGAAAACCAAGTTTAAAAAAGACCTAGTGTTGAAAATTTTTAGAGAACTTCATTCCCTGTTTCTCCTACTTCATTGAAACACAAGATTCAAGACCTGGTGAATTATAAGTATACTTTGTACTAATTTTAGACTAAATCAGAACATTTAATGGAAATTCTAGGGCTTTCCTGATAGCTCAGTTGGTAAAGAATCCACCTGCAATGAAGGAGACCCTAGCTTGATTCCTGGGTTGGGAAGATCCGCTGGAGAAGGGATAGGCTACCCACTCCAGTATTCTTGGGCTTCCCTTGTGGTTCAGTTGGTAAAGAATCTCCCTGCAATGTGGGAGACCTGGGTTTGACCCCTGGGTTGGGAAGATCCCTTGAAGAAGGGAAAGACTACCTACTCCAGTATCCTGGCCTGTAGAATTACATGGACTGCAGTCTATGGTGTCCTAAAGAGCTGGACACGACTGAGCGACTTTCACTTTCACTTTCAATGGAAATCACCTGATATTAGGTTCAAATTTTGTTGAACTGTTTTGGCTTAGCTACTTGGTTTTTACTAACAGTTTACCAAATGTAACTGGCTTTTGTGAATTGTATTTGAATACATGTCTGTTTTTGAAGTATTGAGGCCAAGAATGAACCCTTGGGTGGAAGACACAGATACTGTCACAGTAGAGCAGAGGTTGATAGAAGAGGCTTCAAACTCTCTATCCTGGGTTTGAATTCTTGCACCAGTGCTTCTTGGAAGTCAAGTTACTGAACTATGTGGAACCCTAAGAGGTGGCCCAGGGCTCCCCTGTGGCTCAGTGGTAAAGAATTCACCTATAGTGCAGGAGACTAGAGTTCAATCCCTGGGTCAGGAAGAGCCCCTGGAACAGGAAATGGCTACCCATTCCAGTGTTTCTTGCCTGGAGAATCCCATGGACTGAGGAGCCTGATGGACTACAGTCCATGAAGTTTCAAAGAGTCAGACATGACTAAGTAACTGAGCACCAAGAGGTGACCAACATTTAAGGAACCAGAAAAATAGCCCAGGAGTCGTGGTACTCATGATAGGAGCTGTAGTCCTCTTAGCTCCTGGTAGATTCTACCTGTTGGTCTTTGCTCTCCTCTGACATTTTTTATTGCATCCCAAGCTCATGGAAGACTTATAGCCCCTCACCCCCAACATGGACCATGTCCTAGGGTGTATCAAGGGTCCAATGAGATGGACCCCAAGCTTTTAAGAGATGTTAGTCAAGGTTGTTAATAGGGAGGACACTATAGGTTGTGTTATTTTTAAACACTTTTTTCTAAAGTCATCTGTCCTTTCAGGAAGCCTGTCTTAATTCAGCTTGAGGCAACATAGCTCTGTGAAAATATCATGAATTTTGGTGTAAGAAAAGCCTGCAAATAGAATCACTGTTCTATTATGTATGATTAGCCTGATGTGTGGTACTTATTGAACATCTTTAAGCTTCCATTTCCTCTTCTTTAAGTAAAACTAATGCAACTATCTCTAAGTAATATTGCAAAATAGTAAAGATAGTAAAACAATTGCCACCTAAATAATAATAATGTCACTACACCTTTATGCTGGAGAAGGCAATGGCAGCCCACTCCAGTACTCTTGCCTGGAAAATCCCATGGATGGAGGAGCCTGGTAGGCTGCAGTCCGTGGGGTCGCTAAGAGTCAGACACGACTGAGCAACTTCACTTTCACTTTTCACTTTCATGCATTGGAGAAGGAAATGGCAGCCCACTCCAGTGTTCTTGCCTGGAGAATCCCAGGGACGGGGGAGCCTGGTGGGCTGCCGTCTATGGGGTCGCACAGAGTCAGACATGACTGAAGCGACTTAGCAGTAGCAGCACACCTTTATGCTAAGATAAACAGTTTGACCTGTTATTTCTTTCAATCTACATAGGACCTTCGAAAGGCAGGCTGCTACCACTTTAAACAGTCTAAGTAATTTATATCACCTGAAAACCAGCATCATAGAAAGTGGCAAGAAAGAAGCAAGAAGGTGTTCAGTTTCCCCATTCATGAAGTCAGCAACTGGTAGGTGTCTGAGCCTCTTTGGGATGGTTTCATCTTGGCGTTTTCAAACTCATCTTCAAAGAGACTGTGAAGTGGAACAAGGACAAGAAAATGGGCGTTCAAGCCCCTCCCCAACTTCAGTCATGTCAGTTACGTTTTTTCAGTTGTGTTATTGATTGCGTTTCCACATAAGAATTCAATGAAGAAAGTTCTAATCAGACATTTTCATTTTACAAACAGCCAAACCAAGGCCCATTGTAGTGGTGACTTATCTGGAGATAGTATCACCATAAACCTCTATGGATTAGGAAAACAAGTGGGAGATTCAAAATTAAAAAAAAACAACAACAAATTTTCCCATTGACTCATAAATTTGATGGTTATTTTCTCTGCTAACCCTCTCCTGAATGACTGAATAAGGTGCAGTCTAATCCCTAGTTAACTCACCTGAACATGACATCATTTTAAAGTATTGAAGTGGTTTCTTCATTAAACAGTAGTTTTTGATGGTTTATCATATACTAGGCACAGTGGAAGATACCATAAAAATAAATGTCTCTATGCTCAATATAGCTATAATTCAGATTGAGTAGATTACAAACTTGTGAAAAGGCAGAAGATAGTGCCAAATAAGTGTGACAATCATGAAAGAAGAAGTTACTCAAACATTGAGGTCATCTAGGGAAGTTGTTTTTTTTTTTTTTTTACAGAAGTTGGGGTTTTATCTTGTCCTTAAAGAATAGATAATATTGAAATAAGGGACAGAAGAAAAGACAGTTCAAGTGTGGAATATCATCAGTAAAGTCAGAGATCTAGGAAGTCTCATAGTTCCTGCAGTGAAGATGGTGAACAAAATCAGTTTGTCAACAGCTGAAGGTATGAAAGGAAATTGATAGAACAGGCTTGAGTTGCTAAGTATTGAGTTGTGGGTCGGTGGGTAACAGCAGAGGCCACCCGTTAACTTACAGAAGAGAGATGGGTGTCCAGCGGCAACTCCATGGATGGGGGTCAGTCCTCTACTGTCCACTCATACCATCTCTGCCAGCCACCTCATCCCTTGCTGTATCAAACTCACAAGTTGTTTTTGTTGTTTTTCGGTTGCTAAATCATGTCTTACTCTTTGCAACCTCATGAACTGTAGCACATCAGTCTTCTTGGTCCTTCACTCTCTCTCAGAGCTTGCTGAAACTCATGTCCATTCAATCGGTGATGCCATCCAACCATCTCATCTTCTGTCACCCACTTCTCCTCTTGCCTTCAATCTCTCCCAGTATCAGGATTTTTTCCCAGTCAGCTCTTTCCATCAGGTGGCCAAAGTGTTTGAGCTTCAACTTCAGCATCAGTCCTTCCAATGAATATTCAGGGTTGGTTTCCTTTAGGATTGACTGGTTTGATCTTTTTGCTCTCCAAGGGATTCTCAAGAGTCTTCTCCAGCGCCACAACTCAAAAGCATCAATTCTTTAGCACTCAGTCTTCTTTATGGTCCAACTCTCACATCCTTACATAACTACCGGAAAAACCGTGGCTTTGGTTACACAGACTTTTACCATCAAAGTGATGTCTCTGCTTTTAAATACTCTGTCTAGGTTTGTCATAGCTTTTCTTCCAAGGAGCAAGCATCTTTTAATTTTATGGCTGCAGCCACCAGATGACAAGAGTTAAGTCATTTCTAACAACTCGACTTTACCACCACCATTATCCCCAGTAAACTGGGACATAGGTAAGACAGAAAGCAGGGAATAAGAGAAAGGTTTTGAGCAAGGGCATGATGTCTTTGCAAGACAGATTTGGTAGTAGGTAGATTTGAACTGGAAATACTCATAGGCAAATGCAGGCAGGGAGACTGTGTAGGAATCCATTTATATGAATATTTCTGGCATTGCTCTGTGACGAATGTTCTATATACATTTTAAGGCAACCTTTCAAAGTCGATAATAATATTCCAATTTTATAAATAGGGAGACTAAGGTTCAGAGAGATTTAAGTAACATCCTCATATCAATTCACTAACAAATAAGAGCTAGAATAGGAACCTAAACCTTTTTAAAGCTGATCCCATTTGTTATTTGTTATTTTGAAGTCAAAGCAGACGGTTAAGTTAACCCTTCTCCTAAATTCAAAGTACATCATTCTCTTCATTCTGGGCAAGGCCTCATTCTTATTTTATTTTCGTCTCTTTTAAAAATTCCTATACCCTGTTTCTGTTAGTCTATTTCTATAATCACAAAAACTTCAGTGTGTTTGACGTATATTTTTTTATATCCTTGAAAAATGAGCAGTGTTATTTTGTGTGCCTATATTTTTAATGTATGGAAATGATATTAATTATATAGCTCCCCTTCCTTCCTTTCACTAAGACTTTAATTTTTAAGATTCATCCGTATTTCTATGGACACTTCTAAAGCTGCTAACTGTAACTTCTGCCCTTTCAATTTCATACAATTGATTACCTAAAGCAAGGGCAGACTTGAGAGACAACATTCATTCATAAATATTAATTAATTAATTAACATATTAAAAGCAATTCAGTCAACAAAACATTTGTTTAGCACTTACTACCAGACACCGTGCTCCAAATTGGGAAAACTGAGACAAAAACAAGTCTAAAATTATCATTGAGAGATGCCCTGTCCAGGAGAGGACCCAATCATGCAAATAGATAATTACAGTTTAGTGAATTATGTGCAGAAATAGATATAAGCTCAAGAAAGAACAGGGTGTGATTGTTTCTGCTCAGAGCTCTGCACAAAATGAGTGAAAGGTGGAACAAAAGTGACCCTTCCTAGGTTTCAAAGAATGAGGCGGCGTGTTCTGAATGGGTGGGTGGGGAAAGGGTATTACAGGAGCCAGCGCTTTTAACAAGAGTTGTTTCATTGCCTGTTCTCCCCATGGCCCCTCCAAAGACCGTCCCCTACCCTCGGGCTCTCAGAATAGCAGAGGTGTTTACTCCTCCCACTCCTTGAGCCAGGACTCTGCTTGTTTAAGGGGTGGGTACCTGGTACTGGATACACAGGAAACCTCCTCTTGGCCCAGCAACCAAAGCTGTGTGGTCTTGGTTAAATAGCTCATTTGGTCCAATGTATTATTCCCCTTGACACTTGACCTAAGAAACCCAGGCATGTTACCAGGTGGTGACAGAAAGGGGAGCTGGTAGGTCTTGTTACCTGGTCGTCATTTTGCATGTGGATGAATAAACAGAGAGTGGGCTTCAGCCATGAGGGAATGGAGCCCCTCTTGGGTGGAAAGAAATGCAATCTTGGTTCCCAGCACCTTTCTGTCCTTAGCCCCAGGTCTGCAAGTTCCAGTTTGCTTCCTACCTCAAGTGGAGTAAGGTTTCTTCTGAATCTTCACAGTCAAGATAGCCACAGAACAACTCTGTTTCTATTTTAGCTGTCTAATGACCCTTGCTTAAAGCATGTGCTCCAAGGCATGCAGACTTGAGACACCCTGGTTTGCTTGTGTGTACACACACGTGTGTGTGTGTGCTCAATTGCTCAGTTTTGTCCGACTCTTTGAGACCCTATGGTCTATAGTCTGTCAGGCTCTTCTACGTGCGTGATTTCCCAGGCAGGAATACTGGAGGGGGTTGCCATTTCCTTCTTCGGGGGATCTTCCCAACCCAGGGATGAAACACGCGTCTCCTACGTAGGCAGGTGGATTCTTTACCACTGCATCTCTTGGTGTGCTTACAGAGCTCTAATTCACTTGCTATTCCAAGTCTAAGATATGTGGGTTGAAGGAAAATCTGGAGGAAGCACCTGCAGGACTTAGTGAATAATTATACATGGGATATGCAGATTACTAGTTCTGAAGTTCCAGAAGAATGACGACAGTATTGATATAAAATGAGAGAAATAAAGGAAAAGGGGAGAAGAATTCAATTTTATTTTACTTTAAATGAGATGTTGCAAAAGTATTGTTTTTCATTTTTTCAGTTTAATTTTTATTGAAGTATGGTTGATTTATAATGAAGAATAGTTGATTTATAATGTGCCAATCTCTGCTGTACAGCAAAGTGACTAATTTAAACACATAAGGACATTTTAAAGCTATTCTTTTCTGTTCTGTTTTATCATAGGATATTGAATAGAGCTCTCTGTGCTACACAGTAGGCCCTTGTTGTTTATCCATTGTATATATGAGCTTACATCTGCTAATCCCAAACTCCTGGTTGATTTGCATCCCTGAAGACCAAGCAAGGAGATCAAACCAGTCAATCCTAAAGGAAATCTAACCCTGAATATTTACGGAAGGACTGATGCTGAAGCTGAAGCTCTAATACTTTGGCCACCTGATGCAAAGAGCCATCTCATTGGAAAAGACCCTGATGCTGGGAAAGATTGTGGGCAAGAGGAGAAGGGGGTGATGGAGGATAAGATGGTTGGATGGTATCACCAACTCCATGGACATGAATTTGTGTAAACTCTGGGAGATAGTGAAGGACAGGGAAGTCTGGCATGCTGCAGTCTGTGGGGTCACAAAGAGTCAGACACAACTGATGACGCAACAATGATGATAAAAAGACTTCAGGGTTAGATACATAAGGAGACTTTGGGAAAGCATATAAGCATCAAATGGTACATCTGAGAAAGGGGAGATCAGGTCCTTCATTAACATGAGAGAGGCGAGAAGAAAGCTCTGGATGGGCCCAAGAGTGGACAGAGATGAGGGTCATGGAAATCAAAGGAGAATGTTTTAAAAAGCAGATAGTAATTACTGCTAATAGAAGTAACAGTAATTAATAGTTTAATGGCAACATTCTATGATATACAGCCAAGACAGCAAGGAAATGCAGATTATAGAAAGGCATAACAGTCCCATAAATCATTCCATTTTAGAAAAGTTTTCAGTGTCCTTTAATATCCCTCCACAGATCTGTCTTTGGTAACATGGGTGTTATTTTGCAATGTAAAATCTGAGTTCTTGGGAATCTCCTCTGTTGTAAATTGCTTTATCTGATGCTCAACAATGTTGTATATACTTACCAAATGTGTTTTGATTAATAAAATGAAGGTGTCTGTACTAAAGTTATCTTAATAGACTTAAAATTAGAAAGTGGTAATCTTGGCATCTGTGGCTATAGGAAGTGTCACTGAAGACTCCAGGTTTAGAAATGACATATCAAGAAGCCTGTTCTCTGAGTATCCTTCAAGTGGTCATGGCTAATTTGGATCTGGAGGCTTGAGGGAATTTAAATTTGGGGATTTCCCATGTGAAGCATCATTCTGCCATTGTGTGCTTAGCTAAAAATTCTCTGCTAGAAACGTACATGCTAGTGACGCACTGTTAGTTTGGAAAGAAAATAAAGGACAAGTGTTGCCATTCTTCCTGTGCTACAGATTTAACTAACTAATTAAATCCATTTTGCTTTCTGGGCTTATGGTGACTTTGTGTAGCTCAGACTGGAATCTTCTCATATCCAGAAGATCTGTCATTGTCCAGGTTGCCATGGCAGCTAAATTTTTTCCTTTTTGTAAAATTATCCCCAGCCCTTGGCTTCGGTTAACCACATAAGCCGATGTATTATTAGCTTAATGAAGGGACACTTTCTGCAGGCTCCTTCCAATGCTGTCAGGTAGCTGTCCAACTAGCATGGTGCCACTGTTTGGTATCTTACGCTCAGCATCCATCTGGAGCTCTGTTACAAAGCCTGTAGGTTGCATGCCAGAGGACACCCTGCTGCTTCTGAGGAATAGTCATCTCCTGCTTCCCTAAGTGTGACTCAGTGACATCACATAGACATCAGCTTCCACCCCGTCCTGAGCTCCACACTCTGAGGGGCAGCTCGGTTGCCATCTAAGCAGGCTATTGTCAGTGCAAAGATTCATTCTTTTTCACGTCTGTAGCTATACTGCAACATACTCTGGGATCAGTTTCAAACTCTAATGATTAACACATGTTTATTCATTCCAAATGGATCTAGGGCTATAGTCCCTGTTGCACACGTTATTGGGTTTGTTTTGTTGTTGTTATTATTTTTCCTCCCTGGGTCGGTTTCTCCTGTGGATCAGAAGAAGCCACCAGCAATTGACTCTGGAAATCTTTGTCCTCTGTTTTTGAGGCACCTTCTACTTTTGCTACTTAACTATAAGTTGCACCCCAAGATCACCTTCTGGGTGCCCTGCAGGAGTCACTGAGGTTCAGATTCTTGCTTTAAGTTCACTCCGGACATGTGCTCCCACAACGAGATGATAGCCAACTTGTGGCAAATTTACCCTCAGAGTCTCTAGGCAATAATGAGCAACAGAGATGCAAAGATGGGTAAAAGCAACCTTTGATAGAGACTGAAATACAGTAGGTGAACATTTAATGACACAAAAGCAACCATTCACAAAGAGGCTAGGAAAATTAAGGACATTGTTTTTGTCAGCTAAAAGATATCAAACATAGTATGGTCATTATCTGCTACTGGTACTTTTGCAGGAGACACGCCAGACCCAAGGTCAGATTTAGGGGGAGAGATAGGAAGCTCAGTAGTCATGTATGGATGTGAGAGTTGGACTATAAAGAAAGCTGAGCACTGAAGAATTGATGCTTTTGAACTGAGGCGCTGGAGAAGACTCTTGAGAGTCCCTTGGACTGCAAGGAGATCCAACCAGTCCATCCTAAAGGAAATCAGTCCTAAATATTCATTGGAAGGACTGATGCTGAAGCTGAAACTCCAATACTTTGGCCACCTGATACGAAGAGTTGACTCATTCAAAAAGCCTCTGATGCTGGGAAAGATTGAGGGCAGGAAGAGAAGGGGACGACAGAGGATGAGACGGTTGGATGGCATCACCGACTCCGTCGATATGAGTTTGAGTAAACTCCGGGAGTTGGTGATGGACAGGGAAGCCTGGCGTGCTGCATTCCATGGGGTCACAAAGAGTCGTACACGACTGAGTGACTGAACTAAACTGAACTGATAGAAAGCTCCTTACCCATCACCCTTAGCTGTACTCAGTGCCCCAGGGAGAGGACTGTGTCACTCAATATGCAAAAACACAGATAATTTGGAGCAAAGTATAATTTACTGAGGGATTAATTTTGGCTAAAGGATTTTCCCTCCTCAAACCCCATCCCAAGCCGAATCTCTGAGCTAGATGGAGGCTTCTGTAGCAGCAGAGGTTAAAGAGCCACTGTGAAATTTATTTCATCCCTGAATTTACAGCTTTGTTAAGCAAAACTATATAAAAACCGTAAAACGAAAGAGAATAAAAATAAAAAGGGAAAAACCAATAACAAACAAGCAATTCCAGCCAACTTTTTCCCCCTGCTCAAGATGAAATGAAGAAAGTAAGCACGGCACATAATAACTATTTGTTTTTTTCCAGCTTTAATAGTCTATAAATGAGAACAGATAATGAACGTGATATCCAGTTTTTTTTTGGCAGGGTAGTTGTTTTAGTTTTCTGTTTTTGCATTGAGTTCTTGTCATTCACCTCTTCTGAACCTGAGGTCTCTCTGATAAAGCCATGTTTTAAATTTTGAAAGACGGTTAAGCAGTGATTGTAATTTTTAAAATAGTACCTAAGATACTAGAAATGCCGAGTAAGTGCCAAGCCATAGTCATTTAAATGTGCTGTTTTATTTATGCCATTGCTCCTGTTCTGCATTTGAATAGAACCTCTTGTTTTCATAGGATACCTCCAGTCACCTGGTGCCAGGTGGTCCCAGCCTGAGGCTCAAGCACAGCCATTACCAGCTCTCCAGCTAGAATGGTTGCATCCTCTATAGACTCTTCTGATTGTCTATAAATAGCATCACTTTTGAGGATTGTTGAAATAATTTGTTGCTATAATTATAGTGACATTTCTAGCATGCTATAATCATATAAAACTGCAAATATAGAAGGATGCTATTTTGGAGTTCTTTTTTTCCCTCCTCAGTTTGTGTTTTATGGAATGGAAGAAAAGATGAGGGATGTCATGTCGCCTGTTTAGAGAACGGAACCAGCTGCATTACAATAGGACAGAACAATGATACAGGAAAATCAAGAGTACTTCCTTAAGAAGAAAGGCAGCTAGCGACTTTGAAATTGACTTGATTTTAGTTAAAAAGGAAAAGAAAAGAAACCCGCCCCCCAAGTACAATTTCATACATACAAGAGAAGTGAAGACATGTGATGGTATTTTTCCAGCTGAGGGCCTTAGCCAAGCCAAAGTCATTTTAATTTTTCATAGGCTTTTACATTTTTGATGACAACATCCAAGTGAAGGAGTCACAAATGTCTGAGAAATATTTAGGATGGTTGTACTGTAGAATCTTTGAAAAAGACAGTATATTTTGAGTTGACAAAATATCTCCATTGTGTTCAAACGTTCAGCAAGTATCAATTAAGCAAAATAAAATCTTTCAAGAAAATGTGATTACACAGTTTGATTGTGCCACAGTTACAGGGACTTTGAAACCACTTCTCAAGATTCAAAAATGGCATATGGTATCTATATAAGCAATAGTGATTGACAAAATTGCAAAGTGTCAAAATTTAATATATTTATTTCTTTAGTTTTATTGACGTATAATTGACAAGTAAAGTTGTAAGATATTTAAAGTATAAAATTAATGATTAGGTATGCATATACATTGTAAAAGAATTCAAACAATTGAATTAATTAACTCATCCATCACTTCAATTTACCTCTTTATTTTTGGTGAGGACCCTTAAGTTCTCCTCTCTTGGAAAATTTCAGTTATAAAATACCACATTATCAACCACAATCACCATGTTATACGTGAGGTGCCCAGATCTTATTTATCTTATAACCAAAGGTTTGTACAATTAAACCAAGCTCTCCCTATTTTCCTGCTCCCAGTAGAGAAACAGTGTTTTAAAGTTTTAAGTGTGCGTATCTTTCATCTCCTTGGTTAAATTTATTCTTAATTTTTATTCTTTTGATGCTATTGTAAATGAGATTGTTTTATTTATTTCTGTTTGGGACCTGCACTGAACCCAGGGGGGCATAGCTTTGATAAGTGTTTTCATAGCTGTTTGAACACTGCTTTCTTTGTTAATACAGTTCTGTAAAGGCTATTCCTTATTGGTTACCATTACCAAGTGATTTGAGGACCCATTCCTTAGGCGGAAGCCACAAAAGATGGAGTGCTACATATGAGGACAAGCTTCTTCCAGAGAGAAGCTGAAGAGTTGCTTTTATTATTGGAGTGAGTTGCAGAGGGAAGGTGCATGCACGCTAAGTTACTTCAGTCATGTCCAGCTCTTTGCATCCCTATGAACTGTAGCCCACCAGGCCCCTCAGTCCATGGGATTTTCCAGGCATGAATGCTGGAGTGGGTTGCCAGGCCCTCCTCCAAGGGGTCTTCCTGACCCAGGGAGCAAATCTGTCTCTCTTACATCTCCTGCATTGGCAGATGGATTCTTTACCACTAGCGTCACCTGGGAAGGCCACAAGGAGAAGCTAGGGTAGGTCTTTTTGGGCTGATGGGAGGATCCCAGTTAGCACCTCCACACAGGCTGAGTAGCAGCTGGACTCTCAGGCAGCAGCTGGAAAAGTTTGGAGTAAAATCTCTTCCAGGGAGAAAATGAGATGGGCATTTTTGCCTGCTCCCTCAGTGCTATGAATAGTCCTGTGGGACTTGTTGAATTCAAGCCCTGTAGGCTCTCAAAGTAGCTGATTTGAGGGATCCCCGCCTTGGCTGGATGCTTTACAGCTGGAGTGCTGTACGTGTGGTCCAAGCCCTCTTGCTCCTCAGGGAGAAGCTGGAATTCGGGGGTTTCCTTGGATTGTATGTCACTGAGACTGGGGTGTAGTTCATGGCAAGGGCACGTCTCAGCCTTTCCTACTCGTTTTGATGCGGATGATTTCTGTGTCATCCAGGGTGTAGGAGTCACTCAACTCCTTCTGGATCTCTTCCAGAAGGAGCAACCCATGCGCAGCTGTATATTCAGTGACTCCATGCTGGGAGCAAAAGGTCAGGAGCCCCCTGTGTCACCATCTTGGTGATGTCACTCCTGTCAAAGTGTATTTTAGATGCAACTCCTCTTCTGAGTTCCAATGCTGAGAACTGCTCTTTTGACCTGGCTGATGACCCACACAGCAAAATAAATAGGGGCTGGCACTGTCTAGCTTTCTCAGCACTGATCAGGGTTTTAATGTTATTTACCTGTGTGATCTTTTCTCCCCAGGTCTGTATTCTCCAGGAAGCTAGAGATCCTGTCTGGTTTGTACACAGTCTTATCAACAGTCCTAGGACCAGAAGAGCCAGACATGTAGTAAGTTGACATGAGTTGAATAAATGAGTGATAGAATCAGATTAATGCTGACTGACAATTGATAAGTTGTAAATCTGGGCAAGTGTTCATATCTTGGAGGGCTTCCCTTGTGGCTCAGCTGGTAAAGAATCCACCTGCAATATGGGAGACCTGGGTTTGATCCCTGGGTTGGGAAGATTCCCCTGGAGAAGGGAAAAGCTACCCACTCCAGTATTCTGGCCTAGAGAATTCCATGAACTATACAGTCCATGAGGTCACAATGAGTCAGACATGACTGAGTGACTTTCAGTTTCTTTCACTTTCATATCTTGGAGCCTCTGATTCTTTATTCATAAAGTGACTGGTTTGGCCAGGAAGTTGTCCAAGGTCCCCAGACTTAAATTCCATAAATGAATCCATGGTAGATGCCCCAGGGCCCTACCACTACTTCTTTCTCTGGGAAACTTGTGCTCAACTGCTAGGTACTTCTCACTCTGCTATACCCGGTTCCCCGGATGAAGCCCTCAGTCCAGGGATGGATCCAGGGTCTAGTTCTGATGACCTGATTCTTTGCTGTAGGTATTCAGCTTTAGGCTGGGCACTTGCCAGCCAGAGTCTGCTTTTGGCTGTGCTGTGACCTGTGGATTTGCGAACTCTGGTGTGGCTGCTCCTACCCAGCCTGGATGGTTAGGCGGAGGAGTCAGAATGTGGAGAGAAGAGACAAGCAGTCTGTAGGGCCGGGCAAGCTTGCCAGGTGGAGAGCTCTGTTAATTCCCAGTTTCTCACTGAAGCCTGCAGCTTTCCTGACCACTAGTGCCGCAGGGTGGCTGGTAATTTACTGATAGTAAATTTCCCCTTTTTAGGGTGAAAAGCAGCTCTAATTAGCTTTGTTACCCAGCTAAATATACACATACATTTTTCTCAATAATGAAAGTTCATTTAATTGGATATTCAGGTGAAGCCGGCTAGATCTGTCAGATCCTCATTCAGAGAAGCCCACGCTGAGTATCTGCTGTTGGCAGCATTTATCAGGACCTGTGAAACCCCGACTATCTCTAGGGTAATCTTTTATGTGACCCCATACACCTGGGAGAGGAAAACCTTTTGACCTGGCAGGAGTAAATAATCTATCCTCAGCACCACTTCTTTTTTTTTGATGTGGACCATATTAAAAGTTTTTTTTTTAATTTGTTACAATATTGTTTCTGTTTTATGTTTTGGTTTCTTTTTGGCCGTGAGGCATATGGGATCTTAGCTCCCTGGCCAGGGATTGAACCCGAAACCCGCTAATTGGAGTCTTAACCATCGGACCACCAGGGAAGTCCCTCAGGACCAGTTCTGAACAAGTTGGTCTCACTGGCTGCTGTACACCTCTATAGTTATCCTTGCACACGTGGGAGAAACAGAGAGATGGGCATTCTGTCTATTTGTATTACAGAAGGACTGTGATCCTCAGCACTTCCTGCTGACTGTTGCACATGTCCCAGACTCTGGATAAGAGTCTCCTCCCTGATAATATCAGTGCAAGCCGCTGCCTGCCCATGGTCTCCTCTGAGCTGCCATATCTTGCTGTCACATCCAGACCCCATATTTCCCTTCCTGGTCTCACTGAGAAAGGAGAAATTGGGTTATGAGTTATCTAATTCCATTAGCCTCATTACAGTAGCAGCATTATTCCTCGGAAATCTGAGTCCTGGCAAGTTAGCGCTATGTAATGGAGGAAGTCAGTAGACGTGGGTCCCACTGGTGACCTTGATCCTGGGCAAATCTCAGTCCCTCCTTATTCGTAAGATTAGAGCCAACTGGGTGATTTCTGGAAAGCTCTTCTGTCTCCCCCAGTACTGAGATCTCTTACCAGATTCCTCCCATTCCTTCCCAGAGCATCCTCCCAGACCTGAAGGACTAGGGTCTTGTTCGCGGTGGCCTTTCTCACTATGGGTTGGTTGGTCAGTTCTTTGTAGCTGTTTTAACATTTCAATGAAATAAGCTTTTGAAAGAAAGGGGTTTCCAACAGACAGAGGGATGATAGGGTGTGGGGAGCACATCTCTTTGACATGGAAAGTCTGGAGCTTGCAGGTCACTCTCTATATGCTGTTAGTGTTTGCCCACATTTTTCCCCCCTCTCCTTCCTTGACTGGAAACATTACCGGCTCTGCTTGTTTTTCGCCTTGACTTGTTAAGTGTTCCATGGTTTTTCTAGATTGGGATGTCCTTGACCAGACAAACTGAGAAAGCTTGAGGCTTTCTCCTTTTGCTTGCTTCACATTCCAGTCTTGCGAGGGATTAGAGCTCTTGAAATGTTTTTATTTATTTACTTTATGTTTTGGTCGCACTAGGTCTTTGTTGCTGTGAGAGGGCTTTCTCTAGTGGTGGGGGCCGGGAGCTACTCTCCAGCTGCGGTACCGGGCTTCTCCTTTTGGTGGCTTTCCTTCCTGTGGAGCACGGTGCCCACGGGCTTCCATAGTTGGGTTTTCCTGGCTCTAGTGCGTGGGCTCAGTAGTTTCGGTGCATGGGCACGGGAGCTTAGTTGCTCCTCCATGTGTGGGTTCTTCTCGGACCAGGGATTGAACCTGTGTCCCTTGCATTGGCAGGCACATTGTTATCCACTGAACCACCAGGGAAGTACTTTAAGTGTTTTTAATAATTATGTTTTTCTTTTAGCTGCCATCATGATCTGCCATCTTGTTCTGTGAATGCCATCCCTTGAGCAGTAAGTAAATCAAGTCTCTGGAGAGGCTGGCTTGGGGACTCTAAGATCAACATTTGACACTGGAAGGTTGCCTCATAATCTAAGTTTCCATCTTCATGAGGATAAATTTAGGCACTTACCCAAAGCTTTCTCTCCATAGGACAGACCAGCACTCATCCATCAGTCAGGTAAATAACTCAGCGTACAAAGCCTGGCTGCCCTGCAGCGCTAGGTAACCAGAGGGAGGGAAATATCCACTAAACTGTCTGACATTTTGAAATTCTTTCATGACTAGCATTATATTGGGACCAATTGTGCTTGACAATGGTGCTTGAGATACTTAACCAAAATGTGTACAGATTCACCATGGCTTTATTGTGCCTCTATCTGCCAACCTGGATCTTCTACGAGTTTCTCCACTTCTTTTCCCTCCGAGCTGAGATCAGAACAAAGGAGAGACTGAAAATAAAGAAACTCACCAAGAAGGAAAGAGGAGATTTTCTCGTGACTGTTAAGTTTGCAAAAACAAAATTAAAGATAACATAGGTTCATGTGAAGACGTGGATAATGACAACAATCTAGTAACAGCCAAGAAAAGGCCACTTTATTGCTTTCTTGCAAACAAGCCAAAAACAATAGTTCATCAAGTTTCCAGTGCATTCATAATATAGCATTTTATGATCTCCTGAGGAGAAGTTTGATGAAATACAAGACTTGTGCTTTGGATAAAAATGCCAATTTCTCGTAAAATCGTTATATTTATTTGTCACACTTTCTTTCTGAATTCCAAACTGATTTCTTTGAGGCTAAGATCTTGACTAATTTGTTTGTTTCTTCTGGGCCATAAAGGCCATGAAATTTACACTTAAAATGACCATTGTTTTGCACTGGGTGTTCTTGGCCTGATTTTTCCTACATAATCTTCTCTTGGCTTTGGGGGGCTGATTCATTTAGTCTTGGCACTTACTGAATTTTCTTGTCCTTTGCCTCAAGTTGGCAGGAAGGGAAGAGAAGTCTTTGTGCTATTGAATACCAAAGCAGACCTCTATTACAGCGATGGCAGAATGCTTTCTGGAATGACATTGGAGACAACTGAAAGAACATCCTGAAGATGTTCTGATGGGATGGAGAGAACATCCCATGGTGTCATTAGTGATCAGGCAGGTGGGCAGGGCAGCTACTTTCATTCATTTATTTATTTAATGTTGGTTGCCCTTGATCTTCATTGCTCTTCTCTAGTTGTGGCAAGTGGGGACTACTCTATGTTGTGCTGCACAAGCTTCTCTTTGCAGTGGCTTCTCTTATTGTGGATGGAGCACCGGCTCTAGGTGCTTGGCCTTCAGTCATTGCAGCACTCAGACTCACTAGTTGTGGCACACAGGCTTAGTTGCTGTAGAATCTTCCCAGACCAGAGGTGGAATCCGTGGCAGGCAGAGTCTTATCCACTGCCCCACCAGGGAAGTCCAGAACAGCTACCTTTGAAGGAGTAGAAATTGCATTTGTCATGTTTGGCTTAGTTTTGGAAGACAACCTAAGTGAAAAGGAAAGCCTGATCTGATTAAGACCCAGGCAGCCTTTGATGAAGAATCAGTATCAAGAAGATTGTGTTTGTGAATTACATCCAGTGTTGGGCTACAGTAAGACAGCGGGGGACATCCATGAGGCCAGATAATTGAGATAAAAGCATCATGGTGAGATGATCCTTACCAATGCCCATCCATGGACCATCAAACCTTCCGCTGCTATTGTTTACAACCGAGAGTTGATGGGCTACTTGATAAGATTCTTTCCAGAGTCACAGGTAGAGTTACTACCCTGCAGACCAACAGTTCAGGAAAGGATGCTGAACTGGGGTGAATCTGCAGGGTAGACTTCAATAGAATACTTTCTGGGAAGAAAGTGACAGGGATTCCTGGAGCAGTAGGTGAGGATAGATGGCAGGGAGAGGAAGGCTTGAGTCAGAGAGGTTAAAGAAAATCAGGAGTTTGCCCCCAGCAGGCTATGTGTGGCTGGAAACAGAAGACAAAGGAGAGAGCAGTATCCAGGTGTGGAGTCCTTCTGGAATGGAGACCTGTGCTCTCTGCCCTGCCACTCTCCTGCTGGTCTCAGCCCACCCTCCAGTGTCTATGGTTTTTCTACTCCATCCTGACGGCTTGATTTGACAGTGACCTGGATGAAGCAGGGAAAGTGGGAGAAACAGTGGGGGTGGGTACAGAGCTGGGTAACAGCCCTGGCATTTGCCTTCAGTAGGGGAGGAGTATAAAGCCAAACATGAAGCCCTAACTTGCAGGCTGTCATTGTCTGAACGAGTTGACTTGATGCAGAGTAAATTCACAGTTATGCCCAGTTTTCCAGTGCAAACAGCTGCAGCATTTTCCCAAGGGTTTGAGATTAGGGAGCAGTAATAGTGCCTGTGTGTGTGAGCCTGTGTATGTGTGTGTGTGTGTGTGTGTGTGTGAGAGAGAGAGAAAGAGAGAGAGAAAACATGGCGGTCACCTATGGTGTCACAAGCTTTCCTCTCAGAAAATGACCATCATGTTTATTGTGTGTGGATGAAATGTGAAAAAAACGGCAAGGGTGTAGTTCATTTGTTCCTCTGTTGCCGTTCCCTCTCAACTTACTGAAGGAGAAAGTCTAACAGAGAACAAACCTGACTTCATATTAGATCTATTCCTTTAGCTCTGACCGTGTGCTCTGTTGCCTGAGCTTAGTCATGCTGGTCCTGCCCCTTTTGTAAAAGAATGTTGCTTATTGCAGAATAGAGAACATCCTTTGTCTTGCTGGAGGTTAACAGGAACACTGTGACCAGACCTATGTGGACAGCTGCAAGAACAAAGGATTCAGACAACAAGATGTTTGCAACAACCAGCCACATCCTCTTCCCTTTTAGTATAAATGAAGCCTGAGTTCTAACTTGGGTAAGATGGTTCTTTGGGACACTAGGCAACCATCTTCTTAATATGTTGGCTTTCTGAATAAAGTCACTATTCCTTGTCCCAACACCTCATCTCTCAACTAACTCATCAACTTGTTGTGTGGCTAACGGTATGAGCTTGGACTTGGTCACCAAAGGAGGTGAAAATGTGTGGAGAGGGATGACAGCTGCCCTGTGATGCCCACGGGTCAACCAAAAAGGGTTTGGTATGATTTTAATCCTAGATATTTTTGAAATTTAGCAAAGGAAAGAAACACTAAATTCCTTTTCTGGCATGTTAAATCATGGTAATATATGCTTGAAAAACTCATTATAACCATTAACATGAATAACTAGTGATTTAGAATTTGAGTTAAGGAGTTAGGCTGCCACACTTGTGCTCTTTGGGTGTTTGAATATAATTATTTGAGGATTAAACTGAGAGACATTGATCAGTTGCAGAAATAAATAGCAGGCTTGCTTGCAAAGTCAAAACTGGAATGTAGAAATGAGAATTCTTAGGGAAAATGTCTGTTGTAAGAATGAGGGAATAAAAAGTAAGATATTCCACACCTTAACTATCGGCAGATTCTCGGAAAGAGATTGACTGAAGTTTTTAAGAAGATAAGAGAGTAATTTATGACTTTAAGAAACAGTTTTGCTCTTGTTTTGGTCCATACGATTGAAGGAGGGATTAAAGAGGTAAAAATTCTATTTTTATTATTTAGTAACCTTCTTCATTTAGACAAAAACTGATGATAAGCTACCTTTCTTGGGATAAAAGGAATATCAAAGACCCATTTAAACTATCTCAAACAGCAATTACATATTAAATTGAGAAAACCCCACTGCAACATCCTTAGTTCCTAATAGACAAATCCTTGGTAGTTTATATTGTATTTGTTAGAAAAAATGGAACTCATCATCAGAGCTAAACAAACAAATCAGCAGCTATTTGCTACACTATAAGGATAAACTTTGGAATTCTCAGGTGGCTTGGTGGTAAAGAATCCGCCTGCTAATGCAGGAAACGCAGGAGATACAGGTTTGATCCCTGAGTCGGGAAGATCCCCTGGAGGAGGGTGAGGGCAACCCGCTCCAGTATCTTTGCCTGGAGATCCATAGACAGAGGTGCCTGGTAGGCTACAGCCCATGGGGTCACAAACAGTGGGACACAACTGAGTGACTGAAAACACACACATACAAGGACAACCTTGGATTTGATGGTGTTGAATATACTCAGGATCAGATGACTACACATATTTTTGGGAAAAGGAAAATCCTTTCAATTAAATTTTTTTTTTTTTACAGTGTAAATGTGTCCCTACTGATTTAAGTCAGACTCTCCTTAACTCAAATTCTTAATGTACTTTCATTAAGGATTTCGTTGATGTATGAGCTAAAGTTCTTTTGGCTGAAGTTCTGTCTGTTGAGATGTTAGTGAAATATCAAGCAAGGTGAACAAAACAGCCGGCTCACAAACAGTATTCTGAAGGTCTCACAAAAATAAAATCATCTCAAAGAGACTTTGAAATGCAACACCGAAGAGAATGCGGGAGGCATTTTCAAAAGCTTTTCTGCCTTTGGACTCACAGACCACCATCAGATCAGCAAGATTCTGATGTACAGGGAGAGCGTTAGGAAGTTCTGGGCTCACTCATCCCTGGGAGACTCAAAAGCCAACAAAAATTCAAACAGTCAAACCATTTTATAACATAAAAAAGGAATCCAATCCATGCATGTTTGTAATTTCCATAAATTAGCCTTGCAGGCCAGCATGGTGTTTCGTAACATTGTCGAGCGATGCATCATACAAATTAGACCAGGGCTCTGGCCAAGAACCGTTTTAAGGAAAATTACAGATCTTCTGCCCTTTCTTGCACACCGAGCTCAGATCTTCTCTGTCTGACTGGAATCACAAAGAGGAAACTGAACATTTTACCCAAAATATGATTGTAAAAGAGTGGCACAAAGGCTTTTTTGGATAGACAGGTCCTGCAGCAGACTTGGGCAAGGAAGGGGCAGAGCGTCTGAATGGGTGGCAGGCTTGGGCTCTGAAGCAGTGGGCTGGATTTGCAAATCACATTTCAAATGAGCAGTGAGATACAATTAGGGAGATTAGTGTAGGAAAACAGCACTTGGGGCAACTGCGGTGAGAATGCAGAATTGTGCTGAAGGTTCAGGAACCCTTCTGACACGGTTGTTAGATACGGTGAAATGTGACTTTTCTGTAAGGCTGCCATTTCTCTCCCAGAAGCCCCAGCTCGTGTCAGGAAGTCACCTCCGTAAGCTTCCACCCCCTTCCTAGCACCCTCCTTTGGTTCCTTATTCTCCTTCCCACCTCCTTGCCTTTGCAGAGGTGGTTGCTCAGCCCAGATTGCCTGTTCCACATGCCTCGCCTCTGTGTGCGTTCTCACAACAGATTTACTGTAGCCTGGCTGTGTGAGAGCCTCCGCCTGGCTTGAAATGTATGGAATTCAGAATTTTAAGACCCAGGCACTTCCCTCAAGGGGTTGAAAATCTCCTTAGAATGAAAAGAAACAAATGTATAACAGATAACTGGAAACAGAAGGCAATAAAATAGCCCAATGCGTGAGAGTGAATAGGAATTCAGAGTGCTCATCCCCTGGGAAGTCATGAGACATCACAGAGGGCATTTAACTGTTTAACCGGGCCCTGGGGGGACAGGCAGAATTCAGGTAGGTAGGCTGGCCCTGGGGAAGGGACTGGAGTTTCTCATCAGGGTTCAGCATGACATGTTAGGACCGAACAAGCGCCATGACAGGCTTCAGGGGGCCAAGGTAGGGCTAAGTCTCCTTTACAGAGGGGCTGAGTTATTGCCAAGGAGGAGCTGAGATCATCCTCCACCAGCGCCTGGACTCGACCAATCAGTATACTCCCTGTAGCCTGGTCCAAGCTTATCAGGACAAGGACAAACCCCCCACCCCACCCCCCACAGAAAGCCCTTGCGCGCGAAAATCTAGCCAATTAGTATATGCTAAGGAACCCTTGCAACCAATCCGCCCCTGTCAACTCCCTGTCTTTGTCTTAACCCTATAAATACTGCTGTGATTTAGGGCTCGGGGCCCTTGTTCCACTCCACTGCGTTGGATGAAACTTGGGCCCTGGCTCGAGCTAGCAATAAATTCCCTTTTTGCGTTTGCTTTGCTGTGGATGTCTTGTTCTCTCAGTTCTGGGGATTGGGACCTTGGGCATAACAAGCAAAGGCACACAAGAGGGATGTGGGAGAGAGAGAGGAAGGGAGGGTGATGGGGCGGTCTGGTGTCCTTCCCTGTGAGGCCAAAGCTTTTACAGATTTGCGTTTTGCAATGGCACCCCACCCCAGTACTCTTGCCGGGAAAATCCCATGGATGGAGGAGCCTGGTGGGCTGCAGTCCATGGGGTCGAGAAGAGTCGGACACGACTGAGCGACTTCACTTTCACTTTTCACTTTCATGCATTGGAGAAGGAAATGGCAACCCACTCCAGTGTTCTTGCCTGGAGAATCCCAGGGACGGGGGAGCCTGGTGGGAGGCCGTCTATGGGGTCGCAGAGTCGGACACGACTGAAGCGACTTAGCAGCAGCAGCAGCAGTAGCAGTTTACCCTAAGGGAGATGGAGATATTAGAGTGAAGGGAATGTTTTCGGGATAAAATGCAGGACCCAGTACACAACGAAAATGCTTAAGCTCTCTTATTAACACAGGGAACTCTGCTCAATGTTATGCGGCAGCCTGGATGGGAAGGGAATTTGGAGGAGAATGGATATATGTCTGTGTAAGGCTGAGTCCCCTTGCTGCCCACCTGAAACGAGCACAGCATTGTTAACTGGTTTTACTCCAATATAAAATAAAAAATCTAATGAAAGAAAAAATACTCAATGTTAAAATAAATTCTATGTAAAAATTTTCCACAGAAAAAGAAATGTGCCTGGTTGATGGCACTTTTGATAACAAAATGAACTTCAGGGAAGAGCAGAGGGTACTCAAGAGTTATTGGAATAGTCCATTTAAGGAGGGTTGGTGGCCAAGATGATGGTAGTGGCAGCAAAGGAGGAGATAAGATTTAAGGCATGCGTAAGAAGCAGGACTTGATGACTTAACTGTGGAAGAAGATGAAGAAAAGGAGAGTGGGAATGACGTCAAGGTCTGTTACCCATTGCCTTGGTACCTGAGTTAATACTCCAACTTTGTACTCATCTGCCACATTGCCCTAAGGTGATCGCCTTGCAGAGGAGCAATTCTTCAACCTAAAACCTCAAGCCTATCAATCAGTAGCCTACAGGTATTCTTCTAATGTTAACAATTTTAAAGCTTTTTGATGTGAGATAATTTTAGATTCATCAGCGATTGTAAGAAGTAACACAGAGCTCCTGTGTACTCTTCATTCAGTGTCCTCCTCATGGTAACACACCGAGGCTCTCCACTAACCATGTTCAGATCTCACCAGTTTTACACACACTTATCTGTGTATGTATTTCGTTTTATACTGCTTTATCTCATGTTACAGCTTCCTTGGTGGCTCAGTGGTAAAGAACTTGGCTGCCAATCAGTGCAGAACATGAGTGTTTGATCCCGGAGTTGGGAAGAGCCCCTGGACAAAGGAAATGACAACCCACTCCAGTATTCTTGCCTGGGAAATCCCATGGATGGAGGAGCCTGGGGAGCTACAGTCCATGGGGTCACAAAGACTCGGACACAACTGAGTGACTAAACAACAACTACAACAACAGCATCCCATGTATAGATTTGTGTGATCTTGACCACAGTCAAGATATAGAACAGTCCCATCACAAGTTTACCCCAGTTACTTAACTAATTAATGAATTCGGCTGCATCAGCTCTCAGTTGTGCCATGAGGGATCTTTCAATATGATGCAGGGACTCTGTAGTTGTAACATAGGGGCTTAGCTGCTCCCGGGCATTTGGGATCTTAGTTCCCTGACCAGGGATCGAACTGGAGTCCCTTGCATTGCAAGGCAGAATCTTTACCACTGCACCATCAGGGAAATCCCTCAGTTAACATTTATTATCCTGGCCACTTCCTTCTCTTTCCTGCTCCTTGGTCTCCGGCAACTACTAATAGGTTCCTCATTTCTATAACTTTTTAAGAATGTTATATAGACGGAATCATGTAGTATATAGCCTTTTGATATGACTTTAACATTTGCATGATTTCCTTGAGATCTGTGTATAACTTGTTCCAAGTTCCTTTCTGTTGCCAAGTGGTATTCCATGGTACAGATGTACCATGCTTTATTTACCCATTCACCCACAGAAAGACCTTTGGGTTGTTTTCAGGTTTTGGCTATTTGGAATAAAGCTGCCACAGATATTCATGTATAGATTTTTATGGGAACATAAGTTTTGATTTCTCTGTAATGAACTTCTAGTAGTACAATTTCTGGGTCTTATGGTAAACATGTGTTTAGTTTTATAAGAAACAGTCATACTCTTTTCTAGAGTGGCTATACCATTTTATCTTCCTACCAGTAATGCATGAAGAATCCAGTTTCTCAGCGTCCATGCAAACATTTGGTAATTTTAGCCATTTTAATAGTTGTATAGTGATGTCTTACTGTGGTTGTAATTTGCATTTCCCTAATGGCTACTGATGTGAAATATGTTTTTTTCATGTGCTTATTTGCCATCTGTATATCCTCTTCAGTGAAGTGTCTGTTTATGTCTTTTGCCCATTTTCTAATTTGATCTTTATATTCAAGCTTTTTTTGTGTGTCTGTGCTTCTAGCCTCTTGTGCATTTGCTTAACCAGAAAATAGTCTAAAATTTACCTTGTGTTTTCACTAAAGAGATTTTCCATGGAAAAGAGTCAAAAGTCCTATTAAGCCACCAAACATTCTGTTTAGATCACTTAAAATAAGTTATTTTATTGTTGAAACAAATGGCACTGATCCTGCCACCGGATGTTTCCTAGTATCTTGTGTTGCATACAGCTGCTGAAGGGCAATTCACTATTATGGGACTTGTGTTGAAGCAAAAAATCTGATTTGAGGCCCAAATAAGTCTTGTTATTTGTGCATCTGTGAAGGAAACTGTTGGCTAAGCACTCAGGTGACATGGCCGGTAAGGAGCAGAAGACTGTCATATAGTTGTCTGTGTTTGACTGGAAATTGGCAGAAGTTTCTCACTTAGAAAGTACCACCTTTCAGCACCTGCAGCTCTTCATCTCCTTTGGCGCTTCCTGAGAACTATGTCTTATATTTCCTATTTGCGTCTTTTATCCAATGAGTTCAAGATGGTTGACATATATCTTATGTCTCTGGATCAATATTTATACAAATTTTCTAAACGAAAATAAGATCAACCTTAGGTTAGTAGTTAATTTAGAGGAGTGGGGAGAATTATTGAAGACCCTTACTGGAAAGCATAGGGGAAAAATTTCCTCCACATTCTCCAACAAACTTACAATGAACTGCATTTATACAGATTTTATCCCTAGCATAGATTATAACCAAAAGAATTCTATAAGACATTGCAATTTAATTAAACAAAAATAATAAATGTGCATTGAAGAATAAAAAGAGTTTTTAATGCTATCAGCAAGAAAAAAAAATCCACAGAACAATATATCCAGTAGGCTATAATAAGTATCAAATTTAGAAATCACCTTGTGTCAAGAAGAAATGATTGAAGAGAGGTGACATGCACTGAAATATGGACTAGTCTAAAAAGTGCTTGAAGAAGGAATTCGAAGCAATAAATAAATAATCATTTGTATTATTCTGCCTTTTTTTGGTAAATGATTCATTGATTAAAGGGGAAACAGGGTTAACTAATTCAAGCATCTGACATCAATCAGAGACCAGATTCTAGCTTGCAAGTTGCCAAGTGGTTCAGTGAGCCCAAAGGATTATTCTGTGTTGTTTATCCAGGTAAATCACTTCCATTTTGGAAGTTCTGGGATTGTTGGTTCTGTCAAGCATTTGTTCCTGGGAGAAGTCATCCTGGAATGGATCCAGGGATCTAGAGCAGGATGGTGCTATAAGAGGTGTCTATCCACGTTGGGCAGATGGTGGCATAATGACAATATCAGGGTGAGAAAGGTTAGGAAAAGGTGCACACCTAGGACCGGATAACTCAGGAGCATCTGTCTTTGCATCTGGCATGATTTCATCAAGCTCCTTCCATCGTCTTATTGTTGTTTTTGTTCAGTTGCTAAGGCATGTCCGATTGTTTACAACCCCATGAACTGTAGCACACCAGGATCTTCTGTCCTCTAGTATCTCCAGAGCTTACTCAAATTCAAGTCTGTTGAGTTGGTGTTGCTATCTAACCATTTCATTCTCTGCCATCCCCTTCTCCTTTTGTCTTCAATCTTTCCCAGCATCAGGGTCTTTTCCAATGAGTCGACTTTTCCCATCAGGTGGCCAAATTACTGGAACTTTAACTTCAGCGTCAGTCCTTCCAGTGAATATTCAGGGTAGATTTCCTTTAGGATTGACTGGTTTGATTTGCTTGCTGTCCAAGGGACTTTCAAGAGTCTTCTCTAACACCACAGTTCAAAAGCATCAATTCTTCAGCATTCAGCCTTCTTTATGGTCCAACTCTCACGTGACTACTGGAAAAACCATAGCTTTGACTATGCAGACCTTTGTCAGCAAAGTGATGTTTCTGTTTTGTCATACCTTTCCTTCCAAGGCACAAGCATCAATTAATTTCCATAGCCTAGCTCTGTTATAAGTATCTGCAATCCACAAATAAAAAACCCTGCTCTTAAAAAGATACAAACCTACCACAGTGTGCACAGGCTAACACATGGACACAGCAAGGATGGTGAAATCGTCTCTGAAGGAAGGAATTCCAATTCGAATATGTCCTTCAGACATTCCGGACAGATTTCATTAAAGTTGTTCTCCAGCACATGCGTTACTGATAAAACAAAGAACAGCTCCACAGGGGGACCAGAAAGAGAATTCTTACTTATCTTTTCTCACAAAGGATGGTAGCATTTTAAAGTTCAGATAAATAAAATATGTGCCCAGCATCAAAGTCTCTGGAGGCAGATGAAGTGCTAAAGTACAAAAATAGCCAAGAAAAACTGACCACAAATCAGGCAAAGATGGAAAACTACCATTGTTTTGCGTTATCTGAAACTGTCAAGCCATCAGACCGAGGGGACCAGGGAAGTGGAGGGAGGGGGGACACAGAGATAGAGAACTTAATATTAACACTGGAAAAGGGGTTGCCACACAGCTGATCCAACTGGCAAAAGTATCTCATTTCAGAGTCCAACACCTGATAATAAAGTATCACCTTATGTGAATGCCAGAGTTTCCCCAGTCTCATGTTATGCTGACTTCTACTGAAAGAAAGTGATTATTAGATTGGATAATATAACAAAAACCTATGTGTGTATTGCTTAAAAGAGACAACCAAAAGGTTAACGATCAAGAGAAGCAAAAAGAAACACTACACAAATATCTACCAAAAGAAATTTGGTTTGGTAATATTAATCAGACAGAATTTAAGGGAGAAAAATTCATAGAAGCAAGAACAGGATTATATAAAACTTAAAAGAACAAAGAAGTCAGGGCAATGATGCACCTGCATTCACCTAACCAAAGAGCCTTGAAAGATTAAAAAGCAAAGAGTGACAGAAATTAGGTGGGATGGAGGTGGGCAGGGACAAAATAGTGGTACAACTGGGGATTCAGAAAGAGCGTTTGATTTTGGTGTAATAGATACAATAAAGCCATATTGCATCCTTTGGCAAGAGAGCAGGATTGGGAGTGGTCAATGTGATGACCCAAGAAATACTACAGACGGGAGTCAGGAAACATGAGGGGCAGAGGTCCCCATCCAGCAGGTAGGTGTGGTGATTTGGGAGTGGGTTGATGAGACTCTGATCTAGGAAGTGAAGAGCAAGAGGAGAAATGATTAAAAAAAAAAAAAAGAGGAAGAGAAGGATCTAAGAGGCAGGGACAGACTGGATATCAGGCTAAGGAAAGGAGATAAAGTTATTAGCAAAGTGAAGAGTGGTGGTACCACGCGGGTGGGGGGAAGCGAGAGTGAGCGAATGAGCCAGCTTTCGGGGAAGGGAGATACGGTTTTTGGTTTACTGAGTTTTGGGTAATGTCCATGAGATTGATGTTATCTGTCATGGAAAACTGGCCCACTGTGTTGGTATAGGGACTCAGAAAGCCAGGCTGGTGGTTCCTTTGCTGCCTTCTCCTCATGTCCGCAGCGTGTTTCTTAATGCTCTGGAGAGGCAGACATGCCCACCCACCTTCCCTTAAAGAATTAGTGAGGCAAAAATGGATAAGGAAAGAAAGGAGCTTAGGCCAGCGATTCCATCAACCCATGGCTTTTTACTGCAGAGATTCTAAGTGTCTGGAAGGGTGAAGGGAAGAAGCTGACCACAGTGCCTGTTGGCCCATCAGCCTGAAGGAAGACAGTTGGTCATTTCACTTCACTACTCTGCCTCTCACGGTCATTTAAAACACGATGATAAGATTTAGGGGTTTGGTTCAGAATATTTTTGTCACCCAAATTTAGTTTTTGTATGTTTGTTTCTCTGTCCATTCTGGAAGTGATCATTTTGGAGGGATGAGAAATATTTCCCCTCAAAGGCCAGTCATGCGGTTGAGGTTTTATACTTCCGTGCAAATTCCTGAAAATCTGAGAGATGCATGAGCTCAACCTGGATGATGCAAGGTGGGAGGGATAGCTTCTACAGAAAACACAGAGGGTGATGGGGTGGGGAGGGAGACGGTGATGGGAGAGCTTCAGAGAAGACCAAGGCTTAAAGGAACATCCTGCAAGGTGGCAGACACCCCCAGAATGGGCGGCTAGGAAAAGCAGGGGAAGAGATGTACATATGACCTCTTGAGGGAAATTGCTGCTTGAAGGAAAAAGAAGGAGAAGTAATAAGGATGGGAAATGCTCAGTTTAAGAAGTGGATGTTTCCAGTGTGGGTAGAGTTACTCAGTTAATTCCTCTAAAGCTTCAGAGGGAGAAAACTGGCTGACAGAGAGGAGAGCAGATCTGTGAAGGGGCAACCAGGAGGAAGAGGGCAAATCACGAGACAGCCAAAGGCTGATTCATCATCTGGACGAGGTTGGAAGAAGTCAGTGACTGTCCACCCTGGGGCAGCCATCCTGGGAACTTTCATTGTTCGAACTCTGGCCGTGACTCACTCATGCTTCACTTGTGATTCAAATTCCAGAGATGAGAGAGTTTAGCATATAAAGTAAGTTTTAGACACGGAGTGGCTTCTGATTTATTCTGGAGGATAAGATAGCATTGACTTGGCAGCCATACTGATACGTAGACCAAGGAGAAAGTTGTTAATGTGTTATTGGATGGCATTTACTAGGATGGACAGAAACAAGGGTCTGTCATAGATGCCTTATCTGATGTGAGGTGGAATTGGAGGAGTGCAGCCAAAGGGAAGAGGGAGTGGTGCTTTGCACCGAAATCCTTCTCTGGAAAGGATAAATATCTACAGGGGCTGTGTAGCTTCAGAGACTGTTTTATTATTAATATTATAATTTGCTCAGACTCACATATGAGCCCAGGCCCTTTGGAAGTGATGCTTTGTGACCTCACATGGCAGGGAAAGCTGGAGTTTCAGCTTCAGCATCAGTCCTTCCAATGAGTATTCAGGGTTGATTTCCCTTTAGATTGACTGGTTTGATCTCTTTGTTGTCCAAGGGACTCTCAGGAGTCCTCTCCAGCACCAGTTTGAAGGCATCAATTCTTTGGCACTCTATCTCACAACCTTATGTGACCACCAGGAAGACCATAGCCTGGACTATATGGACCTTTGTTGGCAGAGTAACGTCTCTGCTTTCAACACACTGTCTAGGTTTGTCTTAGCTTTCCTGTCAAGAAGCAAACATCTTCTGATTTCACGGCTGCAGTCACCATCCGCAGTGATTTTAGAGCCCAAGAAGAAGAAATCTGTCACTACTTCCACCTTCACCCCCTCTATTTGGCATGAGTTGGTGATGGACAGGGAGGCCTAGCAGGCTGCAATTCATAGGGTCGCAAAGAGTCGGACACGACTGAGCGACTGAATTGAACTGAACTGAATGGGGCCAGATGTCATGATCTTAGGGTTTTTTTAATATTTAGTTTTAAGCCAGCTCTTTCACTCTCCTCCTTCACCCTCATCAAGAGGCTATTTAGTTCCTCTTCGCTTTCTGCCATTAGAGTGGTATCATCTGCTTATCTGAGGTTGTTGATGTTTCTCCCACCTATACATGTACACATCTTCATTCTTTTTCAGGTTCTATTTCCATATGGGTTATCATATATTTATTTTTATTGGAGTACAATTGCTTTACAATGTTGTGGTCGTTTCTGCTGTATTTTTTAACTCCTCTCTTTATCGAACACATGATTCAATATCATAAGAATGTAATGTTTTCCCAAGTCAATTTATAAATTCAGCTCAATCTCAAAAAAGGTATGACTGAGTATGCATCATTTCTAGATACCAAAACTATAACTGAGGATCAGCTATAGTTTAATCGTGTCTTGATAAACACTAAAAAGGCACTTTTAGTTCCTCAGGAAATGAGAGGACACCAGCAGTCCCACTTCTGAGGAGATCAGATAATCCACCCTTACTTTGACAATCTGCCCCTGCTTTCAGAAAAGCTGTGAATCTAAGAGCTATATTTATCTCAAGATCTAACTCTGATTCCCATAGCAGAAGTGGCTTGGATCTGAGTGGTCCAGGAGGATAAGGGAAAGCTGTATGACAAACCAGGAATACCCTTTCCATCTCCCAGCCGAGGAAAGTGAGGAAGGAAAAGGCACTACCCTTTCAGATCGTCCTTGAAGCTTGAAGGACTAATCTGAGAGAAGCTGGGCTAGGGCTGGAGATACGTGTAGAAAATACAGCGTCAGTGAACTATACAACAACAAGGACCTTGACTGGGAAAAACAAAAGAACGAATAATATGTAGTACAGAAAGATGAATATGAATACTTTTTGTACAGCTGGGGACCTCCTTGAGATTCCAATGATCCAATGTTTAAGAGTCTTTAAAGACAGAAAGAATTACACTTCTAATTTGTGGCAGGTGAACCCTGAAAACTGAAAACTTCTTCACATTCGAGAGGGTTTTGAGGATCAGGGAATGCTGGAAACATCCCTGGGTTAGGAATGACTGAAAATCTAGTCCCAGCCTTTTTGTTCAAAAGTTGTTACTTGTACTCATGACTTGACATGAGATAGGTGCAAACCTTTGATTGTCTTAAAATGAGGATAGAGAAGAGGGAATAAAAAAGCATATTGGAATGCCCTAGAATGAAAAGGAAAGACTGATTTTAGGGACAGATGAAGTCCATATATTATTTGGCACCTGATATTAGAAGAAACAGGGCTTCCCATGTGGCTCAAATGGTAAAGAATCCCCCTGCAATGTGGGAGACCCGGGTTCGATCCCTGGGTTGGGAAGATCCCCTGGAGGAGGGAATGGCTACCCACTCCAGTATTCTGGCCTGGAGAATTCCATGGACTGTATAGCCCATGGGGTCTTCGAGTTGGATATGACTGAGCAACTTTCACTTCATAAGAAGAAACATGTGCCTGATTTTTCCTTGTAACAAACTGATACAAAGGAGAATGCCCATAAGAGGGGAGGAAACAAATCTCATGGAAAAACTAGAAGAAAATACCAGTGTAAATGTCAGCCAAACAGCCAGTGCCCAGAAGGCAATATTGGGGGTATAAGGAAGTGCCCTTTCTATGGATTTCTGTTTCTTTTGTACTTCATGGGTAACGGGACTTCTTGAGCACTTTTGTTTAGAATAACAAACCTTGAAAATCTGTCCCTACCGTCCCAGCCTCCCCAAAAGCATTTACATTACTGGATAAAATAGATGGTTGTTGTTCAGTCGCTAAGTTGTGTCTGATTCTTTGCAACACCGTGGACTGCAGCATGCCAGTCTTCCCTGTCCCTCTAAAGCTCTCATTTCATTCTGAATAACCGTAAAGTGTGACCCAAACAACTGGACCAATTTTCTTTAAGCTCAAAGGCTGGTGAAGAATGAAAATAATGTAAGATTCTAAAATAAGACAAAGGCAATAAAGATTATGAGCTTCGGAAAGCAATTTAGGGAACAGCAGTGGCAGCTCTCAGAACGACACACTGGAGGCCCCAAAGTGTATAGGCAAAGAAAGCAGGTTGGCAGCTGGCTTGGTCAGCTCCACAGTGGCAGTGGGACAGAATTGAGATCCTAAGCAAGTATTTCTGAGGACTAGCAAATACTCTTTGTCCGCATGGAGGTTCCTGAGCTTATGACATCCATTTCTAAATGGACATGGTGCTGGCCAGTAAGAAACATTTAGTCTATTGAGGTGACACTTAACCTAAATGCATATTTAGGTCCGAGTGGAGGGTCAGAAATGGCTTACTTACTGAATCTGAATAAAAAGAAGCCTATGATAGGAAAAGTCATCCCCCTTCCAACCTCCCAAGTCTTACGAGTACAGTTGCTCAGTCGTGTCTGACTCTTTGTGATCCCGTGGACTGTAGCCTACCAGGCTCCTCCATCCATGGAATTTTCCAGGCAAGAGTACTGGAGTGGGTTGCCATTCCCTTCTCCAGGGGATCTGCCTGATCCCGGGATCGAACCCAGGTCTCCCACATTGCAGGTAGACGCTTTACCGCCTGAGCCACCAGGGAAGCCCAATCCATATAAGTTGCTATTAAAATTTGTATATTTGAGAAAAAAATAAATAGCCATTAACATTTTAATATCAAGTGACCAAATAGGAAACTTGTGGAAGAATATAACTCTAAATCCTTTGGATTCATCAGTTGGCTAATTGGTGAAGATCTCTTAGAGAAATATTGGGGGCACACGTAAGTCGGTCCAGGATAGATTGGTTAAAGGGAGCAGGGGAGATACACCAACGCTGACTGTGCAGCTTTGAGTACAGTAACTGAAGAGGATCGTCAGAGAAGAAGATGGAAGGTTCTCAAAAACAGATGACTTGTATGTTTAACTGTTGGTGTTTGAAGTCAGTTAAACAAAATCCAGGATGTGCAAGGTTGAGCATGAAGAAAATGAGAATGAAAAGGAAATGCTATAGAAAGGGGGCCCATGGGAGTGCTAGGATGTTAGACCAAAACTGGGGAAGGTTATCCATTACCCAAAGCACATGGATCCTAGCAGTAGACCCAGCATTTGCATCGCACTGGATCCACACAACATCCGAGGAAGAGAAAGAGACTGTCTTGCTCCCAGATCTGTGGATTTCCACCCCTACCCCCCCACCCCCCACCAATTCTGTGTGCCTGTCTGCAGACTTGGCGTCTGCATGTAGGTATCAGTGCTGTAGAGGGTATTTCAGCCACAATCCACCTTGGTATATTCTATTTATACCACGTGGAAAAATAAAATGTATTTCTAATTGGCTTTCTAATAAGAACTAATTAGTTCAGGCCTTTGTGATCCATAAAGAGATAAAGAGTGAGCTTGCATTCTTCCATCAAAGTGCTAAAGCTGCAGCTGCCAGAATGGCATGCTGCTTTCTCTGCTGATCTTCAGTAAGGAATTGAAATTACCCCCATGAAAAATCTCATTTAGTTTTTGCTGATAAGTATTAAAATCGAAGAGGTAAAACATCACAAGCAACTGTGATAGAGTTTCCAGGAGTGGTCAAAGGGGACCAGTCTGAGGTAATATTAGAATAATAACTAAGTTTTCCTGGAAGTACTATTTAAACCAAGTTTTAACTTGTGACCATTGTACAGCCTCAGTCATTTTGGTCCATTTTTGTATTGAAGGACACTGAAGGTGAAGGAGATCAGCCCTGGGATTTCTTTGGAAGGAATGATGCTAAAGCTGAAACTCCAGTACTTTGGCCACCTCATGCCAAGAGTTGACTCATTGGAAAAGACTCTGATGCTGGGAGGGATTGGGGGCAGGAGGAGAAGGGGACGACAGAGGATGGGATGGCTGGATGGCATCACTGACTCGATGGACATGAGTCTGAGTGAACTCCGGGCGTTGGTGATGGACAGGGAGGCCTGGCGTGCTGCGATTCATGAGGTCACAAAGAGTCGGACACGACTGAGCGCCTGAACTGCACTGAACTGGAGGTGATATGTAAGAGCTCCCAGTCAAAGGAAGAAAGTGAATGCATCGCATTGGTTATGATGAATGACTGGATTTAAATTGCACTGGAGGAAATATGGGTCTTCACAGCTTTACGATTCAAAAGGATCTTCCAGTTGAACACCACAGAAGAGGTGTCTAGGCCCAGTGAAAAGACTGCAGAAAGCAGGTTGCTGGAGCCAGTGTCCTTGTGCTTATAGGAGGCACCCATCCAACCACACCAAAGTTAGGCAAATTGGTCCCATGGACCTTTTCCATGAAGCGAGCCACGCAGACGCTCTCATGGTTTTCAGTGCATGAAAACTCCCTGGGAAGCAGCTGAGACAGTCTTTCTCTTGCTTCTGCTTTTACCTGGGTCTTAGGAACTGTGCCCTGTTAGCCCCACAGCAGTTTCCATAACACAACATTTCCTCAAGGCTATTCTAGGGCTGTCCACTTCCCATTTCCTGTACAAGGTCATGTTCTTAAAGGAATAGTAACAATGAAGCCTTGTGGCACTGTTTGTTGTGATTCAAAACAAGAAGCATTTAGAAATCCTTTGCGAAGTAGTAACAAAATGGAATGCCTCCTTGCTCTTTGTAACCAAACGTTTCTGGAAGGGGAAACAGTATTTAGACTATGTACAGCCCAGGGCTTAAGCGTTAAGTGCAATGTGTTAAAACAAATAAATCTGGATGTTAAAGGGTGCTGCAGTGAATGACGGAGAAAAGATAAAAACGAAGGTCATACAAATACCACAAGAATACTGACTTTTGCTCTGAAAAATGAAAAGTCAATCTAAGGAAAATCTGAGAGAGAGAGAGAAACAAAACATGAATGGAGTCCATCAGAGGGAGAGGAAGAGTTAGGGAGGGGACGGGGGAAATATTTTCACAGTAAGATTTTAGATTCCTAGGAATGAGAAGAGATAAGCAGAGAAGGAGGGTAGGAAGTCGGGGTTGTACACAGGTGGAGCAGGAAATTATTTCAGTCTAAACTAAAGTCAGAGTGGAAGTGAGAAAGAAAGCACTCAATTTGTAAGATTTCTGCTCAGGAAGCGGAGCAGGGGTCCCCAGGGAGTGAGTGTGGCCGAGGAGGAAATGGAGGAATAATAGATGATTCGAGACCCAGGAGCTTGGGAGGCGAGGAGGTGTTATTGACGGTCAAGAAGGGGACCAGGGCGTCTTGAAAAGGAAACAAACAGGGTTCATTTTTAGGTGGGTTGTTTGATGTATGAGGAGAAACATTCAAAAGTCAAGACTTGAGGGAGGATGTGTCTAGGAAACAGAGGGCAAAGGGGATGGAAGCGCCCAGGGGACGAATCCACTCACTGCACACGTGGAGATTTCTTCTTGTCTGAAGGGCTGAATTCAGCAGGAGGTGAAAACAGAGACTGTGAGCACGGTTGCTGGGGCTTTATGAGATGGTCCTGACTTTATTGTTTTCTGTGCATCTACGCTTGTATATCTTTCTGTGCTTTTGTCTGATTCATGAGGCTTGTGGAATCTGCTTTTTTATAGATGGAAAGAATGAACTTTTGGTGAGTAAGGTAAAGAGAGGATTTGGGAGGGGGAATGAGGAGAGCTCTTGAATAAAACCAATGACAGAAGTCAGAATTCTTATGAATCACCGTGAATGAAATTTTATAAATAACCAGAAGGAAGGCAGAATAGAGGGTAGGTAAGATTTTGACAAGATGAACACAAGACTGATTTTGAAAGTGCAGAGGAAGTAGCAGAAACGGAGTGACAGGGGACAGGATGTGAGCTAATGGGAGGCGAGTGGGGGGTAAGGGACAGAGGAAAAGGAAAGCATTCTGGAAGAAACTGGGAGGAATGCCTAGGGAATCAGAGGCAAATGCTTGGTTTAAATGACACTCAGATAGCCAGGGCCTCCTGTCCTTTTCCTAGAGAAACAGAGGCAGCTTCCACCCTATTCTTTTCAGCAGTTAAAAGCAGAATTAATGCGTGAAGATCCCACAAGAAGGGAAGTTTCTGATATTAATTTGTGAACTTATTAATTAATAAGTTTCTGATATTAATTTGGTTTAGAGGTTAAGACAGGCAGCGAACTGACAGATGAAGTTATCAATAACCTAGAAGTGAACACAATATATGGCTTGAAGAGCCAGAGATGTATCAAGCTATTACTGAGGCTGCTTCCAAATTTTTAAAAGTGAAGAAAAGAACCATATGGGACTCATGATGAGGCCTTAGGAAGCCTGGAATCCAACTAGATGCCATGGATACTAGTCAAGAGACAGAGAAATAAGTTTTAAAGAACAACCCACACACACACACACACACACACACACAGGCACACAGAAAAATACTAGAAGGTGGGTACCTGTAGGTAGTGATGTTGAATAGTATCCATTTTTCTACTTTTATGCTTTTGCATTATTTTAAATTTGAATTAGTTGGTAATCAGAAAAACTGTATTTCTTTTTTATCATTAAGGAAACTAGCTCACTTTGAAAATCAAGCCAAATGAAGGATTAAACCATCTTAATATGCCCTAATATGTAAGCAGTTAATCCTTGAAAAAATCTTTTTTCATCTTGTTCCATAAGCGGTAGGGCATTTTTGCCAGTAGGTAAGAACTTTAAAGCAATGTGATTTCAAAACATGAAGAACAATTGCCATTTATTTTTAATGTACTCGATAGATACTTATCGGATAGAAGTGGAACTTAGAAGAGAGTTGAGTTTTGCAGGTATGTACTCTACACAGCAGTTAAGGTCTGATCTCTGTTACTAGAAAATCTCATGGAGGCTCTTCTGTTTGGGGGAAGTTAATGGTTCTTTGAGGCCAGTCTCCATGACAGACTCCTCTTCAGGAAACTCTCTGTGTGTGACCTCCAAGCAAACATATCTTCTGGTTTTCTAGGCCAGACTCGATTTGAAACCCATCATCAAACCATCCCACAAACCATAGGAATGTCCCAGCAGTTTCAGCATTTCTGACTTCTGAACTGTGTCTGACGCAGACGGCTCTGAGAATTTGGAAACACCACTAAGACCTCTGTGGGGTCCTGTGATTGAAGTTCTGGTTGGAGAACACAGCGCCTGGAGCCACATATTGAATGTCAACGCCCGCCTTGGTCTCCCGGCTCCCTCACCTGCCTCCCTAGACTCGGAACAAGGTTAGATAGAGCCCTGACCCTTGGCCTGGGTGCTTTATGCAGAGTGATATAACTCCCTCTTTTGGCAGAGGGAGGAGGCCTAATGACCTCTATGGCTGAGCCAGTGGCCTTTGAGAGGGCGGAGGACTCAGTGGGGTTGGATCAAAAAGTCAGAAGTTAAAAGCACCTTCTTTTTATTTCCGTGAACAGAATTCTAAAGGGAGGGACTTCATGGTGGCCCAGTGCCTAAGACTCTGTGATCCCACTAAGAGGGCCTGTGTTCAATCCCTGACCAGGGAGCTAGATCCCACATGCTGTAAAGAAGATGGATGATCCCTCATGCTAAAACACCTAGCCAGCCAAATAAATACATTAATAATAAACAAATATGTAATAAATCTTTTAAAAATGGAATTTGAAAGGGCTGGAGATTCTCTTATTTGTGCCTCCCATGTCTTTGACCCTGCGTGGGGCTGACGGGGGTTTCTTCCTGGTCCAGGCGTTGGGGATGATATCGTCACTAGGGAGATGCTCTTGAAGGTGCTCAGTCAACCCAACTGTGCGGTCCACGTGAGCCAGAGGGAGGCAAGGGGGCTCTGGTCACCCCATCACTGACTTCCCTCCTCCTGTATGTCTTCTTTCTCTCCTGCGTGTGTTCTCCTGCTCATCTCCATAGATAAAATGTTCTTTCTCAGCTGTATGGCTGCTTCCCTCAATGAATTCCTTCCATGGTCTTTCTGTAATGGTGTTTCTTCTTTCACTTAAAACAGCAGGCTTCTGCTTTTTGGGTTGAGTTAATGGGGAATGGAAGGGAGCAGGCACAGTCTCCGCGGACTCTCTGAGAATCCCCCAAACCCCCTGACAAATGGCTTCCGTTTTCAGCTGATTTCTTCTGATGTTGTTCATGCCTCACCTAGGTGGAATATTTTATATGCCAGGCGGAAGTTCATGAAACAGCCCTCATTGGGTTGGATTGTAAGTAATACCTTGTGGGGGGGAATCAGTGAGCTTCTGGTTATCAGTCCTGCCTGCTTGGTCCTTTGCTGTCCTCAGAAGAACAAAGCGTTACATCTGCTTTCCTTGCCTTGCAAGGAGGCTTTCCCTGTCTCACTGTGAGCTTTATTATCCGTGGATCTTCCTCTAAGGCCTCACACAATAGATTGCATCTATTTAAGTATCCAGATCCCTTTGGAAACAAAGTGTTCTTCTGACACACACACACAAAAGGATCTTTCAGGCAGCAGACCTGCAGGTAGTAATTTTAATAGCCACTAATGTGAATTAATAATTCTAATAACCTCATTTCAGATGCGTTATCAGGACACTGGAGAGGGTTGCCATGGCTCCTGTATTTTATTGCTCACAGCTGTGCAAACTCATTTTGGCCAGCGAAATTCTCCTGTCTAACCTCTCCTTTCATTGGTTTTGGTTTGTGCAATCTCAGGAGTGTGGATTAAAAAAAAACTTAAGGGAGAGTTGTGTTCTGAAGACTCTTAAGTAAATAAGTAAACCCTTTAGATATGTGATAATAAGGCGTCCTGGTGCTTTCAAAAAGAAGTATGTGGTTTACATTCATGAAATTAAACTGTTGTTCTGGCACGATTTATCAATATCAATTATAATTTGTCAATAATTCCAAAGCACCTTCTTTAAGTGCACTGGGGAATAAACAATATTCCTTAACAAACTACTTTGGGTATTATTGCCTCCTACAAGATTCCAAAAAGTGCATTAAGTAATTCATCATCTCAGGCCTGTAACCAAGAACAGACCCCTGAATGTTTAGCTAAGTGCATGTAGAATGTTCCAGGGCATTGCATGAGCACAGGGTAACTCCATGGAAGTCCCACCTGTTTTGTCTTATGGGCGCTCACAGCTGGGCAGATAAGATTCCTATCTTAATAACCATAGTAGAATACTAAACAGGACTCCATTTATTAATCACCTGCTAATGTCCTGGCCTATGACAACGTTTTAAATACACTTTCTGAATTCTCACAGCATTCCTATAACGCTGTCATGTAGGTGGTTAAAACATGGCCCCAATTTCTTTGACACTCTCTTTGAGAGGCGCAGTCTGTGTCTGCTCCCTGTGAATCTTGGCAGGCTTGTGGCTGCGTTGACTAGTAGAAAACAGAATAGATGACACTATGTGACTTCCAAGGTGTCTTAAAAGGTGACACACCTGCTGACTTGGTTTTTGAAACAATTGCCCTTTGAGCCTGGAGCCATCATGTTAGAGATTGGATACCCTGGGGCTGCCATGTTGTGAGGAAGCCCAGGGCATGTCTAGGTGCTCCTAGCAGCAATGCCAGCAAATTAGGTGCTAGGCACATGAGAGGTCAAAACTGCGGGTGATTCCTGTAGTAGATTCCATCTTCCCAGCTGAGGTCCCAGACTGTGAAGCAAAGATAAGCCATCCTCTTGTCTTGACTTGAAATCCTGATCTACAGACTCTGTGGGCATAATAAAATCGTTGTCTTATCCCTAACTTTCGCGGTGGTTTGTTTTGCTGCCATTGGTAACCAGAACACTGGGGACACTTAGAAGTTAAACATCTTATTAATAAGTAAGTAAGCAGGTCTGGGATTCAAAACCAAGTCTGTTTGGTGCCACATCTCAAGATCTTTTACCATCTTTATAAAAGTGCCACAGGGAGAAGTCTATAAAAGGTGTTATTAAAACATAAGAAGCAAGTATTTTTCTTTCTGCCCAGGGTCATTACTGTGGACTTGCCAACCCTAAATTCAGAAAAAGTTATGCAAACATGCGATCTTTAATTAAAGTCTGTTTTTTAAATCCACCTCTGGGTTCCTACCAAATTTTCATGTATCTGATTTGAAAAGAAGCCAACTCACTGACTTTCACTTTTATCTGAACCCATATGGCAGTCTAGAACTCATAGGAACCCCTCAAGTTCTGTCCTCCTCCCATCACTCCCCTGGAAGCCAAGCATGGAAAAAGCTTCCCTCATTCCTTGCTATTTAAATGCTGTCTTCTTGGTTCATAAAAAAAAAATAAATAAATCTAAGCCTTGACAAACCTTGTTTAGGTCTCAGGGCTACAAGAGAGATGAAAATCTGAAGATGTAAGCCCATCCCACCATAGTGCTAGGGGAGGAGTGTCTCTATCAGAGGGTTGTGATCCAATAAACTCAAACTCATTCTCCCTCCCCACACAAGCCTGTACAAAAAGGTAGGGCCAACGTTGTATCCACCTAGAGGTATGCAGGGCTGAGGGAAATGCTCTATGAAACTTGGATAATTTAATAAAAACTTCAAGCCTCTTTGGAGCTGAATTCTAGGCAACATAAGATCATATTCATGCTTATTTGTGTCTGATTCTTTGTGATCCCATGGACTGTAGCCCGCCAGGCTCCTCTGTCCTTGGAATTTTTCAGGCAAAAATACTGGAGTGGGTTGCCATTTCCTCCTCCAGGGGATCTTCCCAACCCAGGGACTGAACCTGTATCTCTCGTGTTTCCTGCATTGCAGGAGGATTCTTTCCCCCCTGAGCCGTCAAGGAATCCTCCTAGGCAACACATACACATGCAACTTTGAAAACTCTTACAGGCAGGATTGACCTCTTATATCAACTACATATTCCTGGAACAGATGGACTACCTTTGTGGAGCCTTTTTCATAATGAGAGGTCTTAATGCAAGGTCATAGGTGACAGAATTGCTTATGCAATTAGTCACCGGACGGATCTAGAAGCCTTGGGGAATAAGAGACTTTTCTTGCTGAGGAATTTTATTTATTAATTGTTCATTATAATTTCTCTTACCAGCTTCTCAGTGGATTCGGTGTTTACAAAGACAGACTGGGGGAAAAGTGTATAAGGGAACAAGCGTCCCACCACGTAACAGTGCTGTTTGCAGTGGCGTTCAGGAGATTCAGGTGGAGAAACAGCGCAGATGTGTTTTGTCCTCATCCTTGCTGAGCACCTCCTGGTGGGACGCCCCCCCACCGCGTGAATCACACAGGACTCTGGAGCTGCCACCCACTTGTAGGTCCTGTGGAAATGGTGAAGGAGGATTCTAGGACAGCTGAATGCTTTTCTGGAGCCCCAGGGTCTTCATTCTGCCTCACAGGCTATTACATCTCATCCAAAAGCCCTGTCTCCCTTTTTTTGGTTTCTTTGCTTTTTTTTTTTTTTTTAACTGAAGTATAATGTACAGGGCTTCCCTGGTGATTCAGACAGTGAAGAATCTGCTTGCCAATGCAGGAGACCTGGGTTTGAGCCCTGGGTTGGGAAGATCCCCTGGAGGAGGAAATGGCAACCTACTCTGGTATTCTTGCCTGGAGAATCCCATGGACAGAGGAGAATGGCAGGCTTCAGTCCATGGGGTTGCAGAGTCAGACATGACTGAATGACTAAGCATACATACACACACTCATGACCAATGTACAATATTATACAAAGTAGTGCTTTGCAATCTTTAAATGTTATTCTCCACTTACACTTAGTATAAAATATTGGTTATATCCCCCATGTTGTACAATATATCCTTGTAGCTTATTTTATGGGCTTCCCTGGTGGCTCAGTGGTAAAGAATTCACCTGCAATGCAGGAGACACGAGTTTGATCCCTGGGCTGGGAAGATCCCCTGGAGAAGGAAATGACATACCACTCCAGGATCTTGCCTGGGAAACCCCATGGACAGAGGAGTCTGACAGGCTACAGTCCATGGGGTCACAAAGAATCAGATACAACTTAGTGACTAAAACAACAGTAAACAAGCTTATTTTAAACCTAGTAGTTTGTACCTCTTAATCCCCTACCCTTATCTTGAACCTCCTCTCCTCTCTATGGGTAACTACTGGCTTATTTTTTGTATCTGTGAGCTTGCTTCTTTTCTGATACATTCACAAGTTTTTTGTATTTTTAAAATTCCATGTATATTTGATATCACTTATCTTTCTCTGTCTGACTTATTTCACTTGAGCATAATGCCCTCCAAGCCCATCCATGTTACCACAAATGGCAGAATTTTGTTCTTCTTTATGGCTGAGCAGTATTCTGTTGTGTGTGGTGTATTACGTTTTCTTTATCCATTCATCTGGTGAGGGAAGCGTCTTATCTCTTGAACTGCCCTGGGCAGGCTGATGGATCCTGTTGGCCTCTCTCGAACTTGGTGGGTTCTATGACATCAGCAAGCAACATGACATTGAAATGTAAACTGCTGGAGGGTTCCTGAGATCATGCAATATCCTTATGAGTGTGACAAGCTGGCTTCCTTTAGGTGGCAAGGGACTGGGTACAAACACTTCTTAACTGACCATTGACTGTTGTTATGATGCAGAGTTTTCATATAGAAAGGAAAAATATGTCCATGTACTTTAAAAAATTGAGTGTGGCATTAAATATGGCCAGTTACATTTTTTTTTTTTGTAGGTTTGTCTTCTGCATGGAGTTTGTGGTATAATTCTTTGCAGGTTATAAAAGTACATAATCACTTTTGACAAATATAGATACACATATTTCCCCGCTAGCAATAAGTGGATTAGATGATATTTCAGATCTAGACAACCCTAATTAAATTACGCCTAACTTTCCTGGCCTCTGTGGATTGATCCTTCCTGACCCTCACAGCCCATCAGAATAAATGAAAAGAGAGCATTCTAATATTTTTTCACATTAAAACTTCTACAGGAGCCTTCAGATTTGTAGACTGAATATATATATCAAACTGCAACCAGCAAGTGTTTGCTTGTTTTTTTCTTTTTTTAACCTGTGGTAGTATAAATTATGTCAGGAAATAGATTACTGCAAAGAGAGGTCATTTAAATTACATTTTTACTGTTTCCACATTCATTTAAGAAAGAAAAAATATTATTTTAAAAACAAGAATCCTTTCTTAAGACAGGATTCTAAACGTGTGCGGATACCTTTATCTTGTTAACAGTACAGGATAAAAGTACCGTGGGAAATGATGACCAAAATACATTTTCTTTAAATGGGCAAAGTAGTGGAAATTTTCCTTATGATGCCACACACTACAAATTGTCTTTCATGTGAAAGGAACCTTTTTGCTCCTTATGAGGTGTCTGTAGTAAACACTGTGAGAAAGCATTTTTGCCATTTGTGAAACGACAATGTTTATGTTACATGCTTTTTTTTTTTTAAAGAAAGGTTGAATACATTATGCTGTTTCTTTAAAAAATAGAATTTCATGTCAAGATAACAGATGTGCCCTTTTAAAAATAAGTATCAAATTCAAAAATTATGAGTAACATAGACTATTGGAACTCACAAAAGTTTTTCTTCTTTTCCCTTCTTTCTCTGCTTTTCCTTTTCTTTGCCTCATATAAGATAATTTATGATTTTCTGAAATTAGTCAAATTCCCTTGAGCATTTACAATATAATCCTGTTTGTGAATATTTACATACTAAGTCTTCAGGGTGACCCCTATTATATAATTCAAGGTGCTACCGCCCACCTGGGGAATAATACTACAAGGTTCTCATCTGAAAGGAATATTCATATATTTTTATTAACTAGGGGCAAGACTTATGTCTCGCTCAATTCTTTGAACTCTCCTCAGTGCTTAATATTAATACAAAGCCTTGCACAGAGGAGTGTGTCGTGTTACTTGCTTCAGTTGTGTCCGACTCTTTGTGACCCCGTGGACTGTAGCCCACCAGGCTCCTCTGTCTGTGGAGTTCTCCAAGCAAGAATACTGCAGTGAGTTGCCATCCCCTTCTCCAGGGAATCTTCCCAACCCAAGGATCAAACCCGAGTCTCCTGCATTGCAGGCAGATTCTTTACCATCTGAGCTACCAGGGAAGCCCTACACATAGGAGGTGCCAAATAAGTATTTGAATTAACTTGAACCATGGCATTAACCAATATGAGGGGTGATTGGTGCTTCTTGATTATAGCAGTATATAAACACAATGTAAAAAACTTATATGATGACCTGGTGATTTTGCTATTTTGCTGAGTATTCATCTGTCTGATTAATCACAAGGCCTTTTTATGCAGATTTATGATTGACTTCATCATCTACCTGGTGGTGCCTGACATTCATGGGCATTTTGATGGAGGTCTGGCATCAGCATTAGGTACTGGGTTTTTTCCAAATCTAGTCCTCTCAGGGTGCACTTCCCAATCCCATGTTGGCTACAAAAGATATTTTGGCTAAACATATGCACACACACCACTGAAAATTTCTCAAGCCTGCCCATTTTCAATTTTAACTCTTAATTCAAAGAATTCTACACAGGATAAAGGTTGATTATAGAAGAAAAGACAGATTTTGCTCTCTGAGTTTTCATTTTGGCATCCTGACATCATGCTAATCTTGAAGAAGTACCAAATCCTTCAAAATAAATTGCAGTAAAGAAACATTTCCCCTCTCTTTGGCACCTTCCCAAGGCTCACAGTTTCAGAATGCCTGCTATTCCTTACATTATCAAGATGGCCTCTTGACTAGGACTGTATATTTCACACTGAGTCAAAGAAACTGACTACCAGAGAGGTTAAATAACAATGGTCATAATATGAACAAAATCAAAATCAGTTAATTACCAGTGTTTTTTTGGTCGTTTCTGCTCATCCATGAATAAAGATCATATTGTAACAGAATTAATCATTCTTTCTCATCCTAATGAAAAATCTTGACATACTAGTAATTTTCCAAATCCTCCCTCCCTCCTTCTCAAAATGTTGTTTTCAGTTACTTGGTACTCACGACTTGAAGAACCAAAAACTAAATAAAACCTAAATTACTTAACTTTTGTGTTATATACTTTCCCCCAAATTACTTCCAGAGGTCATTTAAATACGCCTAACATCGCCTCTGAAAAAAATTAAATTCCATTAACTCCTTGAATTCCTGTTCCTACTCTTTCTGTCTTATTATCCTCCTCACAGTTAATTCAATCTTCTTTCCCCACCCCCTCCCATCCAGGGAACCTCAGTTGCCTCCTACAACTGCCTGTCTTTCCCCTTCTGAAAAGCAATTGAAAACATCTTTGCTTGCTACTCTGAGGGAATTCATCCATTGAACATAAAATTACTCAAGAATTCCCCAAATGGAGAACATAAACATCTCCTATGATGTCAAGGGAGTAGTTTCTGCAGATGACAAGCTCAAGAAAGAGCAGCCAATTTTTGACCAGTACCCAAACTCAGGTGGGCTGTCACTGAGGGATCTGGATGTTATGTAAGCCCTTCATCCAGTGCATGTTTTCTTGCTAAGATATTCCCACTGTTCACTCCTGTCTGTCCCCTTATTCACTTGAATAATCACTAGCAGCAACAGAAACCTCATTATCCACACCGTCCTCTCTGAGCCTGAACCATAGGTAAGAGAAGTACAGTTCCTTCCTTATGAATTCATCACCTTCTTGATTACCGATGCAGACAGCATCTTAGGCATAGAATTTCTGAGCAAAGACTAGGATCTTTTAAGTGAGTCCTGACCTCACCTTAGTGGCCAGTGTTACCTGCCCTTCCTCACTTCTTATCAAGCTGCCAACCAAGATAAGGCTGACTTCCTTAAAACGGACCTCAGGGATGTTCATGCCATATGGCAGCACGAGTCCATCACCCTATGCTCCCAGTATTTTCCCCTACAGCTTACGCAAATTGTAAATTATTATCCAGAAAATAATGGTAAAGAGAGACAAGGGCAGGAAAGAGATCTGCTGTAAAGCCTCCATTAGCAAATGAGATTGGCTCTCCTACTCATGTGAAAAGTTCAAGGAGGCAATCTTATTAAACAGCCATTTTGCATAAAGAAATAATATGCCATAATGGACCTTTTCAAATAACTTTGATGTTTTCCAGAACAGTTTATTAATACCTTACTTTGGAGGAATAAAGGGTGAAGTCTCACTAGAGGATAAAATCAGCCGTGGTTGAGCAGTAGGTCACGGCTCAGCAGATTGCCTGTTGTCTGGAAAACGCTTCCATCCTCTCAGCACAATTTCCCACCAGCACGCCCCCATTTTATCTGGGCATTGTTTACATCAGGAAAACAGTCCTGATTTTCAGTTGTCTATAAATGACAGCCCGAGAGACAGTAATGAACTACCACATGACCGCTCCGGCTTTCCAATCCTTTCCCTCAATGCCCGTGGCCCTCTTAAGACAGGAAACATGGAGGAGGGTGGGTTGGAGGGGCAGGAGGGTGATGAGGCTGTGTCCCAGGTTTGCAAGGGACAAATTAATAATTTACCAATTTGAAGTAGGTTTCACAAGCAAGACCCATCATTTGGCTTCTTGACTGGATGTGTACCTGCCTGTATACACCTGCGTGCTGAACTCATCCAACCACTGCTTATCAAACTCCTTCACTGCATTTGCCCAATCCTGCCTGCTTCTAACTATACCACTCAGCCTTCTGTCCCACTCTCCTGGGTAGGTTTCAGGAAATAAAAAGCCTCTTAAATGCTTTCAGTTTCTCTATGTTTTGGATACATTCTCATAAGTGATTACTTCTCATTGCATTAATTAATAGCACCATAATTTTACAAGTGCGTCCAGCAGAGCACGAATTTTGTAGGTTGTTAAACGGATCCCTTGCCAAACAAATTTGGGAAACCCTGGAAAAAATGAAGTTAAACCATTTTGTTTACCATGGAAATTTTGCACACTATAGAACTTTTAGTAGATTTATATGTTTTACAAAACGTCTGGAGAGTCTTTTTTTTTTTTTTTTTTTTGATGTGGGCCATTTTAAAAGTATTGAATTTGCTACAGTATTGTTTCTGTTTTATGTTTTGGTTTTTTGGCCCTGAGGCAAGTGGGATTTTAGCCTCCCAACCAGGGATTAAACCCATACCCCTGCATTGGACGGTGAAGTTTTAAACCACTGGACTGCCAGGGAAGTCCCTATATTGTTTGTTGCGTTTTTCAAACTTATTCCACTTGTGTCAAGGAATCCCTTTTATCAAACATGCCTTGTGTACTATGATGCACCAGTAGGAGTCACAGAGGGAGAAGGACTGACTGATTGTTTTTTCCAGCCTTGATTAGCTTGTATGGTCTAAGGTGGCTAGAGAACCAACAAACAGATAGCATGGGAGTGGGATGGTAAAAGCTTTACATTCTAGAGACTCTCTTGCTGGTTTTGATGATGCAAGTGGCCATATTAGAGAGACCTGCATAGCAAAACACTGAAAGCAACTTTCCCCAACAGCCAGTGAGAAAGCCCACAGACCTTTAGAGACTGAATCCTCCCAATAGTCACATAGGAGATCCTTCCCCAGTCCACGCTTCAGATGATGCTGCAGCCCCTGGACCCCCAACTGCAACTTGGGAGAGACAGGAAGATCAAACCAGTCCATCCTAAATGAAATCAACCCTGAATATTCATTGGAAAGACTGATGCTGAAGCTGAAGCTCCAATACTTTGGCCACTTGATGTCCAGAGCTGACTCATTGGAAAAGACCCTGATGCTGGGAAAGATTGAGAGTAGGAGAAGAAGGGGATGACAGAGGATGAGATAGTTGGATGGCATCAGCAACTCGATGGACATGAGTTTGAGTGAACTCTGGGAGACAGTGAAGGACAGGGAAGCCTGTGTGCTGCAGTTCATGGGGCTGCAAAGAGCTGGACACGACTGAGTGACTGAACAAAACGACAGCAATCAGAGACAAGAAGCAGAAGACAAGCTGGGCTGTATCTCCATTCCTGACCCACAGAAACTGTGAGATAATACAAATTTTAAGCCACTAAAAGCTGGTGGTAATTTATTATGTGGCAATAGGTAACCAATACAGATATTGGTCTAGAGTCTAGAATAATATGAACCAGTGTCTCAGTGGGATTAGTTTTAAAACTCATAGTTGAGAATATAAGTCCCATGCAGAGTTTTGAAGGAGAAAACCAGACAACTTTTCTTAGGATAAGAAAGCATATCCCTGTCATGAAGAAAAGAACATATAAGGACTCGCAGCATCCATCATTGCAGAGACTATTTCCTGAGAAATGTTTTTCTTTATTTTATGCACTGCAAAATGGAGAGTAGCAGAATGAATAATTTTTCTTGTCCTCAAGATACTTTGTCTCTAGAAGAGAAGTGAATAAATAATTGAGCATCTATTTTCAAAAGCTTAAGTAAAATAAAGGTACCAAATGCTATAGAAGCTATACTTCCATATGTACATATGGGAGAGATTAGTTTCAACAGAGTGGAAGAAGAGAACTAAGACGTTTACTTGGAGGAAATGCCAATTGAATTGGCCTTGAGAAATCGGAAATAAAATAGTAGTATTTTAACAGATGGAAGGGGTGAGCAAAAGCATTCCTGGAGGAAAGTATAAGAAAATGTTCAGATATAAGAAAGTATGGGGTGAATTCAGGGTGTCTTCAGGAAGCACATGTGGGACATTAAATAGAGTGCCTCTTGCAAAGAACTAAAACCAATAAAATGTTCAAATGACTTTTTATGAACTGGGTGGACTTTTTTTATTATGACTGAATTTATTAATTTTTTAAAATTAATTTTTATTGGAATATAGTTGTTTTGGGCTTCCCTGTTAGCTTAGCAGTAAAGAATCTGCCTACCAATGCAGGAGACAGGTTAGATCCCTGGGTTGGGGAGATCTTCCGGGGAAGGAAATGGCAACCCACTCCAGTATTCTTGCCTAGGAAATCCCATGGACGGAGGAGCCTGGCAGACTTCAGCCCATGGGGTCACAAAAGAGTCAAATACAACTTAGCGACTAAACAACAACAACAACATATTAATAGTTGCTTTACCATGTTGTGTTAGTTTCGACTGGACAGCAAAGTGAATCAGTCATACATATACGTGTACCCCCTCCCTTTTGGACTTCCTTCTCATTCAGGTCACCACAGTGCATTAAGTAGAATTCCCTGTGCTATTTCTATCAAACATTTAGAGGAAAGACTGGGTGGATTTTTATTTCAACAAATTACATCATGGGCATGACAGTTTGGCTACCAGAATTAAAATGCAGCCTCAGTTTCTAACCATTTGCTTTCAGCTCTAAGTCAGACACAGAGAACAGACATCTTCCTTCAGATAAGCCTCACCACCCATTTCCAAACAGCCTCAAGAGTTCCATGAGTTGAAGCCCATGACTTGAGATAACAGGAGATTGAAACCCTCCAAGCCAAAGACCACAAAACCTGTAGTTGCCTCTAGATAAGATTCCATACTGTTTCTCAGAAACTTCCTCTAATAACATTCAACAACTTGAACAGCCAGACTACTTTTCTTGATTTTGTGTTCCCTGATGGTTAATTACCCACTTGCAAACTGTGAAGATATTTAACTCCTCTCTGAAAAGTTCTGAGTTTCTCTGACCTTTCTTTATAGGTCCTTTTTCTAAGTCATTAATAATTGTCATGTTCTCCTCTGGATCTAGTCCAAATTCTCTATGTCTAGTAGTAAAGACCCCATCTTGGCAGAGCCCATTAATAAAGGGCCTTACGTATGACAGATGGGGTTAAAGAATGACTTGGCTTTCATATTTCATATTCCAAGCACATGATATCACGTGATGTTTACTTTCTAATGTCAAGACCATGTCACGGGCCCACATTTGTTCTGCCCATCATGACTTCTAGAGCTAAGAGAAGTTTTGGCTGTATGAACAGATTACTACACTCTTCTTCAGGGTCATAGAATTGAGGCGTTATTACCCTTTGCACTGGCTATATTGTAATAAATATCCGATGTGATTACAATTTTAATGTTAGAACATGGAAAGTGAAGCAACGTTCTGTTGGGTAAGCGGCACAAATTCACCTAAGAACTTTCACAGGCACCTTTGAGGGTCTCACTGACATCTTACTGTGCATGTTGAGTTATTTTTAATTCTATCATGATTTGCCATTGAACAAACTGAGGTGCAGAACATGGTAATTTATTTACATAAGTAAATCCTAGATGACAAATGCTTAAAAATCTAATTGAAATCAAATAAACCTTCACGGGACCTGCCTCTTCAAGCAAACACTCGGCCTCTAGATTATTCCCTGACTTGTCAAAGTGTTTATACCCTAAATCACTAATAAGAACATGTAAGGAAATTGTAGTGTAGTAGCTAAAATTTAGGGCCAGCTTCAATATTTGAATGATTAGGGTGTAGCAGAGAGGACTGGTGAGTTGTCTGGGGGCCTGTGCAGCCCATTCAGTGGGTCTCTTGCCACGTCATTAAAACCAAGATGCTGCTCACCCACGACCCTAAAAGAAGGTGCCGGGCAGAACTGGTACTTTTCCTCTGATCAGACAAAGCCGCCACCTTCCTCTTAGGTGGTGAAATCCTGTCTTTGTAATACTTAATGGTGCCCACCACAGTTAGTATTGAGTGAACAGACCTATAAGCCTTGAGAAAAGACCTTCCTTTCTCCCCAACCTGGCTAGTGTCTGGCAGTAAAAGGCAGTACATCTGTCCATCCAGTTATCTGCCTACTTACTCCAAGGTCTTTATTCTTGGTTGAAAGGTCCTACCTCACCAGACGAACCTGTTTTTATCTTCACCTTAAAAAAAAAATTGTTTTCAACTAAGCTAAAAAACCAAGATTGCATAACTGCTTAATAGTCGAGAAAGTCCTAGAGTACATGGGTCTTACCACCAGTGTTCTTTCTGTCGTCACACAATTAATAGTGAAAATTAACTGGGGACTTTAGTGCTTGGTAATACCATTCCTATACGATTATAATGTTTTGTCATTATAAAATTATGGATGTCATTGTGTGGTAGGAATCAGGAATTGCACAGAACCAGTCAGCAAATTATATTTTAAGTATTCCCCTTGGAATCAATTAAAGAACATCTTTAACAAATTAGTTCTTTTGTTTCATCATTAGAAAGGAATATGTAAACAGAATGTTTAGGCAATGAAATATTTTTCATTCATATTAATTACAGCAAATTAGCTAAGAATTTGTAATAAATTGTGAAGTTTGACACCTTATGAACTTATTAAAATGAAAGCTTTCCTCAGAGCCTTTAAATTATTCATTTTCATGGCTTAAATGATAATTTAATAGTTTTATTGGCATGCAATAATTTTTAAATTACAAGAATATAGTGATGTTACTAGTTCTTTATATATACACCTAAAAATCACCTTCGTCATTTTAGTAGCAATAAAAAATAATGAACAGGTGCTCAAATCTGATTGGTTGCATAGTTTTCCAGCTCTTTTGCAAAACAAATAAAAATTCTTCAATAAATCACTAACATATATGTAAAAAATTTAATCTAAGAAAACCAACCATTTTATTACTTCCATTTGATTTTGTGAAAATTTCACTTGGTACTGTTTTTTCTTTCCCTCATTTTTTTTCACTTTAGTCACACTCTTGACTTCCTGTGTGACGAAAGGAGAAACAAAGAGTGCATTCTGGTTTTCTGTCTAAATTCCTCACTCTCCTTCTTCCCTGGAGATAGTTTTCTGTAGTGTGTCTCCACTTCATACCTCATTTCAGCACTTGACCCTCTCTAATCAGGCTTCTATTCCCATCATCCTCTGAAATGGCTCTTTAAAAAGTCACCAGTGTCTTTTCCTTTTCTTACTTGACTTCTTAGAATCTTTCAAAAACACTTGAACATTTCCTACTTGGTGAAACACTGTTCTTGGTTTCCTTTTTGGATTTTTTTTTTTTTAATGTGGACCATTTTAAAAGTCTTTATTGAATCTGTTAAATATTGCTTCTTTTCATGTTTTGGTTTTTTGGCCGAGAGGCATGAGGGGTCTCAGCTCCCCAAAACCTGCACCCTCTGCATTGGAAGGTGAAATCTTACCCACTGGATCACCAGGGAAGTCCCTGTTCTTGGTTTCCTTACATTGTCCTCTGCCCCTTCTGTGATACAGCTAGTCTCCTCCCCTAGCTTCTCTTCCTCTGCTCAATATCAAAGTCATAATCTCAGCCTCCTCCTCTTCTGTATCTTTGCTTCTCTCCCAGGTAATCTTATCAAGTCTCATTGCTACAGCTATCATCTATATGACAATGAAGTCCAAACATATTGCTTCTGTCCTGATCTTCTCTGGATATTCAACTTCTACACTTAAAAGTCTCAGAGGCTCTCAATTTGATGTTCAAAACAGAATCCCTGATTTCTCACCACAAACACATTCCCAGTCTGCCCTTGCCAGCAAAGTATTCCAGTATCAATAAATCGCCCAAATTGAGAAACTAGGGTGTCATTCTTGACTTCTTTTATTTCCCTACTCCCTGTTTTGAATCCATCACAAGATCTATTAACTGCCACCAGAACATGTGCCAAAAACATCTCCTTCTGTTTGCCTCTCACTGCCACACTGCTTCTTACTCATAAAAAAATGAATGAGACATGTTTTTTCTCCTCCAGGAACTCATATTAGCTTGCACCATATTTCTTGCAATCTAAACCAAAGCTTTGCTGCATGAAGGGCAATCATGTCTTTCCATTCCTCTTTAAATCAGTTTTCTCTGTGGGCTTCCTGTAAGTTTGAACTATGGTTGAATATTCATTTATTGTTGGGATTATGATTAAAGTGAAATTAATCTCTGAAAAAGCCACATCTATATGGATTCCCTAAATCAAAAAAATTTGAAGGTACATTTTACTTCTGTTCCTTCTCTAATAACCAACTTCTCGTTAATCAAACAAGTACTGCAATAAATTCATGTGAGCCACTGATGACACTGGATTGACTTTTTCTTTAGAATATTTTGAGTCAAAGCATGATTTTGGTATATATACCTTTACCAACATTTTAATGCTTATTTAACTTATATGCAGAGTACATCACATGGAAATGCTAAGTGGATGAAGCACAGCTGGAATCAAGATTGCTAAGAAAAATATCAATAACCTCAGATATGCAGATGATACCATCCTTATGGCAGAAAGTAAAGAAGAACTAAAGAGCCTCTTGATGAAAATGAAAGAAGAGAGTGAAAAAGTTGGCTTAAAACTCAACATTCGTGGTGGATTCATGTCAATGTATGGCAAAACCAATGCAGAATTGTCAAGTAAAATAAAAAATAAATTAAAAAAAAAGAAAACTAAGATCATGGCATCTGGTCCCATCACTTCATGGGGAAACAATGGGAACAGTAACAGACTTTATTTTGGGGGACTATAGTATACTGTGTACTGGTCGCACAGTCGGGTCCGACTCCCTGCGACCCCATGGACCGTGGCCCGCCAGGCTCCTCTGTCCATGGGATTCTCCAGGCAAGGGTACTGGAGTGGCTTGCCATTCCCTTCTCCAGGGGATCTTCCCAACCCAGGGATGGAGCCTGGGTCTCCTGCCTTGCAGGCAGATTCTTTACCGTCTGAGATAAAGGGAAGATCCACAGATGGTGACTGCAGCCATGAAATTAAAAGATGCTTGCTCCTTGGAAGAAAAGCTATGACCAACCTAGACAGCATATTAAAAAGTGGAGACATTACTTTGCCAATGACGGTCTGTCTAGTCAAAGCTATGGCTTTTCCAGTAGTCCTGTATGGATGTGAGAGTTGGGCTATAAAGAAAGTTGAGCACCAAAGAATTGATGCTTTTGAACTGTGATATTGGAGAAGACTCTTGAGAATCTCTTGGACTGCAAGGAGATCCAACCAGTCCATCCTAAAGGAGATCCGTCCTGGGTGTTCATTGGAAGGACTGATACTGAAGCTGAAACTCTGATACTTTGGCCACCTGATGTGAAGAACGGACTCATTGAAAAAGACCCTGATGCTGGGAAAGATTGAAGGCGAGAAGAGAAGGGGACGACAGAGGATGAGATGATTGGATGGTATCACTGACTCGATGGACATGAGTTTGAGGAGGCTCCGGGAGTTGGTGATGGACAGGGAAGTCTGGCGTGCTGCAGTCCATGGGGTCGAAACAAGTCGGACATGACTGAGCGACTGAACTGAACTGAACATTTTAATGTCTATAATACCACTTTAATAAAATATATTGAAAAATACTTAAAAGAGAAGTCATAACAAATAAAAAAATCAACCCTTCCTTAGTTTAAACTATGCTTTATCTTTCTGATTTCTAACGATTAAGCGTTTCTTTCCTCTTCCTTAAATTATTTTCAAAATGTTTATTGAAACATGCCTTAAAGATTTTTTCCTCTCAGGGAAACTCATAAAAATCCATTTACGTTCACTGATACAAACTTATTTTCAGCATAAGACTACCTTTTGGAGGGCACACTGTTGAATCATTGGTACTTCTCATGAATTCTAAATTGCAAATGATTTAGTATATCTTTAATGATAGAAATCATATATAAAGTGGGCTTAAAATTTCCAAGAATAGTTTTGAGGACTGCTGTACATTTAGTCATTAGTGAGTCTGAAGATACCAAATCGATCAAGTCAGATTTGATGAGCTTGGATCACTGTGTTTCATTACAGTCTTGACACAGAAACTTTTGCATCTTCCAACAGTTTTGTTCAAGTGTGGGGAACTGCTTTAGGCCATTTAAAATCAGTAAAGCAGCTGGTTGTGCTTGAATTAAGTAAAATAATTAACCAGGATTGCAATACACTTTGTCCAAGTAGAGTTTGGAAAGCTTCAATATAGTGTTCTTAAAAGCAGACCATAGCGTCTAATGAATTAGTTGCTCCATGACTGCTTCTGCTTGAATCAATTCCATCATCAATTTCACCAACATGTCTCTCCATTGGATTGATACATAGTAAGTTCTGAATGGGTTCCATGATTTTCCCAACTTGGGCAAAACCCATCTGGCCATGCTTAGCCAGTCCTGCTATCTACAAATGTTCTGGCTTCTACATATGGACAACAGTGCACAGGCAAGGCAATCAAAATCTGTTAATCATGGGATGATCCGTCTGGTATTTTCAACCATCTTAATAATTAATTGGGTAGCAACTGAATCAATAATTCCATATTCCAAGTTGGTTAGCAATGAGGCCAGGCTTTCCTCAAAATGGGTCTAGTTGTTTTGATTTCTAGGACCTAGTCACGAAAATAGTGAAGTCTTTACTAGGTTCTCAAAAACATTCATACAATGCAGCTTTGTGGACATAATTCATATGAGGATAACTATGCCAGTAATAAGGGTGAGGAGCATTAACTCAACTATTAGGTACTTTGTTGTTTATATGCATTAGTAATGTGTTAACTATGCCATTCTCTTTATATAGGTGTTCTATCTATCTATGAATCTGTCTATCTACCTGGAGAGGCATATAAAGATCTTGAACATAAGGACAGACATTTTGATAGAGTTGGGGGACATTTTTCTACATCTTTGTTTTATAAATAAGAAAAAGAGTTTTCATGAGACTGACCTATGTTGATTCAGATATAAATATAAATAAATAATATATTATTCAGATATAAATAAATTTTCCCTAGCCCCACTCCTTTTATCTACTGCCCTTTACAGCCTGAAAGACCAAGACCTAGAAGAATTAAATGTCAAAATTTATATTAACATATATGTATATATGCTGTGCTGTGCTGTGCTTAGTTGCTCAGTCGTGTCCCACTCTTTGCAGCCCCTTGGACTGTAGCCCAGCAGGCTCCTCTGTCCATGAGGATTCTCCAGGCAAAAATACTGGAGTGGGTTGCCACGCCCTCCTATATAATTAGATACAATTACTTCAAATGCCTCAATAATAGTCAAGAGTTAAAAAGGAATGTAGCATATAAAACCCTCTAAAATAGAAGGATCAGCAAGAAAATAGATTGTAAAATTATTATTATTTAATTACAAAATACTTCATGAATGCTCTTTTATTCCAGGAGATTCTTTCATCTGACAAAAGGCTTAGCCACCTCTTCGAGCAGAAGATCACTTCAATACCTGAAGATAAATATCTACCAGTAGCCTTTAAACAATGCTTGTCATGTTTTCATTTATGAACCAGACTCATACATAAATTAAGTCTTCCCAAACTGTAGCCATGAATCAGAGTTCCATGAAATGTGCTATTGCTAACACACACTAGTGGGATGTTGCTATCAGTTCAATTGTTTTAATGATAAATTTCCTTTAGAAAATGGAAGGGTCTGTTGACAGACAAAAACAGCAACTAACAATGGACTATTTAGACTTGCAAATGATGGAACATTTAATTATTCCAAAATAGCATTCCCCAGGTAGGGGATGGTCATTAAATCCATCATCCCTCAGTGTATGTGCATGAAACATTCATCATGTCTTCCTCAAACAGGAGTCAGTCATCTAAATATAGATTTTTGGACCATCCGTTTCAACATGACATTTCATCGAAAGCCTGGAATTCCATTTATTTTCTGTAACAGAGATAGTGTTTGTAAACGATGTGATAAGACCATAAAGAGAAAGTAAAGTGAAATCCAGCTTCATACAGAGATAAATACAAACTCCACTAAAGACACTACACTATAGAAAGTGAAAAATGAGACACACTGTGTCAACAACACAATTCCAGGTAAGCAGTCAGTGTTCCCCAGATATGGTTTTTTAAAATGTGCAGTTAGTCTTAGTAGTTGGAATTGGTGTGCAAATTAATTTGCATTTGGGCTTAAGACAGAGGCAATCAGATCAAGACAAAATGAAACAAGATACACTTGAATTCTTTTTGTCAATCATCAAACACTGAAAAAATAAAATTTATGTTCCATTCGGACTTCCCTGGTGGCTCAGACGGTAAAGTGTCTGCCTACAATGCAGGAGACCCGGGTTCGACCCCTGGGTTGGGAAGATTGCCTGGAGAAGGAAATGGCAACCCACTCCAGTACTCTTGCCTGGAAAATCCCATGGACAGAGGAGCCTAGTAGGCTACAGTCCACGGGGTGGCAAAGAGTCAGACACGACTCATCGACTTCAGTGTTGAAAGATAGGTGTCTCAGAAAACAAAATTTTATGAAATTCAGAAATTAATTTTTTTTTACTTCCCTGCTGGTCCAGTGGCTAAGACTCTGCACTCCCAATGCAGGGGGCCCTGGTTCAATCCTAGGTCATGGAACTAGATTCCACATGCCACAACTAAGGATTTGTATGCTGCAACTTAAAAAAAACTCACATCACACAAATAAAGATCCAGCATGCTGCAACTAAGACTTAACGCAGCCAATAAATAAATAAATATTTTTTTAAAAAATAAATTAATTTTTTTCTGCAGAGTTTGTTATTATTGTTTAGCAAATAATGTCTTATTTTAATTCTGATTGGAGGCAATTTATGTTTGGGACCTGGACAAACATTTGATGGGATGATAGGTACAAATAAAAACCAAATAATTCTCCTAGAGGTAGCCCTCTTGTCACAGAATGCTACGAAGTGAGAGAACTTAGATGGGTTGATAAACAAGTTTCCTGTAAAGGATCTTGAAGGGAATGATCTCATTTGGCCCTACATTACTAACTGCTGCTCCTTGCCAGGCTTCTCTCTACCACCGTTGTACAGCCCAGGAGACTGATGTCCAGTGAAGTTCAGTGATGGCTCAAGGCTACATGCTGATGTCAAAGCCTGGCCTTGTGCTCATGCTTCCTGACAGTTACTTAAATTTACTGTAATTTACTCTTCTACCAATGGAAAATGTGTATGTCTGTGCATGACTACATGTACTATGTTCAGTCATGTCTGACTCTTTGTGACTCTTTGGACTATAGCCCCCAGGCTCTTCTGTCCATGTGATTTTTCTGGCAAGAATACTGGAATGGGTTGCCACTTCCTTCTCCACGGGGTCTTCCCAACCCAGAGATCAACTTGTGTCTCCTGTGGCTCTTGCATTGTAGGCTGATTCTTTACTGGATGAGCCATCGGACATGCCACCAAAAAGCTATCTATGAAATTAGTAACTAAGGGTCTAATTTGTTGTTATGTAGTCACTAAGTGTATTCTACTCTTTTGTGACCCCATAGACAGCTCCTCTGTCCATGGGATTTCCCAGGCAAGAAAGATGGCATGGGTTACTATTTCCTTCTCTAGAGGATCTTCCCAAACCAGGGATTGAACCCACATCTCCCACATTGGCAGGTGGGTTCTTTATCTCTAAGCCACTGGGGAAACCCATGTGTCTAATAACCTATCCTAATTAACCGGACCAACTTCAGAAAAAATTTCAACTAGCTTTCAGACAGCTTTGGATATGCTGTAAATAGTACAGAAAGTCTTCATCTCTGCTTTAAATACTTGTGAAAGGTATGTGTACAGAGCAGAGAATGTTCCAGAGACCTTTAATGAAAATATGCTGAAAAGTTGTAATCACGTAGTACAGCAAACAGTGTGTACACATCCTGTCCTCAGACTTGGCCTTTTAAAACCAGGAAGAATTAGCTCTTTTCGCTGATTCCTTTCCTACCCAGCCCTCCTGTCTCTGAATCTTGTTGTCTGCTACATATTTGAGGTCGGCTGAAATTAAAAGACGCTTACTGCTTGGAAGAAAAGTTATGACCAACCTAGATAGCATGATCAAAAGCAGAGACATTACTTTGCCAACAAAGGTCCATCTAGTCAAGGCTATGGTTTTTCCAGTGGTCATGCATAGATGTGAGAGTTGGACTGTGAAGAAAGCTGAGCGCTGAAGAATTGATGCTTTTGAACTGTGGTGTTGCAGAAGACTCTTGAGAGTCCCTTGGACTGCAAGGAGATCCAACCAGTCCATTCTGAAGGAGATCAGCGCTGGGATTTCTTTGGAGGGAATGATGCTGAAGCTGAAATTCCAGTACTTTGGCCACCTCATGTGAAGAGTTGACTCATTGGAAAAGACGCTGATGGTGGGAGGGATTGGGGGCAGGAGGAGAAGGGGATGACAGAGGATGAGATGGCTGGATGGCATCACTGACTCGATGGACGTGAATCTGAGTGAACTCCGGGAGTTGGTGATGAACAGGGAGGCCTGGCGTGCTGCGATTCATGGGGTCACAAAGAGTCAGACACAACTGAGCGACTGAACTGAACTGAGTCAGTGATGGTAGAAGGCATGAAAAGAGGGAATTATTACTGACTATATTTGCCTTTTCCCCTATTGTATCTACATGGGTCCTCAACCTCCAGGATCTAATGCCTAAAGATCTGAGGTGGAGCTGATGTAATAATAACAGAAATAAAGCACACAATAAATGTAATGCACTTGAATTATCCCAAACTATCCCCCCTCACCCTGGTCAGTGGACAATTGTCTTCCACAAACCCAGTCCCTGATGCTGAAAAGGTTGGGAACTGCTAGTCTACAACAGAGAAATAGTTAAAGGGTTATGGAACTCTCTTTAGGATTTAACTACCTGATGTATGACCTTGCTAATGGCCAGTAAACTCCCCCCTTTCTCTTTGACCCTCTTCCTCCTAGCAGAAGAGAATTAGTTCATTATTTCTGAGAAAAAAATTGGTGAGCAGCTCTATTACTGTCCTGGTAGAGATAGAGAAATGGAAGATGTGTCTTTTTTTACAAAGGAACTTGAACTTAATATAGATAGATGGTGTGAATTCATAAACACTTGACAGTTTAGCTGACTGATTCCTAAATAAAGGCTACAAGTAAATAACAAAGATACCTTGAAATGCCATAAACAGAGCTCACCCATTTTCTTATAGGTGGGCTGGCAAAGTAGAGGAGACAGTAGAAGATTTAAACTTAGGAAGTCAGAGAAAATGCTCTAGGAATCCACAACTGACTTTATAATGTGTCCTATTTGTGAGGCAGCTACAGAGGTAAATAAATATCAATCGTGTACAGTATTGCCAAGTCTGCACAAGCACATTTCCGTCATTCTGATTGGTGTTTTGCATGCATATGGACTGTAAGATCAAGCCTGATATGTGTGATTTCTTACAATCATCAGTATATGAATCTGCCTTTTGCTGGCACCCGACGCTGTGAAAGATGTTACATTTAGAGACTGCCTGACATCAAATGTGGGCATCATCTATGCCTGACTTCCGGCACCTGTCTCAGATACTTCTCTCTGCTCAGTTAAAATATCCTCTAACAATGTCCTCATATGGACCGTTTTCTCAAATGGAGAGTTTGGAAATGTGGTACCTTGGAAAGTTTTACAGGAAATATCTTTTGCATGGTGAAAGCAGTTTAGAGCAAACCTACACATCTACAGAAACATTTGTACCAAAAAAGAAAAAAGAAAGTACCTCCCAGTGTTTCACAGAATGCAGTGTGCAAATATCCCTAACATGGACAAAACCTAGTCCCAGCCAAACATGATTCTTTACTTAAAAAAAAAAAAAAAAAAATCCAGTCACATCCAGCTCCCTGCACGATGTAGCCGCCTCTCCTTTCTCACGTCTCTCCTTCCTCGCGTCTCTCCTTCAATTGACTCAATTTTCAATCTTCTACCATTTCTCCACTAAATTTTAGAATCTGTCCTTTTGCTTCTCCTAATTCCTACTCCAATCCAATTTCCACACCTGTTTCGGTCTCCTCACAGCCCTCTCTCATCCCATTTAATGGCAGAAAGTCACTGTAGAAGCCACACAGGTGAGGGAACAGCTTCAATCTGGAAGTGGTCCAGGTTTTCTCACCTCTAAGCCTGCCCACCACCTTGGCTGTGGCTTGGGTTCATTCAGCGATGAGGCTCTTAAGAAGGGGTGGGAGACGCGCAGAGGAAAAAAGACACACTTGGTGTGCCAGTGATGCCCAGTGCGAATAGGAAATGGCAAACTGAAAATAAATGAGGAGGAGGAATTCAAGAAACTGGGGGACAAATTGTCACGGTGGTGATTTGCCCCTCCCAGCGGCAACACACATGGGAAGGTCAGACTCAAAACAAATCCTCAGAAGCTGAAAGTGGACACAGAGTCCAAGGAGCCAATCACAGAAGAGGAATATGAAGGATCCGAAGCGCGGCGGAAGCCAGTTCCGAGACTAGGGTGGCCAAACCTGAGGACGTTCCAGGATCAGAGAGACATCGCAGGAGGCCCGAGGTCGGTTCGGGTTTTGTGAATTGAAGTGTGCGAGTCTGAAGTGGAGGACTGTATTCTCTTCAGGTTTGCAGGAAGGAGAGGACGGAGGGTGAGTGTTATAACAAGTAATATAACATCACCTGTTTCAGCTCAAAGCGGTGGAACGCAGAAAGAATTCAACCAGAGACCGGTGTTTCCCTTCCTCCCAGGATAGTTCTTTGTTCCTCCAAACTTAAGGATATTGTTATTTTTCCTCTTCTTAAACTCTTCTTAAGATCAAAGAAATTAACTCCAGGCAAAAATGAAAATAAATATAAAATACATATATAATACATTAATATATGTGTATGCCGCCGCTGCTGCTGCTGCTAAGTTGCTTCAGTTGCGTCCGACTCTGTGCGACCGCCGCAGCCCACCAGGCTCCCCGCCTCCCTGGGATTCTCCAGGCAAGAACACTGGAGTGGGTTGCCATTTCCTTCTCTTACGCATGAGAGTGAAAAGTGAAAGTGAAGTCGCTCAGTCCTGTCTGACTCTTAGCAACCCCATGGACTGTAGCCCACCAGGCTCCTCCAGCCACGGGATTTTCCAGGCAAGAGTGCTGGAGAGGGGTGCCATTGCCTTCTCCAAAATATGTGTATATATACTCTTAAAACTGAATATACATATCTTTGAAATATTTGATATACTATATATCAGGTGAAGAATTCTTAACACAGAAATTCAAGAAACCTAGGGCATTGGTATTGTTCATATTAAGTGCTCTTGAAAACCGAAGTGTTTGGAAAAGAATAAGGGAAAATAGCTGATATATGATAAAGATACCATAGAATAAGAGAAAAATACAATGAAGGAAAAAAGCTGCCTTTAAAAAATTGGCATATGGAATATAAGTATTTGTATGGTTTTATTCATTTTTTAAAAAACTATTTGTTTTCAGAGTACTAAGGAAATATTTTTAGACTACACCACATGGAAAACATATATTTTCAGATAGTCACACTTGGTGGTAAATTAGCTTTGTGTATGTATATTCTGGGCATTGGGGTAAACATTTAACCACCAGTATCAATAATAAGTTTTTTTCACTCAGCATAATAGTCTTCAAAATGTAGGGCTGTGTTTATAGATTAAGATTAAATCAAGAAGGGAACTGGGTAATTGTTAAGCCATAATGACCTCTCTCTTTCCTGAAAATGAAATAAATCTAACAGGCATTCCTTTTAACTAAGCCCTTGAGAGAGTGGTTACATTAGTGTTTTCAGAGATTGTTAAACTGGAGCAAGAATTAGCTATTTGTTTCTGGGTTACTTTGCTTTAATATTTTAATGATACTATAAATTTTGGAGCTAATTAATGTAAGAAATAGTTCCAACCAGTTTTCTTAAATATTCTCAGACATTCAATGAAAAGTTTCAGAAAATCAGACTTATGTTTCAAAATACATCCAGTTTGCGTCAACAGTATCTCACCTTCCATCTAGAATCACTTCAGGCTAAAAGATAAAGTAAAAGGAACTTGATCTACCCTTTTGCCTGAAATAACAGAAAACAAAAACAAAACCCCCCAACAGAAAAAACATGTGAAATAACAGTTTCAAAACATTGGACATTAGACAACACAGGACAGTGACCCCTGAGGGAGGGCAGACTAATGAGGGAAGCTCAACTATTGTCCCAGCTATCGCCTCAGCCACCTACAAGCCACTGTGTAGAGAAGGGGAACCCAGGCAGAGTCTGGTGGTCTCACTGCCTTATGGCGAAGGAGCTAAGAGTCAAGGGGACCAATCAATGCAGCTAGAATTCACAGGATACCATACGATTAAGAGATATCTACAGAGAGAGAAAGAGAAGGAGGCAGAGAGAGGAAGAAAGACAGCAAACTCTATAGGTGTGCAGAGGGTCTCCTCTGGTTTCTACCTGAATATGGGCCATATTGTACATGCGGTACATGTTGTACATGTGTACATGTGAGGAGACTACTTGAAGACAGGAAGAAAAAAAAATTTGAAGTGATTAAAAGGTATGTAATGGAACCATAAAGAAATATGCAGTTGATTAAAAACAGCAGATAAAGAGAGAAAAAGGAATAAAGAATAGTAGGATAAATAGAAAACAAACAAAGATAATACATTTATGTTTATTTACAATGATAATTATATTAAATATAAATGGTTTAGATATTCGGAAAGGCAGAGGTCCTTAAGTTACAAAAAAGTAAGACCCAACTAGACACTATCTGCAAGAAGCACATTTTAAATATAAAGACAGAAATAGTTTAAAAGTGAAAGAATCACAAAAATATACAATGCAAAAACTAATTTTTAAAAATTAGAGTGGCTATATTAGCATTAGACAAAGTAGATCTCAAGGCAAAGATATTAATAAGGATAGAAAAAGGTCATAATGATTAAGGGGTCAATTAATCAAGAGGACATAATAATTTTAAACATTTATGCATGTAATAAAAGAGATTTAAAATTCATGAAGCAAAAACTGACAAAGATGCAAGGAGAAATAGATAAGTCTACATTTAAAATAAGAGAGTTTTATACTCTTCTGCTAATAATTAGTAAAATAAGCAGACAGGAAATCAGTTAGGATATAGAAGATTTAAACAATACTACAACCCCTGGATCTAACTGACATCTACAGGAAGCTTAAGCCAATGACTTTGCATAAACCATCTTTTCAAGTATCCATGGTATTTACTAAGATATATTCTATCATTATAAAGCCTCACTACTCAATTTAAAAGGATCCAAGTAACATTATGTATGCTATCTGACCACCAGTCAAAGAAATTAGAAAACAGTAAGAAAGAGATGCTTGGAAAATTGATCATTGGAAATAAGAATATATAATACATCTATTAAATAAATTGGATTTGTTGTTAAAGAAACCTCCCCGTAAAGAAAACTTTGGGCTCAGATTGTTTCATTTGTGAATTCTACCAAATATTTAAGGAAGAAGTAATACCAAGTCTACACAAAATCTTGCAGAGATAGAGTGAATACTTCCTAACATATTATATGAAGCCAGCTTTGCACTAACATCAGAAGCAAAGACATTACCAGAACAAGATAAGTATAAGCATGATATCCTTAAAAATGTATGTGCAAAATTCCAAGTAGAATTTTAGCAAATGAAGCCCCCTAAATTGGGGTTATCTCAGGAAAGCTGATTTAACATAAAAAAAAAATGAATGTGGTTCATCATATTAACAAGCTAATGTTAATATGTTTCCATTATAATAATAGCATAATTATAACATATAATAATGTTAATAGAAAGATAAAACAAATAATCATCTCAATAGACACAGAAAAGCACTTGACAAAAATCCAGCATCCATCCTTGACTAGAAAACAAACAGAAAAACTTTTCAGCAGACTAGGAGCAAAAGGGGATTTCCTCAACCAAATTAAGGGCAATTTTACCTGCAGTTAACATTTTCTTCCAAAAATGTTTTTTAAATTAATGAGAGATCAATTTGAGCAATGGTGCCCTGGGAAGGCTCTTTGAGAAAGGAGGACTGAAGATTGTTGCCTGACATGGATTTGTCCCTATTTTCTAGCACTGTGACTTATGAAATGCTTTGTCTGGGGCAGTTGGCAATTTCTGCCTCTAGTCTGCATTCACTGCCTTCAGCCTGTACCACCCTTCACTTAACTGGCTGATTGCTGTCTCTTCTGGCTAGCGGTGTGTGGATTTGACCTCAAAGACAGCAACTCCTTGGGATTCCTTTAATAAATTGTTTCCTAAATCATCAGTCGGAATGCAGTCTAATTTTTGTTGTCATGCATGATTTGGGATACAGTCTTGCTGAATCCCATGAATCCTTTTGATCTGAATCATTACAGGAATCGGTTTCACCATTTTCAGACATAGTCTCATTCGAATCTGGAATATGGGCTCCTGAGTCGTCATTCCTAAATTTCCGAGCTAGTCTGAGCTTTGTGATGATGGTAGTTATAATTCTGGATTTAATGTAGACCCTTTCAAAGTGCTTCAGATCTTTAAAGTGCTTGGCAAACATTAATTAATGAGCCCTCCAGTCCTCAAGAAAATACCATTGCACCATTTTTAAAATGAGGTGTAAAGAAAAAAAAACACAAAGTTTATAGTTCATTATTTTGAAGCAAAAGTGTAGGAATTAAACCTAGAACCTGCTCTAGTTATGTGTCCAGTTATGTAGGTATTTGAGGTCATACCTATACCAGAGGACTTCAGCAAAACCATAAATTCTAGTTATCTTCTTTTGCAAGGATATGTATTATAAATGCTGTTACTTTAAAGGGCTGGGATTTCTTTTTAGGCACTGATATTCCCTCTATCTAAAGAATTAACCTACAAATCTTGAGTACTGCCTAGGTAGTAGTAACCTCATATTTTAAAGAAATTTATCCTGGTGCTCATGTCAATATAAGAGTACAGCTGCCCAGTCACAGTTATGTCAGTACAGGAATGTCTAGCTGTAGGCCTTTCTTGATCCTTTGGACTCAGACCATTTTCACAATAAGAAATGGAGACTATCTGCATGCCTGATCAAACTCTACCCAAAGTCCCTTTATTGGTGAAGCCTACATTTCATATCCCCTGCCTTCACATTACTCACCCTAATAATCTGGAGGGCTTCCCAGGTAGCTCAGCTGGTAAAGACTGCTTACAATGCAGGAGACCCTGGTTCAACTCCTGGGTTGGGAATTTCCCCTGGAGAAGGGCTAGGCTACCCATGCCAGTATCCTTGGGCTTCTCTGGTGGCTCAGACAGTAAAGAATCCTCCTGCAATGCAGGAGACCTGGATTTGACCCCTGGGTTGGGAAGATGCCCTGGAGGAGGGCATGGCCACCCACTCCAGTATTCCTACCTGGAGAATCCCCACGGACAGAAGAGCCTGGCAGGCTACAGTCCATGGGGTGGCAAAGAGTCGGACACGACTGAGCGACTAAGCACACAGTAATCTGGAATGTCTGTCATCTTTGCTGCTGCTTTTATGAATGAACCTAGCAATCAGGTGAAAAGCTAATATTGCTACAGCCCTGGTGCAAAATTTCACAAATAATACTGCTTAATTATCAGCAAAGAATATTTGCTAACCCACTCAATCATGACTGTATGTTATAACTAGGAAGAAAATCAGGTAATCTCTTTGTTTATTTTCCTAAATGTGGCAACAACTGTGCCCCACATTACTGAGAATAAAGCGTATGGAACAGAGGCTTCCCTGATTGCTGTGAGCACAGCAAGCACTTGTCTGAATTTGGCTCTGGATGTACTCGGTGGCTTCCTTCCCACCAGCAGTAAATTTCGATGCTTGCAACCAATAACCTTGAATGACATCATTGCAGTAAAGGCAGGCCACTTTGTGCTGTGCAGTCAGACCCGGGTCTTAAAGAGGCCACCTTCACCAGGAGCATTTATCTCGCTATTTTAAAGTGCTTGGTAAACATTAGAGCACTTTCTGAATGGTTTGGAAAGCATGATAACAAAGATTAAGAACAAAGTTGTTATGCTGAGAAAGCTAACTCAGGAAATCTCCTACTGAAGTCAGAATAATTGGCAGCCAATCAGATGTGTACCTGGTGCCTGCTCATGTACGTGTTCGACCAGTATTTATCAAAAATTTATTATGCTATTATATTAGACAGCACAGACTTAAACCTTGCTCTCCTAGAGTTTATAGCCTGGTGAGAATATGAGCTAGCCAAGTAGCCAAGCCATTATAAACACTGCAAAAACCCCACTGAAATAAAGAATATTCTGGTGACACTTAGGAGAGTCATCTGTTTTTGGTTTGGTGCATCAGGGGTGGCATAGGGCAGTAAAACTTCTAAACTGAAATCTGAAAAGCAGGTTGGGTTCAGCTACGTGGGGTCAGAGTGTTGCAAGCCAACGCAACGGTGTGCATGAAAGCCTGGAAGCAAGAACGTGGAGTGCTTGGGAGGACAAGATTTTTATTCTCACAGGAAAGGGTAGGAAAAGGGAAAGGATATATGGCTATGGATATATTAGAACCAGGTTTTGCTAATTTTGTAAACCATGTTAAGGACTTGGGACCTTTTCCCTAAGAGCACTGCAGAAAACATTGAAGGATTTAAGCCATGACATTTCATAATTGGTTTCATAGTTTAAGAAATATCACTTGTGGAGCGGAGTGGGAAAATGACTGATGGCAGAGGCTGCTGTTGTAATTCAGACGCATCATGATGGTGGCCGAGATAAGAAATCAGCACTGGGAATGAAGAAGAGAGAGTGAATTTACAGAACGTACAAGAGTTAGGAACTCTGGATTGCTGAATATGGCAGTCAGGGAAGGCTGAGGGTTCAAAGCTGGTGCCCAGTTTCTGCCCAGTTTGTTGATATCAAGAGCATAAGGGAGAAGAGATAGGACCAGGGGATGAGGAATATAAATTTCCTTTTGTACTGTGGTCTAAATTCTATCGGTGATGACGGGTAGACAGCAGCTATATTGGTCTGAACTCTAGGAGAGAGATATAGATTGGGGGTACGGGTTTGGGAATCATTGCCACGTAAATGGTAGATGAACCAGAGGACTTGCCCAGGGAGAGGATGTTGAGGGAGGAGAGAGAGAGCCTTTGATAAAATCCTGCAACTTCATCATCCAAGGGACAAAGAAGAATCCTGACGAATGATCAAGCAGCATCCAGAGAAGTAAGAAGAAAACCAAGAGGAAAAAAATATCACAGAAGCCAAGGCACCTGTGCTTCCTTGGAGAAAAGGAAGAGAAAGTAGGTGAACAAGGAACTGAAATTGATGAACTGTATTGAAGAACAAAGTTGTTGGAGTCTTTGGTGAGGACATTCCATTTCCATTAAATGGTTATGATAGAAATAAAGAGCTAAAGAGTGAATGGGAAGGGAGAAAATATAGACCATCTGTGTAGACCACTTTTGAGAAACTGGAAAGAGCAGTAGAGGAATAGGGTAATGGATGAAAGGTGAGGGGGGTAGATAGATGGCAGTTCTACAGTGTGAAAGTGCATCTAACTGCTTCAAGAAAGGAGCCAGGAGAAAGTGAGAACAGAGGTACAGCATGATGAGCGTGTAGCTCGTAGAGCAGCGAGACTAGTAGCCCCGGTATTGGTTTTTTTGAAGCTGGGTCTTCATTGCTGTGTCTTTCTCTAGTTACGGCAAGCAGGGGCCACTCTTCGATGTGGTGCCTGGGCTTTTCATTGCGGTGGCTTCTCCTTTGGTGGAGCACAGGCTCTAGGCTTACGGGCTTCAGTAGTTACAGCACTTGGGCTTAGCTGCTCCACGGCATGTGGGATCTTCCCAGACCGGGGACTGAAATCGGTGTCCCCTGCATTGGCAGGCTGAGTCCTTCCCAATTCACATAAAACATACTAAAATGCACCTACTGCTCATGTTAAGAACATTTTTCACAAAGAAATAATTGAAGAATGTTTATAAATTTACTTTCAAAAATGAGTTGGCTATTGACAGACTAATTTATAATTCAGTCTCCTTGATCAACACTCAGTGTGCATAGTAAGGATTTTGGAAAATGGAAAACATCCAACTCACAAATTGTTTTCAAATGGAGTGAAATGGTCATGAATATTAAGTTGACAATGGTGACATCATGTTACATTTTATGTACATTCTGTTATTTATTACATTTGATTTTAATTATTTGTATTTTGAATTCAGACTCTTTTTTTTTTTTCTGGAGATGAACATGTCTGTAGGTACTAGAATGTTCACAAGTCCCAAGCAGTTTATTGCTTAAGGACTGAAATGGTCTAAAGAACAAGGTTCTTGAGGAGGTGGAAGGTGTCAGGGTAAGAGCCAGAGAGGAACAAATTGTTCTTGAAAAGGAAACTCATCCTTTTATACAAAAGGACAAAAGAGCAGGTGAAGAAGTAAATGGGTAAAATCCCCATCTCTAGGAAGGAGAAACTGAAATGCTGTCACCTCTGTGTGTGTACATGTCTTCTTGAGAAGACAGTTCAGCTGCTCAGTCATGTCCGACTCTTTGCGACCCCATGGACTGCAGCACGCCAGGCCTCCCTATCCATCACCAACTCCCGGAGTTTATTCAAACTCATGTCCATTGAGTCGGTGATGCCATCTAACTATCTCATCCTCTGTCATCCCCTTCTCCTCCTGCCTTTAATCTCTCCCAGCATCAGGGTCTTTTCTAATGAGTCAATTCTTCACATCAGGTGGCCAAATTATCGGAGCTTCAGCTTCAGCATCAGTCCTTACAGTGAATATTCAGGACTGACTTCCTTCAGGATTGACTGGTTGGATCTCCTTGCAGTCCAAGGGACTCTCAAGAGTCTTCTCCAACACCACAGTTCAAAAGCATCAGTACTTTGGTGCTCAGATTTCTTTATGGTCCAACGCTTACATCCATACATGACTACTGGAAAGAAAGTAGGGTGTGATATTCCTTCTAGAAGCCAACACCTTGAAAATGTTCTCTGCTATAGTATTTAGAACCTGTTGGCCCTTTCCCATCCTCTTGTATCTCCAAAAGTCACCCCCCGGGCGTTGGGTATGAACAGATGCACTGAAGTGCTGCATTTCTTTGTTCAAACTGAGAGATTGCTAACTTGCCCCCCTTTCTTCCTCAAAGCAACCCCTCTTTCCCTTTTCCTTCATGTTAGAGTGCCAGGGGCTGATCAGGGTTTGTTTATCCACTTTTATGACAACTGTATTTTACTCCCCTTCAAAGTCTTCTTTAAAAGAAAGAGGAGAGGAAATTAAAAAAAAAAAAAGAGGAGGGAATTTCCTGGCAGGCTAGTGGTTACAACTCTGGACTTTCACTGCCAATGGTCCAGGTTGGATCCCTGGTCAGGGAACTAAGTGTATATGTATCACTTATATATGTATACACTTATACATATATATATGTATAATAACTACAGTGTGTTCCATTGTTTAACTATTATCATATTGCTGGATATTTCCTTCTAAGATGTCAGTATTATAAAGAACACTGCAGTGATTCTCTTTGTACTTAAATATATGCAAGTATTATTGATTCTAATTATTAAGGATAAACTTTTAGTAGTGGAGTTGCTGGTTATGAGTTTGTACTTTTTAAGGATGTTGATTTGGGGGACCAATTGGAAAAAATCTAAATGTCAAAGATCCAACCTTCTCAAAAATCTCTGCCTCTTTAAAAATTTGAATCACTTCTTTTCTGAAAGATATCACCACAAAATGGTATTAGACTCCAAAACTGCAAGCACTGATGCCAGATAATCCATTTCAGTAATGAGATGCCCGGTGCTGTTTTCAGCATTTGTATGAATTGAAGGTCATGGGTAGTGAGAGTGAGGTCTTCTCTCCTGAAGCATCTTATTCACCTCGGAAAGGCTGCAGTGCCTGTGGGGAAGCTGAGAGCATCAGTGGGACACTATTATTAAAATCTCCTAATTGTTTAAAAAGCCATTTGGGATAAATGGAGTAGGTTTACTTTTCTTTCATTAATGTCCCTGGGCAGACTATAGAGAAGAAAGTCACAACTTCATTGCTTTTGGCCAAAGGCCATTGCAGTACTTCCAGATGGAGAACAAAACAGGTACAGAGTGTTCTTCAGAAAAGGTTGTAAACTTGTAGACAGAACAGAATTAGTGTATACTTCTTAGTGCGCTAACACACAGTACTTTGGTATTAGTTTTCTGAAGAGAATGTCAGATCAATATACTACCATGTCAAATGGACTATGATGTCTAAAATAGCTTTATATCTGGCTTTAGAAGGAGCTAGTGAGCAAAACAGAGAAAAGAAGGTACATGGAGTTCCGTGTTGGACTATCAGTAACTTAACATCTACGGAACAGGTCTAGATAACATACCGGATAAATTACACTGATAAACCTCTGGAATTATCCAAAATACATGCGACAGAAGTCTAGGGTAATAGGAAACAAGTGCCTGCCATAATTCAGTGTAAGAAATACTATTTGGGTTAAGCTCCTTACATTGTGTAGATTTGCCTAAGCCACAGAAATGAATACACCTTCATTTCTTATCACTTTTTTAATGTAGCAAAATTGAAATAGAGCAGTATTCACAGAGGAGAGTATCTTGAAGGTCACAACAATGTGAAGAAGCTGGCTGTGGAGTGTGTCAGCTGAATAACCCATGGAGACTGGAGGAATAGGACTGGATTTCTTCCATGGAGCTGGCCTGGCAAATTCCCATGAAATTAGGTCACTAGGCAAACGTTCCAGGGCTGGCAGCATACTTATGATTCTCAATTTCCCTTCTATGTTGTTAAAAAAAAAAAGTCTTTGGCACTTAGAAATTCTGCTACGGCAGTATCTGAAATAACAGAATGGTTTGAAGGGACACTAGATGAATACTAAATACAAGAAAAATATAGAGTTTAGAGAGAGTCCTGAGACTTGAGAGAGCAGCTTAGCTGCTGAGGCTAAAAGGTGAATTCAGAAGGTAATCAATCAACCAATTAACAAGCATTTATTGAGATTGTACAAGGCACCCAATACTATAGCAAATAGAGATGCTGAGAAGTGCAGGACCTGCATTGGGCACTGCCTCTAGTTCATTTGGAGAGTCAGGAACAGCCTAACCAGGGCTACCACATCGAAAAACATCCACCTGGCCCACTTGGTTGCACATTCAGAAGATAACTTAAAGATAAATGAAGTAATTTGTTGGTCAGTAGCCAGTGTATTAAGTCATAAGGCTCATAACCTTCTCATACCTCAGATCCCAAGTTCTGTTCTTTGACACACATTTTTCTGGCACATTTACTTCAAAAAAATCTCTAAACAAATACGAATTCTAAACACTCTCAGAAACCCAAGAATGTCTAAGTCATTTTCCCCAGCCAACAGTGCAGATGTAACAGCTTTCCTCTGGCTGTCAAATGTTTGTTTGAAAATTTAAGAGATACTTTTTAGCTTAGGTAGCTGGGCATCACTCATTTACAAGTAATGGTACAGCTTTCCATGGAAGAACAAAAGCTTGCCCGGGTAACTGAGTGTCCATTCCCTGCTCAGTGTCTGAAGGAACCACTCACTGGCCCCTCCAGGCTGTGGTCATTAACTTCAGTGCTTGGAAAGGTGACCTGTGTGCTTCCAACAATGGATGAAAATTGTCTTTCATAATCAAAAGAGGAAAAGGTAATGAATGAAAGTCTATTTCCTGTTGCAGTAACAAAGGCCCAAGTAGCCTTTATCATTTGCCAGTTCCATTGATGATTTTCCAGTCGTTGGTTTTTATGTGTGGGGAAACCAATACACGTGAAGGTACTTATCACCTGCTCCAGTGGCCTGTGATCAGTACACTTAGAACATCAATGATGACAATGCGCAATTATTTTCTTTAAAGATTCTAAACTGTCTTTTTTTAAAAATCATAGCTGTGTTTTTTTTTAATCTAGTGAAAAACTAGTGGACATTAGCAATTCTTGGTTAAAAGACTGAAAATCATGCAGCTAGAGAATTAGCCTTGCAGTGAGTCAAACACTATAACTTGATTTTCATACTCTTAGTTTCATCACATTGACAGCAGATTTTTACATTTCTTATGACTTTTTGATTATTTCTTTCTATCAGTTTGAGGAATTCTAAATTTCACATTGCAGACTTAATTATTTTTAGGAAGGGCTTTATGTCACAAATGACTGACTGCTTATCTATAATATGCAGAAAGACTAATCTTATTTGGAAAGAACCAAAAGGATCTGCTAAATAATGGATAAAGCATGAATTGTTTTATGCCTAATTATAAAAATAATGAGTAAAATATCAAAGAAATTTGTTTGGGGAAGTCTAGTTAAAAAAATTTTAAAAGCCACCGATTTCCCTAATAGGACTTTGGAAGTAACTGTATTCTTAATTTCATGGGAAAATCATTTCATTATTATAAATATGTTTAATTCTCAAAAGTTAGTTGTGATAACATTTTTAGTGTAAGCTTGTTTAGAAAATACAGGCAGAGTGATATAATTCATATGTGAACTTTACTGTTTCCCCAAGAAAGCAAAAATAAACAGCAATACTAATTTCAGATAAGAATGAGGATATCTAGATTCTTTGTGCACTACTGCTGAGCAATCTTCAGCAAATTAATTTTCTGGAAATTGATTTCCACACCTATTAAATAAAGAGGGCAGAAGCAGATCACTCCTGACAATAATCCTGAGATATATTCTGAAAAATGATGTTCCCTGGGCAAATGAATTTGGAAATCATTTTACATTGTGTCCCCTGTAGGATGTTCACAATCCTGTGGTAAAGGAACTTGCTTATTTTTGTTTTTGCCAAAATTCCCCCAAATGCTTTGGCCACAGACTTCTTCTGTTTTCTTTGCATAACAATTAGCATACTTGGAAGCACTTTGAGAAACCCTGCCCAGATGATCTACAGGGTGCGCTCCAGATCCCACATGGTGCTATCTAATGTAATTCAAGTCAAGACAATGAAAAGCTGAGCCTCACTCTTCTTTCAAGAGCAAAAATTGGAATCTGTGTGTGTGTTAAACTCCTACTGTTCTTCCCAATGATATCTTACTAGTCCCACTTTTTTAGTTTCCATGAGCACCAAAAGCTATACGTTTTATAAATGCCCTGGATCACAGTTTTCTATGCCACTGAGACTTCTGAGACACTGGCAAGTTGCCTTCAGTAAGTTAGTGAAAGTGAAGTCACTCAGTCACGTCCGACTCTTTGTGACCCCGTGGACTGTAGCCCACCAGGCTCCTCTGTCCATGGGATTCTCCAGGCAAGAGTACTGGAGTGGGTTGCCATCAGTAGGTTAAGCCTTAATTAAGAAACAAATTTTAAAAACCACAGAAAGCACAAATGGCTATAGTCTTGGACATCCAAACCAAATTGCACTTCCCAAATCATGGTAGCAAATTGTTGGTTGCATTTACTCAATGAACACTTAGTGAAGGTATGTTACATCACAACATTATGACAGATTCTCTCAAGTAATGAAGAAGAAATGCTCCCATATATTAAAGGAGAATTTTTGTGTGGCAGGAGATAATATTAGTTATATAAAATAGCAAACCCCGCAATCACTACTGTTTTTATTAAGTCTATATCATGTTCCATGTGCTCAGATGCTCGATCATATCCAACTCTTTGAGACCCTGTGGACTGTAGCCCGTCAGGCTCCTCTGTCCATGGGATTTTCCAGGCAAGAATACTGGAGTGGGTTGACATTTCCTTCTTTGGGGGATCTTCCTGACCCAGGAATCAAACCCATACCTCTCTTGTCTACTGCACTGGCAGATGCAGTCTTTACCACTGTGTCACCTGGGAAGCCCCTGTATTTTGTGGCAGATATACTATGTACACATTTTCATTTATCTTTTTAAAAAACTCTGAAAGCATAGATTCTATTATTATTCTCTTTTTACAATGAGGAAACTAAGAGAGAATGATCTGTTCAAGGACACCCAACTGCCAAATGACAGAGGATTCAGATGTGGTTTACATAAGTCTAGGCCCCCCTGACCTTTCAAATCAGGCTTAAATGTGACTGTAGTCAGAAAAGAAGGGATTAATGAGCTGGAGAAATGATGCTGGGAGAAGAGGATTAATTGATAGAACTGGGTTTCATAGGTAGGATCATATCAAGTTTGCCAGGAGGCTGAGTGAGTTGACCTTGGCCAAAAAAAAAAAAAAAGGGTATCTCTTTCTCTGATACAGGAATAAAAAAGATATGGATGAAAGAGGAGACAGATCAGAAGTGTCAGGAGAAAAAAGCCTTCTAGACTCATTCCTTTCTCACATAAAGACCTGGGGAGGATACCTAATGTTCACTCCTGCCCACATGTTTGAACTTGACCCGTCCTTGTTACTCAGTGTGAGCCTGGACCCAGATGGACACAAGATTTGCCATGAACTATTAAATCTTCCTTATCAGATCAAGTAACAGCATCCATCTCAGAAAGTCAGAGACCCCAGTCATGCCCCCTTTTAATTTTTTTAACCCGAAAAAGTAGACATAAAATATATCCAGAATCCCAAATAACTGAAAACCATTCTCCCTGGCTTCTTGGGTACCTATGGGGGCAGAGTTCCCTCATCTTATTGTCAAGGAACCTGTCAAATGCAAAATAACCCATTTGCTCTTAGAAGACCTCAATTGGTGTTGGAAACTTACATCTTCTAGTTTAATACATTAAATACTCCAAATAAAAGGATTTATCTCATCTTGGAAGGAAATCTTCAATCTTGGTTCCCAACACCTCTTTTTGGCTTGTCCTGGGGACTGATTCCTAACAAAGTGTCAGAACTGGTGAGTGGTGGCTTGGTGGCATTGATCATCACTGTGTGTCTTCTCTGTGTAAACTTTGCGGACTCAAAAGGATTGAGAAAAGAGGCCCCTCTAACCTATCATCCCTCTTCCACTTGTAACCTTTGAACTTCATGGGACTTAAGCAAATTAGAGTACTAGATTCCACCATGACTCAAGATAATGAAAACCTTTTCCAAGACTTCAGATGAGCTGCAGAAAATAAAGACTGTATGTGAATTTTGTAGGTCCACAATGGTCTGTTAATGGGTGTTTAGAGGGGTGCCAAGATCATGTTAACCAGGCCCCATCCTAAGGTAAGTGTTTTGGAACTCAAGTGCTCTGAGTTCTAGCCTCCGCCCTGCTGCTCATTCACTGTGTGGCCTTGGAGCACTTGGAGGAGTTGGGTTAAACTGTCTCTTTGAAAGATCCTTCCAGGGCTTCCTGGGTGGCTCAGTGGTAAAGAATCTGTCTGCCAGTGCAGGAGACATGGGTTCAATCCCTGATCCGAGAAGATCCCACATGCCTCGGAGCAACTAAGCCCTCGTGCCACAACTACTGAGCCTGTGCTCTAGAGCCCAGGAGCTGCTAAAGCCCTCACACCCTAGAGCCCTTGCTCCACGTCAGGAGAAGCCACCACAGGAGAAGCCTGTCCGCCACAATGAAGAGTAGCCCCTACTCCCGGCAACTAGAGAAAATCCCAGACAGCAGCCAAGACCCAGCACTGCCAGAAATAAATAAACAGACGCATTAGTTAAAAAAAAAAAAAGATACTTCAAATGTTCTGGGTTTAAGTGGACAGAATGAAATACCAGCATTAAGGGAAAACTCAGCTTTGGGTGTGCGTATTTCAGAAAGCAACGCATACATCTTTATAGGCCAAAGACAGGTTTTCCTCTGGACTCTCAGTAATTAGAGTGTACATGCAAAAGCAGACTAATTCATGGGAGTTACATTAGTAAATTATATGACTGTATAAAAAGTTCAAGCAGTGTGCATGGCAACTTTCTCAACTCTGTTCTATAAAGAGACAAAAATCCATACAATCTAGTTTCCTTGGTGAGAGTTAGCAATTACCCTCAGGTGTTTGCAAATCAGAAATTCTATACCTCTGATGTCTGGCAGTCCCAGACCCTGTCCACTCCTGACCAGAGGATGCTGTGCCCTTTTACTTTGCAGTAGAAAGAAGTAAACATGGCTTCCCAACTCAGGGAAAGGCTGACACTCAAGAAGTCTAATAAATATACTTAACACTTATAATATTACGGAATTAACAATTTACTAAATTAAAAGAAGGGCTTCTGGTGCCTTTGTGGTGTGTGATTTTTAATAATAATGCAATATTTGGGTACAACTTTTCCTTTTCGCACATTGCCTCCATCCTGAGTACAAAAACATTTGGAAAACCGCTGGCTTGAATTCAGAGGTGAAATATGCGATTTTGGAAGAAAAAAGCTAACTGATGAACTTTAAAGCTTGGGTCCGCTGTTTAGTCTTGTTCGAGCCATACTACAATGAGATCAAAATGAGAAAATCTAAGATATCTCATTCTGTCTCTCAGCTGCCATTTTCCATTTGATTTCCACCAAGAGTTCTAAATGTTTTGTTTTCTCTCCATGAGGAAAATTCTTATTTTTTTTCCCAGACAAACTTTATGCTGTATGATAGGAAAGTTCAAAATAAATTAGATTCTAAACTACACAAGAAAAGGAATATATGTTGGCATTTCCTGACCTGATGGCGTCCCTGGTGCTGGTAGGTGTTTTCTAAATGTTTATTGAATAAAGTTACCAATTAATGAAGTACTGGGAAAATAAAAAATCTAGTGTCGCAACAACACGTGAGTACATGGAGCTTGCAAATATCTTTGTGGTGGATTTTGATCCTTGTAAAAACGCTGTGAGTTAGATTGGTTGGTTCCATTCAGTGACTGGTTCCATAGCATAATTCTACTGGATAATTATAAATTTCATCAAAAGTCAAGACCATTCTCTCTAACAATTCAGACTGGTCCTACAGATCTGAAGTTCTGTGAATTCTTAGTATGGTAAATTCTCATTAAATGCCAGCAAAACCATGTCTGAAGAAAAATATTCTTCAAGTTCACTGAAAATGAGAACAGCATTGTTTCCCCTTTGATTCTTCTTAGAATACTTTGTATAACTATAGAGCACCCCCCTCCTCTTAAAGGTCATTTCTAAGGGAGTTTGAGTTTAGATTTTTCTCTCAGTATCTTTCACTAAGTTCTCCCAAGTGAAAAATATTACTGTGGCCACATCTATTTTGTAGTAAATAAACATGGGCTCGAAGGAGGAAAGCTACCTCTTTTCTCCTCAACTATGTCCAGTCATAGCTTTTGCAGTCTAAGGTTCAATTACTAGGAGTTCTGCCAGCATCTTGATATTTCTTCTAGGGCCAGATGGAGGAGGGACAAAGGTGATCTATTTATATGCTACTACTGCCTTTGCTCCTTTCCTCTCTTGTTCCCATGTACCCAAGCAGTCGTCATCTATATCTTAGTTCCTCTTGCTGAGTCCAAGTTAGTGACGAATTGCCAGGTGAATGATGAACTCTTGCATTTTCAACCTTGAGGATCCTCAGCTTCACTGGGCAGAAGGTAATGTAGAGGCTTCCTGTGAAGTGAAAGTACAGGTTTCATATAAACCGATAACCAAATTTATCTTCCAGAAAGAGTTCAATCATACAAATGAGATTAACATTTACTTTCCCCCCCCCGAAGAATAATAGCACTGGGATATAAGAAGCTTGTATAATGTGTATATAATAATACATTCATTTTTCGGGAAAATGTTTAAGCAGCACTTATTATGTGCCTGATGTGGTTCTAGTTTCTGGGGAGACAATAGTGAATAATTCCAAAAAAAAAGCCCCTGTTCTCAAAAGAGAGACATTCAAAAAACAAATTAAGAGTTTAAAGTAATTTCAGGTGATTCTATGAAGAAAAGAAAAGCAGGGGAAAGCAGAGGGTACAAAGGTGCATTTTTCTGAGTGGTAACATCCATGTGCAGACCTGAATGACATTCAGGGAAATGTCAGGCATAAAAGACCAGTGGAGGCGTAGGATTAGAAGGTGCCGAAAAGCAAGGGAGGAGGTGGGTGTGGAGCTGGGAGCTGGAAAGGACAGGGCCCCAGTGAAGCCAAGTTGAAGTCTGAACTTCATCCTAAATGTAATAGCAAGACTTTAATGGTGAGTGATGCAATCTGATTTTTTTTTTTTTTTTTACTTCAAAAGATCACTTTGGCTACTTCATGGGGAAAAGGAGGAAGCTGGAAGCTGACTAGGAGGCTTTTTCAGCAGCCCAGGCAAGCGAGAAATGATGGTGACAATATCAAAGCGCCAACGAGTAATGCCATTAGAAATCTTCCTAAAAAAAAAAAAAAAAAGAAAGAAAGAAAGAAAGAAATCTTCCTGTGGGTTTGTTTGGCATGGGTATTTTTCCATGAGCTCTGTCTCAGAGTCATACCTTCTCCATCTCAGAAATAAGAATTCTGAACAAAAGCAATCTTCAACCATGTCTCCTACAGTTGGATGTCAAACTCATTTTCCCTTCTCGCTAAGCCCAGTTAGGGAAGCTGAAGGTCCAATACTTTGGCCACCTGATGCAAACAGCTGACTCATTGGAAAAGACCCCTGATGGTGGGAAAGATTGAGGGCAGAAGGAGAAGGGGGCTACAGAGAATGAGATAGTTGGATGGCATCATCAACTCAATGGACATGAGTTTGAGCAAACTCTGGGAGACAGTGAAGGACAGGGAAACCTGACATGCTACAGTCCATGGGGTCACGGAGTCGGACACGACTTGGCGACTGAACAAAACAACAACAAGCCTAGTTAAATTGGAAGGATATTTATGGAAGCTCCCAAAATGAAGAAAAAGAGGCAAATGATGTGAGACAAATGAAGACACATGATACCAAGGGGGATTGTTGTCCTAGCAAAGAAAGCTAACTGTGGGCAAGGAGGAAAACAGTGATGTGGTGATTTGGACACACCAGCCAATCCTCAGTGGTTCCGGTAAAGATGGAGATGTTTAAGTACAAGAAACACACACAAAATAAAATACTCTGTTGAACTGGATACTGATTTATTACATTTTGACACCCAAATCTAAAGAGTATGACCAAGGAAAAGGATTTTTGTAGGATTTCTGTGCATGTTTGGCAGTGCAGGAAATATATCTTGAATATTCAAATGTTGGACTTGCCAGGAAATGTTCTTGGCTTTATGTAGACAAAGGAACAGTTTTGTTTAATTTGAGACCTTTGAAGGAACTTGGGGATAGACAGACATATGATCTACAGCGTGCTCTTCTTTAAAGGCAGAGTTCAGGCCCCATCCTCCCTGGTGGCTCAGATGGTAAAGAGTCTGCCCTCAATGCAGGACACCTAGGTTTGATCCCTGGGTCGGAAAAAATCCCCTGGAGAAGGAAATGGAAACCCACTGAGGTATTCTTGCTTGGACGGAGGAGCCTGGCAGGCTACAGTCCATGGGGTCGCAAAGTGTCGGACACCACTGAGCAACTAACACTCAGTCCATCAGATATAATCTCGTTGGCATTTCGTCTCCTTTCTCTAGGAAAATGGAACACAGAGAGGCAAGAAGTATTGCTGTCAGTTCCATGAAGACCAGATCGAGCCTAGAACCACGTCCACCTCCTCATTCACTTCTCAGGCTTCTCTAGTCTGATCACTTAACAAGGGTCTGTAAGTCAGTGCGTCTTTCCTTTCCTTTCATGTTGTTTCACTTAGCAGAGGAATGAGTTTCCCTGGCAGGGAAAGCGGAACAAAAGGAAAAAACGCTTATTTGCCAAGAGAAAAAGAAGTTGTAAAGCAGCAAATATGTCACATATCCACATGCACGCATATACATCATTCATCCTTTAGAAGCAGTATATTATCATATTCTTTCTACTTCTAGTCATGTGAAGATTTACTGTTTGTGGAGTCAAATAATTTAAGAAGTAGACAATGAAACCCAAGGGAAAAAAAGATCAAAAACGACTGAAGAGCTTAATTTTGAAGGACAGAAGCCATAATAATTTACCAACATAACAACTTACATAGAGGTTGCTGACCAATACGTATCAATGTTGTATAATTGAATATCTTCTCATCTTTGCTGCAAGGATGCTGACCTAGCTTCACAAGAAATACAAGAATGGATCAAGGGACTTCCCTGGTGGTCCAGTGGTTAAGACTTCACCTTCCAATACAGGGGGTGTGGGTTCGATCCCTGGTCAGCGAGCTAAGACCCCACGTGCCTTGTGGCCAAAAACGAAAACAGAAGCAATATTGTAACAAATTCTGTAAAGACTTTAAAAATGGTCCACATCAAAAAAAAAAAAAATCTTTTTAAAAGAAAAGGTGAATCAAAACTTCATGATGAGAATTTCTGGCTAGTTATAACTAAAACTTCTGAGGAATAAAACAACTGTTGACACTAATTAGAGCCTTAAAAAGTAAACTGTATTCCTCTGAGGTCCATTTCAGCCTCTTCTCTCTCCCAGTCCCTTATTTCTTTCTATCCCTGGATATACTATCCCATGTACTCTTCCCTTTTCTTCCATTTTCACTAACTTATTTCAATGCCATAGTGCTATTGATTTTCACCTTTTATAAACTTCTCCCATGAAGCAGACTTTTGGAATTTACAGATACTATACCATTTGTACTTTCAGCTCTTGCAAGAGACTCCAGTTCTTCTTATTAATACTTTCATTGGGCACTGGAATCATGACATATAGGAATAAATCACTGACCAGTGTGGGAAAGTAATCTGTCGCTGAGCATCTTCAAGTTAATGAAATTCTGTTGTTCTTTGCCTGTCTTTGTCATGTAGGAACTTCAGAACATGAAATTTGGAATCTTCAAGTGTCTCGGCTTTTACCTCTGGCAAATCCCAATGATCTACTGTGCTTAAAGTCTGTATCATAAAATGTGACTAGAGGTCCTGAGAGGGTCTAATTTGAATACACTCACCCTAGGAATTCTACAGTATCAGGGCACAACTTTTTTCCCTTCAATTTACATATAAAATCATTTCAGCCAGTGAAAAACGAGTTTAAACTTTATTTTCACAGGTTTTCCACAGTTCCTGGTAAAGTTGTACGAAAAGTCTGGGGGGAAAAGTGTTGTTCAGTATGCAATGTTTGAGTACAGTAATTCGGTAAAAACTGCATTGACATGTCAGATGGATAGCTGGTGAGAAGTTGCTGTTAGGCACTGGGGGCTCAGTCTGGTGCTCTGTGATGACCTGGAGAGATGGGGAGGAGGGAGGAAAGGCTAGGGAGGGAAGGGATGCATGTATAATTATGGCTGATCTACATTGTTGTAGGGTTTCCTTGGTAGCTCTGATGGTAAAGAATCTGCCTGCAATGCAGAAGACCTGGGTTCGATCCCTGGGTCAGGAAGATCCCCTGGAGAAGGGAATGGCAACCCACTGTAGTATTCTTTTTGTATGACCTACATTGTTATATGGCAGAAATACTTTGTTGAATGGCAGAAATCTGCACAACATTGTTTAAAAAATTTTTTTTAGATTTAAAAAATAGAGAAAAAACCCCACATTGAACTTGCCCTTGTACTACAGTATGATGAAGGGTCTGAGCTCTGATCCCAGAGACAGCCAGTTGGAATGGATTCCACTTTAAGTCATGGAGAAATAGCAAGGAAGAACTGGTGTTAGTGCAGGAAAATTGAGATCATGCCATAGGAATTTCCTTGGTCCAGCTCTATGAATGCTTAGCCTAAATCCTTTACAAATGATCTCTGATATATTAAGAGTATTATTCAGAGGCCAAACAAGCTGTTAGAATCGTTGGTAAGAGATATGATGAGTAGTGGGAGATGGCAATCTCAGAATTTTGAGAAAAGCGACCAATTCTACAAAAGTACTGAATTGCCTAAAAGACAAAGTAAGAATAGTAAGGGTAAATAATGATAATACTTATCCTTGATCGGGTGAGTTCTCTTTACGGATCAACACTATGTACATTATCTCATCTAATTCTGAGAACTCCTGTTTGAGGTAGGTATCATTAAGGTATTTTACAGAGCAGGAAATTGAGGCATAGAGAATTGAAGCAACTTACCAAGAATCACCCAGGGCATAATTGACAGTGTCAGAATTCAAGCCTATACTTACATGATTTCACGCTCCTATTAGTAATCCCTATGTTCTACACAATGGTATAAGGCAGAGGAATGCTCTTGTATCAAGGAACAAAGTCCATGTGAATCTCGCTCATAAATGGAGGCTTAAAACTGGCCACCTAATGGTCAGGTGAGGTGGGGTCGGGTGGGAAACTGATGGGGTTGAGATATAAGAATCTGGAGGAGTGACCTCAGTTAGGACGACCCAGCCTTGGATTTCCCAGTAAGAGATGGCCTGTAATCCAAAGGTTCCTCTGATATTTTCCCCTAATCGTTTAACATGTGGCCTGCATCACTTTCGAGATGAGAACACAGTCTCTAATAATATTTATTGAAGAATACTTAACATTTAATTGATAGATGAGAGGTTTCATTATGGCTCCATGGAAATGAAAGTCAAAGGATTGACCACAATTCCATTTAAAAGGCTTTTCAGATCCCAAAGAACTTGAGTTTTAGTTATGTCCTCATTTGCAAAAGGCATATTTAGATATTCAGGAAGAGACTCCTAAAAAAGATTTCCTGGACAACAAATGTTTTTCTCTTGGATAGCTCGTCCTTTCACCTTTGCTTTCAATTCTAAACTTTTAGAGCAAACAAGACATAATCAACTCATGGTCCAAACCTGCAAACTATGCATATGTAGATTTATGTAAATATCAATGCAAATCAGGCACAGCCACTGGGCTACTGGGAGGTTGAAATGGAACCCTGGGTACAGCGGAGGTCAAATATGCCTGGCTTTGAGCTCAATTCTCCATGCAGATTTTTATAGGACAATGGCAGCCTCTAAACACAGCAGTCTTTAAATGCTGTGATAATTCTATGCTTGAGTAGCTTACAGTCATAATTAGGAAAAGGTGACCTGGTTCAGAGAAAAATGAGCAGAATGAAGCTGAGTTCTTATATTCCAGTTTACTTACATTGGATACTTATCATCTCCTTGTTTCTGCTTTCCTAATTTTTTTCACGTGCCCATGAAAAGACCTCAAATAGCATGAAAAATGACTTAATTTTTTTTTTTTCAGCTGGCTTTGATTTGTGTACTGGATTTCCACAACTTACCTAAAAGGCAGGATAGAGAATAATTCAAAGCCACTGTCCTTGAAATGACCTCCATACCAAGGAGTCACTTTCCCTGAGATGTTACACTGCCACCACCAGTTAAATTATTCAAGGTTGTAACAGAGAATCTGCAATGACTGTTATCACTGCTATTCCTAAGACCTATGGAATTTTAATTCCAGAGTAATCAGTGGAAAAGGCCATGAGACTTTGGAAGGTCCTTGTGGGAGCTTGCTGGATCTCTTGGGTACAGTAGACTAGGCTCTTCCCTGTCCCTCAATCCCAGAGCAGAGAAGAGGGTCTATGGCACACATGAGGGCGATCATACCAAGTCAGTGTTAGACTTGGAGAAATGAGCCCAAGTGGTCCCTACCATTCATGTGTGTGCATCGGCTACTGAGTTCCCAACCAGAGGTCTTGTCTGCTTTTGCTGCAGGGTTCAATTAATTAAGATTCACCCATACTTCTTGCCCAGAAACAACATCCATGCAGGAAAACCTTAACAATTCCCAGTTCACTGCCACCCAGCTCTGCCTCCTGGTCTCTCCACTCTGGCTTATAGCCTGAAGCTGAGAATATTCCTGTTCTCTGAATGCATTTCCAGGACGGTGGCCAACAGTAGATACCAGGTCGTTAAACACATTCGCAGCTGAATGACTAAGGAAAAGACATGATAGTTTTAATTAATTCTTTGCAATTGAGCCCTATGTTCCTTGGATAAGATTATTAATTCTGTGTTCCTCTGACTCCACTTCCACAAAACCAAGATCAAAATGCCAATTTTCTTCAATGAAATGGTCTGGAAAATAAGAAAGATAAAAATCTGAAAGCATTTACAAATATCTCTTGTTAAGTTGAGGAAAGGAAATAAGTGACTTTAAAATTAGCCAGATTCCGTGAGGAGTGTAAAAATTTTATCAGGCTAAGAATTGTGGTCTAGTATTGACAAAAATGTGAAAACAAGATTTTAAAAGGTCGGGGTGGGGCATCTAAAAAGTCAGAGATGGAGTTTTCTGTTTTGGGTACAGAGAGCTGAGGACTTAGGGTAAGGATGACTGTGGGAGCTTTTTTTTAAAAAATAGACAAGAAAAGCAGGCAAATTATGCTGTGGATCAGGGGAATGGATCACAACCCAGCTTTCAGTTTGCCAGATAAGTACTTTCATTTAGATCGTAAATAATTCTCACCTGTGGTTAGGTATAAACCATGTAAGCAGTACCAATATTTGAAAGAGAAAATTGTTCTCACTTCTAATTAAAAGGTATTATATTCTCAGTCAGCCGTGTGGTCCAAGAATCCATTAATCAAAGAAGCCATTACATCTCTACTTACATTAATTCCATTATTGTATCACGTGAGTTATGTTCAAACATTTATTGCCCAATAATTTTCAGAGAAAAATGTAATAACATGGGTGGAGATATCATTAATGTGAAGAGATTTTTTGGCACAGGAGTTAATGAAGTGCATGAACTAACCCTCCAACCCCAATTATAATGAACTTTTCCAAATTCTGAGGCTAATGGGAAAGCTCCAAAAGCAGTAAATGAGATTGTAGGATTCGGGCGGCACTCTATGAATGTCAATTTAGTGCTAGACTTTTGCAAGGATAATAGCAGGTAAACAAAATCAGGGATCTTTCTCATCTTCCAGAACAACATTGGAGGCTATTTCTTACTTGCCCAATAATTTTTTTAAAAAACCAATTTCCATTACAGAAACCTTTATATATATATATATATGAAATTACTTTCTAAAACAGGCAATAGATTATTCCTTTTTAAAATCTCAAGAGGTAGAGCAAAATATCATTATAAAAACCATTCTAACAAAACTTTATAGGTTATTATAGGAGGATTTATCATGTATGTTGCCTTTATCACTGGATTTGTCAAACTGCAGAATTATGAGATAATTGGTGATGGTAGTCATGTGATATTTCCTGTAGGGAGTCTGAGCAATTGTAAGAAGAGATGGTATTACCTAGATATAACACATGGGTCTAGACTCTTGAAATGCCACAGGTTTATGCAGATCTGAGGCAGAAGAGGGAGATTAAAAATGAGAAAATGTGCATTTGGGCTCCATCAGTCACAGCATCTCAATGTCTTCTGTGACCTCAGGAATTACCTAGACCAGGCCATTCTCCCAGTCAGAGATGAGGTGAGATGTGAAGCTGAGGAACCTTGTCGCCCAGGTCCTCAGGAAGTGGTTTTCATTTTTTAGCAACAGCAAGTCAACAGACCACATTTTAAGTAAAATAATGTATGACATATGATATACGAAACATATAAAACAGAGGTGCTGCATTGAAGTCAGAAGGGGTAAAGGACAGCCTTCCCCCCTACCAGTCTGTGCTCCCCAGCCTCATGCAGTTTTCCTGTAAAAAATTATCAGACCCTTAGATCTCGGGGGAACTGCGTGACTTAGGGCTGTCCTCGCTGCAAAGGAAAGAACTCCACCTGGATAAGGATGAGATCAAGCAAAGCAGTGATGATAATGATGAATACCTCATAGACCCAGAGAAGTCTCTCCCACAGCTGAGTGTGAGGGAGGGTCTAGACTTGGTGTGGTCAGTCAGCAGATCCCTGTCTCTGTCTCTCCCTTCCAAATCCCATGGACAGAGTGGGATGGGTTTGGACAGGGTCACCAGTTGTGCGGGAGGTAGGCAGTGGTGTGTATGCAGGAAGGGAGGCACAGGGTCTTGGAGGAGACCTCTGGAGGCTGTGGGTCCCGTGTCAGGTCCCAGAGAAGGCAAGCTGGTCCGGTCACCAAGTAGTTTGAAAATAACAGGCCAGAGGTGGAAACACACACAAACTGGGATGGGACAGGAGCCTGGGGACCAGTTGAGTTACAGGAGACACAAGTAATCAGCCTGGGCATCTGAGCACAGTCCTGTGATCCAGGACTACCAGAGTCCCGGCAGCAAAGGCACTGTTGATCATCACCCAAGGAGTCCAAAGGACTAGGGGGCATGTAAGACTCCAAGCAAGCATGTCAGAGGAACCAGCCACCATGAGGAAGCAGGCAGAGAGTTCAGGGAGCTTTGGGAGTATGTTCCTGAACCCTCATTTCCAGCTGAGCTCCAGGTCCTGTGGCACAAGCCTAAAGCAAGCTCCTCCCTTAGAAGGGCTTCCCTGGTGCCTCGAACGGTAAAGAATATGCCTGCAATGCAGGAGACACTGGTTCAGTCCCTAGGTTGGGAAGATCCCCTGGAGAAAGGGTAAGCAACCCCTTCCAGTATTCTTGCCTGGGAAATCTCATGGACAGAGGCATCTGGCTGGCTACAGTCCACAGGGTCCCAAAGAGTCGGACATGACTGAGTGACTAACACTTTCACTTCCGCACTATCTTAGAAGTGGGAGCCAGGAAGCAGCCTTGGAATCAGCATGAATTGGACAAGACAGAAGTTCAGTTCTTAGCCTAAGGCTCAAGGTCAGGGGAGGGGATTGTCCCTGGGCTGTTGATCCAGGGTTCAGACTGTGCCGACCGGTTCACAGCAATTTTCTGAAGTGGAGACACAGGTGAGCCTGCAGGAGATGGGGTTTCCAAGGACACAGCCTCTGGTGGACAGCAGGAGGTGGTCGTCAGGACTTCCACTTGCTCTGAATGGTATTTGTGGGTAGGGGACAGCCCCATGCTCCCTGCTCAGCGGTGGTCTCTCTCTTAACCCTTCCTGACAAGATGAGTGATCCCTGAGAGTACTCTAACAGTTCCAGTCACACATAACATCTGAGCCAAAGTAAAGAGAGATGTGTTGAAAACGTGTGTTCTCAGAATACGAACAAATGCAAGTGGTATATATCTTGTAACCGACTGCTTGGGATAGATGTAGGCTTCAGGTGTTTATGAAGATTTCCAAAGACAGATTTTATGAAATGACTTCTGGAGTGGCTCATATGTATATTACCTCCTGATAGTTTTCATGCATAGAAGTACTAATACATTAAGCTTGCCTACATCTCACTGTGCTACATGTTTTACTCATTAGGTTAATTTGCTGGAGATTTCAATGTCATGTGACTGCAAGAAGAAGGACATGGAAACGTTTAGAAGCAGGACTTGGGGTTTCAACTTCAAACGCCCACTCCCAGTGCTTCTGCCAAGAAATAGCAAAGTATTTGTCTCTGAGATAGCTAACCTCCCTTCCATACACAATCGACAACACATTGCATTGGCAAGCTTTTGCAATACCCCTCTCCTATAGAGGGTGGAAACCGTTTTGCTTAGGTTTTTAGCTTTTTTCACAAAGATGAGAAACACCAGGAACACACACTGTTCTCCAACAAATTAGCTTCTCTTGAGATGATTTTTCATCTAATTTAAGGGTAAATGTCAGAGAAGTGTTTCACTAAGAGCTGAAATTTCAAACAAAGGCCAAAAAAAAAAAAAAAGGTTTGTAACCCCTGCGGGCATGGGGCTTTTATCTGCACAGAACTCTCTCCCAGTCCCTAAAATTCAGTGCCCAGAGGAAGAATAGACACCTGGGTTTGTCACCCCAGGGTGACAGAGTGGAGCATCTTCTTTTGTTTTTTCAATTTCTTTCTTTCCCCCAAGGACTCTGGATGCATCACATATAACACCAACCTATGGCTTTTCTGACATATTTTGCCCAAGTTGGCCTTATACACATGTGCCAATCACCAGTGAAAGGTGATTACTTATTCAGGAGAAGGAGCTTTGAAGAACAGTGGGACACAGTTCCATATAAATGACACATTTTGTCTGTTTTTCAAATAATTCATGGAAAATGCTGACATAAAGTGCCAATTATTTTTCCCCCCTGAATAGGGCTGGCAGGCTTATTGTATATTTTAAAAGTCACTTACAATTTGCTCACATTTTTTAAAATTCCCTAGGGAGAAGGATGTACTTTTCTTTGCTCTAAAGATTAAAGTTCAATTTGACTTCCTATTTTACGAAAGGGACTCTTAGAGACATTGTGGTCTCATCTCCTATACTACTGTAGATATCACTACAATGCGTAAATTTGGTGATTGATGTCTACTAGAGTAGCTAGATGCTAGTTAAAATAATAAAGTGCTCCTTATCCTCTGGTTGCATCGGAGAGAACAGCGAGTGGTCATTGTTTACCGTGTTAGTGTGAGCCACTCCATTGGAGACAGCTCATTTTGGACCCAAGCTTCATGCCATGCTTGAGTGATTCTACTTCTAACAAAGCCGCCAACAGACTCATTCTCATTGTTCAATCTGAGTGAGAATTCGCTGCCGCTCTACTACTTGCGAGCCCGAGACCCTCTATCATAAAATGGTTTGTAGGTGTGTTTACTGAAGTCTAATGACTGTGAGATTTTGGAAGGGCGGGGAATGATAACCAACGGAAGCCCACTCCTCCTATTCCCACTTTCCAAGCTGTGTTAGATTCAAGCTGACATGGCAGGGACGAGGAGAAGAGGTGGCATGTCCTTTACCTAGTGTTGGGGCAGCTGTCTAACTTAGACTCCCAGGGAAACACACCGCCTCAAGAAAACAGTGGCCCATATATTTTCATTAGAGAAAGAGCATGCAACTAGTCTCGAAGCCATCAGAGTAATTGACACAGAGCCCTTCTCAAAGAGAACCGTAGCTACGTGAGTATAATGCTGGTCTGTGCATTGGCTGCTGATGTTTCAGGTGTGAAGTGAAAGTCTCTCAGTCATGTCCAACTCTTTGTGACCCTGTGGACTATACAGTCCATGGAATTCTCCAGGCCAGAATACTGGAGTGGGTAGCCTTTCCCTTTTCCAAGGGATCTTCCCAACCCAGGGATCAAACCCTGGTCTCCTGCATGGCAGGCAGATTCTTTACCAGCTGAGCCACAAGGGAAGCCCAGTTGAGAGGGTCAAAAGAACTCCACAAGAAACAAAAACCTGGGGCTTGCAAGACACTGTTCCCTAAAGTCATCTCCTGGATACAGTCGTACAAGACTCTTTGGAATGAGCAGTAACTGTATCCTGGACACTTGGCAGGTCCAGCCACATACAACATGGGTACCTTAAAACATACAGTTTAGAACATGATCTAGAGAATCTGAGTTCAAATACACAAGCATCAAGGTGCTTTAGAAAGGACTCATTGAGGTCTGGTGTAAGCACCAAGGCCAAAGCAAGAACCAAAATCCCGGCTTCTAAGCCACTGCTCCTTTGCAAGGACCAACTTATTTTTAATGTATTTATTTGCAATGCTGCTCTCCAGTCTCGGCTCGGGACACATTCAATGTCATTTTTTTTTTTGAAGAAGAAGATAGATTATTTGTCTAAGACCAAATTAGACTCATAGAGCTTAGAGTGGTCATGAAAATTATTACTGAAGTATAAACAGTCAAGGTATTTACACCATCAGTATTGTTACTAGAAGGAAAAATAGATGTCATGACCCAAGGTCACCATGGCAATCTTCACTGACATTAATTTATTGTTACCTCAAAAATATTTTTTCTTGACTCAGTAAATGCAGCCTGGTAAATATCTAAATTTTGTTCCTCATGCATTTATCTGCTCATGCAATGGTTTCTACCAGTGATGTTGGGCGTTTTCAGGGTTCAGTGTAGAAAAGTGTATAGACAGGCTGTTTCTCTATGACTTTCTGCTGTGATAATGGAGTTTCCAGGATTAGCGAGCAGCATAAGTGGGAAGCCCACCCATTTCTTAAAATAACAATTCTCTACCTTCTATTCTCCAGTTTATTTAGTCTTAACTATGTTGTTGTTCAGTCACCCAGTCTAGTCCAACTCTTTGTGACCCCATGGCCTTAACTATACTTACCTATTTTTCTAAGTGTTAATTACCTAATCCCTATTCATTTTGACTAATCTTGGAATTCCCGAACCAGGTATATAATCATTCTCTTAAAGCTTCAAGAATCTCCCAAGTTTCAATCTATTGGTAGCAGTTCTGGGTAATCAATTAAGAAATCTTTCTATACTTTCTGGAAACACTATATCTTGTTTAGTGACCCCCATTTTCTCAGAGTCTGGTTAACTTAGGAAGTGGGTAAAAGAAAACATTTATTAAACCTTAGCTAAGAACAACATGAAGTTCATCCTCCTGGAGAAAAAAAATACCAAAAATAATAGAAAAGAATCTCCATTTATTCCCTCCCAGTGAAGTCACAGGAGCAGACTCTGGCTCCCAGGCAGTTAAGTAGAGTTCTCTTTGCCGTTTTTGTCAGGAAACTTTGATGCCTCACAAACCGGGGCGGGAGTTATAACCTGAAACCTGCAGAATGTGGGCCTTTAGAAAGCAGTGGAATCTTCACAGGTGAAAAGTCAGGAGTCAGAATGAGGGATAGCAGGCTTGGTACAGTAAGGCTCAGCAGCTAGGGGAAAAAATGAAGGAGTCCCACACCCAGGTGTTAGAGTCAGAAACCTGTTAACATCTACAGACTCCATTCCTGATGCACGTGTAGCAAGCCTTGCAACACTGCCTCTGGGGCAGACCCTTTGTATGGAGTTTGCTGGGGCAGGAGTCATTCTGGTTGCATATCCAGCCCAGATAAGGGCTGACAATAAGGGCTCATGATGAAGTGGGTAGAAGGGAATATTTAAGTGGCTCTACTGGGCAAAGATATTTGTGATGATCTAGGAGATCAAACCAGTCAATCCTAAAGGAAATCAACCCTGAATATTCATTGGAAGGACTGATGCTGACACTGAAGCTCCAATACTTTAGCCACCTGATGTGAAAAGCTGACTCATTGAGAAAGACCCCAGTGCTGGGGAAGATTGAGGACAGGAGGAGAAGGGGGTGACAAGGGATAAGATGGTTGGATGGTGTCACTGACTCAATGGACGTGAATTTGAGCAAACTCCAGAAGACAGAGGAGGACAGGGGAGCCTACATGGTGACTGAACAACAACAACAACCATTACCTAATATAGATTCCCTTCCTGTTATTTGTTCATTTTTCCTCTAGCTTTTTTGAGGTATAACTGGCAAATAAAATGGTATATATTTATGTTGTACAATGTCACTGTTATGTGTAAACACAGAATATATGTATTTATATATAAATAAAATATATATATAATTGTGAATGCTCAGAATAGATTACTGCAGGATTTCCAATTTTCAGTGACCTTTATGGTCATCTGGAAAGTTTGGCTATAAGGCATCAATAATCTTAAAGCACATCGTTCATATCAGCACATTTTAAGTTTTGCTGTTGGGTTTCTTCTGCTTCTTCTGAGCTTCATGGAATAGGGTATTTCTAATATCTTTATCAGAAATCAGTTTGTCATAAATCAGAGCCTGATTTCTTCATTAGGAGATGCAATACCAAGTTTTGGAGGGAGAAAAAAGGGAGAGAAGCAGAGAAAGAGGGCCAGCATACAATGAGCATACAAAGGTCTCTACTGACTGATTGCTGGGTCCATCCTTCACGATGCTGCATAGACTGTATCTGGTCAGTACGTCCATCTGGCACTACTCAAAACTCTGTCCAGGGTGCTAAGCACATTCTTTAGGTTGTTTTTGTGTGGACTCTGGGCAGGGTCTCCTTGGATGGAGGAGAGGAGGCAATGGCAGGAGAATGAGGGAAGGTGGCATCAAAGTTGTGCAAAATAGCCCAAAACTGTGCAGGAAAAATGATCCTTCATTTGATGCCTGGAACAAGACAGATGAAGATGCGCTCTGAAGTATTACTAGGGGAGGTATCTGATATAGTAACTAAGCACAGAGTGGTCAGGCTTTTTTGAGGTCTTCTGTTTACTGATTCAGAGAGAGTTCTAAAACACCTGGTGTTTCTGACACTCCTCTAAGGTATTTGCACATATATTTTCATGGCAGTCTTGCATGGCTGGGACTATTACACTGTCATTTTATAGACTAGGAAACTGGTGCAATGCTTGAAGAGTTTAGTATTTTGGCCAAAGTCTTATAAGGAGTCAGTTCAGTCACTCAGTCATGTCTGACTCTTTGTGACCCCATGGACAGCAGCACAGAGGCCTCCCTGTCCATCACCAGCTCCCAGAGTTTTACTCAAACTCATGTCCATTGAGTCAGTGATGCCATCCAACCATTTCATCCTCTATCGTCCTCTTCTCCTCCTACCTTCAATCTTTCCCAGAATCATGCTCTTTTCAAATGAGTCATTTTTGCACATCAGGTGGCCAAAGTATTGGAGCTTCAGCTTCAGCATCAGTCCTTCCAATGAATATTCAGGACTGACTTCCTTTAGGATTGACTGGTTGGATCTCCTTGCTGTCCAAGGGACTCTCAAGAGTCTTCTCTAACACCACAGTTCAAAAGCATCAGTTCTTCGGCACTCAGCTTTCTTTATAGTCCAACTCTCACATCCATACATGACTACTGGAAAAGCAATAGCTTTGACTAGACAGACCTTTGTTGGCAAAGTAATGTCTCTGCTTTTTAATATGTTGTCTAGGTTGGTCATAGCTTTTCTTCCAAGGAGCAAGCATCTTTTAATTTCATGGCTGCAGTCACCATCTGCAGTGATTATGGAGCCCAAGAAAATAAAGTCTGTCACTGTTTCCATTGTTTCCCCATCTATTTGCCATGAAGTGATGGGACCAGATGCTGTGATCTTAGTTTTCTGAATGTTGAGTTTTAACTCAACTTTTTCACTCTTCTCTTTCACTTTCATCAAGAGGCTTTTTAGTTCTTCTCTGCTTTCTGCCATAAGAGTGGTATCATCTGCATATCTGAGGCTATTGATATTTCTCCTGGAAATCTTGATTCGAGCTTGTGATTCCCAGCCCAGCATTTCTCATGGTGTATGCTGCATAGAAGTTAAATAAGCAGGGTGACAATATACAGCCTTGACGTACTCCTTTCCCAATTTGGAACCACTCTGTTGTTCCATGTCCGTTCTAACTGTTGCTTCTTGACCTGCATACAGATTTCTCAGGAGGCAGGTAAGATGGTCCAGTATTCCCATTTCTTTAAGAATTTTCCACAGTTTGCTGGGATCCACACAGTCAAAGGCTTTAGTGTCGTCAGTGAAACAGAAGTAGATGTCCTTTTGTAATTCTCTTGCTTTCTCTATGATCCAACACATGTTGGCAGTTTGATCTGCCTTTCTAAACCCAGCTTGAACAACTGGAAGTTCTCAGTTCACGTACTGTTGAAGCCTAGCTTGAAGAATTTTGAACATTGCTTTTCTAGCATTAAGATGAGTAAGGAGTAGATCTGGGATTTGAACCCAGCTCTGTCGAACTCTTAATCCCACTTTCATTACCGAACACCAGTACCTCATATCAGACCAATGATATCAGAGTTTACTGGGAAGAAATCTACCTATTGGCACTTAAATCCCTAGCTGGTTCTGAAGTGCATCTAGGCTTGAGAATAATTGCCCTAGCTAAAACCAAAATCAACCAAACAAAAACCCTAAGAATAATTACACACTGATTTCAAACATAAGTTGGCATTCATTTGCACTCTGCTTATTTATTACTGTAAAGATTTGTAGTATTGCAAAGTTAATGGGATAAGGGCTTCCGAGTAGATTAGAAACCTATACAGTAGTCAATATGCAGGCAGAATATTTATTAACCTCCTAACAGTCAACACTCTGTTGAGATCACATCTTTAACTTTTGTTAACCGTCTTTCATTGTACTTTTCCTGCAGTGTCATCTCCTGAACTGTGTTTCTCCAACTTGGAATTATGGAAAGAAATGTCTCTAAGTTTCTCCCTGGCAAATATAAATCTTAGAAAATCAAATTCCAACTAGAGAAATCTGGTTTGGATCAAAGTAACTAAATCATTAATCTGGATCTTTCCCCCAAACTGGAGCCAACCCAAGTCCAAGCCATGATATATATGTAAGAGGCCAGATATTTAGAGGGAGATTAATTCTTCCTTATTGTTGATGTGTTCTGCTGACAGAGGAGACAGAGACCAATGATAGAATACTGAAAGGCTATGTTTGGGTATTTTTAGCCTGATTAAAATAAGGATAATTCAAAATGTATTTCAAATGTCTTTTCCCACAGAATTCTATAAAGGTTCCATCCTGATTTCAGGATCTGAGAAGCTTGGCCAAATGATCTGGATATTGATGGACCTCTCCCATTCTGGGGATTGAGCCTCCTAGTCAGAGGTTACACCCCATCCGTCTAAACAACATTTTTTTGTGATAGACACACGGACCACAGATGGGACTTGTCTTTTGGTGTCTTGGATGAGAGATCCCAGCAGTTCCCATGCATTGACTGAAGACATTAAAAATCATACTGTCGTTGGCCAAGTGACTGTTTACCTTCTGAAAAACACACTCAGGTGACAGCAAACACAGGCAAGTTCTGAATCGTGGGAGGAAGTGAATGTGCACCAAACATGCACCTCCGGGAGGAAAAGCCTTTCTCCAGCCCCCTGAGGCAGCTGCTGTTTCAAAAGGGCTGTCTTTCCTTACTCCCGTAACTGGGGTTGGAGGAAGGGCAGAGAAAGGGAGGGAAGCTGGATGACAGCTCGAATCCTGCCATTTTTCCACTGGATTCCTAAGAAAGCCTGGTGTGTGTGTGTGTGTGTGTGTGTGTGTGTGTGTGCGTGCGTGTGTGTGCCTGTGTGTGTGTGTGTGCATGTGTGCATGTGTGCGTGCGTGTGTGTGTGTGAAGAAAGCCTGGATGGATGAGCAGTTTGGGGACTGATAAGACAGAAAGGCAATTGCTCTCCTGGGCCCTTGTATCTTGCAAGGGAACTTGAACAACACACCCACCCCATTCTGGCACCTTTGCTGGTCTGACTCATTTCCTCTACCCAGAGGAGAAACAAGGACTCCTTGGACAAAGCTGTGACCTTCACAGCCAAAGAAGCCAGCCATTCTCCAGATTCTGAGAAGCTTTGGGGACAAACCCCCAAACCTGTTCTCAGATAAAATTCTTTAACTACTAGTTCTAGGTCCAGTTTGAGTTTCATTTCAGTGCTTTGGCTAATTCAATGCCTTAGATGTAAAAAGGAACCGAAATCATTTGGAAATAAAAACAAACAATGCAACCCTCAGCTGAGATCTCCTGCTTTTTCCTCTGCCCTATGGTTCTTCAGGCACAAACAGAGCCCTGGGGGAGAGGCCCAGGTGGTCCATCCATGACAAAACACAGACAAATCCATTTTATTCAATATTTATGAGCACCCTTTGCTTGACAATATTGACACATTTGGCAAAGAAGATAGAAAAGCTGAGCAGAATTCTGTAGAGAGAAACAGAACCTACCCCATCCCAAACTTCAGCTGGGAGGCATTCTGTCTCTGAGTCACCCAGCTGCCCAGTTACCGGAAGGTCTCGGCGGTCACTCCTGGCACACGGGGAGCCCTGAACAAGTTATACTTCTCTGGCTGGGAATTCATACATTGGCCTTAACCGTGACACAAAATTGATCTCAAGTGTCTCTTTCAATGGCTTTTCCTCCTTGCTAAATGGACTCTCCACCCCATAAACTTGCATGCCAGTCACCCACACATAATGCTCTCTCTTCCTTTAATAATTGGCAGTAAGTCATTTTTACTTGAGTCAGAGTGGATGACATCCTCTGGGGATGGGAAAACTCAACCAGAGATAACCACTGGGATGGCTGAATTGTTAACTCGATGGACACATTTGGGATAACCAGGCTTCTGTCTGACACACTTCAGGGTAGAATTAAGCCTGAAGATTCAGGAGGCAGACTTCAGGCTTCAAATCCCAGCTTCGCTATTTTATGTCTAGGGGGCAAATTACTTAACCTCTCAAAACCTTAGTTACTTCATTTTAAAAATAATTATAAAATCATCCCTGCTGTGAGGATTAGGTGAGATCAAGTCTGTTGAATTCTTAGCATCCTGTGTGTGGCAAGGGGTAAGTATGGATCAATAAACAGGAGCTAGGATTATCATTTTATTATCACTGTATGTCTTTAATCTTGACAGGATGCTATACAACTCAGCAGCATTTCCCAGATTCAATCAGATTTTTTAAAAAGGAAACATCTCCATAATTCTCATTATGACATTTAAGGTTGTTTCTCTGAGGTTTTGGGAAGATCTCCCAGTTCTCCTCACACAAAGGAGATCCTTTTCAGATTGCCTCTGATACCGGTGTAACTAGAGGGTAGAAACTGGGGTTCTTTATTATTTTATGGTGCAGAATCCACCTGGGTGGTGTCAAGAGTTTGAGTTGAGATGAGGGAGCAGGCGTAGGCTCTGCACACCCTCTGATTCTTGTGTTTCTGGGCTTTTGTTGGACCTGCTGAGGGTTCCCCCAGCTGCAAAGTAGCGCCAGATGATGACAGCACCATCAGTTACATTAACCTGCTTCCACCCCAAGGTTGCCCGATGGGGATTGAGGATGTCAGGACTCTGGGTTTCATGGTTAATGGATATAGCTAAGTAGATGGAGTGAGTGAGCTTAATTGATTTTGCCCAAGTTATAGAGGGGGAGGGGTGAGAATGGGTTCTGGAGAAGGGTAAGCATAAGGCTATCAAAAAGAGATGAGGCAACCTCTTATGTACAGGGTGGATAAACTCCAAGGTCCTACTGTAGAGCATAGGAAGTGATATTCACTTTCGTGTGATAAATTATAATGGAAAAGAACATGAAAAAGAAGGTATATATATGTATAACGGAATCACTTTACTGTACACTAGAAATTAACACAACGCTGTAAATCAACTGTACTTCAATAAAATAATTTTTTGAAAAAAGAGAAGACAGATCTAAAGATTTTCATTGTTCACTAAAGAAAACCTCAGCAAGGACCCTCTCTAAGGAAACAATGAAACAAGATTAGATGAAGGTCAAGGGATGTCTCTTTCCAAAGATAAATGAGTGGAGACATATTGGGTTTGAAACGTTTGGGTCTTTCTTGGCAAGAGACATGCTCCCATCTTGCTATTGTCTTCTTCCCCTTTCAGCTCTCATTTATCAAAAACAGAGATCATCCCCAGACCTGATTTGGAACTGATTTGCCAGGATGTGCCCTGAAAACATTTCACCCATTTCCATTTTCTCCTTCTCTTTAATTTTTTAAATCACAGTATCTAATAGAATCCTTATTCCTGAAAAGTAATTGATTTATTTGTGCTGACATCATCAAAATATCAAACATGAATTTAGCTTCGTGTTTAGGATTATTAAAAACGCATATCCTTAAAAACAGGAAATCATGTTTCTCCTTTAAAAATGGAACTCACCCCTAAAAAGAGTTGGACTCTGTTTGAAATTCCTAGCATATGATTTTGAGGATCATCTGAAATAGCCTGTTTGTTTTTCTTTTTTTCACCAGAACATTTCCAGAGTAAACACATTAAAAGCAGAAATGCCCAATAAATAGGACAAAAACGTTGCAAATCTGACTCGCATTCTAAATGCTTCAGGGTATCCAGAAGACATTTGGGCCAAGGGTTCCCCCCAACCCCTTTCAGGAAAAAAGAAAAAAACAACTCATTCGTTTATGTCTTTACATCTTAAACAAAATGAATTAATGGCTTTTAAACCCTTTGCACTAAAAAAGGAAAGTGCTTCCAGCTTGACAACTTAAATGATAAGTTACAGCCCAATGTGTTTTGAAATAGACCAAACATAAATCCATCTTCAATGGGGAGTTTTAATTGGAAGCCACATTGACCCCTCACTCCAGCAGTGCTGCCACACAGCTTGTGATAATGAAGACGGACAAATTGTCTGTAGCTGCATGTGGCCCTTCGGTGTCTCCCCTTACAGCCTTAGTCACACTGAGGAGCATCATTGGAAGGAGACGCACGTTCCCAGGTCCATTGTGAGCAGCTGCACCAGGGCCACCTCCACGGTGCGGGCAGCCTCTCTGTGATGGGAAGAAGAAGGGGCAAAACCCATGTGAACAGTGGAAAGCTCAGGAAAACATCTCAGAAATTCAAACAAAGGAGGAAGAAGGAAAGAAAAGAAAGTCTGTCTTTCCCCCCTGGAGAATTCCCTCTTTTTGCAGCCTGTTTGGGGATTAAGTTATAGAATCTTCTCGGGCTTCTAAGATTGGTGTAGGAAGGGTTGCAAATCTCATCCAGAGTTCTGGTGTTTTTTTTTTTTCCCCCTGAAGAGAAGCAAACCAGAAAACAACGAGTTTCTACTTTCAAGTGTGCTGTTGAACAGAGACTGTGAGATTGAGACCATTCCAGGAGAGGAAGTTTTAAGGCCAAAATTAAAATAGCACATTTGTTCCTTGCAATTTGACTTCAGAATCCCCCAAGACTCCTTCTTTGGGAAGCCTTACTTTTCATTCGAGAGATGTTGTGCTCCATATGGATTTTTTGGGGGTGGGGGGGGTGGGGTGGCGTTACATACAGCATTTGTCAAGAATGTCTTATAAGCCACAGCACCTCATTTTCCATAGGGGTCCCCAGAGAGAACAGGTACCATCAAAGCTCTATTTGTTAGGAACTGTAAACATGCAGAATAAAACAATACCATTTAACAGATAAAATAATTCTCCTAACTTTTATACTTGTGAATCATAATTACAGGAATCTCAATAATTATTATACCTTAATGTTCCAAGAGCACCAACCTTCATTTAGAAGGAAACTAAAATTGGAATCCAGCCTTGGCATTAAACTATTAAGACTCAGCCTCAACAGAAGGCATATACATGTTTGAACATTTTCGCTTAATTTCCAGGTGAATTTAATCAATGTATCAGTTCTTGCTGAACTCACAACTGGACTAAGTGGATCCAGCAAGCTGACCTGTCGAGTTGTCACCTTGTAAATGCAGCACAGATCTGGAAGTGAGGAACTTGCTGTGGGTAGATGGCGCATGAAACAGGAGGTGATCTAAAGTAGCTGAGTATTCAAAAGTACCTCCATCAACAAAGAAATCCAGCAAACACCAGGCATTGGTGAAATACCTTCTAGAACCATGTGCTACCCACTCTAGAAGCATTTCCAGTATAAAGATGTATTTGTGAGCATACGCCTAGATAATCTTCATGGCTCTACCTATATCTATCTATCTACCTATCTTTAAGTAATATTCAAATTTCACTTCATGTCCACCTTAAAACTTATGCTTCACGACAGAAACAGGAATGACCGATGGAGAAAAATAGACATCTTAAAACTTTGGATATATTAATTATACTGTAATAAAACAAATGAAAAAATAACACAGTTAAGTGTTGTGTTATTCTCTGCAATTCTTCATATTTGTTGCTGGTATATTTTGAGGTATCGGCAGTTCTCAACAGAATGAAATTCACTAAAGTGGACTTAGAATGGATTTGTGGAAGTGTTGAGTTTAAGAAGATCACATTCAACCCTCTCCGGCAGGCTCCTGTAGACGTCTTTGTTGCTGGCAGTCTTGGAATAACAGACTGTCTTATGATCTTTCAGCATCTTCTCTTTGGCACTCAGGCTGGCTGGGTATTTCAGTTTGAATCTGGAAGACTCTTAGTTGTGTGGATCTTGGTTTAAGAAGAAACTGTCTTCTCTTCACTCACTAAATAGTCTTCAAATTGAGAACAATTACTCTCGCTGTCTGATTTCATCTGCTAAATCACTAAAATCTCATCCAGTGTTAAACATGCTTGGAATGACAGAACACGCAGGGAGCATGTGCAGGGCCCCGGCCCTCTGAAGATTTCGTATTTCATTTGTTTGTTTTTGTAATTTGTAATTAGAGTACTCTAATCTATGATTCCTGAGAAATATTCCAAGAAATGTCAAACATACATATATATGTGCATACACACACACAACAATCTTTAAAAAATTACCTATATAAATAAAAAGTGCAAATTGTCTCATAACATAATGATATTAACAGCATGGTATTAAAATACTCAAAAACCTACTGCATTTGGCACACTATCTCAAAGAAGTAAAGGGAACAGGGAAGGGAAGCAGGGGGTGGGGGAGTGGCAACAGCTGAACAGAACACACAAGTTTGAAAGGTCTTGTTGCAAATGGTCTCCCCAATATTCTAGAGGCAGTGTCTTTGGCCATTCCATTCTTGTGTCTAATTTGTTGACTTCTGTGATTACTAGTTTGACGGAAGCACAGGAAGGGTGGCAATGTGGATGGGTATCCAGCAAAAATAGTGACACAGACTCAGAAAGTTAATATATACCTGGTGGAGGTTACTAACTGTGTGCCAGCCCTCAGGGCAAGTGATTTATGTATTCTGCGTTACAATTTCTCATAGAGCATGGATTTGGGGGTCAAACAGAGCTCGCTCCAAATTTTAGCCATGCCAGTAAACTAGCAGCACGAACATGGAAAGGTTATTCAGTCTACCCAAACCTTTGTTTGTTCACCTGTAATCAGTTATGATACACTGACCATTTCTGAAGAGAGCTTTATAAATGAGCATTTGTGTGTGTTGAATTTCTATGGATCACATTTTACTACGTGTGAGTGCTGTGTGCCTTAAATTTCAGAATCATCTTTCTATTCCCCAAATACTGTAGTTTCTTTGGTTTTCTCATGGAGCTCATTTCAGAGGCATCAAATTATCTTCACTGTTCTTTCTGAATCATGTCCAAATTCTCCATAATTCATTTTAATTCAGTTCCAAATGAAAAACAGCTCCTTAACCCAGGCCTGTCTGAAGCTGAGTTAAAGAGAGGGACAAGCATGGGTTTCTTGTGTGCAGTGCATCAGTGTTCTAATGTCCAAAACATCCCCTGGAAGAGCTGCCCCCTGTTTCTTTTCTCTTTTAAATTAATTTTTTGGAATATAGTTGCTTTACAATGTTGTGTTAGTTTCCACTGTGCAGCAAAGTGAATCAGCTATCATATATGTATATTCCCCCTCTCCTTTTTTAAATTTCCTTCCAGTTTAAGTCACCACAGAGCACTGAGTAGAGTTCCCTGTGCTATACAGTAGGTTCTCATTAGTTAACTATTATACATACTATCAATAAGGAGCAAAAAGAGATGCTTCACTCTGACATCACTTGGACCCAGCAGCAACTCAGCCTTCCTTCCTCCAACCTGATGTTCATTGAACATCAATGCTCTGTCTTTACTTTCTCTCTTAAGGAAAGGACAGTAACACGCTCTTTGTAAGATTAGACTAAGATATTGGCTTTTTGTTTTACAAGTGCATCAATGATTGAATTTTTGTGTCATTAGGGGTAGATCGACCTGAGGCAGCATGCTGTAAGTGTCATGATTAGAACCACAATGAAGTAGAAAGAAAGTTCACTTGGTATTTTGCAAGTAAAACTATTGAGTTCAAGTTTTTTGGTGAGGAATGTTTTCTGGTTCCTTGGAGACTTTTAAACCAGTATCAAGACAATTGGAAGCAGGATAAAGGAAAATTAATTCCTTTAGTCATGTTATATCAGGGACCATTTAGGTGGAATAAAGAAGGCTAAATGAAAGGCAAAGAATACTGGAAGCATCTGAATGCAATTCCTTAGTGACATAGTGTCTGCCTTTCATGTTCCAGTTTTGTATGTATTGTTGCATATATAATGTCCTCTCATGTGATAATTTACCTAGTAAAACCCTAAGCTTAAGTTAGAGTTTGTTTTGAATGAGGAGGATGGAAATCAAAGGTATATCATTATATCTGCACCTGAGACAATGGCGGAAGCCTTGGCTTTTTCTTTCTCTAATGAATATTATACATATGAAAAACCACCCCAAAGGATGATGGCTTCACTGATACTCCAGAGGAAAGTTTCAGATTGTGACCAGGTTTCTTCTGTGTCTCTAGCAATAAGTCTTTGTAAATATTGTTTAGCATATTCTGGGTGGTTGCTGCTTTCCATCTTACCTTCTGCCTTTGGGAATCTGGCTTTTCCTCTCTTTTGGTGGCATTACCCCCTGAAATGGCAAGAGTGAACATCAACATTTTAGGAATCAGTGAACTAAAATGGACTGGAATGGGCAGATTTAATTCAGATGACAATTGTATATTCTACTGTGGGCAAGAATCCCTTTGAAGATATGGAGTAGCTCTAATAGTCAACAAAAGAGTCCGAAATGCAGTTCTTGGATGCAATCTCAAAAACAACAGAATGATCTCTGTTTGTTTCTAAAGCAAACCATTCAATATCACAGTAATCCAAGTCTATGCCCCAACCAGTAATGCTGAAGAAGCTGAAGTTGAACAGTTCTATGAAGACCTACAAGACCTTTCTAGAACTAACACTGAAAAAGGATGTCTTTTTCATTATAGGGGATTGGAATGCAAAAGTAAGAAGTCAAGAGATACTTGGAGTGACACGGATCAAGACCATCCCCAAGAAAAAGAAATGCCAAGAGGCAAAATGGTTGTCTGTGGAGGACTTATAAATAGCTGAAGAAAGAAGAGAAGCTAAAGGCAAGGAGAAAAGGAAAGATATACCCACTGAATGCAGAGTTCCAAAGAATAGCAAGGAGAGATAAGAAAGCCTTCAACAGTGATCAATGCACAGAAATAGAGGAAAACAATAGAATGGGAAAGACTAGAGATTTCTTCAAGAAAATCAGAAATACTAAGGGAACATTTTATGCAAAGATGGGCACAATAAAGGACAGAAACGGTATGGACCTAACAGAAGCAGAAGATTTTAAGAAGAGGTGGCAAGAATACACAGAAGAGCTATACAAAAAAATCTTCATGACCCAGATAACCATGATGGTGTGATCACTCACCTGGAGCCAGACATCCTGGAATGGGAAGTCAAGTGGGCCTTAGGAAGCATCACTACGAACAAAGCTAGTGGAGGTGATGCAATTCCAGTTGAGCTATTTCAAATCCTGAAAGATGATGCTGTGAAAGTGCAGCACTCAATATGCCAGCAAATTTGGAAAACTCAGCAGTGGCCACAGGATTGGAAAAAGTCAGTTTTCATTCCAATCCCAAAGAAAGGCAATGCCAAATAATGTTCAAACTACCCTAGAATTGCACTCATTTCACACATGAGGAAAGTAATGCTCAAAATTCTCCAAGCCAGGCTTCAGCAGTACATGAGCCATGAACTTCCAGATGTTCAAGTTGGATTTAGAAAAGGCAAAGGAACCAGAGATCAAATTACCAACACCCACTGGATCATTAAAAAAGCAAGAAAGTTCCAGAAAAACATCTACTTTTGCTTTCTTAACTACGCCAAAGCCTTTGACTGTGTGTATCACAACAAATTGTGCTAAATTATTAAAGAGATGGGAATACCAGACCACCTTACCTGCCTCCTGCAAAATCTGTATGCAGGTCAAGAACCAACAGTTTGGGTTCCAAATCGGGAAAGGAGTACATCAAGGCTGTATATTGTCACCCTGCTTATTTAACTTATATGCAGAGTACATCATCAGAAATGCTGGGCTGGATGAATCGCAAGCTCGAATCAAGATTTCCAGGAGAAATATCAATGGCCTCAGATATGCAGACGATACCACCCTTACGGCAGAAAGGGAAGAAGAACTAAAAAGCCTCTTACTGAAAGTGAAAGAGGAGCGTGAAAAAGTTGGGTTAAAACTCAACATTCAGAAAACTAAGATCATGGCATCTGGTCCCATCACTTCATGGCAAATAGACTGGGAAACAATGGAAACAGTGACAGATTTTATTTTGGGGGGCTCCAAAATCACTGTAGATGATGACTGCAGCCATGAAATTAAAAGACAGTTGCTCCTTGGAAGAAAAGCTATGACCAACCTAGACAGCATATTAAAAAGCAGAGATATTACTTTGCCAACAAAGGTCCATCTAGTCAAAGTTATGGTTTTTCCAGTAGTCACATATGGATGTGAGAGTTGGACTATAAAGAAAGCTGAGCACTGAAGAATTGATGCTTTTGAACTGTGGTGTTGGAGAAGACTCTTGAGAGTCCCTTGGACAGCAAGGAGATCCAACCAGTCAATCCTAAAGGAAGTCAGTCCTGAATATTCATTGGAAGGACAGATGCTGACGCTGAAGCTCCAATACTTTGTCCACCTGATGTGAAGAACTAACTCGCTGGAAAAGACCCAGGTGCTGGGAAAGATTGAAGTCAAGAGGAGAAGGGACAGCAGAGGATGAGATGGTTGGATGGCATCAATGACTCGATGGACATGAGTTTGAGCAAGCTCCAGGAGCTGGTGATGGACAATGAAGCCTGGTGTGCTGTAGTCCATGGGGTTGCAAGGAGTTGGACACGACTGAGTGACTGAACTGAACTGACCTCCTGAAAGTCGCTGCCCACACCATGATCTCCCCACTAGAGTGAAAGCATCAGATTCTTATTTTAGAAGAAACATTTTTAAGATTTCATCAAATCTGTCAAAGATAAATCTCTAATGGTGAAATCCTTCTTCCACAAACAAACTAATACCTACGCGTCTCTGGTCCCTCCAAGTTCCCTTGGAAGACGAAAGAATGTAGTTCCTTAAGAAGCCAGCTTGTCCTCAGAGGAGCCCAGAGTGCTTCAAGGGTCAGTCCAAAGGCTGAAAGTTCAGCCTCCAACTCCTGTGAGCACTTTACCCTCATGTCAAGCCTCTCAGCTATGGTGACAGTTAACAGCCAGATTCTTGGTGACATGGAAACTTGATCACCACATCAACACACGGGCCATCAAAAATGTGACCCTGAGGTGAAGCCTCCATGTCATGTTACCTCTCCTCTCAGCCAGGCCGCCCCTCCCCCAAGCACTGCTTGTCAGTTTATATTGATATTCCCCTCCCCTCTTCTCCTGTTCCTCCACATGAGGCAGTTGACAACGGTAATAAATGTGGCCGCACTCAAGGATAGGGCTGTGACAGGCTCAATAAGAAGTGGACTGATTTGTTGCTTTGGGGTTGAAAGCTCAGACTTTCATGAAACAAAAATATTATATTCGGGGTAATGATTTATGGCCTCGACTCCTGTTTGATTGCAGACCATAAATACTTGCAAACGGTACTTACAGCATCTCTAGAGGACATTAGGAACATACTCAAGTTTATTTTATACAGCAATTACTGAGTCAGTATAAGCATGGGCATTATTTGAAAGACAAGGCTTTTCCCCCAATAAGTCTTTGGAGATGATAAGTTTCAACAGCGATCTTTACACACTCCAACTTTATCCATGTGACTCTTAAGGACTCGAAGAAACCCAATGACAGGTCAACTGGTGACCCAAAAGCTGATGCCTCATCAGCACTCTGACAAAGATGTCATCCTTTTTTTCCCCTGTAATAATCTAGCTTCACAACCTGGTCTCTGACTAGCATCAAGATTTAGAAGCCATCAGGTCAGTATAAACTTGCTGACTAGGCTCCCAACTCGATCAGATAGCCTAATTTCTTCAGCTGTGAAGCAGGAGCCGTGTTTTCAATAGATAGTTTGGCTCTTGGGCACACTGTTTCTATCTGCTGGCCTTTTGGGGAATCATCTCGTCACTACTCTCACCCCAGACGGGGTCCTGATTTCTCTTGCTTTTTCAACCACTCCTAAGTCTTGGAGTCACCTGAATGACACACCATTAGCTATTTGTAACTGAAGACAGTACCAGCCAGAATGGAAAGAAGTGACTCGCGTAGTGTTTCATTTATATTAGAGAAACATTTCAATCCCAGGAGGAGCTTATTTATACTCTCTATACCCAGTGCTCCATGAATTAATTTGTTTAAAGCAGTTATATTAAATAATATAAATATTTATTTACATTTTTCTGTGATACAGATTTGATCCCTACTTGGAAGAAAAAAGACCTTTCTAAAAGCTTCTATTGACTTACAGAACTTGAATCCCAAAGATACTACTTGAAGTGCTATTGAAGGAAAGTCTCCAGCAGATGAGGGCGTGGTGTAGTTGCTATTTTACCTTTTTATCATATTAGTAGGTAGCCACTTTGCCTTCCCTATCTTGTTTGACAGACTTCCCAGAAGATAGAGACCAATTAACTCTTTATTTTGGCAGAGATCATTCTAGGTGTTCTTTTAATGGGTATTATTCTTGTTAAATTATGGATGAGCTTGATAGTAAGACAAATGCCATTATCTGAGTTATTTATTCATGGGATGTCGTCTGTAACATACCCACACTAGTTTTTCTTCAACTTTGGTATCGATCAATCACTTTAATCAGTTGTACCAAGGGATGCTAAAAGACAGCTATCACAGCTTGAGGACCAGCATCTCTCTTTGGGTCTCTGCCAGGCCAAGAGTGAAAACTGTGGCTACTTTCAAACTCTTGGAACATCTTACAGAAAACCCAAACAAATATTTTGTCCAACCCGATAGAAGTGGAGGGATGGCTCCTTACCCTCCCAGGGGCTGAATGGACACCTTCTCCCAACCTCACACATGGAAAGTCTTCACTTTTATGCTGCCGTGTTTTTGTTCACACATTTTGTTCAACTGTGATGTTCGTTGGAAGGACCATAGGCATCCCGCTCTGCCCTCTCTTAATGATGCCCACACATCTTTTCAGCCTTTGCTTTCAAAGCAAGTCACAAAGTCTGCTGGCTCCCCGGAAACACATGGCCAAGACCTCAGTAGACAATCGGCATTCTGTCTAGAGGCAATTAAAGATGATATAGTTGGAGCTCTGTTTTTATTTATACTGTGTAATGAGGCTCCAAATTAAAAAAGCTATATCTTAATCTCCATGAATGTAAGGAGCTGCAGTCCTGTGAGTGCAGTGGTCCATATTAGGTGACAGATTTATCATTTTTACACTTTCTTTCAGTGTCAAGATTCAGCATTTCCAGAGGACAAGTGCTGATGCAAAGAGCAGGAGCGCTCCCCTCCCTCCTCATCCTACTGTGGAAGTGGGTCTCATTTGAGCCATAAGATCTGACAGACTGTGCATTTGTGGGCAATTTGGGCACACCTTGGGTGGTATTAGAAAGCATACGGTCAGAGATGGGGGCTTTAGCTTCCTAAAGACTTGCAATCATGACCCTGAAATGCACAGCTTGGGCTCCTTTTTACAATTGTACAACAGCATACATTAAAATAAAGAAAGCAAGGAACAAAGGCATAAGTGAAAATTGGTAGACGGGGGTAAGAAATCAATGTCAAACCATACTACTACTCTTTTTAAAATTTTCTCAGTTGTGTCCAACTCCTTGCAGCCACATGGATGTAGCCCATCAGGCTTTTACAGGCAAGAATACTGGAGCAGGTTGCCATTTCCTACTCCAGGGTAACTTCCTGACCCAAGGATCAAACCTTGGTCTCTTATGTCTCCTGCATCGGCAGGCGGGTTCTTTACCACTAGTGCCACACGGGAAGCCCTAGAACATTTTAAGGCTTTGTATTTAGATTCCTAAAAGCATTTCCAAAAGTTCATCCCTTTACAGAGCTTCTCCACTTTCTTAAGCACAATAAGACCCAGTTGTCTACAAAGAGCTTCTGATACGTTTCTCTGCATTTCTTAATGAAGTTGGTAAGACCTGGAAAGGTTTTGTTTGAGAAGAGAACTTTGCCAAGTGGGGTCTGCATTAGTTTTTAGATTTAGGCCAGAGGTCTGAATGGGACAGGGGCACTTGGGGAAGGGTAGAACTGCTTTGGGTCAGCAAAGCACAAGTGAGTAACTGCTGAGAAATTCAGGACAGCCTGGATAAAAATGAGTCCTGTGATCGGTTGAAAACTAGTTCCCCTAAATATCCACGCCTTAGACCCTGGAACCTGTGAATGTTACCTTCTATGGCAAAAAATAGTCTTTGCAGTTGTGGTTAATTTAGGGATATTGAGATGGAGAGATTATTCTGGATTGCCCAATGTGCCCTAGATGTAGTCATGTTTCCTTGTAAGAGGGAGGCAGAGGGAGGGTCTACACACACACACACATACACAGAGACACACACATACACAGAGACACACACAAAGGAGGCGATGTGACCACGTGGCAGATTGCCGTGATGCAACCATAAGCCAAAGAGTGCCGAAGCCTCTAGAAGCTGGAGGAACAAAGCACCCATTCACCCCTAAACCTCAGGAGGGAGCTGGATTTCGACCCAGTAATACCACCTTTGGACTTTGGAACCTCAAGAGTGTCAGAGAATACATTTGTTTCATTTTAGGCTTCCCGTTTCATGGTGAATTGTTACAGCAGCGTCGGAGACGGATTCAAGTCCCAGTGGATTTGGGGCTTCTGCTCTTTGAGCCCGCACCCCACCATGATCCATGATTATTCTTTTTAAAAAATTTTTTAATTGACTATTCTTTAAGGATCATTGTTGAGCTACTTCTAGAGAATACTGTTTTCAAAGAATGCAAAAGAGTAAAACATCTTCACTCCCACTAGGCTGCTGTCTCCCAACTAGTTTTCTGAGGGAACCTCAGACCCAGATTTAAAGCCTCCCAAATGCTTACTTCATCATCCCAAACCTCACCTCAGCCTGTTAACCTGACCCACACAGCCACAATTCTCCTTCCCTTTCCAGGTCCCAGAGTCTTCCTTGAGGCTCCTACCTGGGAGCTCTCAGCCCGCACCTGCCTCCAATAACCTGGATCTCTTAACCCTTCTGTGCCATTTGCCACAGAGACACCCTGTCCTGTAGCCATCTAACTCCATGGAGGAAGAAAAAGCCTTTGTATCCTCCAAGGGACCTGGCCCAGCTTCACACCTTGAGGGAAAGGATTGCTCTGAGTACATTTTCCCTGACCGAACAGCGTGAGAACTGTGCAGAGGCAGGTGGGCTGACCCTGTGTTCCCCAGGCCTGGACTGTGGAGCATTCTATGTGATGGGAAAGGGAGACCTTGGGCAGCTCTCTAGGTGAAGACTCAAGACTTAGTGCTTTCAACAGGCGCCAAGTAGGAGATGCTAAAGTCAAGAGCTATGGGGAAGGTAAAAAACTGGAGGGAGGTGTGGTGCACTAAGAGAGTCTGACCATGTGTGCAGAGTTGGGGAGCCTGTAGTTTGTGTCATCAGAATGGGCCACCCAGAGAAGTGATGCCCCCAAATCCATGAATGAATAGACATCAGTGAACACACATGCTGTTGCAGATGGGGTTGGCACACACTTGCCCACCTCTGTCCCCCTGCATCACACCTACCCAGGAAGTTCATGGCACCAGGTATAGAGCCGCTTAGCTTTCTACTTACTTAGAGGTCAGGGGCTGAAGCTGGACTGTGGTGTCTCGGGAGCTGTCTTCAGGGCCCTAAGTCCCACTCAGGCAATTCTGTAATTAGTAAGCAAATCACACGACTATTTCACTCACAACCATTGCCTCTTGTCGCAACAATTCAACACAGGTTCATCCATAAGCAGTCCTTCCAGTGTAAGTCAGTTCATAGACTGCTGTATCCATCTGAACACTAATTCCCACAGAATTAATCCAGCTCATTTCAGAGCACTCCAGTATATGTCATTAATAAGAAAGAACTCTCCTTTTCCCTCCCCTATCTGGCATGTGTTCCAAGACCCTAAGGAGCCTGTTGAATCCTTGGGTATCAGAAATCTTATTCCCACTGGATGGAAGAATAAAGTTGGCTGGACTTCCTACCTTCAGAGCTGGCACTCCCATTTGGCTGTCAGGAGGCATTGCCCCTAGTCAGGATTCAAGAAACTATTGAAGATCTAGGAAAGATCTCTTTCTCCCAGGAACTATGTCCCTGAAGGTGTTTTTTTTTTTTTTTTTAATGTATAATTTAGTAGTCTTCAGGGGGCTAAAAGGGAAAGAGAGATTTTTGTATATTTGTTAAGCCTATGATGAAAGAAAACCCACAGATAACTAGGACATCAACTGAAACACTTTTTAAAGGTATAAATCCCTCCTTCACATTTAGGTAACAGCTAGGGCAGTTCTAGAAGAAAACTAGATAATACCACTCATGATGATTATAATAGCTGGTTATTGACTTGACTCCGTGTCAGAGGTTCAGAAGCTTTGGCTTTGTGCTTGCAGCAGCCGTGTGAAACTGGAACCCCTGCTCAGCCCAGGCTTCCAGATAAAGAAACTGAGGTCAGCGAGGTTAAGAGACTTGCCAAGGTCACACACCACTACTTAGTGGTGGAGCTGGGGTCAGAGCTCAGCAATCTTTCTCAGAAAACATGCTCACTGGGGTGCCCAGCAAAAAAGATTTATACTTTGGTAACAGGTATAAATCTGAGTCTATAAAGTCAAGGTGGTTTCCTGTCTATCGATCAAGTTCACGTCATCGCTAAGTCCTTTTTGCCCCTGGGCTGGAGGAGAGAAAGACTCAGTCATTGTTGGGGCTTCCTTATCACCTTCAGGGGGTCTGAGCAGTCTGAGGATCTGATGGTGAGATCTGGGGTGGCCACAGTTCCTCTGTGTTCCTGGTGTCACATGGCCCCGGGTCATGTGGTGAGCTCTGCTCTGCAGCTTCCCAGTGAAGCTTGGGGTGGTAAGAGCATCTTAGAATTTTCCCCATCCACCTCCCCAGAGGCCCCGCATCAACCTCAAGGTGGCTCACAGAGGAGGGAGCAGGTCCTCACGGGCCTGAACTAGGGAGATCAGCTACCCCACGTCCCTGTCCTCCCACCCCCTTCTTATCCCCCCAGAGGATGCACACAGACTCTCTCCTGCGTCCTCGCTCTTCTCAACGGCTGGAGAATTTTGACAATTTTTGCTTTCTTCCCTGCTGCGAATCCCCAGCAGGCACGGATCTTGATATCTGCTTGAACAGGTGAAGAAGGTAAAGGCAGAATACAGAGAGTGAAAACGTCAGCAAATACCGCAAAATAAGCATCTGTCGCCTCCCCGTTCACACCCAGGGCGTCGGCCTCACCGCTGGTCCTCGCTCTCGCCTGGCGCAATCCTTCCCATGCAGGCATAGTTTTCCATTTTTTAAATCTTTAATAACACTTTTTTCTCCTGTCAGGTGAAACTTATATTGCCTAGGCTTTGTCTCTGACAATAAAAGATGCTCTTATGAAAATGCTTTAAATGTTCTTTGATCAAAAATCCCAACAGGGACTTCCCTGGTGGTCCAGTGGGTAAGACTTCACCTTCCAATGCAGGGGTGAGAGTTTGATCCCTGGTCAGGGAGATAAGATCCCACATGCCTTGCGGCCAAAAAACCAAGAATTAAAAAACAGAGCCAATGTTGTAACAAGTTCAATGAAGACTTTTAAAATGGTCCACATCAAAAAGAATCTTAAATAAATAAAATCCCCAACAAATTGTACATTAAAGCTGATGCCCGTGAGGTAGTGAGCAGTGTATAGATGACCAACTTTTTAAATGTTAATTCATATCCACTGTACTTCTTAATATGTCTTATAACTTATATTTTAATTTATAATTATCTTGGAAGATCTGATTGTTTAGAATTCACACTCTTCACTACTCCAGTTATTCAACTCTTTAGAAAGATTATTAAAGGAATATTTAAGTGTCTCATTTCATGGAAATTAGAAACACTGGGTTACAATTAAGTATATTTATTCAGAAAGTTGGGCAGAAAATCTCTAAGGAAGATACAGTATTTACTGTCCATATTGGGTTCAGGGGTCAATGTTGCCATGTGTGGGCCTTTTTAAAAATGATATTGTTTCTGTTTAATCTTGTGTTTATCTCTCCACCAGGAGTAAATTCCTAAACAGTCAGTGCATACAGGGTACATGTGGGGATGCTTTCTGAGTAGACCTCATCTTCAGGGATCATTTTATTTCCACAGTTTAGTGCCTCCTTACTAGAACAGGGCACTCCATAATTTTTTCTAAAGATTCTATCAGTCTTGATCCAATGTGCTGGGTGATAAATGACGGGAGGTTGGCCACAGAGGAGAAGGAAGGAATGAATCATGCTGTCTCCTAGTAACCAGTCAGTAAAGAGCCTCCAGCACGTATGTTAAACCCCAAAGCACACTTACCTTTGGTATCATCCTTAGACAGTCTTGATCTATATTTGTGCTCTCGTCCTTCTTTCAAAACTTCCAAGAAGGTAGAAGAAATGCAATCAAGTATGCATATGCCCACTCTCTCCTTCCAAACCCAAACAAAGCCCACTCACACCGGGAGACTTTCCCACAAATCTTTATTTGCCCTTGATTTGCTTTTTGTGTGTTGCTTGTATGTTAAATTATGAAACAGTGTTTGCTATGTCTTCTTTTTCATTTACAGGTGCCTTTCTCTGTATCCTTTTAAGTCAGCTAGGGTTGATATGTGGTTCCATAATTCAGAACAAAGGTCGATGAAATCTCAGAATAGAAAGCTGCAGAAAATCTTTTTCATGAATCCCATCAACTAAAGATCGAATCTTACATTTTTAAAAACTTTCTTTTTTATTTTTTGACTTTATTTTACATTGGAGTGTAGCTGATTAACAAGGTTTTGATAGTTTCAGGTGGACAGCAAAGGGACTCAGCCATTAATATTCAAGTATCCATTCTCCCCACCAAATCCCCTCCCATCCAAGCTGGCACATAACACTAAGCAGAGTTCTCCACGCTATACAGAAGGTCCTTTTCAGTTACCCATTTTAAATATAGCAGTGTGGACATGTCATTCCCAAACCCCCTAACTACCCATTACTTACCAATGCTGTATTGGTTTTGAATCTTAAATTCGTTAAGATTATGGAAAACATCAACTTTCCCTAAATGACAGGTAAGAAAGGGAAGAATTAAGTGTATTAACTGTATCCTCCTGTTAGACTGTTTCCTCCAAACACTGAGGATGGGAGGCTTCAGGGATATGGGGGAAAGCAAGAGAGTTAGTGCTGGAGCTTGGAGCCCCAGAAGTGGTGCCATGTGAGCTGAAGCAGACGGTGTCATAGACAGACAGGCAGACAGGCTGCAAGAACGCTTCAGGAAGCATTTTGCTCTTTTTATTAATTAAGCACCCACCCACTTGAGCATTTATTTCATATTCATATTTCAAACATAACATGAGCTTTTCGGAAACAATCCTTTTAATCCTCTCCAAAATTCCATCAGTGGGTCTTTTGTCTATATTCACCACCTGAGTCTTGCAGAGGCAAAGCAATTTACCCACTGTCACAGAACGAATGAGATACAGAGCTGAGATTTGGACTCAAACTCTTCTGATCCTGGAGTAGATCTTTTTAACCACTTGCTGCACAGTTTCCCTTCTCTAAGCCTCAAGCCTGAAGCAGTTTGAAAAACAAATTTTAGTGTTTATTAATCTAGTTAAAGAGTAGTTGTAGAATTATATGATGATCATAAAATTGTAGCAGTGCTAAGAATATTAGAAAGCACTAAATCTTGTGGTTTTCAAACTAGTTTCCAGATTGCTCAGAGGTGCTCAGTGACTGCCCAAGAGGAGGCAGAGGTGGAGGAGGTGGGAAGGCCGAGGGTCAGAGATCCAGTCTCCTTTTCCAAAGACGAAAACTTCCCTCTACTTTTTTCACATTGGAGTTCTAAGCAAGATTTCCTTTAGGGGAAAACAGAAGATTCAATACCATTCTGAAAAAAAAAGAGTGACCAACACTGAGCTAGTGATTTAGACAATCTTTCATTTTACAGGTGAACAAACAAGAGAGCTAAACAGTCATTTAGCCAAAGCCACTCTGTTAAAATTATAGTGTCTCTGAGGTGGAAGTACCCTTGAGGGTCATCAAGTCCAACCTTCCCCCACCATCGGCCTCCTCTAACCTGTGTTCACCCACACTGGGCTCCAAATCCTGATTCTGGGAGCTCATGGTCTACAGAATCTCCCCTATCTTCCTGGTCCTTAGAAAACATGTCCTCATAATAAGCAAACATCTGCCCTTCTATAGCTGTAGGAGCCAAATAGAAGAATTAAAGTCATTCTTCCCACCTGACAACACTTCAGATATTTGAAGACACCTAAGCAAAAGAGTTCCAGAAAAACATCTCTTTCTGCTTTATTGACTATGCCAAAGCCTTTGACTGTGTGGATCCCAATAAACTGTGGAAAATTCTGAAAGAGATGGGAATACCAGACCACCTGATCTGCCTCTTGAGAAATCTGTATGCAGCTCAGGAAGCAACAGTTAGAACTGGACATGGAACAACAGACTGGTTTCAAATAGGAAAAGGAGTATGTCAAGGCTGTATATTGTCACCCTGCTTATTTAACTTATATGCAGAGTACATCATGAGAAACGCTAGACTGGAAGAAGCACAAGCTGGAATCAAGATTGCCGGGAGAAATATCAATAACCTCAGATATGCAGATGACACCACCCTTATGGCAGAAAGTGAAGAGGAGCTAAAAAGCCTCTTGATGAAAGTAAAAGAGGAGAGTGAAAAAGTTGGCTTAAAGCTCAACATTCAGAAAATGAAGATCATGGCATCCGGTCCCATCGCTTTATGGGAAATAGGTGGGCAAACAGTGGAAACAGTGTCAGACTTTATTTTGGGGGGCTCCAAAATCACTGCAGATGGTGACTGCAGCCATGAAATTAAAAGACGCTTACTCCTTGGAAGAAAAGTTATGACCAACCTAGATAGCATATTCAAAAGCAGAGACATTACTTTGCCGACTAAGGTCCGCCTAGTCAAGGCTATGGTTTTTCCAGTGGTCATGTATGGATGTGAGAGTTGGACTGTGAATAAAGCTGAACGCCGAAGAATTGATGCTTTTGAACTGTGGTGTTGGAGAAGACTCTTGAGAGTCCCTTGAACTGCAAGGAGATCCAACCAGTCCATTCTGAAGGAGATCAGCCCTGGGATTTCTTTGGAGGAAATGATGCTAAAGCTGAAACTCCAGTACTTTGGCCACCTCATGGGAAGGTGGAAAAGACTCATTGGAAAAGACTCTGATGCTGGGAGGGATTGGGGGCAGGAGGAGAAGGGGACGACCGAGGATGAGATGGCTGGATGGCATCACGGACTCGATGGACGTGAGTCTGGGTGAACTCCGGGAGTTAGTGATGGACAGGGAGGCCTGACGTGCTGCGATTTATGGGGGTCGCAAAGAGTCAGACACAACTGAGCAACTGAACTGAACTGAACTGAACATGTCCCTGGTGGCTCAGTGATAAGGACCCTTCTGATAATGCAGGAGACACAGGCTTGATTCCTGGGTTGGGAAGATGCCCTGGAAAAGGAAATGGCAACCCATTCCAGTATTCTTGCTGGGAAGTCCCATGGACAGAGGAGCCTGAAGGGCTATAGTCCGTGGGGTTGCAAAGACCTGGGCTTGACTGAGCAACTAAACAACAGCGGCATGTCCCCCCGGACCTGTCATCGCCATGTACAAACTTTTGTTATACATGGAGCCCCATTTTCACAACTATTCCTCAGACAACACAAATTCTTTCAGTCTGCTTGTCGCCTTTCAAAAACGTGTCAGTTGTTTATATCCCCTTTAAAGAGTCAAGTGGGGAATTGCTTCAATAATATTTTAATTTGTTCATTAAGTCTTCTTTTAAACTTCCACTCTTTACACAATATTGTCTTAACTCCCTCAGGGTGGGCAAGTATTGATAAGCAAGAGAAATAATGTGGAGATACTGTTACAGGCTCTTGCTTACACTCTCTGAGCCACAGAGGATGAGATGGTTAGACATCATCACCAACTCAACTGATATGAATCTGAGCAAACTCCAGGAGATAGTGAAGGACAGAGAAGCCTGAAGTGCTGCAGTTCATGGGATTGCAGAGTCGGATACAAGTTAGCAACTAAACAAAAATTGTGCACACAGACAAAAATTCATGCCCACCCTTTCCTCTCTGTTTCTTTTCTTTATTTTTTATTTTTGGCATTTTTTTGGAGATACTTAAGAGATTCACATGAACCTGTAATAAATAATGCAGGGGACAATTCATGTGCCTTTTGCCAATTTCCCCCAATGACAACATCTTTCAGAACTATAGTACAGCATCCCAACCACAATACTGACATTGATACAGTCAAGGAACAGAGCAGATTCATCACCAAAGATCCCTCATGTTGCCCTTTGACAGCCACACTCACATTTCTCTTCGTTCAGTTCACTCCTTAACTTCTGACAACCACTGATGTGTTATCCATTTCTGTAATTTTGTTATTTCAAAAATAACATGTAAATAGAATCTTGCTGTGTGTAACCTTAAAATTTTTCTTTTACTGGAGTATAGTTGATTTATAGTGTTATGTTAGTTTCAGGTGTACTCCCCCTCTGTTTCTTAAAAGGAATTCCCGACAGCAAAGACATGCCAATGGCTTTGTATGTTCCTTCCCAAGGCAAGACTTTACTCTTTGCCACTAGCTATATGCAAGAGGATTTGCACATTTGAAACAAATAATCAGCTGACTCAGGGCTATGTTGAGTCAGTTTTAGATTACTCTGCTCAAGCCACGTCCACAAAGGCAGCAGTCCTGTCTATGCAGTGGATACCAAGATCAAGCCACAGCAGGTTCATTCAAGAGCATGGATCAGTTTTAAGTATCTTGGCAGATACCCTTGCAAATGAGATGATAAAGGAGAATATAATTATAACACATGAAAAACATGTTCTAAATTTATAAAAGGCATTATAATTGGCCCTCACATAGCTCTCCTAATGGAGGAAACATATATAAATAGTCTCAAATGGCAAGCAAAATGCCATTAAACCCTAGTTCTGGAGTGCATTGGAATTTACATTTTCAAAAAAATAGCAAATTATCTTTCTAATAATAGATGATTTTGTTAAATATTAAAAGTGACTAGTGTTTCCTTGAGTTCATCCTGACTAGTCCTGATACATCCTGAGTGGCAGGGGAGTCAACCTGAAATGGAACATTTGCTAAAAATAATCCACCAAACAAATGATAATCCATACAAGCTTCATCCAGAGATGATTATATTCTAGTTACTGCTATTTTTTAGCAGCTCTAAGTGGTTTACTGTTCATGGCTTTTCATTCAAGGAATTAAATGTGCTTTATGTGTATCATCTTGTTTACTGTCACCACTGCCCTGGTAAATATAATTAGCTCTGCTTTGCATTGGAGGAAATTGAAGGTTTAGGACTGTTATATTTCAGGAGAGGAAAAAGGCAAACCCCACAGAATATTCAGCAAGGTTTAGAATTCTCGAGTATTTCAGTTGCAGAAGAATGCAAGGATCAGCTACTCAACCCAGTCATTTTACAGATGAAGACAAGGAATTCCCTGATGGTCCAGAGGTTAGGATTCTGTGCTTTTACTGCTGAGAACATGTGCTCAATCCCTGGGATGGTAGGGCTGGTAGAATGATTTCGGTGTTCTATGCAATGAACTTCAATACTTCTCAGTTTCATTTCCATCTTCTGAGTTTGAAATAAGAATACTTATATTAGTTATTTTTCCCAATAATAGAATTATCATAACCACTAATGGCATTGTACCAAGATGAACGGAAATGTGTGTCCATCTGACATCTCACTAATGGGCAGTGTAGCCCCCAAAATGTTGGGATGAGGGTAGGAACCAAGGCCACACACCATCTATGACTCTAACCCTGCTTTCAGTAAGTAGTTCTCAGACATGCATCTTCATCTCTAAAATTAGGAGTTGGACTAAATCTTTTAAATGTTCTTAGAGTTCTAATGCACCACGGTTCTCACTTTCTTTATATAATTTTTTTGAATGCATAATATATACATTTATCAGAAGAGATGTAAAATCACATACTATAAAGAGAGGAGGGAAACAGAAATTAAAAATAGAAGATTACATTCTATTTGACTGTATTTCAAAAGTAAGTGATCTCTAAAGAGAAAGATGTTGATTTGATATTTTTTAATGTTGTATTTGCTAGTAGACAATAAATTCTGAAGTGACTGGTTCCACTTAGGGTATGATTATATGCTATTCTCTTCATCAGGTTTTGGAAGTCTGTGTTTCAAATAGGCATCAAATTCTGTTAGCTTAATATGTCGTTGCTCCCCTTGTTCACGAGAGTGTTTCAACAAATCACCTCTTGCAAGTCAGGGAAGAAAAGGGCGGGGGAGTATCTCTCTGGATGAGTCTCTTTTGGTTTGCTTAAAGTCTGTCTGTAGCTGTAACTCTTGGCTGGCAGTACCACCTCATTCCTCTCGTAACCGATTATGTCATCACAAACAGAGATTTATGGGCCCTGACTCTAAAGAAACGAAAGGCAGGATGAATTATGAGAAGTTCCAGGTCTGCAAACAGTTTCTTCAATAATTAGCCTAAGGTGGGGAGGAGGGAGAAATTAACCTCACTAAACTCCCATTTTCCACAAACCAAATAACACACTGCTAGCATCTGACTGAGCACAGAAATTCATCTTGAGGTGATCCAGTTTAAAACCCATTTGTAAATCCAGTGTGAAGGGCTTCGAGTGGAAAGGATGAAGGTCTGGAAAATGCACAGTGGGGACCAGCCAGCCCTTCCTCAGGACAGCCTGGATGGCTTAATAAGGCGTTTCCAGCCTTGATGGATGGATCTCTGAGATGGCTCACAGGTAAGTGGGAAATGGTTTTGTGTTCCAAGAGAGAAAGGGTGAGTTCATCATCATGAACACAAGCTTTTGCATCTTCCTCATGCAAACAGGGAAGCCAATATGCAGAGGAAGTGGTTTCCTCTTCAGCCCTAGCTGTGGCAGTGTGAGCTTCCAGGCTACCAAAGGCAAGGACTTCATCCTTCACTTTGTGTGCTATTCCTCAGGGACATTCCATTAGCTAAAAAGAGGCAACCTAATATTCAACCCATGCTACATTTGTCTCATCTCGTAAAGGAGAGGGTATCTTGGGGGCAAGGTGATAGGACTCCATTAACCTACCAATGAATACTTATTGTGTATCCACCATGTGAGAGAGATTACTATGAGACCTGGTAAGAAATAATAACTAAAAAATACATAAAATATGTCTGCTGCTGCTGCTGCTGCTAAGTCGCTTCAGTCGTGTCCAACTCTGTGTGACCCCATAGATGGCAGCCCACAAGGCTCCCCCATCTCTGGGATTCTAGCTCCCAAGAAATTTACAATTTTTCACAGAAATAGAATAAACAATCCTAAGTTTTGTTTGGTACCATAAAAGACCTTAAACAGCCAAAGCAATCTTGAGAAAGAAGAGCAAAGCTGGCATCATCATGCTTCTTGATTCTAAATGATGTTACAAAGCCATAGTAGTCAAAACAGTGTAGTGCTGGCATAGAAATAGACAGGTAGGTTAATGGAACAGAGTGGAGAGCTCAGCAATAAGCCCATACATGTGTTTATTAATTTATGACAAAGCAGCCTAGAATATACAATGGGGAAAGGAGAGTTTCTTCAATAAATGGTGCTGGGAAAACGGAACAGCTACTTACAAAAGAAACTGGACCACAGTCTTACACCACACTGAAAAACACACTCAAAATAGATTAAAGACTTGAATAGAAGACCTGAAACCACAAAACTCTTAGATGAAAACAGGCAGTAAATGGCTTGACTTTGGTTCAGCGATGATTTTTTGGATTTGATATCAAAACAAAAGCAAAGAAAGCAAAAAAAAGTAAGTGCTACTACATCAAACTAAGAAGCTTTTGCACAGCAAAGGAAATCATCAACAAAATGAAAAGGCAACCTACTGAAAGAGGGAGAAAATACTTGCAAATCATATTTGTGATGAAGAGCTAATATCCAAAATATGCAACTCAGTAACAACCGACCAAACAATTCTATTAAAAATGAGTAGAGTATCTAACATACCACCTGCTTTTCCAAAGAAGACATACTGATGGCTATCTGATCTGTGAAAAGATGCTCAGCATCACTAATCATCAGGAAAATGCAACTCAAAGTCCCATAAAGTATTACCTCACACCCATCAGAATGGCTACTATCAAAAAGACAAGAAATCACTAGTGTTTGTGAAGATGTGGAGAAAAGGGAAGCTTCGTTTACTGTTGGAAGGAATTGGTGCAGCCACTATGGAGAACATTATGGTGTTTCCTCAAAAAAAAAAAAAAAAAAAAGAACACTGCATAAATTAGTAATTACACTCCTGGGTATTTGCTCAAAGAAAATGAAAGCACTAACTCAAAATACATATATACCCCCATGGTTTTGTCTGCATAGACTTTTTTCTATTGTGTTGAGGAACTTCTAGCCAGTAGAGCAACAAGAACTGCAGAATTTTCTCTGTAGCCCAGGGCGACTCTCCACTCCACTTGTCAAGTGAATAATTTGGTGGTGGTGGGGGTGGTGGTGGTGGAAATATCTGGATTCTATGGAGACAGAAACCTAAAAATCCCAGGAATGTAAGCTGCTCAAGGCTCTTGCTCTCATGGCCCTGAGTTAGAGCACTCAAGTCTCTGAAAAGGGCACATCAAAATACTGAGACTAATGAATCACGATGAAGAATGAATCCATAATTTATTCTCTAAATGCCTTAAATTGCTGGACCAAAGAAAGTGGAGACCACAGTTCTTCACCTGGCAGGGGCTCCGGTCTATATTTGCTTCCTCATCTCCCTGCAGTAACTTTGAAAGTTGGGTGATAATGGCTGAGTTTGCAGTGAGATGGAAATATTCACCAGGACCCACCTGAATATAACAAACTCTTTGAGGATATGGCCTCGACTCATAAGTGTGAATATATCCAGGAAACGCCCTGGTGCAAATGCCTTTCTCTCTTTTTTTAATTTTTCCTTAATGGGCATTTGCTTTGTCAGACTTGCATTTCAGTGGAGTTATAAATATAGAAATGAAATATTGATGACTTGTCTTAACTCATCTACAACTTGTGTGATATCACACACTGCAGAGCTATGGAAACTGAGAGGATGGGGGTTTGCCAGGGCTTTCAGGAACTGAACTCTCTTGAATGGCTCATTGGCTGAAATTCATTTTCAAAAAGCACTTTTTCGGTAGACTATTTCAAGAACCAGAAGTAAGGCTTAGGATAGACATTTTTCCCATGAAAATTAGGGCCTTGTCATCTTGCGAATCTTTTCCTTCCCACCCACAGAGCTGGTCAACCTCCATTCATTTGGGTACCACAGGCATGCACTATAATGGTGGTTGCCCAGACGGTGGCTGGGAGAGGCCCACTGCCACCCAGGCATTAACACAGCTCTCAGCCCAGAATAGCAAGCAAGCAGCAAAAGAATAACTCAGGCTTGTTTTGATTGCAGGCAGAATGCAAATAATGCATTCCCTAGATGTTAGGTCAAAACAATCACCAACCTAAACAAAGCAAGAGAAAGAAGTTTCACAAGAGTAAGCAGCTTCTGATTTCCCCAAACTTGTTCTTGGGCAGAGGCTCTATTAGTTTTGCATGGGTAAGGCTGGTGGATGCAACCATAATCGAGTTATAAAACAAAAACAACAGTATTTGGAAAAACCAACATCAAGAGATTCCTGATATGGTTCCTTGAGAAGGACAGAACATTACTTTTGTGGTATTCCTGCCAAGAATTCACAAGCAGAATCCAAGCATGAGGAAATATCAGTAAATCCACATTGGAGGATGTTCAAAATAATGGACTTGCCTTGTTCAAATGGTGATGGTCAAGGGCAACAAAGAAAGGACCAAGGAGCTGTTACCAATGAAAGATTTTGAAGAGACACACAAAAAATACATGATATGCATAATCTTGAATCAAAGATTTGAATATGGACTAGAATAGACAGTGGTATTATGTCAATATTAAATTACTTGACTTTGGTAATTGTACTATGGTTATATAGAATGGTCTCCATTTCTAGGAAACATAATGAAGTAGTTATAAAACAAACGTAATGTTAACTTAGTTTTAATGATTCAGGAAAGAAAACTATCTATTTAGAGAGAGAAGAAAAGAAAGAAAATAATATAGCAGATGGGACAAAATGTAAACAAATTAGGAAGTCTGGGGACTTCCCTGGTGGTCCAGTGGTTAAAACTCTGCACTTCCCATGCAGGGGGCAGGGTTTTGATCCCTGGTCAGGGAACAAAGATTCCACGGGACACGTGGAATGTGGCAAGATGCACAGAGTAGCTGTTTGAAGACTCTGAAAAGTCAATTAGTTGTTGTTTAGTGGCTAAGTTGTCTCCAATTCTTTGCAACCCCATGGACTGTAGCCCACGAGGCTCCTCTGTCCATAGGATTTCCCAGGCAAGAATACAGGAATGGGTTGCCATTTAGTAGCTGACAGATCGGAAAATATGTCTAAAACGGAAGTTTTGCTGAACTAGTGGAGAGTTCCCTGTTTTGTCCATCCTTTGTCATGTTCTCTGACCTAAACCCAATGCAGCGTGAAATCTAGACGTGGGCTTCATGACCAGACACAGAGAGCTCCAGAAAAAGACCTCCAATCCTGTCTCTAGGAGCCTGAAAGGGAGCACTATTCTCTCTCTGAGTGGGGGACTCAGACATCCTGGTTCAGAATATGGAGTCAAAGATCTGATACTTGTCTCTGAGATGACTGGATGCAGATGGTGTAGTGAAGATCCTTCACAGTCTCTCTGTACACTTATGATTGTGAGCTGACCCCCTTTCTTAGAACCATCCCACTCCTTTTGCTGGGTTTATGCTCAACAAGCAGCCTTCTGGTGGTTAGCTCATTTATGCGTTCATTCACTACACATTTCTTGAGCACCATCACTGTGACAAACATCACACTCGGTGCTGGGCATCCAGAGCTAAATAACACAGATGCAGTGCTCTGAGCAGCTCACAGATTTGCTGCAGGGTAGAGAGTGTGATGGCCAGCTGACAGGTATTCCAGACCCTGTGGCAGTGATTTTCCACACTGTGATTTAACAAGATAAGGTTAGGTGCAGTCAGTCATTCTCTTGTGAATTTGCTTGACAAAAATAATATTCCTTGAATTTTCCTATACCAAGAAAAAAATTATAAAACCCCAAGATGGGAGCCCGAACTGACTATTCCAGTGAGGAATTGCCTACACGTGAGATTTCAGCCTATGTCACATTACTTTCATACTCAACCCACACTCAGCAATTTTATTCCAACTCCTAATTCTTCTTGTTTACTACCTTACACCATCTGTCAGACTACACACCATCCTCACCAGGCTGCAAAGTGAGGGTAGGAACTGAGTTTCTGTCATGCTGATATTCTATCGCTCCACCTCATCCTCAGCAGCTAGTTCAGTGCTTTGAAAATGATCCTGCAAATGAATTGCAATTTATGTTTATGTGAAAGAGGAGAGTGAGAGAGAAAGAGAGAGACAAGGAAGAAAGAAAGATTTAAGCCACTTGGAATTTGAAGTTTAAGTGCATATTCTTCTTAAGCAAAGCATATTTTTAATAGATGTGTACAAAAAATATACTTTTCAATAGGAAAAAAATGGGTTCTAATTTTGCTGCCACTCATTAGCTATGTTATCTTTATAAGGTAATTATCATCTCCAGCCTTCGTTTTCTCAACCATAAAATGAAATGATTGGACTAAAGGATTTCTAAATCATTCCGGTACTCGCTGATTCCAGTATTCCTAAAAACAAAATCCTCTCTTCAGATCCTTATCTGTTTTTGTTTCATAATTTGTTTCACCATTTCTGCTTGACACTTAAAAGGACTTTGTGAAAATGATAACTTTCCCTAGTAGATTTCCAATAAACATCATATCATATATGTTTCCTATTAGGGCTTCTGACATTCCACATGTTTTTCAAAGGTAATTGGAAATACTGGAGACAATTTAAGGGTCATTATTGGGTTAGCCAAGAAAATAGCTAATGATGACTTTAGCTACCGGACTATTCAGCTGATCATAGAACCCATTAGCTCAATTAAGTAAATCAAATAGGAAAAAACATTTAGACTTAAAAAGCCACCCACCACTACCTACTATTTTCCTTTGAGCTACTATTTTATGGTGAATTCAAATTGTTCCTTCTATGAAAAAGAACAGATCATCTGATTTAGCAGATGTAGTGATTCAAGATCACTCAGCATATATAATTATAAACCAAAAATTACACTACATAGCAATTTTAAGAAAGCAGGTAAGACTAGACCTTCTGTGTAAACAGGGCGTGAACCTGTCTTGAGTGGCTTATTTTTCTGTACTGGGGCAGGTGTGTGTGGGAAGCAGTTAGTGGTCTTTCCTTCCCTTAAGGAACTTGTTTCAATTCTGGCATGGTCTGTAGGTTCAGATTTTCAGGAAGGCAAGGGACTAGCTTTGAGATGAAGATTTATGACTATAAACATCCTAATTCTAGCAGTTTATAGCATTTAGAAACTGAGTAGGCACATACACTTTTAAAGACCAAGACTTCCAGATAATGCTGACTTGAACTTGTAGCTTTTTATGATGCAAGTAGGAAGGTCACAGGATGCTCAAAGTGACTCACAGGGAGAAAAGAATACCATGGCTCATGTTATTTAATATTTATTAAGTGTGGTAATTATGTTCAGACTATTATGCTGTTGCTGGAGAGAGTTGGTCTATCGAGTGAATGTTTGAAATTGATGTAGCACATATTTTATCCAATTATAGATTCAGCAACTGATGTAACCAGTGATGTGCTGGCAAGTGCTTGACAACCAGCTTCTCAGCATGGATGTCATGGTGTAGACCCTGGTGAAGACCCTCCCCTCAGGGTAGGCAGATATCAAGCTTCTGATATGACATCATCTGACTTACCCAGCTGCTGGAAATTCAACAATCGGCTCCAGTGAGTAGGAATAAACAGCTCCAGCACACTTCCGGATGTGACCTAAGCTAAGGAATAAGCAAAAGGGTGGTCTACATATATTGGAACTCCAAGACAATTATTTCTTAAGTGACACAACTAAATGCTTACACTTTTGCCAAACTTAATCCCAAATTGGCAGGGGGTATTGAGTCACTTAGTCAAAGACCCTTGTGAAGGAGCTTTTGGAAAAAAAAGACTAGTCTGTGAAAAATCTGCATTCTAAATATCAGCTATTCCTCATCTGTTCTGTGACCACGTGCAAGTTATCCCATTTCCCCGGGTGTCATACTTACAATAAACAGATTGCATATCAAGAAGGCCTAAGTTCTCTTCCATTTCTGCTGCTCTGTATGCAGGTCAGTCCAAACTTAACTCTAGTGCAGATTATCAAAACGGATGAAAATAGTTAAGGAGGTCCTGAACCATGCATGGTCACTATCCACTCCAGGCACAAGCTAGGAAGTCTCTAGTGCTTCTCCAGGGACCTCCTAGGGCCTTCATCTCTCCCTGAGATGGGCCACTTTAATGACCTCACAAACAGATAGGGGCAAGTCTACCTTCTCCGAGGCTGTGTCTTTCCTTCTGCCAACAATCTCCCGTCATCTCAGCCTACCCAGTGCTGTGCTTCACCCCACTTAGGTGCTATGGTCTAAGAAACGTGACCTTTCTTTCCTATTCCCATTTCACCTTTTGCCCCTATGTCATCAGATAGTGATGTATGACATTATTTCTTATTCATGCTGAAATACTCATCATTGAGAGCAAGGAAAAGATCAAATCTGCAAAAACGATGTGATTTCAGCTCTGAAGTACAATGACGAGTATAATGAAACTCGTCATTTATTGCTGTCTATTCAACTGTACTTTAATATTCATTACTTCTATTGAGACCTATCTATTTAAACATCAGCTCTGCACAGTCCAGCCTGTTGAATGAGTGAATGAATGTTTGATGTTCAGTCTGAACTGGTAAGGTGGCCACGGGTTCCATTTTCAGGTTTTCTAGTGCTATGATTGGAGAAGGCACTGGCGACCCACTCCAGTACTCTTGCCTGGAAAATCCCATGGACGGAAGAGCCTGGTAGGCTGCAGTTCATGGGGTCGCTAAGAGTCGGACGCGACCGAGCGACTTCACTTTCACTTTTCACGTTCATGCATTGGAGAAGGAAATGGCAACCCACTCCAGTGTTCTTGCCTGGAGAATCCCAGGGACGGAGGAGCCTGGTGGGCTGCCGTCTGTGGGGTCGCACAGAGTCAGACACAACTGACGTGACTTAGCAGCAGCAGCAGCAGCAGCAGTGCTATGATACACTTTTCCTATTTTGAGATTTTTCTTTAGGTTCTCTGTTCATTTCTAAAGAATGGCAAAGAGCTTCACGCACTGTGGGAGGTGAATTTTAGCGAATTTCATTTTTGGGTGAATTTCATTATCTTTACCTGTCAGCTTACTTCCAGAAATGCATGAACTGGGAGACGGAGAGAGGAGAAAACACACCACACGATCGCTGACAGTTGGTGGAGCAGCAAGTGCCCCAGAGTGGGTGGCACTAGCCCCTGCTTCCACGCTCTGATCTGAAGCTTGTACAACAGATGTACTGGGAGTTGGAGAACATGGTGCTCATTTGTGGAGGTGAAAGAGCGGGGGAAACGCGCCGGCCATGATGGTTGGGGGAGGCGGGGGGAGCCGAGACAGTGCTGCGGGCTGCTGACCCTGTTGCTTCTGCTGGGCGTTTTTCCTTCAGAAATATTTTTAACCATTTGCAAGGCTAGAAGCTACAGAAAACATTGCTAATTTACCCTTTCTTTCGAAGGCCAGAGCCCTGGGACTGGATTACATGGAGCTTCTTGTTTATTTCATGTTTATTTCTGAGTAGGATTTAACCTCCCACTTGACAAACATTACATCCCAGAAGGCTTTTATGTTGTTGCTGTTAATCATAAAATATTGCATGAGCGTAATATAATTCTGGTGTAAAAAACTGAGTAATTTTTTTTCCTGTAATTAACTGGGAGTTTTTTTTATACTTGAGTACTGAATACTTATTAGCTCTGTTTTTATTTTTAATCTCTTATTTTTCTTTTGGTCCTCCTGTCTCTCATATAAGCCCACAATTTACATTCTCATTTCCATATTTCTCCAAGTAAAAGAAAATTCCTAGGAAGTTGAAGCAATACCTATCTATCTGACATGCCAAATACATTCTTCCAATGATCTAATGGTATATTTCCACAATAAAGATGGTTTAAAAAAAAAAAGTCTCTGACAAAGGAGCAGTTAACTCACAATTATCATTTCAGAGTTAATCCGTAACTTCATATTTTAATTAATGTGTATATTTTACTAAATGACTTTTCTGTCTTTATTTGACCAATAACAAGTTGAAATTGCATAGATTTTTCTGCTCCTTAGAATGTAAAAAATGGGAAGCTATAGAAGATGCAGAACATTCTGACTTTTGAAAAAGCTGGTAGAGGGAGAGACCATGTCTGCTTCTAATTACACAAACTAGTTAAGAAAAAGAATTTTAAGCCAGCTAATGTTTTTTTTTTTTTTCATTATTTGTGATTTAAACCAGCTCATCTTTTTCCTTTCATTATTTTCATGACATCTAATAACTGGTCTGATTGAATTGGAACATTTGCAATGGGTTTGTGTATGTTAGAACAAGAGTTTAAAAGAGTCATATATTTCACTAACAGTTTTATACTTTTCATGAAATACAGAACTGAAAAAGGCTATTTCTCTATTCCCTCCATTCTGATCCTCTGCAATGCAAATTAGGTCATTAGTTATTGACAATACTGTCAATTAAGAGAGTAAAATCAGTATCAATCTACATGCCTGACCTCCAATTGTGTATTTCATTTTAGAGGAACGTGACAAACCCAGTATTTCTGCTCATCACTTCGATTCTAAAGCCACTGAAAGGATCATGGTATAGAATCTTTGTGAGGGTGAAAGTGTTAGCCTCTCAGTCCTGTCCGGCTCTTTGCGACCCATGGACTTAGCCCTCCAGGGTCCTCTGTCCATGGAATTTTCCAGGCAACAATATTGGAGTTGGTTACCATTCCCTTCTCCAAGGGATCTTCCATACTCAGGGATCAAACCCAGGTGTCCTGCATTGCAGGCGGATTCTTTACTGTCTGAGCTACCATGGAAAAGAACTTTTAAAAAATTATCATCATCATACCTAGTATCTGCTTTAGCTTAAATGGTCTCAGGCCCTAGCACTTCAGCGAGTGGAGATGGAATCATGGAAGACATTGACTGCCCTTGTACCTGCAAGGCAGTCCATGCCCCCTTCACATAGTGAGTTCCCTTAGAAGAGAACAGTGAGATAGAGTTGTTAGAAAATGCTTTGTGATCGTGAAACTGAGAAGAAATTAGCCTGGTAACAATCAGAAACAGCTTTTGTGGGTCTGGCCTTAGAGCTTGGCCTTCTCTCTCATCTGCACACAAATTTATTAACTGCAGGGGTAGGGGGCTGGGGTTTCCTCTACCTTGCATTCCTCTGTAGCCATGAATT